>NC_091983.1:22474088-23074088 GCF_044704955.1 Pristiophorus japonicus | reverse complement strand
GATTTGGATTGCACTGCCTGATAGGGTGGTGGATATAGATTCAATAGAAGCCTTCAAAGAGGAATTGGATAAATACTTGAAGGAGAAAAAATTACAGGGATATGGGGAAAAAGCGGGGAGTGGAACTAACTGGATTACTCTTCGAAAGAGCTGGCGCAGACTCGATGGGCCGAATGGCCTCCTTCTGTGCTGTACTGTTCTACGATTTTATGATACTAATCCAAAAGATAAGACACAAGCCTTGCAGTTTTAAGATAAAGATGGACCAGCCTCCAAAATAAATTACAGGTGATAATCTACAGGAGATAAATTTATGGATCAAAAAGCAAAAAGCAACAAGTATAGAAAAAAATAACTTCAAGTAATAAAGATAAATATGCCAAGACAGAAAATACTTTGAGCAACTAAACATACCCCTCATAACATCAGTCAGATGCCTAGATGTGAGTTAATTTGGATACTATCTTATTGGAAGCAATTTTAAGAGTCGGGGGGGCCGAAATTACCCACTCCTGGAAACGGGGCACACCCACTGTGTTTCAGTTGTTTTCACCGGCGCGATGGATGAGGTGGTCTCGTGAGCAAAATTCCGCTCTTTGTCTTTTTTTTCAAGGGACCGGAGGTCGGTCATAATGGGGGCGGAAGTGCGGCGGTGAGCAGAAATTCGCACACTAGAGGGGCGGAAGTTGAAGGTCGAGCGGAGTGTCTGCCGCTGTCACTCATCAGCGATGCGCTGATGACATCATCATGGTGCCACACCACCACGGCTCTCCCCTTCACTTCAAGCGAGCCCGCACGAATCTTTAAGTTCGGTCCACTGGGCCACCAGGGAGGGTTTCGGCTGGGCCAGCAGCCTGGCACCCAAGAGGGGGTGCCAGGCTGCCTGTTGGTGCCCAGCTGAACCCGAGGGCATAATTGTCGGCCCGCCCTGGCAGTCAGCCGACAAAAGAAATCATGGCGGCAGCTGCAGTAGGTCCTCCCCTTTAATGGAAGCCGCAGCAATATTTTAGAAGGATTCCAAGCTCACTGCACTGGCGGACAAAGCTGCTTTTGGCACCGTGTGTCGGGAGGAAGATTTTCCCGGAGGAATTTCGCGATCGGTGTGGCGGCGGGGCGGGGGGGGGGGGAACATCGGCGGTGCGCACTCTGATGACACACTTAAGATGGATCGGCAGCAGCAGAGTGGTGGGGGGGGGGGGGGGAGAGGGGAGTGGGTCAGCACCGGGATACCGCAGGAAAGGAATTTTCAAAATGGCGGCCATTACATGAAACATCGGCGGCCATTGCCCCCTGCGACGTGGCCGCCAATTTCTGGTGGTCACAGGCCTTAAGGGAAGGGACAATTTCAGCCCCAGGGCGACAGTGTGAAAGGGGTAATATGACTTCAGCCACCTATTAGACATCTCTCCCCATTTTCATTTCCGATAACTTCAATGGGGAGAGGTGTATAGCGGGCGGCTGATCGAACATTTCACGTTGTGGCCCAACGTCAAGGTTGGCTCCAGTCTGTGCACACACAACGCCTCGGCAATGGAACAAAGAAAAGGTGCAGGTGCTCAACTGCCGGATCAATATGATTGACTTCCAGGGGCAGGTGCTCCACTAAATATAATGAAACACATACAACAGACTGTAGGAAACCTGTGAACTTGGCCATTACAATACAGAGTCATCAATCAATAACAAGGCTGCCTTCCGGTTTACACTTGGTATGTGATGTGTAGCAGAATAAGTTGTCCAGAAGTCTGCTGGCAGCCCGGAAGGATGGGGGTCCCAAGGGGGCCGTAGGTTTTGGGGTGCCAAAAATCCAGCTGAACTTGTGGAGGGACAATTAATAATAGTCCCTCTGACAGAACTTTTCTGGCGCTGCGTTGCATGTAATTATCGTGAACTTCTCCGAGCTTGTGGAGATACAATTTATTGGGATTGCTAACCCACTGGGGAATTCTCCAACCAAGCTAATAAGTATCTCTACCGGCAAGTGCACATGTGCATGTTCGCTGAGTGCATCTCTTACCTGACAATAGCAGTAAATCAGGTGAGTTACCGCTCTTACACAAAGCTACAATTCCCCCTGCTGAGTTAGCAGTAAATTAACAGTGAAAATTTGCGCTCTAAGCTGCAATTAAGCCATTAACCAATTAACCCTTGCTAAGGATTGTAATGAGGTGCACGACATTTAATGAAGAGGGTTACTGTACCAGCGTTGTTCGGAAACAAGATGAAAATTCTCACGAGGACAAATCGCTGTGCCAGAAGGACCTTTATTTTTTGGCGGGGGGGGGGGGGGCAGTGAGGGAGGGGGTGCTGGGGGAAAGGATTCTGATGTAGAGGCTCGAGTTGATCAGGTGCTTAGAATCAAGAAAATCGCCATGCCCAGATGGCTAATGACGACAAAAGATCTACAAAAGGAAATAGGAGGTGAAATAAATATCTTATCCCATGTAAGAAAAGGTCAGCGAGGGCCGCACGATATGTCAGGATAAACGTTTGACTGAACCCAGCTTCGGGCTCAGAATCGGTGCTACGCTGGCACCTTGGAGTACATGTCCACAGATCGCTGAGGGTATCGGGCCAGGTAGATAAGGTGGTTAAAAAGGCATACGGAATACTTGCTTTTATTAGCCAAGGCATGAGCAGGGAGGTTATGCTTGAATTATATAAAACACTGGTTGGGCCACAGCTGTAGTACTGCGTGCAGTTCTGGTCATCATATTACAGGAAAGATGTGATTGCACTCGAGAGGGTGCAGAGGAGATTCATGAGGATGTTGCCTGGACTGGAGAATTTTAGCTACGAGGAAAGATTGGATAGGCTGGTGTCGTTTTCTTTGGAACGGAGGAGGCTGCGGGGAGACCTAATTAAGGTGTACAAAATTATGAGCAGCCTGGATAGAGAGAATAGGAAGGACCTATTTCCCTTAGCAGAGGGGTCAACAAGCAGAGGGCATAGATTTAAAATAATTGATAGGAGGTTTAGAGGGGATTTGAGGGGAATCTTTTTCACCCAAACAGTGGTAGAGGCAAAAATCCTCACCACATTTAAAATGTACTAGGGTGTACAGTTGAAGTGCTGTAACCTACAGGGCTACGGACCAAAAGTTGGAAAGTGGGATTAGGATGGATAGCTCTTTGTCAGTCGGCGTGGACACGATGGGCCGAAATGGCCTCCTTCTGCGACCTGCTATGATTCTATACCTCGTAGCCTGCCGGAAACTGGGCCCGGGGCTCATTTCAGTAATTTGGGTGAGCTTCCGGCATTAATTGCCCCATCTCAAGTTGCACGCCTGCCTATAAGGGAGGGAAACAGGTGGCGGGGGGGGGGCAGCAGGAGAAGGGTGGGGTGCAATTGCAGTCGGCAGTGGCTGTCAGAAGTGCCAAGGAGTCAGGAAGACCCACTCCTGCACATCCTGGCTCTGCATGAATTTTTTTTTTAAAGTAAAATAAACGGAATTACTTTTCGCTGACAGCTGCTGGCTAGGCCGCAGCAATGGCTGGAACATCTGAGCACAGTAGGCCCAATGTCTGATTCACTCAGGGCAGCGCAATCTCCAGCATCTGCAGACTAATTTCTTTCAGTTCAGGGTTATTTCCTAAGTATTTTAAGAGGGTGCCTGCTGGGAGTATCTCCAATCAAATATAGTGACTGGGCAGCACCTTCCATCACTACAGACACTTAAATCAATAATACGGTGAGGATATGTGGTGCCTATAAAGTGGCCATAAATGAATGTTTAGATATGGAATGAAAATGAGCAAAGATTCTTGTCTTAGCCTAGTCAAGCTGCTCTTTTCACAGAAGTACCAGAAAGGTTCACTCAACCTTTACTTTGATTGAACAATTTCTCCCTGTAGGCGACAGAGGATAAGAACAGATTCTCCTCTTTTAAAACATAAGAATTAGGAGCAGGAGGAGGCCATACGGCCCCTCAAGCCTGCTCCCCCATTCAATAAGATCATGACTGATCTTCGACCTGAACTTCAGCTCTTCGTGGTTTTTTTCCAGCGGGGCGGAAGTGACCTCATCATGGGGGCGGAAGTGGGGGCGGATCGGAGTGACCGTCACTAGCAGGGTAGAAGTGAAGGCGGGACTGAATGTCCACCGCTATCAGTCATCAGAGCTGCGCTGATAACATCACTGCGCTGGCGCGTCACAACATCTCCCCCCTTCAGTTAAAGGGGAGGGCCGCTGCAAACTCAACATTCATTTTAGTTAGGTCCACTGGGCCATCAGGGAGGGTTTCGGCTGGGCCAGCGGCCTGGCACTCAAGAGGGGGTGCCAGGCTGCCTGTTGGTGGGCCCGGCCGAACCCGCAGGCATAATTGTCAGCCCGACCTGGCAGTCGGCCGACAAAATAAAAACATGTCTACGGCAGCGTCACCTCCCATTTAAGGGCCGCCGAGCCGTCATTTCACGGAGATTGTACCAACTGCAAAAGCTGTCGGCGGGCACCGGCCTACAGCGGCACTGCTCCGATGGGGCAACTTCAGGTAAGGGGCAATTTCGGGAGGGCCCCCCCACCCCCACCCCCCCGGATGGTAAGAGGTCGGCACATACATGCCGAGGCGGGAAAACGGGCGGAGCGATCCCGGACACTGCTCTGCTCCTGAGTAAGGACAATTTGCACAATGGCAGCCTCTCCACGGAGAGTCAGCGGCCATTCCACGCCACACCATGGCCGCTGCTTTCAGACGGGCAGAGGCGTTATCGGAAGGGGCAATTTCGGCCCCTAAGGATCTATCTATCTCAGCCTTGAATAAACTCAACAATACCTCAAGCAAAGACCCACCAAGACCAGGTGCCATTTTCAGACTCCCTGTTTGAAGCACCATCTGTTGAAGGATCTGTTGCTCGGTCCACATGCGTTTTTTTACCCTCGCTCGCACCCCGCCCCCCCCCACCTCCACCGCCCCCCTCCCCCATCTCCTTTTCGAACCATTATCTCTTGAAGACACCGCTTCGATGCAGGACTAAAATTCCTCGCCTACCAGCAGTTGTCCAGCACGGTACCAAGTAATATTGGATGGTTTGTGAATCTACACAATGGCATGCTATTTGACTATGGCAGCATCACCATTTACTCCCAGTGCTGCCTTCTTACAAAATCTGCGGTCCCGTAATTGGATTACTCGCAACAGAGGCTGCCCATAGATTTAGGTATTTTTAGTGATAGAAGCTGCCCATTCACTATATTGTCCTAGCGATATATATTTCCAGCATCTTTAAGTACATTGGAAATAGTCTTTGATGTTGCATTTACAACTTTCCAACTTAGCTTTCACATTGCCATGTAACACCACTTCATTCTGAAACACAAGTAATCTCTGAACCCGTCACATTGGTCTGTCTTTCCAACCAGAGAATTTTGTATACCCATTACGAACAACAGTTCTAGGTCGAAGGCCCCACCTTGATAAAAATACTTTTACTTAAGCTCCAATCAGATGCTCTATTGCTTCATCAGTGCAATTTCCAAGTACTAAGTTATACTTTTGGCCCTCACGGAGATTACTTAGTTTTAAAATTTGCGCTTGATAGGTGGGCAAGTCTGCCAGGGCAGCTTTTATTGCCCACCCCTAGTTGCCCTGAGGTTTCATCCTTTTCCGACTCAATTCTGCTTCATCTTCTGGTGAGGTACTCGCAGTAGGCAGAATGACCCAGTCTATTTTCTCTTCTATGTACTCCAATGCTTTTAAACATTCTGGTTCATTGCTTGTGGACTGCATCAACAGTTGGTTCACGGGCTCCCAGGCTGCCTGCAATTTCTGCGGTCTGGAGGAGTCCGTGTTCCACGTTTTTATGGAATGTACGCTGTTGCAGCCCCTATTCCATTATTTGAAGGAGCTGCTCCTCAAATTCTGGTTGCACTCAGTCCCACACTCCTGGATCTTTGGGCACCCTGTGTGGAGGGGAGCGAGCAGGTCCGAGGGCCTCCTCATAGGACTGCTCCTGGCCAAGGGGGCCATCAGCCGGTCCAGGCAGTGGGCGGTCGAGGGGGTCGTTCAGCCTGACTGCCTGCCCCTCTTCCGCGGTTACATCCGAGCCAGGGTGTCCCTGGAGATGAAGCACGCGGTGTCCACCGGTACGCTCGCGGCCTTCTGCGAGAGGTGGGCGCCAGAGGGACTGGAATGCATCATCACCCCAGGCAACCAAATTTTAATTTGATGATTAGTGGTTAAAGTTTAATTTGTTTTATTGTCGGGTTTTAGTGCCCCCCCTCTCTTTTGCCAAGGAGCACTTGTATAATTTGTGTTTTTAGTGCCCTCAAAAAAACCCCCACAAAAAACAAAAAACAAGGGGGCACTTGCTTGAAAGTGTTTGGTGTGTCCTCCACGCCCTTTAATCAGGGGGCACTTGACTTTGACTTAATGATTTTTATTGTTCACAACAAAAATAGTTGTAGCGCCCCAGTGAACTCATCAGCGCTTGATTTACCGCCCTTTGTTCCTGGGGCACAAAAGCCCAATTTAGAAGTTAACATTCCTTTGTCGCTGGCACTAAATTTTCAACGTTTAAAAAGTTAATGCCCCAAATGGGGCGCGACCAAATATCCCCCCTCTAAACGTCCATAACTTGAAACTTGAAACATTCATTCTCAGCTAGCTAAAACTGGGGGACATATCGAACTTGATAAAGTGCTGCCATTAGCATTTAAAAAAATTTGTTCTGGGATGTGGGCATCGCTGGCAAGCCCAGCATTTATTGCCCATCCCTAACTGCCCTGAGAAAGTTATGGTGAGCCGCCTTCTTGAACCGCTGCAGTCCGTGTGGCTCCCACAGTGCTGTTAGGGAGGGAGTTCCAGGATTTTGACCCAGCGACGATGAAGGAACGGCAATATATTTCTAAGCATACATACTGAGATATAATTTATTCCTGGGTTGAAAGCTTAAAATATTCACTTTTGATCACCTTTTTCCGATCTCTGAAGTCCAAGAAAATTCACAATTTACCATTCCTTTTCCAACAATCATTAATGATTTCACCCAGTCTGTCGGTTTGTCTATTTGCTTTGAATCCTCCAAGTCCAGGCACCTCCAGTTTTTGTTAATTTCCTATAGTGCAAAGTTACTTCTCTGTGTTGGTGGATTACTGGGGTAATTGTCTTCAATCCTGATCCCATGTTAACTTGGCCAATAAACCAACTCTTTGAAGAAACATTTTTTTCTCTCTCTTGAATCAATGCCCATCAGTTTGAATCATTACTGTGAGTCTTCTTGTCGCTGGTTTGAGTTTCTCACCAATATTCAGACCTAAAATTGACTGCATCTTTGGCACTAGCACAAATGATAGCCTGTATTGGATGTCCTCATAAATAATGCTGGGAACACATCTGCCTCTCACTGCATTTCCTTGCCGTTTTGGCCCTGCTCAGACATAATTCACTTATGGTCTTACATCCAATTTAAATACTATGATTGTTTCATTTGCCGTTAATAGCAGGAGCAAAGCGCTTTCAGTTGCTTGATTTATAGCTACTACACATTAAACTACTCAAGTAAATTTTCTTCAGCAACATGCCTTTGATTTTGCCTGTCCTGCGATTTATTCAACCTTTCATTGGGACAAATTTACCACATTCTGTGCCTGCATTCCTCACAACTGATCATTCTTTCTTTGATCTGTGCTGAATTACACAAGGTTCATGCCATTTTCTCTGTTCTCCAACTCCATTAGCATTGACAGGCAACATTTCATACTTCGCATAAGACTTGTTTCTTAATCCTTACTGTATTATCTTCTTTTGTGCACAACTTTTTGGCCTGTCTCTTTTATTGATTCTGCTATCCTACTTATCTGTATTCTTTGGTCTGATGTCAGATCGTGTTCCATCAGCGACCGTTCTCTCAGCGATTTATCTGGTACTCAACAAATTATTCCCTCGTCTCACTGAGATTTTGTCAGTTCACTACATCCACGGCTATTGCAGCTATCTATTAATCAACTGGGCAGCAAATTTTATACCTAACCCACCCTTCGGGAACCTGACAGGGTCAGATGCAACGCTGGCTTTGCACCCTGCCCGATTTTACTCTCCATCGAGGTCAACGGAGAGAGCAATATCCGGCGGCATGCAAAAGTGGCGTTCCACCAAATCCCGCGGGTTTCCCGACCGGAGAGTTAGCTTGCAATTACACCGCTCCTCCGCACCCGCCATGGTTTCTCCCAGCGCGTGCGCGCGCAATTTGCCATTTCATTGGTCGCATTTCATTTAATATTGTGACAATTCTATTTTTGCAGCACCAGATTCACTCCTTCCTTAAAGTTGAGATGATTACAAGTTTCGAATGCTCCTCCCTGTAACGTTCAGGGAAATGGATGCGTTCATCTCCTCGCGCTTCTCACCTGCTCCGCTAGTTGCTACATGTATTATACACAATTTGCAGCAGAGAAACTGCCCATTCGGCCCAACAGGCCCATCCCTGTGTTTATGCTCCCCACAAGCCTCCCCCCGCACCTCTCACCCCGATTAGCACACTTCCGAATAATAGGGTCCATTTTTGAGCTTTGCCACTCTTGCCACAAGGCTCTCCCTGCCGAAACCCCATATTGGGGATCTGGATCAGGCTCGACTTTCAGTTATTACTTGTTGGGACGGGGGGAGGAGTGGGTTGCAGGTTGTACACAAGCCTATGCTCTCGATATGTGCAGCCAGTGCAAGAAGCTTTGTGGTGGAACCGCTCAAGATGAAAAAGTACTCCACTCTTTCAGCAAGTTTTCCATTTGAATATCTCTTTTACTTTGTCTTCCACATTTTTTCAGGTTACTTCCCTTTCCTCATTCTGCAGTTCTCAGAGCATGGATGGTGGTGGTGAGAGGGTTGGAGGTTGGGGGGTGGGCATAATTAGAACATAGAAACATAGAAAATAGGTGCAGGAGTAGGCCATTCAGCCCTTCGAGCCTGCACCACCATTCAGTAAGATCATGGCTGATCATTCACCTCAGTACCCCTTTCCTGCTTTCTCTCCATACCCCCTTGATCCCTTTAGCCATAAGGGCCATATCTAACTCTCTCTTAAATATATCCAATGAACTGGCATCAACAACCCTCTGCGGCAGGGAATTCCACAGGTTAACAACTCTCTGAGTGAAGAAGTTTCTCTTCTTCTCAGTCCTAACTGGCCTACCCCTTTTCTTTAGACTATGTCCCCTTGTTCTGGACTTTCCCATCATTGGGAACATTCTTCCCGCATCTAACCTATCCAGTCCCGTCAGAATTTTATATGTTTCTATGAGATCCCCTCTCATCCTTCGAAACTCCAGTGAATACAGGCCCAGTTGATCTAGTCTCTCCTCATATGTCAGTCCCGCCATCCCAGGAATCAGTCTGGTGAATCTTCGCTGCACTCCCTCAATAGTAAGAATGTCCTTCCTCAGATTAGGAGACCAAAACTGAACACAATATTCCAGGTGAGGCCTCACCAAGGGCCTGTACAACTGCAGTAAGACCTCCCTGCTCCTATACTCAAATCCCCTAGCTATGAAGGCCAACATACCATTTGCCTTCTTCACTGCCTGCTGTACCTGCATGCCGACTTTCAATGACTGATGAACCAGGACACCCAGGTCTCGTTGCACCTCCCCTTTTCATAATCTTCCGCCATTCAGATGATATTCTGCCTCCGTGTTTTTGCCACCAAAGCGGATAGCCTCACATTTATCCACATGATACTGCATCTGCCATGCGTTTGCCCACTCACCTAACATGTCCAAGTCACTCTGCAACCTCTTAGCGTCCTCCTCACAGCTCGCACCGCCACCCAGTTTAGTGTCATCTGCAAACTTGGAAATATTATACTCAATTCCTTCATCGAAATCATTAATGTATATTGTAAATAGCTGGGAACCCAGCACTGAGCCCTGCGCTACCCCACTAGTCACTGCCTGCCATTCTGAAAAGGACGTAATTACCTTGACTCTCTGCTTCCTGTCTGCCAACCAGTTCTTTATCCACGTCAGTACATTAGCCCCAGGCTGGTGGGCAGTTTAAATCCCGTCCACTACCTGCCGTGTAGCAGCCTGGTGCTGACTTGCCAGCATTTTCAACGCAGGCGGCAAGGCCACCTGCCCAAGGTCGAACGGCGTCCTTTCCTTTAGCATGTCAGTTCTGGATGACGTCATCAGGACCTTATTTTTATTCGTTGTGGGATGTGGTGGTGAGCCACCTTCTTGAATCGCTGCAATACATGCGGTGAATGTACTCCCACAATGCTGTGAGGGAGGGAGTTCCAGGATTTTGACCCAGCAACAATGAAGGAACAGCGATATATTTCCAAGTCAGGATGGTGTATGACTTGGAGGGGAACATGGAGGTGGTGGTGTACCCATGCGCCTGCTGCCCTTGTCCTTCTAGGTGGTAGAGGCCACCGGTTTGGGAGGCGCTGTCGAAGAAGCCGTGGCGAGTTGCTGCAGTGCATCTTGTAGATGGTACACACTGCAGCCACGGTGCGCCAGTGGTGGAGGGAGTGAATGTTGAAGGTGGTGGATGGGGTGTCAATCAAGCGGGCTGCTTTGTCCTGGATGGTGTCGAGCTCCTTGAGTGTTGTTGCAGCTGCACTCATCCAGGCAAGTGGAGAGTATTTCATCACACTCCTGACTTGTGCCTTGTAGATGGTGGAAAGGCTTTGGGGAGTCAGGAGGTGAGACACTTGCCACAGAATACCCAGCCTCTGACCCATACTTAGTGCCACAGTGTTTATGTGGCTGGTCCAGTTAAGTCTATGGTCAATGGTGACCCCCAGGATGTTGATGGTGGGGGATTCCGAGATGCTTATGCCTTTGAATATCAAGCGGAGGTGGCTAAACTCTCGCTTGTTGGAGATGGTCATTGCCTGGCACTTAAGTGGTGCGAATATTACTTGCCACTTATCAGCCGAAGCCTGAATCTCAACCAGGTCTTGCTGCATGCAGGCATGGACTGCTTCATTTTCTGAGGAGTTGCAAATTGTTACTCGGAGGTCTGAGCGGGGAACGTCAGTCAGTTGCAATCCAGGTCAACGCGGCGCTGGAGGGGATATGGGCCGGAAGAGATCTATAAAGGTCAAATTGGAATTTCATTTGCTGTGGGGTCTCCACAAGGAAACCTTAGAGGTCCCGTTTGCCGCACTCTTGCCCTCTCCTGATCCCAGGGACCCAGGCAAGAGGGCCCGGCAACCAATCCTGCCGAATTAACTGATCGCTGATTGGTCTCCGGGCTATGTTAATATGCGCCGCTTCCCATTGACTTCTCTCCCGGAATGGGGAGCAATCAGCCAGTGGAATTTTAATGAGGCCCGGGAGCTAAAATACCCCGAGACTCCTTTTCTTCCCTCACTGCTGAAAAGTGCGCCCTGGTTAAAATCGGGGCCTTTGCGTTGTTCCTATTGTTGATAGGATTTCCAATAATTTAGCTTTGAACAATACAGCGAGAACAGTTAGATTTATCATGATTGAAAAACAAAATGACAACAAGCAGCAATCAACGGCTAACTTACAATCTCCATTTTTACAGACTGAGTCACTTCTCCAATCTGGACCGAACCTATTAATTAAATACAACACTGACACTGTAGGAACATCTCTAAACGTGAGTATTCGAGCTGACACGCCATTACACCCTGATCACGACACACTGGAAACCTTCACCTGAATGTTGCTACAGTATTTCTTTCCCATTGTTGCTGACACTGGTCCTGTTACTTCATCCCTTCCACAGATGATGAGATCTTCAATCATTTACGCACGTAGATCTCATTCTCATCATCAAAGCTGTTTATTATGTGTTTTATTTTAACACGTCGTACATTGAAACATTTTACTTTGGAAATAAGGCCCAACAAATCTATTCCCTTTAAAGTTCCACTATCTTTCCTGCCAGGGAATCTATGCAACTCATTGAATCTTGTGCGAGAGATAAGCAGCCATAAGCCTACTTCCTGGATAATGCTCGTTTAGAATGACTCATCCACTCAGGTATGTATGAAGTTTCTCCCTGATTCCAAAGAGTAATCCGGCAAAGCTCCAGAATATTAATCCAACTAAACTTAAAGTTCTGACGAGTTGTATTTTAAAAGAGGCTCATCCACTGTTCTGGCACTACATAATTTAGTGTATTCCAAGAAGTTGACATTGATCTTTATCCTTATAAAAAAGAAAGACTTGCATTTATATAGTGCCTTTCATGACCACCGGGCATCTCAATGCACTTTACAGCCAATGAGGTACTTCTGGGAGTGCAGTCACTATTGCAATTTGGGAAATACAGCATTCAATTTGCAGATAAGCAAGCTCCCACAAACAGCAATGTGTTCATGACCAGATCATCTGTTTTAGTGATGTTGATTGAGGGATAAGTATTAGCCAGGACACTGGGGATAAATCCCCTGCTCTTCTTCAAAATAGCGCCATGGGAATTTTTACGTCTACCTAAGAAGGCAGACGTCTCAACCTGGTTTAACGTCTCAACCGCACTCCTAAACCGATATTTAATCGGCTCTGGCTCAGTATAGAACTCCTTCCTTTTTGTTGAAAGTCTGTTGTACATATCCATTACACTCAGTGGATTAAAAGAACTTTCAATATGAAATCTGGTATCTGTAAGTGGTTTACCTTCGGTATTTTCGGCACACCCCCACGTTACAATTGTTCTAGACCTGGGAGTGATTACTGTACTGAACAGATGAGTGAGTCACGAAGAAATACCTTGGTCTCAACCATCAATGCTTTATTAAAGCTACCTCAACACAGCAAAACTACAAGTAAATACAGTGACGATGTAGTATGGTTCAATACCCTGGCGTGTCTAAATCACCCCTATCACAATGTCTAACCCTTCTGCTCGGATCCACAGTGTACCCCCGAATCTGTACCGACCGGCTGGGCATACTCCTATGGTCCTTGCAGCAAAACCTCCCCATTAAAACATGTTTGGGAGAACACATAACACCTCCTCACACAGTGGCTGTGATCTTAAAGATGCGTGGGCAGGGATGATGCTCACCAATTCATTAGTTTACTTGCTGCTTCTCCTGGTGAAAACGTGTCTCTTCTGGTTCCGTTCTGTCTATAGTATCCAAGTCCCAGTCTCAAGATTAGCTTCACATTTGAATAGCAAGGCTGTGGTTGCTCGTTGCTGGTTTCTTCTCTCCATCCCAGACGGAATGCTCAGTCCTTGTAGAGGTGAAGCAAGCGAGAGCAAAAGAGAGCGAGAGATGGCCACATGGCCACCTTTTATATCCAAAGTCCGTTTGCTTTTTCTGGCCAAATAAAGTTTTTCCTTGTTTAGAAGCTTCTGTCTGAGTGGCCCATCATCTCAGAACTTTGTAAATTCCAATGATGGCCGGTGATGGGTTTTCGCTTCCAACTGGTCTGGGGCTTAATAGTTTTCTATTGTTCTGGTTTCCCGCCTCTCAGGGTTATCTCATCCAGATAATGGCTTGATCACTGACCAGTTTACATCTCTGACGAGTTCACATTGCTTAATAATGGACCCTCCATCTTTGCCCATTACCTGTGATGAGTTGCCTTCTCCTGGCTTTTGTAACTTGTCTCAGACCACCCCTGCCCATTAGATGTGGATTTTTCATGTACAACATGGAAAAATACCGGGGCCCCTCCCACAACAGGGGATGCCAGCTCTTTTCTGCAGTGAGAAATATTAAAACGCAATGTCCAGATAAAGTCCAACAATCCTTGGGGAGCCGATGCTTACATACCAGGGATGAGGAACTTCAGTTATGTGGAGACTGGAGAATCAAGGGATTGTTCTCCTAGAGCAGAGAAGCTTAAGGGGAGATTTCATAGAGGTGTTCAAAACTATGGGGAGTTTTGATAGAGTAAATAGGGAGAAAATGATTCAACTGGCAGGAGGGTGATAACCAGAGGACACAGATTTAGGATAATTGGTAAAAGAACCACAAGAGGAGATGGAGAAGAATTTTTTTACACAGCGGGCTGTTAAAATCTGCAATACACTGCTTGAAAGGGTGATGGAATCAGATTCAAAAGTAACTTTAATAAGGAAATTGCATATATACTTGAAGGGGAAAAACATTACAGGACTGTGGGGAAGAGCAGGGGAGTGGGATTAATTGGATAGCTGTTTCACAAAGCTGTCACAAGCACGATAGGCCAAATGGCCTCCTTCTGTGCTGCATCATTCTATGAAATGTAACTTTAGGCTTTGTTTGTTTTTTGTATCATGTTCTCTAATTCTGCCATCACAATCCTATCTTCAGCATCTGACTTGCTCAACAAGACTTGAAATTAAGCACGTTCAGAAATGATTATTTTTTGCCTGCATTTTCTGTTTCTGTTGTGGATTCCCGGCATCCACGTTATCTTTGCTTTTGTTTCGATTAACAAGTATTGTCTGTTTCTGGAATGTATAATGAATGATACACGAATGTGAGGTAAAATGATTACTAACCACCCAGGATTCGCTTTCTATTCCGACGATCTTTAAGATCAAATAAATTCAGTGGGCTTGATTTTTGTCTTCACTGCTCGGGCAGTAATTTGGTGCAGCTCATTGTCCGCCCGTTAGAGAACCGCTTGCTGTTCTCTCATTTCAATGGAATGTACATCAGGCGGGTTCTATAAAGGGTGAGAAACCTTCCAACAACAGCTTCCCCCCCACCCCCCTCCCCCCCCCCGCCGCCAGTCCTCCCACCCCCATACCGAAGCAAGATATAATTCCCACTCGCCCTCCAAGTAAACAATTAACAGCCTCTTCCCCCAAATCCTCCTTTGTGTGGTGTGGCACTAACAATGTACTAAATGGGATAGATTCAGAACAGATCTAGCTCAAAACCAGGCATCCATGAGGCGCTGTGGGCCATCAGCAGCAGCAGAATTGCACTCCATCACAATCTGTAACCTCGTGGCCCAGCATATCCTTCATTCTACCATTACCATCAAGCCTGGGGACCAACACTGGTTCAATGAGGACTGCAGAAGAGCATGCAAGGAGCAGCACTAGACGTACCGAAAAATTACGTACCATCCTGGGGAAGCTACAACACAGGACGACATGCATGCTAAGCAACCTGCTATAAACAGAGCTAAGTGATCCCACAATCAACAGATCAGATCAAAGCTCTGCAGACCTGCCACATCCAGTCATGAATGGTGGTGGACAATTAAAAAACTAATGGGAGGAGGTGGTTCCATGAATATCCCCATCCTCAATGATGGCGGAGCCCAGCACGCAAGTGCAAAAGACAAGGCTGATGCGTTTACAACCATCTTCAGCCAGAAGTGTTGAGTGGATGATCCATATCGGCCTCCTCCTGCAGTCCCCACCATCACAGAAGCCAGTCTTCAGCCAATTCAATTCACTCCATTTGATATCAAGAAGTGGCTGAGTGCACTGGATGCAATAAAGGCTATGGGCCCCGACAACATCCCGGTTGTGCTGATGATTTGTGCTCCAGAACTAGCCGTGCCTCTAGCCAAGCTGTCCCAGCACAGCTGCAACACTGGCATCTACCCAACAATGTGGAAAACTGCCCAGTTAGGTATTTTCCACAAAAAGCAGGACAAATCCAATTCGGCCAATTACCGCTTGATCAGTGTACTCTCAATCATCAGCAAACTGATGGAAGGTGTCGTCGACAGTACTTTCAAGCGGCACTTACTCACCAATAATTGGCTGCCGTGTTTCCTACATTACAACTGTGACTACACTTCAAAAAGTATTAATTGGCGGTAAGACACTTTAAGATAACCTGAGGTTATGTAAGATGCTATATAAATGTAAATGCTAGATTTCTCTCTCTTTAGAAGTGTGAGCCTATGCCCTCAAGCTGTTATTACTTTGACTATTATATTTCCCTTCCATGTAAGGTTGGATCTTACTATAGTAGAAAATTAAGTTTTGGACTTCAATCTAGCACTGATTCTATTAAACTGGCAAAATCTACCAGTTCACAAATAGACTTGTTTCTCTCATCACACCGCAGCGCTTCCCTACAGATACGTACTCAGTCAACATTCAGCTGCCATTTAAGGTAAAAATCTAATTCACAGATTCCAGCAGGATTAACTTTTCTCCCACCATACATGCAGGGAGTATTCCGCACCATTTATCATTTGAGTCATATACTGTGCAGCCAATTTAATTTGAACACGATGGAACGCAATGACAAACTGGCATTTCTTTTTATACTGATGAATATGAACTTAAAGTTGGGTGAATTCACTGAATTCCACAATTTCTAGCTACAGCTCGAATGTATGATGCATTAATGAGATCCAAGTTCAACCCCACCAGTCCCAACAAATACATGGCAGGAATACCAATACTGGAATTCTCTCACCAACAGGAATATGTAAAAAGATACTCAATTCGTTTAAATTGGATTTAAAAAACTGAATTACAGAATACATCTTTAACCTATGAATAATTTAAGGAAAGGCGGTTTGAGATGAAGGAGGAGTGCATCAGAATTGTGGCCGTTACTTAACCATGCTCCTTTGGGTGAATATGAGGACAGGAGTTCAGTATTTGCCTTGAGTTGGGCCTCATTTTGTAAGTTTAAGGGTAAACTCTCTGGGGGAGAAATTCGGTTGGTTAGCACGACCCGTTAGCGCTCCATAGGGAAAGCACCTCCTGCACGAGCGCCGCGCTGTCCAGCGCATGTTGCGAACTTCAGTGAAGGTTTAGCGGCGGTGCTGACAGTTTGCACTGTGCTTGCTAGCGCCGCCCGCTGGGTCACCGAGTGTGCAACGCCTCCGTAGCCCCGCGTTTGCAAAATTGACTCTCTCGCCTGAGACCAGCTGGGAAAACAGTCAGTCTAGGGACGATCCCGGGGCCGTATCGTTCGAAGTGCTGAAACTTCACTTGTTCAACGTTTATTTATTTGTTTGTTGCAGCAGTGGGGAAGTGTGGGTGAGGTTTATGGAATTTTTCATCTTTAGGCGCTAGGAGGCCGGCATCCTAGCACCAAAATAGTGAGTAAGCCTCCTGTGCTATGGTTCCGCTAGCACTCTAAAAGTAGTGTCGAAAGCTTCTCTTTGAGTTCCACTCTCCTCTTGGGTCGATAAAACTGAATATCCCACTGTGAGGCGGTAGACATCGCCCAGTGCTAAAGGTAGCGTCCCGACGGAGTCATCGCCTCAAAGTGGGCGATACTGAATTTCTAGCCCTCTATATTTTCCTGTTGGAACCACAAGTGTGATCCTGAGCTTCCGGCCACCAGTCGCCTGTTTAATTCTCCATCCCACTCTAACCTCTCTGTCCTTAGCCCCCTACACTGTTCCAATGAAGCTCAACGGAAGCTTGAGCAACCGCACCTCATCTTTCAATTATGCATCTTACAGCCTTCCAGACTCAACCTTGAGTTTAACAATTTCAGATCATATCCACCGCTCCCATTTTTTCTAGACAGGAGCTGTTGGTAATGATTCTGCTATTGCCATTTACACCTCCTCTGGACCCATCTTTTGATTCTTTACTTGTTCCATTACCATCTCCTCTTGTCTCTCTAATCTCTCCTGCCTTCCACACTATCAGAGCCCTTCCCTTTTGTTCTTTCTTCCGCTCCCTCTGCCCCTGCTTAAAACCCGTTACACCTCTTAGCTTTTTTTCTAGTTCTGACAAAAGGTCATCGACCTGAAACGTTAACTCTGTTTCTCTCTCTCCACAGATGATGCCTGACCCGTTGAGTATTTCCAGCGCTGTCTGCTTTGATTTACTATTTTTAATTTTCTTCGTGCCGCGGACGAGCACTGAGCTTCTTGGGACAATTCAAACTTACTGTGGTGACGGGATTGCTAAGATTATAACAGCAGCTGCAGTTTTCTCTCCTCATTCCAAGTCATTTACCTTCAATTCCATCAGGGCACATGCAGCTGAAGGAGTTGAGAAGATCAGTACAAGTGCCATCGTTCTGACAGGGGTCACTGAGACACTCATCCACCTCAATCTCACAGTTATTGCCTAGAAAGAAGCAAAAGATTTAGTTCATTAGGAATTTGCCAATGGTAGCTCTCCAGCACAACTGTCAACAGGAAGATCAAATAATTACATTGGATTATGTACAGAAACCTTGCCAGTGCAGGTCAGCGGAATGATCAAAGACTACTTGCAATTGGTCTTCAGAGGAAAAGCTCAATTGCGTTATGATAATTGCTTAGCAAATAGACATGTCCCTGGAAATTGTGCAAGGTCATCAAAGTGCAGCCTCGACCATAGAGGAGGGCTGGTTGGTAAGATAGAGAAAGCAGCATTCAGCCATCTTTTAAAACATTAATAAATCCAATAAATAGCAGCAGGCATCAAACCTACCGACAAAGCCTGGCGCACAGTAACAGGCAAAATAATTCAAGCTGTGTTCGCAAATGCTGAGGTCACTGCAAGGGTCTGCCTCACATTCATCAATGTTCACATCACAGAGACGTCCTTCTAATCCTGGCGGGTGGACAACGAAAAAGGAATTAACAGCAAAACATTCCGCGTTTAGACAAGGAGTCATAAAAATGAGATTGTCACTAAAAAATCCAATAGGGAATTCAGGAGAAAGGTTTTTACCCCAGAGAGTGGTTAGAACGTGGAACTCACTGCCACATGGAGTGGTTGATGCGAATAGCACAGATGCATTTAAGGGGAAGATAGAAAAGAACATGAGGGGTAAAGGAATAGAAGGTTATGTTGATGGGGTTAGATGAAGCAGAGTGGGAGGAGGCTCATGTGATGCATAAACACCGGTATGGACGAACTGGGCCGAATGGCCTGTGTCTCTGCTGTACATTCTATGGGCTGGATGTGGGGTTGGTAATGGGAGAGAAAGCGAGATTCTGAGTTGAGGACTGAGTCGCAACCCCCGGGGAGGGGGTGGGGAGGAGTTCCAGGCCCAGGGTCCGAGCCCTGGGAGGGGGGGAGTGGGTCGGATCCCCCACCCCGGGGAGGTCCAGGCTGATGGTGGGGGAGCTTGCGGTGCTGAGAGGAAGCACTCCTGCTCCTCCCGGCCCGCGAGCATTGCTCCCCGCGGCTGAAACCGCCTCGTTGCAGCCACCAGGAATCCCGAGCCCCAGGATCCCCGGCTACCTGCAGTAAACCCTGTGAAGCAGGTTAACGTGGAGGCTGCAGGCCTCATTATCATATGTAAATTGCCAACCCACCTCTTGGCAGCGGGTTGGCTGCTCCGCCTGAGTGAAAGGTGAAAGTGGGCGGGTTGGACGCAGATTGAGGTCAGGGTTCACATTTTTTTCAACTTTCACTCCCCCCACGCCCCCAACCCATCCGCTCTCAACCCATCCGCTCTCATCTCAGAAAATTCCGACCGATATAATTCCATGTTCCCAGAAGAAGGAGGAGCAAGCCACAATCAATGCAGTCCTATTTTATAATGCCCCATCATCTCATAATTCCAACAGCACTCATTAAAGTGTACGGCAGCACAAGCTCTTGCTTGATACTTTTTCTAAAAGGCCGGGCCTGTCAGTTTGAAGACGCTATTCAATCTGACAAAATAAAAAAAATGAAGGATTGAGGCAAGAATGTTACCTACCATGAAGACAATGACATCTGAATCCTCCGGGGCCATTCTCACACTGTGATCCATCCTGACACACTCCGACCACACAGAGAGTTACAGGAATTGCACAGATCTCGCCCATATATCCCAGGTGGCAGATGCATCTAAAACTATTCATCAGATCTTCACAGTAGATGGTGTTTGTTGGGTCACATGGATTTGACAGACATTCATTTATTTCCACGGAACAGTCATAACTTTCAAAACCTGTCAAAACAACCATGGTTTATTCAATTTCCGCTCCGATAAAAGTAGGATCACGATGCAATTTTGATCTTGCGTGCAGACAAGTAAAGAGTGATCTCTTTTTCATTTGTTTGTACACCGTAGTACAGATCGATTTCTCATGCAGCCCCTTAATTTATTTTGGCCAGACTCATACCATTTTCCTTCAGTACAGCGGTTCTGGACTTCCTACAACCCTGAAAACTATATGATCTGGACTGACCAGCGTGAGTGAGTTACAAAGTGCAGACAAACCAGGAAAGTTTGGGAGGAATCCTTGCTCTCCAGGTACAAGTCTGCACTGTCAGATTAATACCTGACCAGGTCACTGACTTAACATAAGAACATAAGAAATAGGAGCAGGAGTCGGCCATTGGGCCCCTTCGAGCCTACTCCACTATTTAATATGATCATGGCTGATCCGATCATGGACTCAGGTCCACTTCCCTGCCCGTTCCCCATAACCCATTATTTGCTTATCGATTAAGAAACTGCCTATCTCGGTCTTAAATTTATTCAATGTCCCAGCTTTCACAGCTCTCTGAGGCAGCGAATTCCACAGATTTACAACCATGCAAGAGAAGAAGTTCCTCATTATCTCAGTTTTAAATGGGCAGCCTCTTATTCTAAGATCATGCCCTCTAGTTCTAGTCTCCCATAGCAGTGGAAACATTCTCTCTGCATCCACCTGGTCAAGCCCCCTCATAATCTTATAAGTTTTGATAAGATCACCTCTCATTCTTCTGAATTTCAATGAGTAGAGGCCCAACCTACTCAACCTTTCCTCATAAGTCAACCCCCTCATCTCCGGAATCAACCTAGTGAACCTTCTCTGAAGGTTCCAAAGCAAGTATATCCTTTCGTAAATATGGAAACCAAAACTGCACGCAGTATTCCAGGTGTGGCCTCACCAATACCCTGTACAACTGTAGCAAGACTTCCCTGCTTTTATACTCCATCCCCTTTGCAATAAATACCATTGGCCTTCCTGATCACTTGTTGTACCTGCATACTATCATTTTGTGTTTCATGCACCAGGACCCCCCAGGTCCTGCTGCTGTTTTTTTCTATTTAAATAATAACTTGCCCTTTGATTTTTTCTACCAAAGTGCATAACCTCACACTTTCCAACATTATACTCCATCTGCCAAATTTTTGCCCACTCACTTGGCCTGTCTATGTCGTTTTGCCGTTTTTTTTGTGTCCTCCTCACACACTTAAGAACTGATGGTCACCCCACACATGACCACAACAGACAAACATCACTCAGAGTTAAGATTAGCTTTCGCCCTTCACTCCCTCCTTACACCTCCAGTGTTGTACCACAGGTACGTCTCAAATTCGGCTGTCCGAAAATTGGAATTGTTCGAAAACCGGACACTTTTGGGAAAATCCCATTTGATAATCAGTAAAATAAAATCCGGTATTATTGTCCAAAAACCAGCGGGCCGGAATAGTTATCGGCATTGCTGCTATGTTTTAAATGGCGTGCGATCGGTCTGAGCCTTGCCGAATGACCCTTGACCCGGCCCTACCCGACCTGACCCACACCTCCATTAGTACTTTGTCTCGGAAGCATGCGTACGCTCTTGATTTTCTTGTCCGAAATCCGGAAAAATCAAAAAATCGGCACGGTCTCGGTCCCGAGGTTGCCGGATTTGAGACATTATACCTGTATAGATTCCAAGTACCAACACAATAGGATGGAAATATATGCAAGTTATCGTACAAGCAGACTCGTACAAATTGCTCTCTTCAGTATCTAACGAAGACGCTAGCCGATTTATTTAAACACTTGAAAGCCTCTGTTAAAATAGCAGAGAGGAATGTAGTACAAGCGTGGTCCCAAGGGAATCATGACGTGTTGCAGTTTTTTTTGACTGACAAAATTTATTTCAGCAAGAGTGAAAATGACAGAGATTGAATACATTTAGAAGAGGTAGGACTTATCAAACAAATGCATGCAGTACAAATCTGGTGACAAAAATCACACACACAATGGATAACATTTCATGTGTGTATATATATATATCTATCATATTCATATATTTAAATACATTTTGAACAGTTTCTTGTGCATCCATCCAGAGTTATTTTACTCCCATTGCCTATGAGTGAATAGTAATTCTAGCTCACACAATGGGCTTTTAGATAAAACCGTTAACTCTGTGTTGATAAACACCTTAACAAGAGAACCATTTGGATGAATTTTTATTTAGGCATAGGACTACAGGTTGTAACTGGAGTTAGAATTTTGTTTAATTCATTATTGGGATGTGGGCGTCGCTAGGAAGGCTGGCCTTTATTGCCAATCCCTAGTTGCCCTTGAGAAGATGATGGTGAGCTGCCTTCTTGAACCGCTGCAGTCCGTGTGGTGAAGGTACTCCTACAGTGCTGTTAGGGAGCGAGTTCCAGGATTTTGACCCAGCGACAATGAAGGAATAGCGATATATTTCCAAGTTAGGATGGTGTGTGACTTGGAGGGGAACTTGGAGGTGGTGGTGATCCCATGCACCAGCTGCCCTTGTCCTTTTAGAGATCACAGGATTAGGAAGTACCATGGAAAATAATTGACGATGAATCCTTAGCTCAGCCCATGGCAATGACATGCCAGGAGAAGGCTTTGGTATAAGAATTAATAATGTGGGTTGTAAGTCCATGATCAGATCAGCCATGATCTTATTGAATGGCGGAGCAGGCTCGAGGGGCCATATGGTCTACTCCTGTTCCTATTTCTTATATTCTTATGTTCTCCTGGAGTTTTGCTCGACCTACTCGCCGAGAAAAAGGGGGCGGGGAAACTTTACAGACCTTCCCTTAGGAAACTCGGAGGGTTGGAATAGAGTCTGTGAGTGTATATTGCCTGTGGAAGGATTGGCGGGGTTGTTCGCTTTACATTCCCCATGCTTCCTTTACAATGTTATAAAAATAACATCATGGCAGTATCCTATTGGACAACAATTTAATATTCCTTCAGAGCAGATATGTTTTCTTCTGTTCCTATTTCATTATTGCAGGAAGTTAGATGAGCTGGACATTACAAATGTTCGAAACAGAAAATATGGATGAAGTATGCATCAAAATGGAATTTAATCACATACTAAGCAGTGGCGCTGTCATAAGTTAGTAGATAAACTACATATCATTTTACCCTCTAGAATGTTGGTCATATTTTCTTTGAACTTTCGCAAAGGAAATGAATGTTTGTACAGGCGGAAGGAACAATTTCCACTCTGGGCATCAAATGCCAAACTAAAATGCTCACAGTCCAGTTATGGCATTGACAGATTGGCAGTAAAGTCTCACCAGTGCAGTGCTGAGGGAACACTGCATTGTCAGAGGTGCCACCTTTTGGATGAGGCATTAAACCGAGGCCCCATCAGCCTACTCAGGTGGACACAAATGATCCCACGGCACTATTTCGAAGAAGAGCAGAGGAATTCTCCCTGATGTCCTGGCCAATATTGATCCTTCAACCAACATCACTAAAACAGATTATCTGGTCATTATGTCATTGTTGTTTGTGGCAGCTCGCTGTGTTTAATTGGTGGCTGCCACGTCTCCTACATTACAACAGTGACAAAACTTCAAAAGTACTTCATTGACTGTAAAGCACTTCAGGGACGTCCTGAGGTTGTGAAAGGCACTGGATAAATGCAAGTTCTTTCATTCCACCCTGGCCTTTTTCAGGGGTCTCAGATGCCAAACATAGTTGACTGCAGCCATCCCGTGTGGTGGCTGATGTACAATGGTCACCACACGTTAAAAAAAAATCCACGCACAGGCATCTTCCACCCCTTCCATTGGAGCTCAGGACTGGAATATTGGCTCATTCATTGAAACATCTCTGAACCCATGTGGAAGCAAGTCATCCTCGTTCAAGGGCCCACCTATGATGATGACGACTGCACTCATGCAACATTTTCTGACGAATCACACCAGTCATCCCATGGCTTCTATGAGTGAAATTAATGGCCCCTAATTTGCTCAGAAAATAACAGCTAGTTTAATGGCGCTCGCCATTATAAATGTGTAAAACACCCAGCAACATGTGGTGAGGAAGAAATACCCTGTAATTTGCGATTCGCCACAAGTTGCTGAGTGATTTGTAATGGTCTGCCGTCCCAACGAGTGTCAGGAAATCGCTGCATTTATCCAAACTAATTTTTCATAGGTCTTTTACAGGCAATAGATGGAGGAAACTTTCATCCTGTCATTTTGGTACAGATTTGAAACGAGGCCCCACGTAAAGTGGTCAACTCCTATGCCCATGGCAGGAGTTAGCACTGGGCAATAAAACACTTTTGCATTCCAGATAGCCAGTGTCAACATCAATCACTCCCATCTTGGTTCATCATCATAGGCAGTCCCTCGAAATCAAGGAAGACTTGCTTCCACTCTAAACGTGAGTTCTTAGGTGACTGAACAGTCCAGTACAGGAATCACACTCTCTGTCACAGGTGGGACAGACAGTGATTGAAGGAAAGAGTGGGTGGGGAGTCAGGTTTGCCGCACGCTCCTTCCGCTGCCTGCGCTTGGTTTCTGCATGCTCTCGGCGACGAGGCTCGAGGTGCTCAGCGCCCTCCCGGATGCTCTTCCTCCACTTAGGATGGTCTTTGGCCAGGGACTCCCAGGTGTCGGTGGGGATGTTGCATTTTATGAAGGAGGCTTTGAGGGTGTCCTTAAAACATTTCCTCTACCCACCTTGGGCTCGCTTGCCGTGTAGGTAAACCATGCCAACAGCAACATAAAAAAACCCTCTATTTAATCTAAGTTAGAAACCGAACAGATCTTGATTGTGAAAAAATGGGCGATGGCTAGTTTTCAGCCCCTTTTACATCTCTCCCAAATTTTACTTCTGTTGACTTCATTCGGGGAAAAGACGCAAAATGGGCTGCCGACTCGCCTGTTTAACACGATAGCACAAAGTCAAGATCTTTCCCAAGCTCTCTACTGCCACAGTGTAACATTTGTGTTTTTCACACCCAAATACCTTTGTCACCTCTCTAAGTGATTTGGTCAATTTAAAGCCAAATTAAGAGCTGCTATTTATGTGATGGCTGTGTGCCCAGTGCAATCTTATTTCAGATCTCCCAAACTCACAACTGCTAGTGTCTTTCAGGTTGACAATCTGGATTCAAGACCAGGTCAAGAGATGAAAGGATGGTGTGCCTTCTCACTACATAAGAACATAAGAAATAAGAACAGGAGTAGGCCATACGGCCCCTCGAGCCTGCTCTGCCATTCAATAAGATCATGGCTGATCTGATCATGGATTCAGCTCCACTTCTCTGACCGCATCCCATAAACCCTTATCCCCTTATCGTTTAAGAAACTGTCTATTTCTGTCTTAAATTTATTCAATGTCCCAGCTTTTACAGCTCTTTGAGGCAGCGAATGCCACAGATTTACAACCCTCTGAGAGAAGAAATTTCTCCTCATCTCAGTTTTAAATGGGCGGCCCCTTATTCTAAGATCATGCCCTCTAGTTCTAGTCTCCCCCATCAGTGGAAACATCCTCTCTGCATCCACCTTGTCAAGCCCCCTCATAAACCTATACGTTTCGATAAGATCACCTCTCATTCTTCTGAACTCCAATGAGTAGAGGCCCAATCTACGCAGCCTTTCCTCATAGGTCAACCCCCTCATCTCCGGAATTATCCTAGTGAACCTTCTCTAAACTGCCTCCAAAGCATGTATATCCTTTCGTAAATATGGAAACCAAAACTGCACGCAGTTTACATCCCCCCAATCGCCTACATGTCACGTCTGTGTAGAAAAACAAGCGTAGATGGAACATTAGACGTATTTGTGGTACTCTATATGTTTTTCTATATCGTCACTACGGTACAACGGAATTTACCTGCGGATGTGAAATTCTTAATATGAAATATTCCATCAAGCTGTGGGATGAAACAACAATTATCTATGTTTCCAATTATCTACAAGTCAAAGCTTTGTGTAAGATGTAGCCTCGTAAGAACAAAAGAACATAAGAATTAGGAACAGGAGTAGGCCATCTAGCCCCTCGAGCCTGCTCCGCCACTCAACAAGATCATGGCTGATCTGGTCATGGACTCAGCTCCACTTACCTTCCCGCTCCCCGTAACCCTTAATTCCCTTATTGGTTAAAAATCTATCTGTCTGTGATTTGAATACATTCAATGAGCTAGCCTCAACTGCTTCCCTGGGCAGAGAATTCCACAGATTCACAACCCTCTGGGAGAAGAAATTCCTTCTCAACTCGGTTTTAAATTGGCTCCCCCTTATTTTGAGGCTGTGCCCCCTAGTACTAGTCTCCCCGACCAGTGGAAACAACCTCTCTGCCTCTATCTTGTCTATCCCTTTCATTATTTTAAATGTTTCTATAAGATCACCCCTCATCCTTCTGAACTCCAATGAGTAAAGACCCAGTCTACTCAATCTATCATCATAAGGTAACCCCTTCATCTCCGGAATCAGCCTAGTGAACCGTCTCTGTACCCCCTCCAAAGCTAGCATATGCTTCCTTAAGTAAGATGACCAAAACTGCATGCAGTACTCCAGGTGCGGCCTCACCAATACCCTATACAGTTGCAGAAGGACCTCCCTGCTTTTGTACTCCATCCCTCTCGCAATGAAGGCCAACATTCCATTCGCCTTCCTGATTACCTGCTGCACCTGCAAACTAACTTTTTGGGATTCATGTACAAGGACCCCCAGGTCCCCCTGCACCGCAGCATGTTGTCATTTCTCCCCATTCAAATAATATTCCCTTTTACTGTTTTTTTTCCCAAGGTGGATGACCTCACACTTTCCGACATTGTATTCCATCTGCCAAACTTTAGCCCATTCACTTAACCTATTTAAATCTCTTTGTAGCCTCTCTGTGTCCTCTACACAACCCGCTTTCCCACTAATCTTTGTGTCATCTGCAAATTTTGTTACACTACACTCTGTCCCCTCTTCCAGGTCATCTATGTATATTGTAAAATTTGTTGTCCCAGCACCGATCCCTGTGGCACACCACTAACCACCGATTTCCAACCCGAAAAGGACCCATTTATCCTGACTCTCTGCTTTCTGTTAGCCAGCCAATTCTCGATCCATGTTAATACATTTCCTCTGACTCTGCGTACCTTTATCTTCTGCAGTAACCTTTTGTGTGGCACCTTATCGAATGCCTTTTGGAAATCTAAATACACCACATCCATCGGTACACCTCTATGGTTGTAGATTTTTTGTTTGTTTTTTACTGTACTTACCTAATTTTGGGTATGTTCTATTATCTGTCAGGTTTCATCATCTGGGGGGAGGGGGCGTGGGGGGGCTGGGGGCTCCTCTATTCCAGGAGATAATGGAGATTTCGCTATGGTGAGCTGTTGAAGAGCCTCACAGAAACCTCTGTGTCACTTGTGGATTGTCAATGAACAATGCTACTGGTCCAATTAAAAAGACAAAGCAACAGCAGATAAAAGAATTTCAAAAGTTCTCCCACTCATTAGAGTTTGACAAGATGGGCAGTTGAATTGCAATAAGTACAAACTAACAGTAAAAGTTGTCATTGGCAAGGTCACATCCTACGTAAGTCTCAAGAACTTAGGTTAAAAGAGAACGAACTTGCATTTATATAGCCGTCGCGATCTCCCTTTGCCACTGCCCCGTGCAAATGCAGGAGATGCAACACCTGCCCTTTTACCTCCTCCCTTCCCACTGTCCAGGGCCCCAAACACTCCTTCCAGGTGAAAGAGCGATTTGCTTGTACATCTTTCAATTTAGTATACTGTACTCGCTGCTCACGATATGGTCTCCACTACATTGGGGAGACCAAACCCAGGTTGGGTGACCGCTTTGCAGGAGGATAAGGGGTTATGGGGAGCGGGCGAGGAGGTGGAGCTGAGTCCATGATCAGATCAGCCATGATCTTACTGAGTGGCAGAGCAGGCTCGAGGGGCCATATGGCCTACTCCTGTTCCTATTACTTATATTCTTATGTAACACCTCTGTTCAGTCCGTAAGCATGACCCGAAGCTTCCAGTCGCCTGTCACTTCAATTCCCCGCTCCACTCCCACTCTGATCCATCTGTCCTTGGTCATTTACACTGTTCCGACGTAAAGTTCAACATAAGCTCGAGGAACAGCACCTCATCTTTCATTTAGGCACTTTACTGCCTTCTGCACTCAACATAAAATTCAACTATTTTAGGTCATAACTCCTGCCCCAATATTTTTTCTGTCTTTTTCTGTTTTTGTTTCGATTTCCCATGGCAGCTGTTGACAATTCTGCCATTTCCATTCACACCCTATCTAGACTCATCTTTTGTTTCTTAACTTGCCCCATTACCATCTCCTTTTGCCTTGCACCATCATCCCTTTTGTCGCTTACTCTCTTCAGTAGTCTATCCTATCACAGACCTTCCCTTTTGTTCTTTCCTCCTCTCCCCCTTTTCCCTTCCCCTACATTTGCTTAAAAACCTGTTACATCGCTAAACATTTTCCAGTTCTGACGAAGGATCATCAACATGAAATATTAGCTCTGGTGCTCTCTCCATGGATGCCTGACCTGCTGAGTATTTATAGCATTTTCTGTTTTAATTTCCTGGTGATGAAGTGCTTTGGCATGCTCTGAGGATATGACAAGGTGTGATGTCAGTACATGTTTGGCCTCTTTCTTGCTGTGACTAACCTTTGAAGATCTCCAATATTTCATCATACCTGGTGTTTTCAGTTGCTCAGTAACTATTTGGTTATTTAAGATTTGATGAACTTGTCTCAGAATATGGAAGCTGTGCTTTGATGCCACTGGACATGATCAGCTGCTGTGTTCATCTTATTTGCCTTGCTTTGTTTTTTTTTTAAGCCCTGCTTCTTCATTCAGTCCACCTCCCACTTTCTGTTCTTGTGCTTTGCAACTTCTGGCTTCGTTAGCTAATTATGCAGTCAGGATTTTAACTTAGCATCTCATGTCGCTTCTTGAAGCAACAGTGCACCTTTTCCCTCAATCCATGCTGTTTTCTGGGAATTAGATTATGACTAGCTGCTTTGAGTTTTAAGCCTAGAGATGAACATTGGCAATATGAACAGATAAATACTCAGCATGTTTGCATTGCAATATTATATTCCTGCAATGATAATGTGCACATTAACCTGTTTATTTAAAATAATTGAATATTCTGCTAAGTTTAGGGGTTATATTATTGAAGAACTAATATAGGGTAAGGGAGTGTAGGGGTTATATTATTGGAGAACTAATATAGGGTACGGTAGTGTAGGGGTTATATTATTGGATAACTAACATAGGGTACGGTAGTGTAGGGGTTATATTATTGGAGAACTAACATGGGGTACGGTAGTGTAGGGGTTATTTTATTGGAGAAATAAAATAGGGTACAGTAGTGTAGGGGTTATTTTATTGGAGAACTAAAATAGGGTACGGTAGTGTAGGGGTTATATTATTGGAGAATTAACATAGGGTACGGTAGTGTAGGGGTTACATTATTGGAGAACTAATATAGGGTACGGTAGTGTAGGGGTTATATTATTGGAGAACTAACATAGGGTACGGTAGTGTAGGGGTTATATTATTGGAGCACTAATATAGGGTACAGTAGTGTAGGGTTATATTATTGGAGAACTAACATAGGGTACGGTAGTGTAGGGGTTATATTATTGGGGAACTAATATAGGGTACGGTAGTGTAGGGGTTATATTATTGGAGAACTAACATAGGATACGGTAGTGTAGGGGTTATATTATTGGAGAACTAACATAGGGTACGGTAGTGTAGGGGTTACATTATTGGAGAACTAACATAGGATACGGTAGTGCAGGGGTTATATTATTGGAGAACTAACATAGGGTACGGTAGTGTAGGGGTTATATTATTGGGGAACTAATATAGAATACGGTAGTGTAGGGGTTATATTATTGGGGAATATAGGGTACGGTAGTGTAGGGGTTATATTATTGGAGAACTAACATAGGGTACGGTAGTGTAGGGGTTATATTATTGGGGAACTAATATAGGGTACGGTAGTGTAGGGGTTATATTATTGGAGAACTAACATAGGGTACGGTAGTGTAGGGGTTATATTATTGGAGAACTAACATAGGGTACGGTAGTGTAGGGGTTATATTATTGGGGAATATAGGGTACGGTAATGTAGGGGTTATATTATTGGAGAACTAACATAGGGTACGGTAGTGTAGGGGTTATATTATTGGAGAACTAATATAGGGTACGGTAGTGTAGGGGATATATTATTGGAGAACTAACATAGGGTACGGTAGTGTAGGGGTTATATTATTGGGGAACTAACATAGGGTACGGTAGTGAAGGAGTTATTTTATTGGAGAATATAGGGTACGGTAATGTAGGGGTTATATTATTGGAGAACTAACATAGGGTACGGTAGTGTAGGGGTTATATTATTGGAGCACTAATATAGGGTACAGTAGTGTAGGGTTATATTATTGGAGAACTAACATAGGGTACGGTAGTGTAGGGGTTATATTATTGGGGAACTAATATAGGGTACGGTAGTGTAGGGGTTATATTATTGGAGAACTAACATAGGGTACGGTAGTGTAGGGGTTATATTATTGGAGAACTAACATAGGGTACGGTAGTGTAGGGGTTACATTATTGGAGAACTAACATAGGGTACGGTAGTGTAGGGGTTATATTATTGGAGAACTAACATAGGGTATGGTAGTGTAGGGGTTATATTATTGGAGAATATAGGGTACGGTAGTGTAGGGGTTATATTATTGGAGAACTAACATAGGGTACGGTAGTGTAGGGGTTATATTATTGGGGAACTAATATAGGGTACGGTAGTGTAGGGGTTATTTTATTGGAGAACTAATATAGGGTACGGTAGTGTAGGGGTTATATTATTGGAGAATATAGGGTACGGTAGTGTAGGGGTTATATTATTGGAGAACTAACATAGGGTACGGTAGTGTAGGGGTTATATTATTGGAGAACTAACATAGGGTACGGTAGTGTAGGGGTTATATTATTGGAGAATATAGGGTACGGTAATATAGGGGTTATATTATTGGAGAACTAACATAGGGTACGGTAGTATAGGGGTTATATTATTGGAGAACTAATATAGGGTACGGTAGTGTAGGGGATATATTATTGGAGAACTAACATAGGGTACGGTAGTGTAGGGGTTATATTATTGGGGAACTAACATAGGGTACGGTAGTGAAGGAGTTATTTTATTGGAGAATATAGGGTACGGTAATGTAGGGGTTATATTATTGGAGAACTAACATAGGGTACGGTAGTGTAGGGGTTATATTATTGGAGCACTAATATAGGGTACAGTAGTGTAGGGTTATATAATTGGAGAACTAACATAGGGTACGGTAGTGTAGGGGTTATATTATTGGGGAACTAATATAGGGTACGGTAGTGTAGGGGTTATATTATTGGAGAACTAACATAGGGTACGGTAGTGTAGGGGTTATATTATTGGAGAACTAACATAGGGTACGGTAGTGTAGGGGTTACATTATTGGAGAACTAACATAGGGTACGGTAGTGTAGGGGTTATATTATTGGAGAACTAACATAGGGTATGGTAGTGTAGGGGTTATATTATTGGAGAATATAGGGTACGGTAGTGTAGGGGTTATATTATTGGAGAACTAACATAGGGTACGGTAGTGTAGGGGTTATATTATTGGAGAATATAGGGTACGGTAGTGTAGGGGTTATATTATTGGAGAACTAATATAGGGTACGGTAGTGTAGGGGTTATATTATTGGAGAACTAATATAGGGTACGGTAGTGTAGGGGTTATATTATTGGGGAACTAATATAGGGTACGGTAGTGTAGGGGTTATATTATTGGGGAACTAATATAGGGTACAGTAGTGTAGGGGTGCTATTCTTGGAGAACTAATATAGGGTACGGAAGTGTAGGGGTTATATTATTGGAGAACTAATATAGGGTACGGTAGTGTAGGGGTTATATTATTGGAAAACAAATATAGGGTACGGTAGTGTAGGGTAATATTATTGGAGAACTAACATAGGGTACGGTAGTGTAGGGGTTATATTATTGGAGAATGTAGGGTACGGTAGTGTCGGGGTTATATTATTGGAGAATATAGGGTATGGTAGTGTAGGGGTTATATTATTGGAGAACAAATATAGGGTACGATAGAGTAGGGATTATTTTATTGGAGAACAAACCTAGGGTACGGTAGTGTAGGGGTTATATTATTGGGGAACTAATATAGGGTACGGTAGTGTAGGGGTTATATTATTGGAGAACTAACATAGGGTACGGTAGTGTAGGGGTTATTTTATTGGAGAACTAACATAGGGTACGGTAGTGTAGGGGTTATATTATTGGAGAACTAACATAGGGTACGGTAGTGTAGGGGTTATATTATTGGGGAACTAATATAGGGTACGGTAGTGTAGGGGTTATATTATTGGGGAACTAATATAGGGTACGGTAGTGTAGGGTTATATTATTGAAGAACTAATATAGGGTACGGTAGTGTAGGGGTTATATTATTGGAGAACTAACATAGGGTACGGTAGTGTAGGGGTTATATTATTGGAGAACTAACATAGGGTACGGTAGTGTAGGGGTTATATTATTGGGGAACTAATATAGGGTACGGTAGTGTAGGGGTTATATTATTGGGGAACTGACAGAGGGTATTGTAGTGTAGGTGTTATATTATTGGGGAACTAACATAGGGTACGGTAGTGTAGGGGTTATATTATTGGAGAGCTAATATAGGGTACGGTAGTGTAGGGGTTATATTATTGGAGAACTAATATAGGGTAAGGTAGTGTAGGGGTTATATTATTGGAGAACTAATATAGGGTACGGTAGTGTAGGGGTTATATTATTGGAGAACTAATATAGGGTACGGTAGTGCAGGGGTTATATTATTGGAGAACTAATATAGGGTACGGTAATGTAGGGGTTATATTATTGGAGAACTAATATAGGGTACGGTAGTGTAGGGTAATATTATTGGGGAACTAATATAGATTACGATAATGTAGGGGTTATATTATTGGAGAACTAATATCGGGTACGGTAGTGTAGGGTTATATTATTGGAGAACTAATATAGGGTACGGTAGTGTAGGTTTATATTATTGGAGAACTAATATAGGGTACGGTAGTGTAGGGGTTATATTATTGGAGAACTAACATAGGGTACGGTAGTGTAGGGGTTATATTATTGGAGAACTAACATAGGGTACGGTAGTGTAGGGGTTATATTATTGGAGATCTAATATAGGGTACGGTAGTGTAGGGGTTATATTATTGGAGAACTAACATAGGGTACGGTAGTGTAGGGGTTATATTATTGGAGAACTAATATCGGGTACGGTACGTTAGGGGTTATATTATTAGAGAACTAATATAGGGTACGGTAGTGTAGGGGTTATATTATTGGAGAATATAGGGTACGGTAATATAGGGGTTATATTATTGGAGAACTAACATAGGGTACGGTAGTGTAGGGGTTATATTATTGGAGAACTAATATAGGGTACGGTAGTGTAGGGGATATATTATTGGAGAACTAACATAGGGTACGGTAGTGTAGGGGTTATATTATTGGGGAACTAACATAGGGTACGGTAGTGAAGGAGTTATTTTATTGGAGAATATAGGGTACGGTAATGTAGGGGTTATATTATTGGAGAACTAACATAGGGTACGGTAGTGTAGGGGTTATATTATTGGAGCACTAATATAGGGTACAGTAGTGTAGGGTTATATTATTGGAGAACTAACATAGGGTACGGTAGTGTAGGGGTTATATTATTGGGGAACTAATATAGGGTACGGTAGTGTAGGGGTTATATTATTGGAGAACTGACATAGGGTACGGTAGTGTAGGGGTTATATTATTGGAGAACTAACATAGGGTACGGTAGTGTAGGGGTTACATTATTGGAGAACTAACATAGGGTACAGTAGTGTAGGGGTTATATTATTGGAGAACTAACATAGGGTATGGTAGTGTAGGGGTTATATTATTGGAGAATATAGGGTACGGTAGTGTAGGGGTTATATTATTGGAGAACTAGCATAGGGTACGGTAGTGTAGGGGTTATATTATTGGGGAACTAATATAGGGTACGGTAGTGTAGGGGTTATTTTATTGGAGAACTAATATAGGGTACAGTAGTGTAGGGGTTATATTATTGGAGAATATAGGGTACGGTAGTGTAGGGGTTATATTATTGGAGAACTAATATAGGGTACGGTAGTGTAGGGGTTATATTATTGGAGAACTAATATAGGGTACGGTAGTGTAGGGGTTATATTATTGGGGAACTAATATAGGGTACGGTAGCGTAGGGGTTATATTATTGGTGAACTAATATAGGGTACAGTAGTGTAGGGGTGCTATTATTGGAGAACTAATATAGGGTACGGAAGTGTAGGGGTTATATTATTGGAGAACTAATATAGGGTACGGTAGTGTAGGGGTTATATTATTGGAAAACAAATATAGGGTACGGTAGTGTAGGGTAATATTATTGGAGAACTAACATAGGGTACGGTAGTGTAGGGGTTATATTATTGGGGAACTGACATAGGTTATTGTAGTGTAGGTGTTATATTATTGGGGAACTAACATAGGGTACGGTAGTGTAGGGGTTATATTATTGGAGAGCTAATATAGGGTACGGTAGTGTAGGGGTTATATTATTGGAGAACTAATATAGGGTAAGGTAGTGTAGGGGTTATATAATTGGAGAACTAATATAGGGTACGGTAGTGTAGGGGTTATATTATTGGAGAACTAATATAGGGTACGGTAGTGCAGGGGTTATATTATTGGAGAACTAATATAGGGTACGGTAGTGTAGGGTAATATTATTGGGGAACTAATATAGATTACGGTAGTGTAGGGGTTATATTATTGGAGAACTAATATCGGGTACGGTAGTGTAGGGGTTATATTATTAGAGAACTAACATAGGGTACGGTAGTGTAGGGGTTATATTATTGGGGAACTAATATAAGGTACGGTAGTGTAGGGGTTATATTATTGGGGAACTAACATAGGGTACGGTAGTGTAGGGTTATATTATTGGAGAACTAATATAGGGTACGGTAGTGTAGGGTTATATTATTGGAGAACTAATATAGGGTACGGTAGTGTAGGGGTTATATTATTGGAGAACTAACATAGGGTACGGTAGTGTAGGGGTTATATTATTGGAGAACTAACATAGGGTACGGTAGTGTAGGGGTTATATTATTGGAGATCTAATATAGGGTAAGGTAGTGTAGGGGTTATATTATTGGAGAACTAACATAGGGTACGGTAGTGTAGGGGTTATATTATTGGAGAACTAATATAGGGTACGGTACGTTAGGGGTTATATTATTGGAGAACTAATATAGGGTACGGTAGTGTAGGGGTTATATTATTGGAGAACTAACATAGGGTACGGTAGTGTAGGGGTGCTATTATTGGAGAACTAATATCGGGTACGGTAGTGTAGGGTTATATTATTGGAGAACTAATATAGGGTACGGTAGTGTAGGTTTATATTATTGGAGAACTAATATAGGGTACGGTAGTGTAGGGGTTATATTATTGGAGAACTAACATAGGGTACGGTAGTGTAGGGGTTATATTATTGGAGAACTAACATAGGGTACGGTAGTGTAGGGGTTATATTATTGGAGATCTAATATAGGGTACGGTAGTGTAGGGGTTATATTATTGGGAACTAACATAGGGTACGGTAGTGTAGGGGTTATATTATTGGAGAACTAATATCGGGTACGGTACGTTAGGGGTTATATTATTAGAGAACTAATATAGGGTACGGTAGTGTAGGGGTTATATTATTGGAGAATATAGGGTACGGTAATATAGGGGTTATATTATTGGAGAACTAACATAGGGTACGGTAGTGTAGGGGTTATATTATTGGAGAACTAATATAGGGTACGGTAGTGTAGGGGATATATTATTGGAGAACTAACATAGGGTACGGTAGTGTAGGGGATATATTATTGGGGAACTAACATAGGGTACGGTAGTGAAGGAGTTATTTTATTGGAGAATATAGGGTACGGTAATGTAGGGGTTATATTATTGGAGAACTAACATAGGGTACGGGAGTGTAGGGGTTATATTATTGGAGCACTAATATAGGGTACAGTAGTGTAGGGTTATATTATTGGAGAACTAACATAGGGTACGGTAGTGTAGGGGTTATATTATTGGGGAACTAATATAGGGTACGGTCGTGTAGGGGTTATATTATTGGAGAACTAACATAGGGTACGGTAGTGTAGGGGTTACATTATTGGAGAACTAACATAGGGTACAGTAGTGTAGGGGTTATATTATTGGAGAACTAACATAGGGTATGGTAGTGTAGGGGTTATATTATTGGAGAACTAATATAGGGTACGGTAGTGTAGGGGTTATATTATTGGAAAACAAATATAGGGTACGGTAGTGTAGGGTAATATTATTGGAGAACTAACATAGGGTACGGTAGTGTAGGGGTTATATTATTGGAGAATGTAGGGTACGGTAGTGTCGGGGTTATATTATTGGAGAATATAGGGTATGGTAGTGTAGGGGTTATATTATTGGAGAACAAATATAGGGTACGATAGAGTAGGGATTATTTTATTGGAGAACAAACCTAGGGTACGGTAGTGTAGGGGTTATATTATTGGGGAACTAATATAGGGTACGGTAGTGTAGGGGTTATATTATTGGAGAACTAACATAGGGTACGGTAGTGTAGGGGTTATTTTATTGGAGAACTAACATAGGGTACGGTAGTGTAGGGGTTATATTATTGGAGAACTAACATAGGGTACGGTAGTGTAGGGGTTATATTATTGGGGAACTAATATAGGGTACGGTAGTGTAGGGGTTATATTATTGGGGAACTAATATAGGGTACGGTAGTGTAGGGTTATATTATTGAAGAACTAATATAGGGTACGGTAGTGTAGGGGTTATATTATTGGAGAACTAACATAGGGTACGGTAGTGTAGGGGTTATATTATTGGAGAACTAACATAGGGTACGGTAGTGTAGGGGTTATATTATTGGGGAACTAATATAGGGTACGGTAGTGTAGGGGTTATATTATTGGGGAACTGACAGAGGGTATTGTAGTGTAGGTGTTATATTATTGGGGAACTAACATAGGGTACGGTAGTGTAGGGGTTATATTATTGGAGAGCTAATATAGGGTACGGTAGTGTAGGGGTTATATTATTGGAGAACTAATATAGGGTAAGGTAGTGTAGGGGTTATATTATTGGAGAACTAATATAGGGTACGGTAGTGTAGGGGTTATATTATTGGAGAACTAATATAGGGTACGGTAGTGCAGGGGTTATATTATTGGAGAACTAATATAGGGTACGGTAATGTAGGGGTTATATTATTGGAGAACTAATATAGGGTACGGTAGTGTAGGGGTTATATTATTGGAGAACTAACATAGGGTACGGTAGTGTAGGGGTTATATTATTGGAGAACTAATATCGGGTACGGTACGTTAGGGGTTATATTATTAGAGAACTAATATAGGGTACGGTAGTGTAGGGGTTATATTATTGGAGAATATAGGGTACGGTAATATAGGGGTTATATTATTGGAGAACTAACATAGGGTACGGTAGTGTAGGGGTTATATTATTGGAGAACTAATATAGGGTACGGTAGTGTAGGGGATATATTATTGGAGAACTAACATAGGGTACGGTAGTGTAGGGGTTATATTATTGGGGAACTAACATAGGGTACGGTAGTGAAGGAGTTATTTTATTGGAGAATATAGGTACGGTAATGTAGGGGTTATATTATTGGAGAACTAACATAGGGTACGGTAGTGTAGGGGTTATATTATTGGAGCACTAATATAGGGTACAGTAGTGTAGGGTTATATTATTGGAGAACTAACATAGGGTACGGTAGTGTAGGGGTTATATTATTGGGGAACTAATATAGGGTACGGTAGTGTAGGGGTTATATTATTGGAGAACTGACATAGGGTACGGTAGTGTAGGGGTTATATTATTGGAGAACTAACATAGGGTACGGTAGTGTAGGGGTTACATTATTGGAGAACTAACATAGGGTACAGTAGTGTAGGGGTTATATTATTGGAGAACTAACATAGGGTATGGTAGTGTAGGGGTTATATTATTGGAGAATATAGGGTACGGTAGTGTAGGGGTTATATTATTGGAGAACTAGCATAGGGTACGGTAGTGTAGGGGTTATATTATTGGGGAACTAATATAGGGTACGGTAGTGTAGGGGTTATTTTATTGGAGAACTAATATAGGGTACAGTAGTGTAGGGGTTATATTATTGGAGAATATAGGGTACGGTAGTGTAGGGGTTATATTATTGGAGAACTAATATAGGGTACGGTAGTGTAGGGGTTATATTATTGGAGAACTAATATAGGGTACGGTAGTGTAGGGGTTATATTATTGGGGAACTAATATAGGGTACGGTAGCGTAGGGGTTATATTATTGGTGAACTAATATAGGGTACAGTAGTGTAGGGGTGCTATTATTGGAGAACTAATATAGGGTACGGAAGTGTAGGGGTTATATTATTGGAGAACTAATATAGGGTACGGTAGTGTAGGGGTTATATTATTGGAAAACAAATATAGGGTACGGTAGTGTAGGGTAATATTATTGGAGAACTAACATAGGGTACGGTAGTGTAGGGGTTATATTATTGGAGAACTAACATAGGGTACGGTAGTGTAGGGGTTATTTTATTGGAGAACTAACATAGGGTACGGTAGTGTAGGGGTTATATTATTGGACAACTAACATAGGGTACGGTAGTGTAGGGGTTATATTATTGGGGAACTAATATAGGGTACGGTAGTGTAGGGGTTATATTATTGGAGAACTAACATAGGGTACGGTAGTGTAGGGGTTATATTATTGGAGAACTAACATAGGGTACGGAAGTGTAGGGGTTATCTTATTGGAGAACTAACATAGGGTACGGTAGTGTAGGGGTTATATTATTGGGGAACTAATATAGGGTACGGTAGTGTAGGGGTTATATTATTGGGGAACTGACATAGGGTATTGTAGTGTAGGTGTTATATTATTGGGGAACTAACATAGGGTACGGTAGTGTAGGGGTTATATTATTGGAGAGCTAATATAGGGTACGGTAGTGTAGGGGTTATATTATTGGAGAACTAATATAGGGTACGGTAGTGTAGGGTAATATTATTGGGGAACTAATATAGATTACGGTAGTGTAGGGGTTATATTATTGGAGAACTAATATCGGGTACGGTAGTGTAGGGGTTATATTATTGGAGAGCTAACATAGGGTACGGTAGTGTAGGGGTTATATTATTGGGGAACTAATATAGGGTACGGTAGTGTAGGGGTTATATTATTGGGAACTAACATAGGGTACGGTAGTGTAGGGTTATATTATTGGAGAACTAAAATAGGGTACGGTAGTGTAGGGTTATATTATTGGAGAACTAAAATAGGGTACGGTAGTGTAGGGGTTATATTATTGGAGAACTAACATAGGGTACGGTAGTGTAGGGGTTATATTATTGGAGAACTAACATAGGGTACGGTAGTGTAGGGGTTATATTATTGGGGAACTAACATAGGGTACGGTAGTGTAGGGGTAATATTATTGGGGAACTAATATAGGGTACGGTAGTGTAGGGGTTATATTATTGGGGAACTAATATAGGGTACGGTAGTGTAGGTGTTATATTATTGGGGAACTAGTATAGGGTACGGTAGTGTAGGGATTATATTATTGGAGAACTAACATAGGGTACGGTAGTGTAGGGTAATATTATTGGAGAACTAATATAGGGTACGGTAGTGTAGGGGTTATATTATTGGGGAACTAACATAGGGTACGGTAGTGTAGGGGTTATATTATTGGAGAACTAACATAGGGTACGGTAGTGTAGGGGTTATATTATTGGAGAACTAATATAGGGTACGGTAGTGTAGGGGTTATATTATTGGGGAAGTAACATAGGGTACGGTAGTGTACGGTAATATTATTGGAGAACTAATATAGGGTACGGTAGTGTAGGGGTTATATTATTGTGGAACTAATATAGGGTACGGTAGTGTAGGGGTTATATTATTGGAGAACTAATATAGTGTACGGTAGTGTAGGGGTTATATTATTGGAGAACTAATACAGGGTACGGTAGTGTAGGTGTTATATTATTGGAGAACTAATATAGGGTACGGTAATGTAGGGGTTATATTATTGGAGAACTAATACAGGGTACGGTAGTGTAGGGGTTATATTATTGGAGAACTAACATAGGGTACGGTAGTGTAGGGGTTATATTATTGGAGAACTAACATAGGGTACGGTAGTGTAGGGGTTATATTATTGGAGATCTAATATAGGGTACGGTAGTGTAGGGGTTATATTATTGGAGAACTAACATAGGGTACGGTAGTGTAGGGGTTATATTATTGGAGAACTAATATAGGGTACGGTACGTTAGGGGTTATATTATTGGAGAACTAACATAGGGTACGGTAGTGTAGGGGTTATATTATTGGAGAACTAACATAGGGTACGGTAGTGTAGGGGCTATTTTATTGGAGAACTAACATAGGGCACGGTAGTGTAGTGGTTATATTATTGGAGAATTAACATAGGGTACGGTAGTGTAGGGGTTATATTATTGGGGAACTAATATAGGGTATGGTAGTGTAGGGGTTATATTATTGGGGAACTAATATAGGGTACGGTAGTGTAGGTGTTATATTATTGGGGAACTAATATAGGGTACGGTAGTGTAGGGGTTATATTATTGGAGAACAAACATAGGGTACGGTAGTGTAGGGTAATATTATTGGAGAACTAACATAAGGTACAGTAGTGTAGGGGTTATATTATTGGAGAACTAACAAAAGGTACGGTAGTGTAGGGTTATATTATTGGAGAACTAATATAGGGTACGGTAGTGTAGGGTTATATTATTGGAGAACTAACATACGGTACAGTAGTGTAGGGGTTATATTATTGGAGAGCTAATATAGGGTACGGTAGTGTAGGGATTATTTTATTGGAGAACTAACCTAGGGTACGGTAGTGTAGGGGTTATATTATTGGGGAACTAATATAGGGTACGGTAGTGTAGGGGTTATATTATTGGAGAACTAACATAGGGTACGGTAGTGTAGGGGTTATTTTATTGGAGAACTAACATAGGGTACGGTAGTGTAGGGGTTATATTATTGGGGAACTAATATAGGGTACGGTAGTGTAGGTGTTATATTATTGGGGAACTAGTATAGGGTACGGTAGTGTAGGGATTATATTATTGGAGAACTAACATAGGGTACGGTAGTGTAGGGTAATATTATTGGAGAACTAATATAGGGTACGGTAGTGTAGGGGTTATATTATTGGGGAACTAACATCGGGTACGGTAGTGTAGGGGTTATATTATTGGAGAACTAACATAGGGTACGGTAGTGTAGGGGTTATATTATTGGAGAATTAATATAGGGTACGGTAGTGTAGGGGTTATATTATTGGGGAACTAACATAGGGTACGGTAGTGTACGGTAATATTATTGGAGAACTAATATAGGGTACGGTAGTGTAGGGGTTATATTATTGTGGAACTAATATAGGGTACGGTAGTGTAGGGGTTATATTATTGGAGAACTAATATAGTGTACGGTAGTGTAGGGGTTATATTATTGGAGAACTAATACAGGGTACGGTAGTGTAGGTGTTATATTATTGGAGAACTAATATAGGGTACGGTAATGTAGGGGTTATATTATTGGAGAACTAATACAGGGTACGGTAATGTAGGGGTTATATTATTGGAGAACTAACATAGGGTACGGTAGTGTAGGGGTTATATTATTGGAGAACTAACATAGGGTACGGTAGTGTAGGGGTTATATTATTGGAGAACTAACATAGGGTACGGTAGTGTAGGGGTTATATTATTGGAGAACTAATATAGGGTACGGTACGTTAGGGGTTATATTATTGGAGAACTAACATAGGGTACGGTAGTGTAGGGGTTATATTATTGGAGAACTAATATAGGGTACGGTAGTGTAGGGGTTATATTATTGGAGAACTAACATAGGGTACGGTAGTGTCGGGGTTATATTATTGGAGAACTAACATAGGGTACGTTAGTGTAGGGGCTATTTTATTGGAGAACTAACATAGGGTACGGTAGTGTAGGGGTTATATTATTGGAGAATTAACATAGGGTACGGTAGTGTAGGGGTTATATTATTGGACAACTAATATAGGGTACGGTAGTGTAGGGGTTATATTATTGGAGAACTAACATAGGGTACGGTAGTGTTGGAGTTATATTATTGGGGAACTAACATAGGGTACGGTAGTGTAGGGGTTATATTATTGGAGAGCTAATATAGGGTACGGTAGTGTAGGGGTTATATTATTGGGGAACTAAAATAGGGTACGGTAGTGTAGGGGTTATATTATTGGAGAACTAACATAGGGTACGGTAGTGTAGGGGTTATATTATTGGAGAACTAACATAGGGTACGGTAGTGTAGGGTAATATTATTGGAGAACTAATATAGGGTACGGTAGTGTAGGGGTTATATTATTGGAGAACTAATATAGGGTACGGTAGTGTAGGGTTTATATTATTGGAGAACTAACATAGGGTACGGTAGTGTAGTGTAATATTATTGGAGAACTAATATAGGGTACGGTAGTGTCGGGGTTATATTATTGGAGAACTAACATAGGGTACGGTAGTGTAGGGGTTATATTATTGGACAACTAACATAGGGTACGGTAGTGTAGGGGTTATTTATTGGAGAACTAACATAGGGTACGGTAGTGTTGGGGTTATATTATTGGAGAACTAATATAGGGTACGGTAGTGTAGGGGTTATATTATTGGGGAACTAACATAGGGTACGGTAGTGTAGGGTAATATTATTGGAGAACTAATATAGGGTACGGTAGTGTATGGGTTATATTATTGGGGAACTAATATAGGGTACGGTAGTGTAGGGGTTATATTATTGGAGAACTAATATAGCGTACGGTAGTGTAGGGGTTATATTATTGGAGAACTAATACAGGGTACGGTAGTGTAGGGGTTATATTATTGGAGAACTAATATAGGGTACGGTAATGTAGGGGTTATATTATTGGAGAACTAATACAGGGTACGGTAGTGTAGGGGTTATATTATTAGAGAACTAATACAGGGTACGGTAGTGTAGGGTTTATGTTACAGCTAACATACTATAGCTGATACTGGAGCAGTCCATCAAAAAAACTGATTTGTTTCGAAAGAATAACCAGAATTGCAGCAATTTAAGAAGGCAGCTCCCCATCACCTTTTCAGGGCAACTGAGGTCGGGCAATAACTGACGGGCCTGTCAGCAACGCCCACATCCTGAGAATGAATAAAAAGCAGTGGTGATCATGTAAACTTGTTAAAGATGTCACACGTTGGTCTGCTAATATTGCCAACAGCCATTGCTAGGCTTTAGATTTTTGTCATGTTGTATTTCTTCTACAACTGGTTCAATCCATGTTCCAGTAAAACAAATCCTGTACTTTTTTTCCTCGCTTTCTCTTCCCCTTTTCTTAAAGGAGCTAGGGTTCTGTGTCACATCTGAATTGATATACCAGAAACTGGCAGTGGGCGAAATAGATTTTTCTCCAGCTATGGCATCTTTCAGAATGCTGACCACAAACATGTCACGACATTGTGAGTCTTTGGGTGGAGCAGGGACAGCCCATTCAAATGACCGGCTCAACATTAACCGTACTGGCTGCCAGTGCAGTGTGAACCTCTGGAGCAGCAAGTTTTTCCTGTGTGAGGTATGCACTGCAAATACTCATTGACAACACCAGGGCTCTCCATCCTAATCTCCGAAAGATGGTGCGAGCAATGCAGAAAGTGTACCGGGAAAACATTTATATTAGTGTACAGTAAGGGAAAGGTCACATAGGAGCAGGCCATTCGGCCCCTCGAGCCTGTTCCACTATTCAATTAGATCACCACTGATGTGCAGCTTAACTGCAGCCGCCTTGGTTCCGGAACCCTTAATGCCTTTGCCCATCAAGAATCTCAGTGATGACATTTTCAATTGGTGCCTCAACAGCTTTTTGGGAGAGAGAGTTTCAGATTTCCATTAACCTGTGTGTGTGTGAAGATTGTAATATATAAGCTCCACCTTGTGGACTACTGTGGTAATGCAGCCATTGCTGTAAATGCAAGAAAGACATCAGGTGGCAGGTCACCTGACAGGTTCCAGAGATGAAGCCATCTTGTGAAGTCTGTGTGATTGTGATGTCGTAAGGAATATCACACTCCTCAACGGCCTAGCTCGAATTTTAAGGTTATGCCCACATGATCTGGACTTTCCCACCAGAGAAAAATAGTTTCTTTCCATCTGCCCCATCATATTCTTTAATCATCTTCAGCACCAGAATTAGAATCAGATGCTGGTGATTAAAAAAGGCAGAAAATTCCAAATTTGATGGCAGACTGATAGAAATCCTACAAGCTCAAGATCCACCTGTGGGGACCTCTTTTGAGAAGCTTGGCTGCACATTCCTCTTCTATTCTGCAAACCTGGTCAAGTACAAGGCAAGATGATAAAACATTAGCAGTGTTGTCACTCAGTTGTAACAGCTTATAGTCAAGTCTGTAAGACCATTGACTGTTGCCAATAAAGCTGCTTTGGGTCAAGAATGCACTTGCACCTGTTAACAAATCTGCTACGACAAGAGGGCACTGTAGCCTCATTTACTAATCAGTGATTGCTCTCCAACAAGTATTAAAGTCTTTGTGGGATATAAATATGTATTACTTTTGTGGGTTGGTCTAACATTGAAATGCCTCGATAAAGAAAGCTCATTTTATCCCTTCTGAACAGTAATTTTTTTTCCCTCTTGGAAGTAACGGAGCAATTAATTAACCAGTAATAAGTTGAATGCCAAACTGCTGCCACCTTCAAGTATAAATTTGTTAAAACCTTGATTTGTCATTAAGAGTTCTAGTCTACCTGCGCCAACTTTCCCTTTTTGGATCCATTAACGTTGATGCAAGTCTCAATGATCGCTCGTGAGCAGTAATTAATCAACAGCACTGCTAGTCCCTTTGACTGAAGAAATGGTATTAAAAAAGAATGCAAAAGGATCTCCATGCAAGTGTCTCAAGCAGCTGTACAGTGCCTGAATACTGCATGTACAGTGCCTGGTTCACTGCAATCCCCTGCACCATTCCATCAATCGTTAGCCTGCAGTTTCCGAGGGTCTGGGCTTCATCTAACTTTGCTTTTCAGCCCAATTTCCATCAGTATTGGGAGCTTTGCTCTGAACCCTACTATATATCTTATCTATTCCAGCTCTCTGCTATCCAAGTCGATCTTTTCATATCATTAATAATTACTCCTTGCTTTCTTCTTCTTAGGTCATGGAATCTTTATTTTTTGATTTATCTATTGCAGCATTTGACATGTGTTTCTATTTGCATTTCATTAGTTGCAATTGCCTGTGGCTTACTGTATTGTGCCCAGAAATAGCACATTGCCACAACACATTTTCCTACTGAATCAGCCACAGTGCAATGCTTCTCTTTCCATTGTACTACGTCAACTGTTGTGTACACGTCAATAACTGAATAACTGACAAGCTGAGCCAGGAGAAAAGTAACTTAACTTAATTGTGCTTTTATACAACCCAAAAATGGCATCCCCAAACCGGCATGAACCAGCATGAGTATAGCAACTGTGAATAGCTCCCACAGGGTCCTAATGCCCGTCCAGTGAGCTGTAACAAATAATAAGAGTATGAACATAACATCAACCATAAAGCGTTGCTTCATTTTTTGGTGTATTGCATCAGAATCAGCAATAGTATGTTCATTTCTCACTGTTTTGAATCAATTATGGTGCAGTGTTCCGCTTCCCAATGTGTTGCGTCAGTCATCATCAATGCATTGCATCAAGCAGAGTGCGGTGCCATAGTTCTCACTGTACTGTATTACCCATAGAGCATGGCTGAATCTCTCATTGCTCTGTCAGTCGCATATTAGTCCATCCTCATCATTGCATCAGATCTTACAGTTCTGAAGCACACTTGGTTCTCCAGTTCCATCAGTCTTACTGCTTCATTTTGTATTTCTTCAGGTATGTTGCTCACTCATATTTCTTACGTTTACTGCCTGGCTTCATCTGCTGTGTCATTTATACTCTTTATCTTTCTAACCCTTTCAAACTGTTTATCTTAGAGATCTTTATTGTTGCTGTTATTCATGCTCAGCCATGCTTTTGTCACCTCTAGACTTCACTATTCCAAAGCTCTCCTGGCTGGCTTCCCCACTTTCTCCGTCCAACTCCCCAATTTTAAAATGGACGCGATTGCTGCCAATAAACCGGAAGGGTTCTGCGCATGCACGCTACAGGCTCGTCACAGGAGCAGGTTTGTTAAAAAAAATTTAAAAAGACAGGAAGGGAGTCGGCAGGTGAGAAAGTCGGGAAGGAATTGGGCTGCTGAGAAAGTCGGGAAGGAAGCATGCTGGTGAAAAAGTCGGGAAGCAATTGGGCTGGTGAAAAAGCCTGGAACATAAGAACATAAAAAAACAGGAGCAAGAGTAGGCCATTTGGCCCCTCGAGCCTGCTCCACCATTCAATAAGATCATGGCAGAACTGATCTTGGCCTCAACTCCACTTCCCCACCCGCTCCCCGTAACCCTTGACTCCCTTATCACTCAAACATCTGTCCATCTCCACCTTAAATATATTTAATGGGGATGAAATTCAGGGTCTCTCAGAGACCCGTTACTGCCGGTTAGCAGCGGCCATTTGTCAAAATCAAATGGCTGCCGCTTTGGGGTCAACTGGCCGACCCAACCGAAATTCAGGTCTGGGATTTGTCGGCCTAGACCCGATCCTGCCCGATTCTGAAGACTGCAAAAAGTGAGTCATCAGTGGTTGTACCGCCAGCTTTAATAAATAAAAATACTTAACTCCCGAAATTCAGCTCCATCCGTCGATTCGCCGCCGCGCGGGTGCCCCCGACAGGTTTTTCTGCCGGTGCACCCTCTGAAGACTGCGTGCGGCCCGGCAGCATGGCAGTCCTTAAAGGGGAGGGCCCACTGTTGCGGCCGCAATGTAAACATTTTTGCCGGCCGACTTCCCGATCGGCCGGCAAGATAGTAACCCCGGGTTCGGCCAAGCCGCTAATGGGCAGCCCGGTACCCGCTCTTGCGTGCCAGGCCGCTGGCCCGGTTGAAGCCCTCCCTGGTGGCCCAGTGGCCGAAGATTTAAAATGACAGATTCTCTCCCCTTTAACGGAAGGGAGAGAACACGGTGATGCACATGCCCTGTGATGTCACCATTACTCCCAGTTGATTGACAGCGGCAGAGTTCTGGTCCGACCAATTTTCTGCCACTCAGCCTGACTTTCAGTCTATGGCCCGCCCCCATTACGAGTCATTTCCGGTGGGGCTTTGAAATCATTTCAAAGTCCTGAAAATGGCTCTTCCTAGCGTATCAAGGATTCCAGTGGTAAATACCAGTCAAAAAATCATAGATGTGCCAGCTTTCTGATTACGCTCCTGTGAAGCGCCTTGGGATATTAAGAGCGCTATGCAAGTACAGGTTGCTGGTGCTGATAGTTAATGGCTTTGACTGTTTAGTGCTGGGGCAAGGGCACCTCTCCACAGCCAGCGGGGTGCTTTTTAATAGATGACCGGCAGGTCCTGATAACATCTTCAGAACCCTGACTGCAATTTTAACTCGGTTTACTCCTGCTCCTATTTCTTATGTTTTTAAATACTATAAAATAAAGCACTGTATGCATTATATTGAAAGATAAAGCAGCATACAATAGATACCTCGAGCAGTGAAGCATGATTCATTTCATCCAAAGTAATGAACATTCAAAAGGTCAAGAGCCAGCTAGAAATGTGCAGTCAAGAGGTAAGATTCGGTTTTAGACACTCCAGCCAGGGGAAACAACCTCTCAGCATCTACCCTGTCGATCCCCTTCAGAATCTTATATGTTTCAATGAGATCACCTCTCATTCTTCTAAACTCCAGAGAGTATAGGCCCATTCTACACAATCTCTGAACAGAAGACAGGCCTCTTAGCCCAGGAACCATTCTAGTGAACCTCTGTTGCACCGCCTCCAAGGCAAGTATATCCTTCCTTAGATAAAGAGACCTAAACTGTGCACAGTACTCCAGGTCTGGTCTCACCAAGGCCCTGTACAATTGTAGCAAGACTTCCTTACTCTTATACTCCAACTCCCTTGCAATAAAGGACAACATGCATTTGCCTTCCTGATTGCTTGCTGTACCTGCATGCTAGCTTTCTGTGTTTCTTGCACAAGGACACCTAAATCTCTCTGAACACCAACGTTTTTCACCATTTTAATCTCCATTTAATCGCCATTGTGGTGCTTTGCTTATGCATTTTCTTACATCAGTCATACCATTCTGTGCGCATCTAACATCACATCTCGCCGGTAACCCCGTTCCCTCTCCCAATCGGCCCACTTCCATTTCCAATCAGTCCTGGAAATGGGCAGCCGCTGTTTCAGGTGGGCACTTTATTAGGTCATGCTCTAGGCCCAATGGTACGAGGCATATTCAGCCTAACCAGCAGCCCTTAAAGGGACCACTGCAGGCTGCTGACGGAACTGGCAAGTGTCTGTTTCGCTAATGCTTTCTGTGGGGCCAAGGGGAGCAGTAAGGCTGCCTGTCACTGCTGGTTCAGCATTTGCAGCTATTTCATCTGTAACCTTTTCAGAATAACTTTTGGCTTCAACTCCGCACTCTCACCAGTGACTCCATTCCCCTGCCCCCACCACAGTCTCAGGCTGAACCAGACTGTCTGCAACCTTGGTGTCTTATTCGACCCAGCGACGATCTTCTAACCCCACAGTCTGCTCCATCGCACAGAGTGCCCATATCATATGTGCTGACTGAGTTTTTGAAAATAAAAATGTTTTGCTGTGATTTTAAAGATTTTTGCTCCGCTACGTGATATTGTTATGGCTGGTGAGGGTGCGACAGGATATGAAGAAAGGGCAAGACATTTGGAGTAAAGAGGTAGAGCTCCCATGGCACAGTAAATGGTGGTGCTGGCTAAATGGGCCGAATCACCTACTCCTGTTACCATGCTGGCGTCATACAATCAGTGATTACTGTCATTGAGAACCATGTTTCAGATTGCACAATGCACTGTTACAAGTAGAAAAGGTCATCAGCCTAAAGATAAACATGGAACGACATGCAAAATCACAATGCAACAACAGGCTGTTCAGCCCATCCAGTCCGTGTTGGTGTTTATCATTCATGAATAGTAGTCCTAATCCCATGTCCCCGTCCTTTCCCCCATATTCCTTCATTCATTTTTCCTGCAACCACCCAACTAAACTATTGTTAAACACTCACGGCAGAGACCCTGTCAGTCTCTGCTTCAAGCACCAACTCCAGTCGTGCAACCCACAGCCCCACAACCCTCTTTAGGGAAGGTTCCTCTCACTCTCCTTCCTCAATCACTTGCAGTTAATCCATGTCCAATTGGGTCAGAATGAGAGAGGGTCGAACTAAGAGCAATTACGATGCACACAGGAGAAGAATTATCCTTTCAAGAATCAGTCGCTAGCTTGCCCCGACAGATCTGCAGTCTTGGACCAGTGTCAACCCCACAAACTTAGAAAATGACCAGGACGAAAGTTAACCCATCAACTGACAAGTGTAGGGGCAGAGTCTGCGGGGGGAGGGGCAGAGTCTGGCTTTGAATAGTAGGACGGGAAATAGCTTTCGTAGTGCCACAAGATCTATCGGGCCGAAATTTGGGACCGCCCCTTTTGGAGGCGGCAACTGAGGCGGGATTTCCGGTGCCAGGTGCGGAAGTCCCGCCTCTGCAGCGAAATTGGGGTCACCGCCCCGAGAGGAAGTGGAGTGCAATGTCGCGTGTTCCACTTCCTCTCAGGGGGCGGGACTGAGAAGCTTGCCACAGGAATATTCCAGCGCTATGCGGAGGGCACGCTGCGAACTCTGCAATGGGGAGAAGGGGCCACCACTTCACCACCGGGAGGCCGGGGTGTCATGGTGGCAAAATCGCAGTATGGACCCCACGAATTGGAAAAGGCAAGCGCGCGACAGGCAAGTCGCCCATTTTTTTAAAAGGGCGTGGCGCGCCGCACTGCCCCTTTAATTTTTGCCCCGCGAGCGGAGCGAGGCCCGGTTCATGACCTGCGAGGCCGGAACGGGTTTCACCCGCAGCGGCCTCACGCGGCAATACCAAGTTTTTGCTTTGGGGCGAAAACGGTTTGTTATCGCCGGTGCAGCGGCCCTGGGTACTACCGGCAGGAGTGGGGTACGACCAGCTTACACCTCCGCTAGCTCCTGCGGAATTTCAAGGGAGACGGTAGCAGCCCCGCGCCCCAGGTGAGAAGTGGTTTGCGCTAACCCAGGTGCGCTAACGGGAAGCGCAAACGACGCAAATTTCTCCCCTTAATCTATAAAATTGGAAAATTCACGTGGGCTTCAACACATAGTGACATCTTTTTGCAGGCTCTGCATATTTTTTTATCCGCGTTAAACCATCCAAAACCTGGTGGTTTTATTTGGAGGGAATAATCATTCCTTCAGCTGTTATCTAACTGCAGCTGAAATTTCCACAATGTAAATGATGCATAAGGGTATATATTTTTAAAACAGCTGAATTTCTGCTCTTTGTTCCAAACTGCTGCAAGCAACAAGCATAAGAAGATAAGTCTAAGACAGCCCTAAGTGGAGGAAGTGCATCCGGGAGGGCGCTGAGCACCTTGAGTCCCATCGCTGAAAGCATGCAGAAATCAAGCGCAGGCAGCGGAAGGAGCGTGCGGCAAACCTTTCCCACTCTCCCTTACCCCCAACGACTATCTGTCCCACCTGTGACAGGGATTGTGGTTCTCAAATTGGACAGTTCAGCCACTTAAGGACTCATTTTAAGAGTGGAAGCAAGTCTTCCTCGATTCCGAGGGACTGCCTATGATGATGATAAGAAGCTAAAAGCTTTGAACAAGCACTTATATAGAACCTTGGTTATACCACACGGAGCACTGCGCACAGTTCTGGTCTCCATATTACAAAAAGGATATCGAGGCACTGGAGAGGGTGCAAAATTCATTTACAAGGATGACACGAGAACTGAGAGGTTATATGTGTCAGGAAAGATTGAACAGGCTGGGGCTTTTTTCTTTAGAAAAGAAAAGACTGAGATGTGACCTGAAAGAGGTCTTTAAGATTATGAAAAAATTTGATAGGATAGACATAGAGAATATGTTTCCACTTGTGGGAGAGACCAAATCTGGGGGCCATAAATATAAGATAGTCACTAATAAATCCAATGAGTAATTTCGGAGCAACTTATTTACCCAAGAAAGTGGTGAGAATGTGGAACTCGCTGTCACAGGGAGTAGTTGAGGCAAATAGCATGGATGCATTTAAGGGGATGATAGATAAGCCTATGAATGGAACAGAAGGATATTGTCCTGTCAACACAGAATGCAAAATGTCAAGCTTAGAATTCACATACTCCAATAAACTCAAATAACCACCGCCCCTGTCAAAAGCAAGTACTGCAGACCATGAAATATTAAATCAATTGCAATTCTTTAATTACAGTTAAGAAACAGGGGGCGCGAAAGTGGAAGAAACAACAGGGAGGATTTTCCGGACGATGCTATGGATAAAGTTACATTGTGCATCTGTTTCCTTATTCGGTTCAGGTGCCAAGTTGTATGGAGATGGTAGCTTGGAATTCTCACCCTGCGCCCACTAACTGAGCAACTGAATAAAAATATCAACATTAATCTAGACATATTCACACTCTTGTTTCACAGGATTACAAGAGGTGTGTTTTACCAACAACCCAGTGACACTGTGAGCAGTACAAATGCTGCTGTGGACTGACTATCTGGGAAACTTGTAGAGCAACTTGCTCCCAGATTTATTCTTTAAAACTTGTCGACTTGCTGAATATGGTCGTGATTTGCTTCAAGCCAATTCGAATTTGAATGAGAATTTGTTTCTTATCTCCAATTCTGTCCAAATGTCAATGGGCCGGATCTCATTGGAGGGGGGCATCTCATGGTGTGCCCCATTAGTTAGACTTTCCCCCTTACCCTTTAGCCCAAAAGTTTTTTTGTGCAGAGCTAATAATGGCGCAGCAAAGGCAACAGGGCATCTGGGACTTTAGTGAATGATCATCATCATCATTGGCGGTCCCTCGAATGAAGATGACTTGCTTCCATGAGAGTTTACAGATGTTTCAATGAAGGACCCGGTGTTCCAGTCCTGAACTCCAATTGAAGGGTGGAAGATGCCTGTGTGTGGATTTTTTTAACGTGTGGTGACCGTTGCATATCAGCCACCACACGGGCTCGACAGAGCTAGGCCTTTTTCCAGTGGCAAGGGTTAACCAGGACGACTGGAGACCTGCTCTGCTGCACAGACCTAGTGCGCACACATATCGCAGTGTGGGCTGGCCTGTGCTGCCCCTGGGCCCCGTACCCTCATTCGCTGCACCTCTGCCATGATGTTCCAGGGCCCAGCGTTCCAGCTCTATTTATAGCCCGGACCTGCGGTGGTGTTCTCACAGGTCGGGGCGGCCCACCCAACGATGTTACAGGGCCCAGCGCTCCAGCTCTATTTATAGCCCCGACCTGCGGTGGTGTTCTCACACAGGTCGGGGCGGCCCACGATGTTCCAGGGCCCAGCGTTCCAGCTCGATTTATAGCCCCGACCTGCGGTGGTGTTCTCACACAGGTCGGGGCGGCCCATGATGTTCCAGGGCCCAGCGTTCCAGCTCTATTTATAGCCCGGACCTGTGGTGGTGTTCTCACAGGTCAGGGCGGCCCACCCAACGATGTTCCAGGGCCCAGCGCTCCAGCTCGATTTATAGCCCGGACCTGCGGTGGTGTTCTCACAGGTCGGGGCGGCCCACCCAACGATGTTCCAGGGCCCAGTGCTCCAGCTCTATTTATAACCCCGACCTGCGGTGGTGTTCACACAGGTCGGGGCGGCCCATGATGTTCCAGGGCCCAGTGCTCCAGCTCTATTTATAGCCCGGACCTGCGGTGGTGTTCTCACAGGTCGGGGCGGCCCATGATGTTCCAGGGCCCAGTGCTCCAGCTCGATTTATAACCCCGACCTGCGGTGGTGTTCTCACAGGTCGGGGCGGCCCACCCAACGATGTTCCAGGGCCCAGTGCACCAGCTCGATTTGTAGCCCGGACCTGCGGTGGTGTTCTCACAGGTCGGGGCGGCCCACGATGTTCCAGGGCCCAGTGCTCCAGCTCTATTTATAGCCCGGACCTGCGGTGGTGTTCTCACAGGTCAGGGCGGCCCACCCAACGATGTTCCAGGGCCCAGTGCTCCAGCTCTATTTATAGCCCCGACCTGCGGTGGTGTTCTCACAGGTCGGGGCGGCCCATGATGTTCCAGGGCCCAGTGCTCCAGCTCTATTTATAACCCCGACCTGCGGTGGTGTTCTCACACAGGTCGGGGCGGCCCATGATGTTCCAGGGCCCAGCGCTCCAGCTCGATTTATAGCCCGGACCTGCGGTGGTGTTCTCACAGGTCGGGGCGGCTCACCCAACGATGTTCCAGGGCCCAGTGCTCCAGCTCTATTTATAGCCCCGACCTGCGGTGGTGTTCTCACAGGTCGGGGCGGCCCATGATGTTCCAGGGCCCAGCGCTCCAGCTCGATTTATAGCCCGGACCTGTGGTGGTGTTCTCACACAGGTCAGGGCGGCCCACGATGTTCCAGGGCCCAGCGCTCCAGCTCGATTTATAGCCCCGACCTGCGGTGGTGTCCTCACACAGGTCGGGGCGGCCCATGATGTGAATGATGGGACCAACAGTCTATCTCTTCCCTCAATGAGATTTAAGGATTGAGAAAGAAACAGAGGAATGACGGAGCAAAAAATAGAGTGAATTAGTGTCAGGTCAGGTACAGAAAGAGAAATAAAGAGAGGGAAGAAAGATTGGATTAGGTGAGAGAGAAAAAAAAAGACAAAAGGAAAAAAGTAAGAAAATAATGTCAATTAAAAAATGTAAATTGTTAAAATTTCAAACAACTTACTAGGAATGAGATTGAACAGTTTAAATTGTTCCCTTTCAGGGCCAGAGAGGTTGCTTGGCATTGCATTAACAATTATCACTTTGTTAAAAAAGTTCTGACACTCTTTATTACCAGACTTGACTTTCTGCGGTGAGTTTAATGGGCAATTAATGTGCAAATCCAGCAAGTTCTTATAAATAATGAGGAGGTTGAGGGCTGTTTGAGCAAAGCAAATGCCGTTAATCTTCATCCCCTACACTTACTGGCTGATTTGCGCATTGATAACGGAGTGCATCACTAACACACCGTAATGTTTCCAGGAAGATCTTTATTTTCTATTCTGTGTCCCCTCATACCTCCTCGGAGCTCATCTTGTCCACGAGACCCAGCTTCTGCTCTCTCGACCCTATTCCCGCAACGCTGCTAGACCACCCAACTTCCCTTCCTGATCCCTATGCTAGCTGTCAATGTAGCCGCTTCCCTCTCCTCAGGTACTATCCTTCCCCCCACCCCGCCCCTCCCCCGCCCTCAAACATCTCTCCCTTGGCCTCTCTGTTCTTGCAAACTATTGCTCCATCGCCATCCTCCCCATTCCACTCCGAAAATTCTTGAACGTGTTGTCTTCTCCCACATCTGTGCCCATCTTTACTGCAACTCATGTTTGAACCCCTCCAATCAGGTTTTCTCCCCTGGCACAGCACAGACATGGCCCTATTCAAAGAATGCATCCCCTGTGCCTGAATGACAGCAGAGGGCTGTTCCGTATCCTCCACCATCAAGTGCCTTGTGATTACTCGAAGCGTGATGTTGTGAGCCACAGAAGGAAGGAGGTTGACTAACAATTTATCTAACACTATTGTTGCAGCGACCCTCAGGTCAGTGGGGCTGGATCGGTGGTTGGAAGAGCAGGCCGGGGCCTGGAGTGGCAGCAAGCTTTCATTAAATGTGGGGGCCGGGGGACCACTCCTGCTCCCCCAGGCTCCACATTGAAGGAAGTAAATGTTAAAGAGCCTACCTTGTAGGTCGCAGGTGATCCCAAGGCCTGGTTTCTCTCAGTGCTGCCTGCAATGGCACTGGTTATCTCAGGGCAAGCCAATCTTGACGTGGGCGCTTCAAACTGGCATTAGGTCTCTTATTTGCATGTGCAGAGGGTCTGACGCCTGCTTCCTTTTGCAATATGATGAGCAGCGCTCTTCTTGACAGAAATATGCATGTGTTTCCTGCCCACCGTATTGGGAACGTAGGAGGCCAGTTATCCCCCAAAAAATGGGTCCCGTGCGGCCGAATCTATGAGCAACTCTCTTCATCCCCCGCCACAAACTCCGTTCCCGATTCCATCCCCCTCCCTGACCACTCTCTCAGGCTGAACCAGACTGTTTGCAACCTCGACATCCTATTTGACCCTGAGCTCAGGTTCCGACCCCATGTCCTCTCCACCACCAAGACCGCTTACTGCCACCTCCATAATACCACCTGTCTCTGCCGCTGCCTTAACCCAGCCGCTGCTGAAACCCTCATCCATACTTTTGTAACCTCCATACTCGACTATTCCAAAGCTCTCCTGGCCTCCTTCCCATCTTCCACTCTCCATAAACTACATTGGCTCCTGGTCTACCAGTATATCATCGTTGTGTTCAAATCCCTCTTTGGCCTCACCCCTCCCTTTCTCTCTAACCTCGTAAATCTCTACAACCCGCCAAGGACTCTGCATTTCCCAAACTCTCTCCTCGAACACATACACCACTCCCTTCGCACCACTGTTAGTGTCGATGCCTTCGGCCGTCTAGCCCTTGCATTGAAATTCCCTCCCTGAACCTCTCCACCCCTGTCATGTATGTACTTATGGGATCACTAGCCACTAGATGTCATCACTGTTGGAGGCCATTGGGCTGCACGCACGTGTGTGCAGCCCAAATATAAAAGACCAGCCATTTTGTATAAATGCACTTTGGGCCTTAATAAAGCAGAGCCAAGGCCATACTTCTTGGAGTTAAACAATACTCAGTCAAACAGTTATTGCATCCACAACATTTGGTGACGAGGCAACAAGAACCTTTGCATGCAAAAATTAGCACAATTGGATTGTTGGAGCAATTCGTGGAAGGAGCAGATTGGGCAGACTTTGTGAGCCAGTTCTTTGTGGCGAACAAAATGGAGGAGGTCGGTGACGCATTTCGGCGTCGGGCGGTGTTCCTCACGGTTTGCGGTCCAAAAATTTATGGTCTGATAAAGAATCTACCCCTGCCTGTGAGTCCAACAGAGAAGACATATGAAGAATTGTGTACACTGGTACAACCTTAAGCCAGCCGAAGGCAACATCATCTCGAGATACAGATGTTACATGCACGTTCGCTCAGAGGGCCAGAATGTGGCGGAATTCATTGCCGACCTGAGACGTCTAGCGGGACCGTTTAAGTTCGGGACTGTGTTGGCAGACATGCTGCGGGACTTCTTTGTAATCGGCATCAACCACGAGGTGGTCCTACGTAAACTACTGGCGGTGGAGATGTTAGACTTGAACAGGGCCATCACGATCGTTCAGTCATGCATGACGATGGATAGAAGTCTAAAGCAGATATCAGTGAAAAATCAAAACTCGGCAAGTACTGTAAATATGATTGATTCGGCGTTCGGCAGAGCGGCACATGGCAGGGCCTACCCGACTGCGTACGTGAAACCTGTGGCTGCCCAAAGTCCGCCAGCAGGAATGCATCCGATTTCTCCATGTTGGCATTGTGGGGGAAATCACCGGCACCAGCAGTGCAAATTTAAGCAATATAGTTGCAAAAGCTGTCTGAGAGTGGGGCATCTCCAGCGCAAGTGTCCGCAGATGAGCAAGCGTGCTGTGACACACCACATGGAGGTTGATGGTCAGGCTAGCGCGGATCCGGATACGCAATCTAAGATACTAGAGGAGGAAGTGTATCGACTGTACTCATTCCTAACAAAGAGCAAACCGATAATGATCAACGTGAAATTTAATGGGGTGCCTGTATTGATAGAACAGTACATGGGGGCGAGTCAATCGATAATGAGACAGAGGGCATTCGACAAGCTGTGGGATACTAAGGCTTTGAGGCCAAGGCTGAGTCCAGTCAATGCCAAGTTGCGCACGTACACCAAATAATTCGTAACGGTGATTGGCAGTGCCACAATTAAAGTGTCGTATGATGGTGCAGTTCACGTGTTACTGCTATGAATTGTCCCAGGCAATGGTCCAATGCTATTCGGCAGGAACTGGCTTGAAAAAAAGCAGATGCGATTGAAACGACATCAGGTGTTGTCGTCGGAGAAAGATACATGTGTCCAAGTACTGAGCAAGTTCCCCTTGCTGTTCAAATCAGGCACTGGCAACTTCACGGGAGCCAAGGCGTAGATCCATGTGGACTCAGATGCATCTATCATAAATCTCGGGCAGTTCCGTATATGATGAGGGAGAAAGTCAAAATCGAACTGGACAGACTCCAGCGTGAAGGGATCATATCATCGGGTGAATTTAATGAATGGGCCAGCCCCATTGTTCCTGTGTTGAAAAGTGATGGCACAGTCAGAATCTGTGGAGACTATAATGCTACGATCAACAGGGTTTGGAAACAGGATCGCTACCCATTACCAAAGGTTGATGACTTGTTTGCAACTCTAGCCGGGGGGAAGTCGTTCACCAAACTGGACTTGACGTTGGCCTACATGACACATGAGCTGGTCGAGATAGCAAAGAGACTTACGTGCATTAACACGCACAAAGGATGGTTTATTTATCACAGGTGCCCTTTTGGAATTAGCTCGGCTGCAGCAATATTTCAGAGAAACATGGAGAGTCGACTGAAGTCTGTTCCCAGAACCGGCGTGTTCCAAGATGACATCCTGATCACAGATCGTGACTCCGAGGAACATTTGAACAACCTGGAAGAGGTTCTACATCGTCTGGACAAAGTGGGACTCAGACTGAAACGCTCGAAGTGCATCTTCATGGCACCAGAGGTCGAATTCCTGGGGAGGAAATTGTTGCTGACGGCATCAGGTCCACAGAAGCGAAAACCAAGGCCATCAAGAATGCACCCAAGCCACAGAATGTGACGGAGCTGCGTTCATTCCTGGGTCTACTCAACTACTTCGGTAACTTCCTACCTAAATTGAGCATCTTATTAGAACCACTGCATATGCTGCTAAGAAAAGGCGACAACTGGGTGTGGAGTGCTTCTCAAGACGGAGCTTTTGAGAAAGCCAATAATCCGCTTTGCTCTAAACAGCTGCTGGTATATTATGACCCATGTAAACTTTTAGTATTGGCCTGTGATGCTTCTGTCATATGGAATTGGTTGCGTACTCCAACAAGCTAATGAGTCGGGTAAACTTCAACCAGTCGTGTATGCTTCAAAAAGTTTGTTGAAAGTGGTAGAGAAAGAAGCACTAGCCTGTGTGTATAGGGCTAAAAAGATGCATCAGTGCCTGTTTGGCTTTCGGTTTAAACTGGCGACAGATCACAAGCCGCTCATTTCACTGTTCTCTGAAAACAAAGGTATCGATACCAATGTTTCATCCCGCATCCAGGGGTGGGCGTTGACATTATCCGTGTATGATTATATCATTCGCCATAGACCTAGCACCGAGAATTGTGCTGATGCTTTGAGCCATCTGCCGTTGCCACAACCTATTGTTAGTTATGGATGCTTTTGAGAGTAAAGGAACCCCTATTGCAGCTCAACAAGTTAAGACCTGGTCCAGGCAGGACTCGATTTTATCGGTGGTGAAGAGTTGCATCCTCAAAGGTGATTGGTCTGCCATACCCAAGTAAATGTGCGAGGAGGCCAAACCTTACATTCGTAGCAAAGATAAACTGTCGATTCAGTCGGATTGTATACTGTGGGGCAATCGTGTTGTTATGCCCAAGAAAGGGAGAGAGAAATTTGTATGTGAGCTACATAGCACACATCCCGGCATTGTAATAATGAAAGCTATCACCAGGTCTCATGTATGTTGGCCGGGAATTGACTCTGAGCTGTAATCATGTGTGCATCAGTGCAACACTTGCATGCAGCTCAGCAAAGCACCAGCGGAATCGCCGCTGAGTCTGTGGTCGTGGCCGTCCAAACCATGGTCCAGGATCCACATAGACTTTGCAGGTCCCTTCCTGGGGAAGATGTTTTTAGTTGTGGTGGATGCATATTAAAAGTGGATAGAGTGTATAACCATGTCATCCAGCACGTCGACAACTACATTGAGAATCTCAGTGTCATGTTCGCGACACATGGTCTGGCTGACATCGTCGTTAGCGACAACGGATCGTGCTTCACCAGTCAGGAGTTTCAAGTGTTCATGAAACTCAAAGGTATCAAACATGTAAGGTCAGCACCGTTCAAACCTGCATCCAATGGGCAAGCAGAACGTGCTGTCCAAATCATAAAGCAGATGATGAAGTGAGTAACCCGAGGGTTACTGCAGACCCGCCTGTCATGCATACTGCATAGTTACAGTACAAGACCACACACGCTTACCGGGGTCTCGCCTGCTGAACTAATGATGAAGAGAGGTCTTAAGACCAAGCTATCTCTTGTACACCATGACTTTAAGAATAGTGTTGAAAATAGAAGACAAAGTTAGCAAGGGTATCACGATCGTGCAGCTGTGTCACAAGATATTTCTGTAAATGATCCTGTATATGTTCTGAATTATGGTCAGGGTCCCTAGTGGACCGCTGGTACTGTCATGGCCAAGGAGGGCAACAGAGTATTCATTGTCAAACTCAAAAATGGGCAAACATGCAGGAAACATGGATCAGACAAAGCTGCGGCACACAGACGAACCGGAACAGTCGGAGAAAGAGACAATCGACGACCAACCAAACTACCCCCAGTCATCAGAGGACTCAGTGGTCATCAGTGAATCGAGACTTTCAATCACTGACATGTTCAATGAAAATGGATTTTCAATCCCTGACATGGCCATTGCCACTCCCATCAGGTCAGCCACCCGGCTACCAGGCACAGCAGACTCTGAACACTCACCCAAGGCTGGAGTTGAACTGAGACGGTCAACCTGGGAGCGTAAAACACCAGACTGGCTCAATTTGTAAAATTCTGTGTTAATATTTCAGAGAGGGGTATTGTCATGTATGTACTTTTGGGATCACTAGCCACTAGATGGCGTCACTGTTGGAGGCCATTGGGCTGCCATTTTGTACATTAATCACTTTGGGCCTTAATAAAGTGGAGCCAAAGTCATTCCTCTTGGAATTAAACAGTACTCAGTCTAACAGTTATTGCATACACAACAACCACTCTATGATATCTTGTAAGACCCGCCTTAAAACCTATGTCAGACCAAAGTTTTAGTCAACCCTCCTTCTTTGGCTCGGTGTCAAGTTTTGTCTGATTACCCTTCTATGAAGCGCCTTGCGACATTTTTCTGCATTAAAGGCGCTAAATGAATGCAAGTTATTGTAGTGCAAGCTGACATACTGAGATTTACTATAGCTGATTAGGTTCCAGAAGAGTGGACCAAAATATTCTAAATCACCGAATGCTGCCAATTTACTGTAGGTACTGGTGTGTCATTGGGAAGCTAGTTATAAAGAATTGCATAGGATTTACAGCACACAAGCAAGCTTTTTAGCCCAGCTGATCTAGGCTGGTGTTTATACACCACATGAGCCTCCTCCCACTTTACTTCATCTCACCCTACCAACAGATCAACTAGTGTGAGATAACATCAACAAACTTTACCAGTTTCAGATTGAAAGAAAAGAAAGACTTGCATTTATATAGCGCCATTGACGATTACCGGACATCTCAAAGCGTTTTACAGCCAATGAAGTAATTTTTGAGGTGTAGTTACTGTGGTAATGTGAGAAACGTGGCAGCCAATTGTGCAAGGGTAGCGCTGACACGCTTCAACACCCTTCCCCTTGGCTTAAAGGGGAGGGCTGCTGCGCACTGTGCGCGGCCTCCGATGTCCTCCACTGGGCCTCCAGGGCAGCATGCGGCTGGTCCAGCAGCCCGGCACCCAAGACCGAGTGCCAAGCTGCTCGATGGCGGCCCAAACCACGCTTGGGTCTCCATCACTGAGCCGACCCAAGAGTCGGCCGCTAAAGAAAGATGGCGGCCCGGGGCGCTGGCGCCCTCCCCTTTAAGTACCGACCCGAGAGCGGAGGTTGGCCAGCTTGATGACCCGTGGGGCGTTAAGGTGTTAGCACGGGGTGGTGTGGACTCACCGCTCACGGCGATGATGTCATCGTTGGTTGCACGGTGGCCCGGGGGCGCTACTGGGGCTATAAAAAGGGGCAATTTTGCCCCCTATGTTTTTCTTTGCACAGTGAATCTGATGTGATCTGCTTAATTCTGCTGAAGAAGCAAGAGTATTGAAATGATATCAGGAGGTCGAAATACTTCAGAAAGAATAGCCAGGGCCATCGGAAACACTTATGGGTTTGGCTCAGCTGGTTTCTTGCCGACAGATGTTATGGGTTCTAGCATTACTCCAGCGCTTGACCCCGAGATCTAGGCCACAGCCTGGTGAGTGCAGTATTAAGGAAGAGCTGCCTTGTTGGAAGTGTAGTCCTTGGGGGTGAGATATTAAACCAAAGCCCCATCCATCTGCTTGTTCACATTGGCAATATTTGAAGAAGGGTAGTGGAAATGGGTCGTGGAAATCTGGAACTCTCTCCCCCAAAATTCTGTTGAGGCTGGGAGCGGGTGGGGGGGGGGGGGTCGAATGAAAATGTCAAAACCGAGATCGATAGATTTTTGTTAGGTAAAAGTTATGGAACCAAGATAGGTAAATGGAGTTAAGATATAGATCAGCCTTGATCTAACTGAATGTTGGACAAGGCTCGAGGGGCTGAGTGACCTACTCATGCTCCATCCTATGTTCCTAAGAAGAGGGGCTGGTGTTCCAATCTTTACCATTCCTCCCTGAGGCACCACCCCAAAAGTATTATTGTTGCTTGTGGGATCTTGCTGTATACAAAGACGCCTGCCGAGTTTGACAATTTTAAAGTTTCAAAATATAACGCGTTGGCACGTGAACCACTTTGTGATGTTCGGGAGGTTTGAAATGGCGCTGTGCAAATACAATCTTCTACTTCTTTCATCTTTGAAGGGAGGTGGGGAACAAAGACAACTCAAAAAGACAACTCAGCACCAAATAACGGCCAGATTGCCTGGAGTCGCATTTAGAAATGGGTCTCATTTCTTTTTGCTGCATGGAGATAAGTGTAAAATGGTGGCAAGTGCCGTTGCAAGTAAGATGTTAATAATCCATAAGCAAGGAATCGTCTAACCTGAAAGAATAGAAATAATTATGTCGTTTTGCATCAGTAGCTGAAAATTAAACATGCCGACACTCTTCTCGAACTTGCTCGCTGATTTCTGCACAATACACTGATATTCTCACTGTCACCTTCTGAAGTCACGGAAACATCCAATTTCTGATGCCAGATCTATTCCACCTACTTTTTGCTTTTACCATAAATAGTGTTACAGAAGCCTAAACTTTATATTAGGCCAACCTTTTCAACACTGGCATTAAAAGAAAGGGTTTCAAGGTGCTCAAATATGCATGCGTGTGTTAATAAAAAATACATCCCCATGGAGCACAGAAGAGATAGCAGCAAGCTTCATCTATGAACTCTGCAAGGTGCATGAGCCCATTAATACGTAACAGATTTCCTTCAGGATTTATGCAGTAAATTCAAAAAAAGAATGGCATTGCAATATGAATACTTTCTGCGAAATGGTGCATTGCTGGTAGTACACAAGGCTGAAAATAACAACCTTTCACATTGTCATTGAAATTTGCAGATAAGGCAGGATGGGCTCTCCAGCTGTATTGACAACTGCGAAGCGTCGAATATTAAAACAAAAAGTTAGCAGGGTATTTATTGCTTGATTCGTTACTCTGAACAAGATAGCTCACCTTGGGCACAACCACAGGAGTACTCGCCAATCATATTGACGCAAGTTGCTCCATTTTTGCAGGGATCAGAAGCACATTCATCAATGTCTGTTGAGCAGTTCTTGTCTGGCAGGAAAGAAAATGAAACATTAAAACTATAAATCATGTTGAGCTATAACAGGTAGCTAATGTCACTTCACAGCCCATGCAGCATCAATATAATCTAGCTTTACAAGTCCACAAAATGTCCCTTTACTGGGTGAGATACAGAGCAAGTCAACTCGCTCTCTCACTCTTGCTGTCTGTCTCTCTACACATATTGGAAATCTTTTAAGACTATTAAACCTATTAGGTGTCTCTTAGTCGAAGTAGCTTAGCCGGCTTGAAGTCCTAAGGGGAGATTTTTTTCTCTTGGTTGCTCAGTTCCCAAATATAGCGACGGGGAAATGGAGCTATAGGCCTGTAATGTTGGGTCGGCACCGCTACTATGCTGCTTTGGGCTTTCCTGAGTGTTCAGCCGTGGCTCAGTGGGTAGCACTCCTGCCTCCAAGTCAGGAGAAGGGTGAGGGTTCAAGTCCCACTCCAAAGAACTGAACACAAAAATCTAGGCTAACACTCCAGTGCATCACTGAGGGAGCGTTGCACTGCAAGAGGTGCTGTCTTTTGGATGAGATGTCAAACCAGCAAGAAATCAAAGAGGAGCAAGGGAGTTCTCCCCAGTATGCTGGCCAGCATTTATCCCTCAACCAACATAACAACAACAGATTTATCTGGTCATTATCACATTGTTGTTTGTGGGATCTTGCTGTGTGAAAATTGGATGCCACGTTTCTTATATCGCAGCAGTGACTGCGCTTCAAAATGACTTCATTGGCTATTATGCACTCTGGGACGTGCTGAGACTGGGATGCAAGTCTTTCTTTTCTTTCTTTCCCAAAGCAACGTAACTGGGCCTTGTGTCTGGAGCAGATGTACAACCAGTGCAACCATGGTAATGCTTAAGGAGGAGCCACTCCCAGCCTCCCTCCTTATATTCCTGTTTGTCGGCCCAAGTGTGCCTCAATGTGGTGATGTGGATTGCATTGGAACTCCCATGGACCAAAGATGGATGGAGAGAAGTAGTTATGAGAGATTTTTAATCTTTAGGGATTTCCCCTTACAACAGTATGATCTTCAGGACTCTCAGACCTGCAGACACACTTCTGTTTCCTTACCCCGCCCCCCCCGGATGCCAGTGAAAATTGTGTGCTCTTCTCCCCTCACAGCCACACCACAGTATTGCTATGGATCGCAGCCCGTTGAACTCTAGCTCTGATTTATGCCACCCGCTCTTTGTTTCCCAGCTTTTGTCAGTCCAAGGAAAGGGGACTCTCCAGCAAACACTTGCCATTTTTTGATGCAGGGCTCCACGCAAAAATGAAATGAGAGTAGAATCTGCAGAGAGAGAGAGCAGAGAAAAACACCAACACAAAGAAAAGAGAAAAAAATGGAAATCAAAACAGAGCAAAAAAAGAGAGAAAGTTGTACACAATGGGACAAAGTCAATACCGTGTGAAGACAGGAAAAGAGAGAGAGAGAGAGAGAGTGTGCATAAAGTGAAAGAAAAATGTATTAAGCAATACATGGGCAGTGAAATCAATGAGATCAAAGATCCACTCCAGGAAAAGGACATTATCCCAACTGAAAAAAGGAATGTCCAACCTTAAAGGAGCAGCAAGTTGATCATCATCATAGGCAGTCCCTCGGAGTCGAGGATGACTTGCTTCCACACTAAAAGTGAGTTCTCAAGTGACTGAAGAGTCCAATGCGGGACCTACAGTCTATGTCACAGGTGGGGCAGACAGTGTTGATGCACGCTGCTTCCACTGCCTGCGTTTGGTTTCTGTATGCACTTGGCGATGAGACTCGAGGTGCTCAGTGCCTTCCCAGATGCTCTTCCTCCACTTTAGGCGATCTTGGGCCAGGGATTCCCCAGGAGTAGGTGGGGATGTTGCACTTTATCAAGGAGACTTTGAGGGTGTCCTTGAAGCATTTCCTCTGCCCACCTGGAGCTCGCTTGCTGTGTTGAAGCTCCGAGTAGAGCGCTTGCTTTGGGAGTCTTGTGTCATCTGCATACTGTAGTTCAATGACAGAGGATGGGATGACCTTGGATCTTGCCTGGAGGCAGTGGAGGTTGAACAGGTTCCCATTTGTTCTATAATTTAGCTCCACTCAGCGGAGAGCTTGCTGAGGGCGAGATGAAGCATTGCAGCAAGGAAGATCAAGAAGAGCGTTGGTGCGATGATGCAGCCTTGCTTGACCCCGGTCCGTACGTGGATTGGATCTGTGGTGGATCCGTTGGCCAGGATCATGGCTTGCGTGTCATCGTGGAGCAGACAGAGGATGGTGACAAACTTTTGAGGGCAGCCGAAACAGAGGAGGACGATCCATAATCCCTCACGGTTAACAATGTCAAAGGCCTTTGTGAGGTCAAAGAAGGCCATGTACAAGGGTTGGTGCTGCTCCCTGCATTTCTCTTGTAGTTGTTGCGCGGTGAAGATCATGTCCGTTGTACCCCTCAGTGGACGGAATCCGCATTGTGACTCTGGGAGGAGCTCTTCAGCCAAAGAAAAGATGGTTGAGGAGGATTCTTGCGATGACTTTCTCTGAGGCCAACAGCAGGGAGATTCCTCTGTAGTTACCGCAGTCGGACTTGTCCCCTTTTTTGAAGATGGTCACGATACGACGTCTCCGAGATCTCCAGGCACGCTCTCCTCCTTCCATTAAGAGAAATTAGGTCATGCAATCGTGCCAATAGTGCTTCTCCACCGTGCTTTAGTGCTTCGGCGGGAATTCCATCTGCTCCTGTTGCCTTGTTATTCTTCAGCTGACGGATAGCCTTTTTTACCTCGTGCCGAGCTGGGGTTGTGCTGAGATGGTGACAGGTAGCATGCTGCGGGATGGAGTCAAGGACACTCGCGTCGAAGACAGAGTCTCGGTTAAGGAGATCTTCCAAATGCTCCTTCCAGCGGGCACTGACTGCCTCTCTGTCCTTGATGAGTACTTCACCGTTCTTGGCCCGCAGTGGGGTAGGACCTTGGGTGCTTGGGCCGTAGGTGGTCTTGACTGCGCTAAACAATCTATGCACGTCATCCTTGTCGGCTAGCTGCTGGATCCCCTGCGCTTTCTCCACTCACCATCTATTCTTTAGTTCACGGGTTTTTTGTTGGACCTCGACCTTCAGCAATCTGTATAGCTGCTTTTTGTTTCAAAATCAGAAATGCCTTGCGCTTGCGGCTTATTAGCTCCTGGATTTCCTAGTCGTTCTTGTTGAACCAGTCTTGGTGTTTCCTGGTCGAGTGACCGAGCATCTCATCACAGGTGCTGGTTATGGAGGCCTTAATGGCAGACCAGGCGCTGTGGACATTTTGCATCTATGGGTCAACGGGAGTCACCAGGTTGGCAGTGAGTCGCTGGCTGAATGGGGATTTCTTATCGGGATCATTGAGTGCCCCAGCATTGATTTTCCTGTGGCATTGTTTGTGTTGCCATCACTGCTTTAGTGCTGTATTGATGTTGATGTTAGGCGGTGGTCCGTCCAGCAGTCATCAGCTCCTGTCATGGCACGGGTGATGCACACGTCCTTGTGGTCCTTCGCTCGGCGATGATGTCGTAGTCTAGCAGATGCCAGTGCTTGGAGCGAGGATGTTGCCATGATGCCTTGTACTTGTCTCTCTGACAGAACAAGGTGTTGGTTATGACAAGACCATGTTCTAAGCATTTAGTTAGCAGGAGGGTACTGCTGGAGGTACTGCTGGAGTTGCATTTCTCTGCCGATCGCACCTCCCCAGAGGCCTGTGTCCTTTCCGACTCTGGCGTTGAAATCGCCAAGGAGGATCAGCTTGTCGCCCATTGGGACTCGGGACAGGGATTGTTCGAGGCTGGAGTAGAATTCCTCTTTGACCTCATCAGTAGCTTCCAGTGATGGGGCATACGCATTAATGATTGTAGCGCACTGGTTCCAGGCTAGAGTGAACCGAAGGGTCATGAGAGTCATGATAACCCTCCTGTGAAGTGCCTTGGCACGGTTTACTACGTTAAAGGCACTATAGAAATGCAGGTTGTTTTAGAAACATTGGGGTAAAATTAGCCTTGGGCGGTAACGCAAAACAGGTAATAGCAAATCGGCAGCCCGATTTACAGATGCATGCATTTATTTTCCAAGTCAATGGCTGCTGAGACTCCTTCGCCCATTCTCCATTACCGCCCATTATGTGTAAGATAATAGATCCCGGGGAGCGATTTTATTATTAATCTGTCTGATGAGTTCAGCTAACATTATATCACGGTTTACAACTGTCATCCGAGCACCACGACTAAATTACAGCCCTGAGATCATTCCACTGTATCTCATATAGCCATCGTTTTTACTCAAGTCTTCGATGCGGTTCTTCGTTAGTGGAAGTATACTTCATGTCATTCAAGCATGGTGACATTTGCCCCGTGTGATTAATGGTCATAATGTAATCACTGACAATTTGCAGCTTATTATTGGAAATTTTACTGCCAGAATTTATTATTTTATTACTGTGGATCAAAATATCTTAACTGTTTCATTACTTCCATAGCTCCATTATATTAAAAAAAATAAAACTGATTTTTTTCCCTCCCCCCCCACCCCCAGCGTGAATGTACTGTGGGAGAATCAACAGGAAAATAGTTGTCATGTACATCAAAAACATAATTCCGTATATTATCCCAGATGTGGCAAAAGGGGAAATGATTGTAACACGTATAGCGGGAGAAGGTACAACCGCCGTAGAATTTGGAAACAGAAGTATGATCATTGCAAAGCTAAGTGAAGGTTTTGTATAGTATTAGATGCAGGGAAGATGTTTCTACCTGTGGGGAGTCTAAAACTAGGGGACGTAAATATAAGATTGCCACTGATAAATCCAGTAAGGAATTCAGTAGAAATTGCTTTACCCAGAGAGTGGTGAGAATGTGGAACTCGCTACCACAGGGAGTGCTTGAGTAAATAGTATAGATGCACTTAAAGGGAAAGTTAGATAAGTACATGAGGGAGAAAGCAATAGAAGGTTATGGTGATAGAATGAGATGAAGTAGGGTGGGAGGAGGCTCGAGTGGAGCATAAACACCGGCATAAACCGGTTGAGCTGAATGGCCCGTTGCTGTTCAGTATTAGCGGTTCACCAGTAGATCAATTAATAAAACCTTTCAGCCAAATATTGTTTTCGATTCCACGCATCTTCATTCTTGCATATAAGAAAAGAAAGAACTGCATTTATATAGCGCCTTTCATGATCGCTGGAAGTCCCAAAGTGCTTTACATAGAAATATAGAAAACATAGAAAATAGGAGCAGTAGTAGGCCATTCGGCCCTTCGAGTCTACACCACCATTCAATATGATCATAACTGATCCTCCATCTCAACACCATATTTCCGCTTTCTCCCCATACCCCTTGATGTCTTTTGTTACTAGAAATCTATCTATCTCCCTCTTAAATATATTCAGTGAATTGGCCGCCACAGCCTTCTGTGATAGAGAATTCCACAGGCTCACCACCCTCTGAGTGAAAAACTTTCTCCTCATCTCGGTCCTAAATTTCCTACCCCGTACCCTGAGACTGTAACCATTTGTTCTAGACTTCCCAGCCAGGGGAAACATCCTCCCCGCATCCAGTCTATCTAACCCAGTCAGAATTTTATACGTTTCAATGAGATCCCTTCTCATTCTTCTGATCTCTAGTGAATACAGGCCCAATCTCACCTCATACAGCCAATGAAGTGCTTTGTGGTGTGTAGTCACTGTTGTAATGTAGGAAGCACGGCAGCCAATTTGCACACAGCAAGGTCCCACAAATAGCAATGCGATAGTGACTAGGTCATCTGCTTTAGTGATGTTGATGGAGGGATAATTATTGGTCAGGACACCGGGGATAGCTCCCCTGCTGCTCTTCAAAATAGTGCCATGGGATCTTTTACGTCCACCTGAGAGAGTAGACAGGGCCTGGGTTCATCCGACAGTGCAGCACTCCCTCAGCACTGCACCAGAGTGCCAGTATAGATTTTGGTGCTCACGTTTCTGGAGTGGGACTTTAACCCACAAACTTCTGACTCAGAGGTGAGGGCTGCCCACTGAGCCACAGCTGACTTTGGCAGGGGTGACAAAACTCAATCCAAACCTCATGACGTTAGTGGCATGTTGATATGATGTTAGAAAATTAAGACATCGCTTTAGCTCATTCTGATTTCTTTTTCAATTGAGTAACCTAGGACAAGAAAGAAAAATTGCTCAGGACACGGGCGAAGTTGAAAATTGGTTGGCGAGAAGGTGATGTAAATTAAGAATTTGTGGTTGAAATGGTGTTCATGCTTCACAAGAGCCTCCTCCCAGCCTACTTCATCTCGCCCAGCTTGGGTTTTAAAAAGGAAGGAGGCCAAGGGGAAACTGAGGTAGGTGATGAGATCCATAGTTTTGAAAATCATGGGAAAAATAAGGCCTCACATTCACTGGGGCAAGTTTTCAGGTCAGGTGGGTGGGCCGGGGGGGAGGAGTTATGAAGTCCAGGTTACACCGAACACCATGTAGGTTCAAGGTTTTAGCTCCATGGTGTGCATGTTGTTTTATTTGAAGAGATTCCCCACATGGAAGCCAGCTTGATTGACAGACACAGAGACCATCCAAATACAATTCTGTTATAGAAGCATAGATTCTTACAGGACAGGAGGCTACCAATCGGCCCCATCGTGCCTGTGCTGGCTCTTTGAAAGGACTATCTAATTAGTTCCACTGCCCCTGCTCTTTCCTCAGAGCCCTGCAAATTTCCCCCCTTCAAGTATTTATCCAGTTCCCTTTCGAAAGTCACTATTGAATCTGCTTCCACCGCCCTTTGAGATAGTGCGTTCCAGATGTTGTTCCGTAACCTTGCTAATGCTGCCACAGCCACTTCAGGTTCCAGCGTAAGGCTTCAGTCTGCTACAGGTATTCCTAATCTCTGTGAATCTTAGTGTTCAACCGTTAAGAATGCTGAATTTTACTTGTGTATGGTTAACGCTTTAACAATGCCTCTTTCTGAATTAAAAAATTGCAGCAGGATGAAGCGACAGAATTAAAAAATATATATATTTATTAATGTAGCTGGGTTTTTTTTCCCCCATATGTGGTGGGTTTTGAAGGATTTGTAATTCCGCAATAAACTTCTCATGAGATAAATACGTCAAATGAATCAACCTTCAAGCTGAAGTACAGACTCCGCAGACATAACTTGCAATTATGATGGAGAATGGAAGCTGTCACAGCTACAGCATGAATGTCTACTGGCCCAGTAAATCACGATGCAGGAACATTTTGAAGATTAGATATGGTGACGTACATATTACCCAGCACTGAAATGGCAAACCTCTATTTGAAGTAGCAGCAACTCCTTCAGATTACCGTTTGTCTGCAGTTACAAAATAAAGGCAGCTGCAGCATTTTTTAATCATCTTTATTCAGTGCCAGCAGAATTTACCTGCAAAGTCTTTCCTTTCTCCCTCCATCTCCCATCCCTTTACTCCAATTTCCCCCCCCCCCCCCCCCACCCGAAGACAGTGATTCTTTCCCAGGTTCTGACCTCTCCACCACCTCACCCAAGTATCCATTCGTCATGTGCGAGCTTCCAAAGCGAGCGATGACAGATGATTTGACCATGTCCGGGTCCTATCTTGGTCTCACCTGAAATCCTCCTCTGCACAAGTTGCCTAGCCCAGAAGTGCTGGTATTAACTATCGAGTTCCCACCATTACTCAGCTGAGACCAGCTAACTCAACACAGATGAGGGATCTTCCTTGTCCCTCAATCTCAACCCCACACATTATGCGGTATAATTACCAACCAAATCAAGAAAGAATGTGCACTGCTACACTGCCTTTCGCAACCTCAGGACACCCCGAAACCCTTTATAGCCAATGAAGTACTTTTTGAAGTGTAGTCACTGTTATAATGTAGGAAACGCGGAGGCCAATTTGTGCAGAGCAAGCTCCCACAAACAGCAATGTGATAATGGCCAGATAATCTGTTTTAGTGATGTTGGTTGAGGGATAAATATTGGTCCAAAACACTGGGGTCCAAAATACTCAGAGGCAAGAGTGCTACCAACTGAGCTAAACTGACACTAAAAGGGGAGCATGGATATTTATCAAAGTATAATCGAGGAGAAAAAAAAAACAGAGCCGAGTAAATTTGTGTGACCAGTGACAGATATTTATTTCTACATTCAATAGAAATACATCCTGCAATGGTTCAGGATGTTTACCCAATAAACAACTGAGCTGTGTGTCATCCATGGCTCAGTTGGTAGCAGCATTCCCTTAGTTCTGCACTGGAGAGTTAGTCAAGATTTTTGTGCTTAAATCTCTGGAATGGTGTTGAAACCACATAGTTGGTAGCAGAGAGAAGAGTGTTGCCTACTGAGCCAGACCTCTGAGTCAGAGGTTGTGGGTTCAAGTCCCACTCCAGAGCCTTGAGCACAACATTTCAGCTGACACTCCAGTGCAGTACTGAGAGAGTTCCCCACTGTCCAAGGTGTGATCTTTTGGATAAGACATTAAACTGAGGCCCCATGTGCTCTCTCATGTGCATGTAAAAGATCCCATGGCACTATTGGAAGAAGAGCAGGGGAGTTCCTTTGGTGTTCTGGCAAATATTTAGCCCTCAACCAACATCACTTCAACAGGTTATCTGGCCATTACCACAAATTGGCTGACGCATTTCCTACATTACAACAGTGAACACGCTTGACAAAGAGTACTTTGGCTGTAAAGTAATTTTGGTTGTGAAAGGTGGTATATGAATGCAAGATCTTTCTTTCACTGAGACAAGCTAAAAATTGCTTTTTATTTGGTGTCAATCCGGTTCAAAAGGTCTCACCTGTGAAGCCCAAGGGACAAAGGCAAACATAATCTGCCACTAGATCCAGACAGGTCGATTGGTTCTCACAAAATCCATAGCTGCAGTCATCAAAGTTAATTTCACAATTCAAGCCCTCGAACCCTGGATAAGAGAACGTGTTTCATTAGACGCGTGAAATAAGAGAAGCACGACCACAGCTCCAGCGGCAGGCCATCAACTGCCTGCTATTGCATGGATTTTCAATTAACACAAGTTACAGGGAGCTAGGAATAAGGAGAGAGCCAAGCAAACTCTCTCACCAAGAGAGTTTATGAAAGTAAGTTACCAGGGAAGGTCATTGCAATGGGTTCCAGAAGCTATTGCATTGGTTTCTGAAGGAAGAAGGTGCTGTGAGCCATGATAAGAAGGTGATGTTCCTATCAAGATGGTTGATGGGGCATTTTCCTATGTTCTACTATTGTGTTAGCCATGTCTCAGTGGGTAGCACACTCATCTCCGAGTGAGAAAGTTATGAGGACAAGTTCCACTCCAGAAACTTGAGCACAAAATCTAGCCTCACACTCCAGTGCAGTACTGAGGGAGTGCTGCACTGCTAGAGGTGCCACATTTTGGATGAGACGTTAAATCTCTCTCAAATGGACGTGAAAGATCCCACGGCACAATTTCGAAGAAGAGCAGGGGAGTTATCCCTGCTGTTTGGGCTAATATTTATCCCTCAATCAACATCACTAAAACAGATGATCTGGTCACTCTCACATTGCTGTTAATGGGAGCTTGCTGTGCACAAATTGGCTGCCACGTTTCCTACATTACAACAGTGACCACACTTCACTTTGGCTGTAAAGTACTTTTGGATATCCCGAGATCATGAAAGGCATGAGATAAATGGAAGCTTTTCTTACTAAAAATTCACATACGCCGATGATGTTGGCCACTTCACCAACAAAGTTCACATTGGCCATTCTCCCTGTGATACCGCTGTAGTCCCACCCCCTGCCCCACCCAGCCGTGAAAGCGCTGACCATTTTGAACAATCCCTCACACTTTGGCTTCTCTGAAAGACGGACCATTAGCCAAGGAAAGGAAGGCCATCGACTCAGTGTTATCTTCATTGCACTGAAGTAAAATACCGCACTTTTGGCCATTCCATTAAGTGCTGTTTCGTTTGAAAATCCTTACGTCCCCCTAACTGGTTAAAGAGGTTGCAAATACATTTATCTGCAATGGAATGTTTCATTGCAATTTTTGACATTTTATGCTCTCATAAATGTATTCAGCTGCATGGTCACGCCACCAAATGACTGTCATCAGAGCTGTCACAGGGCATGGCGATGGCAAGCGCTTGACTAATGCTAACCCATCAACAGTGTCACTGTGAAGCATATCCTGATCATTTCTCAAACTCACCATGGAGCCAATTTCCCTCTACTCTCCCTGTAATAAAACTCTCAAATTATCCCGAGTTCATTAATAATGAATAACAGTTCTCATTCTAATTCAAGAGTTTAATAAAAAAATAGCCACGTCCCGGAGGTAAGGTGTCAGCCAAAAGCACAAAAGAACTATCAATACAAATGCCATCATTCACGTTCGGCTAGAATTAGCTGCTGAAGCAGTCTATTCAGAATTAAAAGGAATAGTCCTCTTTGCTGATAGCTCTGGGAAGATGTGGTGTCCTGGGTGGGGAAGGCTTCAGCACAGATTGAAAACCAGCAGGGATTAAAGCTGCAGACAGGCCCCAAATGACTGGCTTTGCCGGGTAGAAAATAAATTCAAATCAAAGCTTCTGGGCAGCTAAGCTTACCCAATCGGTCAATGATCAAGTATGATGCCCATTGCGTTCAATCGGCTTCAGGGGTTCCGTATTGGCACATTTTCATTGGCGGAGCGAGCCTCAAGGAATTTCAAAGCCAGTAATTGTATATAAATGTAATAAGATTGGTCTGCACCCCAAATATTACTGTGCCTTCCAACAACAATTCAACGTGATCAGTCTCAATACCAGTGGCCAAATGCCCTAACCTGATCGGGTGAGAAATATTTGAAAGACTTGTATTTATGTAGCACCTTTCACAACCTCGGGATGTCCCAAAGCGCTTTACATCCATACTTACAGCTACACTTTTTGAAGTGTAGTTGCTGTTGTAATGTAGGAAACGCAACAGCCAATTTGCGCACAGCAAGCTCCCACAAACGCCACCGTGATCATGACCAGATAATCTGTTTCTAGTGATGTTAGTTGAGGGATAAATATTGGCCAGGGCACCGGGGTAACTCCCCCTGCTCTTTGTCAAAATAGTGCCATGGGATCTTTTGTGTCCACCTGAGAGAGCAGACAGGGCCTCATTTTAATGTTGCATCAGAAAGACGGCACCTCTGACAGTACTGCACTGAAGTGTCAGCCTAGATTATGTGTGCAAGACTTAGCTCTCATCCTGTAATCTTCATTGAGAAATCAGGCCCTACGCTAACTGCTTTAAATTCAATATGGGGCTTCCTTTTAGCACTCATATCTATTCATCCTTGATGCCAAATCCTTTCATGCCTGGTACAACTGACTTATTTTAAAAGCGATACTAATTAAAAAGGGTTACCTTCTGGGCAAAAGCAATTGTACATATTGAATTCGTCCTGACAGACAGCCCCGTTGTGACATGGTTCTGACTCACACTCATTCAAGTCCGTCTCACAGTAAGCCCCAGAAAAACCTGTGGGAAGATGATGCCACATGTTAGGGTGCACGTTGTGCAGACAGTCCCTTGGTACAAGAGCATCTGAGCTGTTTGCATTTGTTCAGAATATTCAATTCATGTTTAACAGAGGACCAATTGATTTGCAATCCACAATGACTCTAATGCCCGTATCCTAATTCACAGCAAGTCCCGCTCACCCATCAGTGATCCCCTGTGCTCGCTGACCTGCATTGGCACCCAGTCTAGCCAAGTCTCAAATTTAAAATTCTCATCCTTGTGTTCAAATCCATCCCTGGCCTCACCCCCTCCCTAACTCTGTAACCTCCTCCAGCCCTACAACCCCCTCGATATATCTACGGCCACTAATTCTGGCCACTTGTGCATCCCACACTTGTACATCATAATCATAGACAGTCCCCTCGAAACAAGGATGACTTGCTTCCATGCCGAAAAGCAATGAGTTCATGGGTGTTTCAATGAACGCCCTAATATTCCGGATCCCAAACTACATGTTGAAGGGTGGAAGACGCCTGTGCGTGGATTTTATTAATGTGTGTTGGCTGTTGCACCCCAGCCACCACACGGGCTTGACAGAGCTAGGTCTTGGTCCAGTGGCAAGGATTAACCAGGACGACTGGAAACCAGCTCTGCTGCACAGACCTAGTGCGCACACATATCGCAGTGTGGGCTGGCCCGTGCTGCCCCTGGGTCCTTGGCTCTTCTGGGCCCCAAACTCTTGCCTCTCCTGGGCCTCGATCACATCCCTCTATGAACTCTTACCGCTCCTTTGCCCCGACCTCGCTACTCCTGCTGTACCTGCCCGCACTGCAGTCAGCCGTCGCTCTCCTGCAGCAGCACGCGCTGCTCCCTCTAATGGTCCCGGCCTGCTGATGGTCTTGTACAGCCCACCACTGGCAGTCATGCCTGCAGCTACCTTGGCCCCAAACTCTGAAATTGATGCCCTAAACCATTCCACCTCTCTCTCCCCTCTTTTAAAACGTACTGCTTTGACCAAGTTTTTGGTCACCTCTTTTAATGGGCCATAATTTGCAGCCCCGACGGGCATGTACGAGGTGCGTACGCCTCCATAGGGGCCGTGTAAGTTCCGGATTTGGGCAGGCGCTGTGCATGCGCCTTCTCGACAGATCGCCCGCATCCCTGGGAAAAGGGCCTCCGCGGGTGCAGCGTTGGACTATTTGTCCAACTTCTGCCCATCAAATGCTCGTGAAATTCTTACACTTGGTAAATCCTGCTTTTACCAGTGTACGAGTTTTAAAAAACAGAAATAGAAAATTTGAATCAATTACTTATACATTTAAAAACCTGTGAAATAAAGAAAGTTTATTTTTAATCCCTTTAAAACATGTAAAATTATTTTTCAAAGAAAAAAAATGTTGTTTTCAATATTTAATGAAGTGCCATTTTATTTAATTTTAAATAAGTGATTTTTTTTTTAAATTTGATGTGTAGTGGTATTTTTTGAGGGTAATCCCATTCATACTTTTGGGGTTTCCGTACAAGCAGCATCTCCATAAGAAAGAATGGGGATTCCCCTTCTGTTGTTCGTTGGGCAGGTCCACGTGATCCCAGGGGCGCTCGCGAACCGTGTGAGCCCCCGAGATACGTGGGCCACTTCCTGCGGGTATCCTCAGAAGCCCCAGGACCGCGAAGCTCCGTACCCCCCGGACCACCAGGTGCGCGGCATTTTATTTGCGGATCGGAGGACTTTCAACGCGGCAAGCCTCCCACCGCAAACTCAAACTGGGTGTCAATACTTGTCTGATCACCCCCCGCCTGTGAAGCACCATGGGACATTTTATAACGTTAAAGGCGCTATATAAATGCAAGTTGTTGTTTTTATTGTTGTTGTATATACAAATGGCAGAAGTTTAAATGCACAATCATATAATGCTATGCACAGCATTGAATTACTGGTCTGCTTATACATCCCCAAACCAGCGGTGGAATATATGATTTCTATGAATTTGGAAATGGCATAACTATTACAAACTAATCTGTAAATATTTAGAAGTTCTGCATCTGATGCATGTCCACATGGGGTGGTAACGTGTCTGACGTATCCACAGAGGCTGATTGTTTGTTACTGTGTGTAAAATTGGACCCAATCACTCAAAAACACCTAAATGCTCGCTGAAATATCGGAGTATATTTACCAACCAGTGTTCTGCATTAATGCATGTGGCAAAAACATAAGGAATTTAGTATGAGCACTTTAAGCTGCAGTAGAACAATAGGACTGTTGAAGGCACACCGAATTACACATGATGTACAGCACAGAAACAGGCCATTCGGACCAGCTGGTCTGTGCTGGTGTTTATGCTCCACACGAGCCTCCTCCCACCCAACTTAATCTCACCCTATCAGCATATCCTCCTATTCTTTTCTCCCTCTTTTACTTATCCGGCTTCCCCTTAAATCCTATTCTGTGCAATTCGCTTCAACCACTCCATGTGGCAGCGAGTTCCACATTCTCACCACTCTCTTGATAAAGACGTTTCTCTTGAATTCCCTATTGAATTTATTAGTGACTATTTTATATTCATGACCCCTAGTTTTGGATTCCTCCACAAGTGGAAATATACCCCTAAAGACCACTTCCTTAATTCTTTCAAAATAAAGAACCAAATACATGGCTGAAAAAAAATCTCATTATCATCAACAACAAGCAGTTATACAACTCCTTCACCATAGAGCAATGTCCCAAGGTGCTTCACAGATGTTGAGCCAAAGGAGGAGATATTATGAAAATGTTACAAAAAGCTTGGTCAAAAATGCCGGTTTTAAAAGGTGGTGATGAGGCAGAGAGGTTTCGGAAGGGAATTGGGAAGGGAATTCAAAGGGGAAGATGGTTGAAGACACAGTCATCAAAGGTGGGCCAATGGCAAGGGGATGGGGAGCTAAGAGGAGGTTCGAGTGAGAGGAACTGAGAGTTTGAGGAGAGAGGGGGTGGTACTGGAGGAGGTTGCCCCCATTGGGAGCGGGAGGTTATAAAGAGGTTTAAAAATCTCTCCGATATATTTCAATCTTTTGAGCGGCCGTGTGCTTTCCTCATCTCTCTCAATATACACACCAAAAAAACCTAAAATAACAAAACATGAGAAAATGCAACAATTCTCAAGAAAAAAAAAATTACAAAAAATTACTTATAAGTTTATCCGTTCCATTGTCAAATTCCTCCAATAACGGTTACCCACAGGTGCTTCCCCCTGTCCCAGGGACCTCAGGATTTGACCGTGGATCATTTGAACAGGCCAGGGGAACCTAATATTGATCAGTCCCTTTCCAGCAATTCGAAAAATTTGACTACTGAATGCAGCAGTGCCAAAATCGATCCCGATGCTACTCCCGCGCACAGGTAAACTGATCAGGCAAGGTGGCTGTCTCCACATTTTTGGGACGTATTCCGTCATCTGCACCAATCTGGTTGGATGTGTTCCTGGAGGTTTCACCACATAACCTCTAGCTTCTGACAGCCCCACCCACACGCGCCCACCATTGGTCTCCCAACATGTCCATCCTTGTGGTGCACAGCTTTCCCAGCCAATTGGAAAAGGCAACCGACTCTGTGTTACTCCATTGGACGATTCATGCAGCCGCCAATCTTTTGCCCACCGCCAATATTGTTTAGAACTGATCAAGAAAAGTGTTCCAAGAAAATGAAGAAAAACACAAAGGGGGAGATATTCGGTCACCTCTCATTTGGGGTGGTAACCCAGGCAGAGCGGTAATTTTAACGCCTTGAAAAAGGTCGCCCCCCCGCCGCCCCCCCCCCCCCACCCCGCGCCCAGAAATTCGTCCGAATCAATCGAAGAGCTGACAGGGGCGCTAAATCAGCTGTTGCACACCAGAGTTGGGGAGGGATGCTAACGAAAATGCCGGCGCTAAATTTAACAGTCATTGTGCATGTGCCGAACTCCGATTCGAATCCCGGGAATGCATACATTACAATTTTCAAAATCACTTGTTTTCAAGCTGTGTTGGTATGTCTGTCTACTGCTGCAAACTCAGAAGCTCACACACCGTGCTGTGTGTAAACATTGTACTGAACGTGACCCCTGACGGAAGCACTTCCTCGTCCCTTTATGTAGCCGCCAGTTAATGACTCTGCTAGCCTGTACCGACTGTTTTTAACAGACGTTGTTCTTGGCGGCCGCTTCTAATTTACCGACTGGGGCACAAGCGTGGGCAGTGCACCAGGACTGATGTCAGGATCGCACTGATCGTCAACAACCAGGCGCTACTGGTTTGCGTCCCCAGGGAGTCTCGAATGAATTTTCGGTCGGGGCACTGAATGCGGTGCTCCCGGTCAGTAACCTCTTCGGCTCCCATTAACGCCCCCTCTGGCTGCTAACTGAGGCGTTAGACAACCGAAAATCCAGCCCAAAATGTTTGAATCCTCCAATGATTTTTTTTCTCGCAGGGTTGCTCACAGCAGTGTCCTGGAGATTAAGCTTTAATTCCTAGAGTCTTCAGGGCAATCCTGGAGGCTTGGCAACCCATGAAACAACAGTGTGACACATGTTCAAAAAGGATGACAATTAATTTTTTGGAAAACATACATCATGCTCATGGAGTTAAGTCACAGCTTCACATATTTAAAAAAGCTGATGTAAAACATCAAGGGCAAGTGTCTGAAAACTCCACCATGGAAATTTAATGTACAATCGTTTAAGAAAGAAAAACATGCATTTGTATTGCGTCTTTCACAACCTCAGGCTCCTATGTGCCAATGATGTACTTTTGAATTGTAGTCACCGTTTTAGCGTAGGAAAGCTACTTTGTGCACAGCAAGGTCCCACAAACAGTAATGTGATAATGAGCAGATCATCTGTTTTTTTTTAGTGATGTTGGTTGAAGGATAAATATTGGCCCAGGATATCGGAGAGAACTCCCCCTGCTCTTTTTCAAAATAGTGCCATGGGATAGACGGAACCTCGGTTTAACGTCTCGTCCAAAAGACAGTGGAGTACTGAAGGAATACTGCACTGGAGTGCCAGCTGAGATTTTGTGCTCAAGTCTCTGGATTGGGGTTTCGACCCCATGGCCTTCTGTCTCAGAGGTGAGAGTGCTATCCAGTGAACCAAGGCTGGCACTTCAACATTCATTGCTATTTTTCTGTTGTTATTTTACTGGAATTGCTAACCTGTTGGTTTTGAATTTAATTCAATGGTAGGGGAATCTCGGGGTCAACGAGATGTAGCTAGTTACTGAAAGCGCTTTGCAATGTGGATATTAGGAGGGACGGGATGATAAAAATGAAAGCAGTAATTGTGGACACTGAACGATTGGAGGAGCTCAGAGAAAATTCAGTGCCTGATTATTTCTACTGGAAGAGAATTTATAAATTAAGTTATTAATACAATTTATTAACTGCTGACTGAATTTAACTGATTAAGCTAGTGACTAAATGTAATAATTAATGAAGTTCCTGGCTAAATCTAATAACTAATTTATTTACTAACTGTCTTTGAAGAATCTTTACATTGAATGTATTTTTATAAATTAATGAGTTGCTCGTTACAATTAACGATGAAGCTAATGCCTCAATTTATTAATCTACACCTTGAGCTCGAGTTGATTTGAGCCGATATGATTTGTCTATGAGCAATGCCATTTCATACTGAAACAAAGCCTTAGCCAAGGGCCCATAAATTGTATCAAACTGCCAGGGTATAATTACCAGAAGCCACTGTGTTTTGCCCTGGAGACTCCAGGAATTAAAGATTAATCTCCGGCACACTGCCACGAGCAACACCCGGGAGAAACATCACAGGGGCTTTTAAAACTAGTCTGGTTTATTTCATTTTCTTTGAGCACTTTCATTTATTAATTGCAAAAATATTGGAGTTGGGAAAATGGACTGTTTGTCAAAAATCATCCAATTGAGTAACTAAGAATCTGTTTACTGTACATGTGATGTGCGAAGGCGGAGCTTCATGAAGATGGACGAATTGTCTGACCAATGGCAGCTGCGTGGAGACGGGGTGGCTAGAGGCGACAGATCATGTGATAGAACCTCCAGGAATACGTCCAGCCAAAATGCGAACCCTAATATGTGGCATGCCATCCACCTCAATGCTTCCAGCAGAACAGAGTGCCCCTCTTTTGGCTGAACTGGTCACTCATCGGTGATTTCAATTGGTGGGGGTGAGGGAGAGGGTGGACTACAATTGGCCTCAGAACCCCATGGCTAGGGGAGAAACATTATGCCAGAGTTCCCACTCCTGGGCTCACTTTGGCGCCTCCTGGATATCGGTTAACGATGGAGTGAGCTCGGCTGTGATGCCCACCACGGTCAAATTGCAAGTCACCACTCACTATTTTGGCCTACACGTGAAGAGTGGCTGTTTGGGCGAGGTACCGAAGGGGTAACCATGCCGGAGAATATGCTGGCACCTTCAGGGAAGGGCACAGGACCTTGTATTTGTCTTTGCAGGCAGTCCCAACATCCATTGGGTCTATCCTCTTCGGGTAAATGTCATCGCACGTCAAGGGCATGGAGTGTGTGGATGGCCATTGTCCACAGCAGCAATGCAGCTGGCCACAGAGCCTAACCCACCAAAATCAACATCCAATCCCCCAGAAATGCCATACAGTAACAGCACCCTCGAAATTACAGACAATGGACAAATGCTGAGTGAAATAGGGATGGTCCTCCGGGTTAAGCAGAGAAGGCTAAGGTAGAGGTGTTTAAAATCATGAGGGGTTTAGATGGAATAAATAAAGAGAAACCAATTCCATCGGTTGAACGATCGATAACCAGAGGGCACAGGTGAGTGACAAAAAAAACCAGAGGCGACATGAGGAAATACTTTTTTTTACGCAACGAGTGGTTAGGAGTTGGAATGCACTGCCAGATCGGGTGGCGGAAACAAATCCAATAATAGCTTTCAAAATGGAATTGGATAAAAACTTGAAGGAGAAAAAATTGCAGGGACATGGGGAAAGAGCAGGGGAAGTAGGACTAACTGGATTGGTCTTCGAAAGAGCCGGCGCAGACTCGATGGGCCGAATGGCCTCCTTCTGTGCTGATTATCTCAAGCATTGACCTGTTTATTTAAACTGAGTACTGCCTCTGATTAAAAGCGGAGAGGAAGGAGTGTCCATGCTAGTGTTGATCCACTGGTAGTCATTTGCGAGGTTTTGGTCTCACCATTTGGATGCTGAATATAACCAAAACAAACTGAACCCCTCAGCTGTAACTGGGTAACTGAACAATATCATTGCATAATTTTTGAAAATGTATTATTATTATGGAAGGGCCAAAGTTCACAGTGTAGGGCACCAAGGTTGGAGAACAGGCAAAGTAAATCAAGACATCAGGTTATGATTAGCTCAGGTTTTGAAAAGCTACTCGGAAGGAGGACAATGGCAAGGAGATCTATAAAGAAAGAATTTGCATTTATATCGTGCCTTTCATGACCTGAGGACATCTCAAAGCACTTTACGTTCAATGACCTTTGATGGCCCTTGTAATGGATAAGTTAGAGCACTAGCAATGGGGTTACATCTGAAAGACAAACTCATTTTTTTTCCCCCAAGTCTTAGCAGACGAATCCTGCATTTCCGGCACCGTCTATTTTTATGCCAGAGAGTACATTGATTGACAGTTCAACGCAACATTCCTGGAGGCTTCCAGAAGGTGTCAACTGTGATTTTCTTTGGAAACTGAAGTTCGGGTTGAAGGGAAAAGTGGCAGCATTCTAATTAGATCACTGTGCTGGATTTGAGAGAAGAGTCGGCATAACTCATTACCTTAATCAGTTTGACATTCCTTGGGTTAGAAGAGGCGAAGCATAGGAGTCATTATGGTTTCCAAAAATAACCAGCCAGAATTAAGTTGATTGGACAGAGAGAGCATGTAAAAACACTTTGATTTATATAGTGCCTTTCAGCACCTCAGAACGTCCCAAAGCGCTTTACAGCTAAGTACTTTTTGATGCGTAGTCACTGTTGTACTGCAGGAAACGCAGCAGCCAATTTGCACACAGAAAGGTCGGACAAACAGCAGTGAGATAATGACCAGATCATCTGTTTGGTGATGTTGGTTGAGGGATACATTTTGGTCAGGGCACCGGGGCGAACTCTAAAGTAGAAGAGAAAAGTGGATGGCAATGAAGAATAATAAACCAGGTCGGGAAATGCAGAGTGAAAAGTTAAGGTGAAGACAGGCAAATTACTTTTGCAGTGGGGGTTTGAATTTTTGTATTTATTGGATTTTTATGTCTGGGGATGTTTGGATTTTTCTGTGTATGGGAATATTTGGGTAAGGTGGGTGGGAGGGGCTTGGAATCTTTGTGCACTTATTTATGATTCGCTCACTGGTTGTAGCACATGGGATCAAGACCGCGCTCCACAAGGTGGGATACTCCTGGTGGATCACATTGTATCGCCAAATTCTGATTTGCGGCACAGTATCCAAGAGGATGCTTTATAATGGCTCAGCTACTTCAGTGCCTCTTTCCAATGTCTCCATATAAAGTTTCAATAATATACATAACATTAGAAATAGGAACAGGAGTAGGCCATTTGGCCCCTCGAGCCTGCTGCGCCATTTAATAAGATCATGGCTGATCTGATCATGGACTCAGCTCCACTTCCCTGCCCGCTCCCCATAACCCCTTATCCCCTTATCGTTTAAGAAACTGTCTATTTCTGTCTTAAATTTATTCAATGTCCCAGCTTCCACAGCTCTCTGAGGCAGCAAATTCCACAGATTTACAACCCTCAGAGAAGAAATTTCTCCTCATCTCTGTATTAAATGGGTGGCCCCTTATTCTAAGTTCATGCCCTCTAGTTCTAGTCTCCCCCATCAGTGGAAACATGCTCTCTGTGTTCACCTTGTCAAGCCCCCTCATAATCTTATACGTTTCGATAAGATCACCTCTCATTCTTCTGAATTCCACTGAGTGGAGACTCAACCTACTCAACCTGCCCCCATAAGTCAACCCCCTCTTCCCTGGAATCAACCTAGTAAACCTTCTCTGAACTGCCTCCAAAGCAAATATATCCTTTTGTAAATATGGAAACCAAAACTGCACGCAGTATTCCAGGAGTGTTCATTCCACATTCTTCTAAACTCTGGATAATATCGGCCTAGTCTACTCAATCTCTCCTCAGAGGACAATCCCCCATCCCAGGAATCAGTCTGGTGAACATTTGTTGCACTCCATCAATGGCAAATATATCCTTCCTTACGTAAGGAGACCAATACTGTACACAATACTCCAGGTGCGATCTCACGGAAGCTCTATATAATTGCAGTAAGAAATCTTTACTCTTATACTCAAATCCTCTTATAATAAAGGCCAACATACCAATTGCCTTCTTAGTTGCTTGCTGCACCTGCATGTTAACTTTCAGTGATTCATGTACAAGGACACCCAGGACCCTCTGAACACCAACATTTCACAGTCTCTCACCATTTAAAAAATACTCTGCTTTTCTATTTTTCCTACCTAGGTGGATAACTTCACATTTCTCCACATTATATTCCATTCGGCTTGTTCTTGCCCTTTCACTTAGCTTGTCTATATCCCCTTGAAGCCTCTTTGCATCCTCATCACAACTTACATTCCCACCTAGCTTTGTATCAGCAAACTTGGCTATATTACATTTGGTCCCCTCATCCAAATCATTGATATAGATAGTGAATAGCTGAGCCCAAGCACTGATCCTTGCGGTACCCCATTCGTTTTAAACTCTAGAGAATATAGGCCTAGTCTACTCAATCTCTCCTCATAGGAGAATTCCCCCCATCCCAGGAATCGGTCTGGTGAACCTTCGTTGCACTCCCTCTATGGCAAGTATATCGTTCCTTAGTTAAGGAGACCAAAACTGTACACAATACTCCAGGTGTGAATATAGCCCCACACATTAAGAAGGATTTACTATTTTACTCCTGATAACCGTGGCAACTGATTAGAAAAAAATTACATAGAACCATAAAACATTTCTTAATTTATCGTGCCCTTGAAGTAAATGGAATGGACTTCACGGTGAGAAGTGACACTGCAGTCATTGAAAGGTTAATGACGCCACTCGTTCCTCAAATTAAACTGGAGGAAATTTGTCCTCTTTTTCATTAAAATAAAACAATTACTTTTCTCCGAATAAATGAGCCAGAATCTATGTCAATTTGGATCACAGTTTGGAAATGTTTCAATTTACTGTTGGGTTAGTTATGTGTCATCAAGCTGACTCATTGAACTCTGACTCTGAAAAAGCTGACCAGAATTTTTATTCACTGATCCCTATTGCTTGGTTTTTACTTCTTGGCGCACTGATCAACCTACCCTATTTTTCCGTTACGATTTCAATTTAAACATTGCATGGAGAGCTGTGGATGCTCGGGAGTCCTTATGAACGCATGCCCCGCCACCCCCACTGCCAATGAAAAGCTTGTTTCCCGGTGGAGTTTATGTCGGGGTGAAGTGTAAGTCAACTATTTTGCAATATATGAGCAGCTAGTTTCAAAGGCCCCATTGCAACCAGGAGACCTCGGCTGTTGCTCCTGAACCGCAGGACACAAGATACCTTTGGTTCAGGGGGAAGCAGCAAGTCAATCTTAGTGAGTTACGGAGAAAGTGAGGCACAGATCATTGCTTATGATGGAGCACCATTGGTGGAGTTGTTGAGGATGTAAACAGCTACGGTAGACGTCCAGCGTGCTGAGTGGCTCTCTTGTGTTGGCTGTCAACACGGGTCTTAGCGGGCCTGCCTTCCAACTCAAATTTGAAATTATGGTTCATGCCCACGCACACGCACATGGCAGTGGAAGGTGGTGTGATTAGGTTAGATCAATGGTTGGCTGCACTGCAGTCTGGCTTTGACCCATCATCATCATAGGCAGCCCCTCGAAATTGAGGAAGACTTGCTTCCATTCTAAAAGTGAGTTCTCAGGTGACTGAACAGTCCAATACGGGAATTAGAGTCTCTGTCACAGTTGGGACAGACATTGGTTGAAGGAAAGGGTGGGTGGGGAGTCTGGTTTGCCGCACTCTCCTTCCGCTGCCTGCGCTTGTTTTTTGCAAGCTCTCAGCGACGAGACTTGAGGTGCTCAGCTCTTTGACCCAGTGGCAATGCTGGTGCCAGTTGCTGTGGTTGTCAGGGCTTTTCACTTGCCTATTTCTCGGTCTTAATATATTGAACCGTTCTCTCTGTGGATACGAAATTGGCCAAGGGACAGAAAGCAGAAGGTAGTGGTGAATGGTTGTTTTTCAGACAGAGGGAAGTATACAGTGCTGTTCCCAGGGGTCGCTATTAGGACCACTACTCCTTTTGTTATATACTAACGACTTGGACTTGTGTATACAGGTGTCATGTATGTACTTTTGGAATCACTAGCCACTAGATGGCATCACTGTTGGAGGCCATTGTCACTTTGGGCCTTAATAAAGGAGAGCCAAGGTCATATCTCTTGGAGTTAAACAGTACTCAGTCTAACAGTTATTGCATACACAACAAAAGCGAATAATTTCAAAGTTTGTAGATGACACAAAACTAGAAAATGTAATAAACAATAGTAACAGATTTCAGGAGGATTATAGACAGATTGGTGAAATAGGCAGGCACGTGGCAGATGAAATTTAACGCAGAGTGGCATGAAGCTATACATTTTGGTAGGAAGAAAGAGGAGAGCCAATATAAACAAAATGATACAATTTTAAAAGGGGTGCAGGAACAGAGAGACCTGGGGGTGTCTCTACACAAGCCTTTGAAGGAGGCATGGCTAGTTGAGAATGCTGTTCTAAAAGCAGATGGGATCCTTGGCTTTATTAATAGAGGCAGAGCGTACAAAAACAAGGAAGTTACGCTAAACCGTTATAAAACGCTGCTTAAACCTCAACAAGAGTATTGTGTTCACTTCGAGGCACTGCACTTTAGGAAGGATATCAAGGCCTTGCAACGGGTGCAGAAGGGATTTACGAGAATGGTACCAGGGATGAAGGAGTTCAGTTATATGGAGAGACTGGAGAAGCTGGGCTTGTTCTCCATAGAGCAGAGAAGCTTAAGAGGAGATTTGATCAAGGTGTCCAAAATCAAGAAGGGTTTTGATAGAGTAAATAAGGAGGAACTATTTCCAATGGCAGAAGAGTCAGTAACGATAGGACACAGATTTAAGGTGATTGGCAAAAGAACCAGAGGCGACATGAGGAAACATTTTTCTACACAGCGAGTTGTGATCTGGAGTGTGCTGCCTGAAATGGAAGCAGATTCAATGGTAATTTTCAAAATGGAATTGGATAAATATTTGAAGGGGACAATTTACAAGGCTATGGGAAAAGAGCAGGGGAGTGGGACTAATTGGATTGCTCTACCAAAGAACTGGCAATGTTACGGTGGGCCGAATGGCTGCCTTCTGTGCTGTGTCAGTGTTGTTGGTTGAGAGATAAATATTGGTCAGGACACCAGGCCAACATCCCTGCTCTTCTTTGAAATAGTGCCATGGAATCTTTTATGTTCAACTTAGAGAGCAGACAGGACCTTCGTTTAAGCTCTCACTCGAAAGACAACACCTCCAGCAGTGCAGCGCTCTCTCAGTGCAACCTTCTGACTCAAAGGCGAGAGCACTACCACTGAGCTGTGGCTGACATTGCTTGAGTCACTACTGACTGTTTCCTGAGCTGGTGCAGGAGGGCGATGGCTGTGAAGAGTGATGTCATCAAGATCCAGGTCGGTGATTGGAGCATGGGCAGATACAGCAGGAGCAGCGAGGTCAGAGCGAAGGAACGGCAAGAGATTGTGGAGAGGCGTGATCGGGGCCCAGGGGAGACACGAGTTCGGGGCCAGGGGTCCAGGGGCAGCACGGGCCAGCCCACACTGCGATACGTGTGTGCACTCGGTCCGTGCAGCAGAGCTGGTCTCCAGTTGTCTTGGGTAATCTTTGCCACTGGACCAAGACCTAACTCTGTCGAGCCCATGTGGTGGGCTGGTGTGTAACGGCCACCCCACATTAAAAAAATTCACGCACAGGCATCTTCCACCCTTCAGGATGTAGTTCGGGTCCTTATTTGAAATAACTGTGAACTTTTCCTTTTTTTGGCATGGCAGCAAGTCATCCTCATTTCGAGGGACTGCCTATGATGATAGAAACATAGAAACATAGGAACATAGAAAATAGGTGCAGGAGCAGGCCATTCAGCCCTTCTAGCCTGCACCGCCATTCAATGAGTTCATGGCTGAACATGAAACTTCAGTACCCCATTCTTGCTTTCTCACCATACCCCTTGATCCCCCGAGTAGTAAGCACTTCATCTAACTCCCTTTTGAATATATTTAGTGAATTGGCCTCAACTACTTTCTGTGGTAGAGAATTCCACAGGTTCACCACTCTCTGGGTGAAGAAGTTTCTCCTCATCTCGGTCCTAAATGCTTACCCCTTATCCTCAGACTGTGACCCCTGGTTCTGGACTTCCCCAACATTGGGAACATTCTTCCTGCATCTAATCTGTCTAAACCCGTCAGAATTTTAAACGTTTCCATGAGGTCCCCTCTCATTCTTCTGAACTCCAGTGAATACAAGCCCAGTTGATCCAGTCTTTCTTGATAGGTCAGTCCCACCATCCCGGGAATCAGTCTGGTGAATCTTCGCTGCACTCCCTCAATAGCAAGAATGTCCTTCCTCAAGTTAGGAGACCAAAACTGTACACAATACTCCAGGTGTGGCCTCACCAAGGCCCTGTACAACTGTAGCAACACCTCCCTGCCCCTGTACTCAAATCCCCTCGCTATGAAGGCCAACATGCCATTTGCTTTCTTAACCGCCTGCTGTACCTGCATGCCAACCTTTAATGACTGATGTACCATGACACCCAGGTCTCTTTGCACCTTCCCTTTTCCTAACCTGTCACCATTCAGATAATAGTCTGTCTCTCTGTTTTTACCACCAAAGTGGATAACCTCACATTTATCCACATTATACTTCATCTGCCACGCATTTGCCCACTCACCTAACCTATCCAAGTCGCTCTGCAGCCTAATAGCATCCTCCTCGCAGCTCACACTGCCACCCAACTTAGTGTCATCCGTAAATTTGGAGATACTGCATTTAATCCCCTCGTCTAAATCATTAATGTACAGTGTAAACAGCTGGGGCCCCAGCACAGAACCTTGATGATCATTATATGATTCTGATTGAGCATCTACAGGTAACTCATTAATGAACATAACTACACTTTATGCAGTGCCGGCCCTCAGGTAGGTCCTGGGAGGAGGCCAGACAATCGGGAGAGTGGGGAGGTGAGGTGATCGAAAGAGTTGGGGAAGGAGGGTGGCAGAGATCAGAGCGGGTGCAAACGGGGGCTGGAAATGGTTATTGAGACAGCTGTAGAGACGGGTTTCTCGGGAAAGATTTCACTTGAAAATTTTTAAAAATCATTTAATTTCTGTTGGCAGCCACAGGAGACGCTGAAGGATCATGAACAGGACAGGGCCCGATGCTGACTACATCAGTTTGTACACAGCTTCAAACAAGATTGGTTTCAAAGGGGAATCATTGTCAGATTGAGGGGGCAATAATGACATATTGGTTTTGGAAGAAAAAAACCTGTAGTTATATAGCTCCTTTGAGGAGCTCAGGATGTCCCAAAGTACTTCTGGCGTGTAGTCATTGTTGTAATGTAGGAAACGCAGCAGCTAATTTGCATACAACAAACTCCCTCAAACAGGTAATGACCTGATAATCTGTTTTAGTGATCTTGGTCCAGGACACCAGGGAGAACTCCCCTGCTTCTTCTTTGAATAGTGCCGTGGGATGTTTTACATCCACGGGAGAAGGCTGACTTGGTTTTATGTCCCATCCGTAAAATGACAGTGCAGCACTCCCTCAGTGCTGCACAGAAATGTCAGCCTGGATTATGCGCTCAAGTCTCTGGAGTGAGACTCAGAGATGGGAAGTGAGAAGTGAGCATCATCTTTTGAGCTGAGCACCCTGATCAAACAAGCAAAGCGATAATCTACAATGTTTCAACTAAAGTCAGTAAAATGTCAGTGACATGTTGATCAACAGAGCTGAAAAGAGCTCTACTTCCCAACTTTACAATGATATTAATGACTCTTTAAAAAAAAAAGATAGCTGAACACAAATGATATTGGCTTGAACATACGATCTGAGCCATTAGCACCATCTACTTTTACGAGAGCAGTAAAAAGGAGCAGCATGTTTAAGTCATTGAGAAATATTCAATTGCAATTAGATGTACTTACAGGTTATGAAACTAGAAGCACACATCCTGTGAAAAATGCACAAATTAGTCAATAAAAAAAGTGATACCTTCTTCAGGAATGAATAATTGCCATTAGCACGTAGAGCTAAAGACGGACTGATGTCAAGCGATTAGCACCTAGCGACATGGCATGGGTCAAAATGAATGTGTTTTTTTTGGTTTATCGAGTTAAATATTGGTCCAGAATTTGCTTCGGAAAATGATGGCAAGTTTAATGTATAAATCGTCCAGTGAATTGGGGTGAGGAAGAGATACCCCATGAGTTGCAAATTGCCACAAGTTGCTGGACAATTTGCAGTACTCCAATGTTAGCCTCGCAAAAACGGAATCTCGCCTTCAACCTCCCCATGGGTTTCAAGAAATTGCTGCATTAGCGCAGTAATTGCTCAATAAATGCAACAAAGAAAGTTAAGGCTGGTACTTGACAGCATGAGGAGACTTATTTCCTGCATTGACACTCAACCTCGGAGTCCCAGAAAGGGGGCAATTTAACTGTGGAGTCTCACTCCTACAGGTAGTAAATTGTTCTTAGATGCTTTTACAAAGCAAAATGTTAAAATATTTTTCTTACCTTTCCTTTCTGTCTCTTTTTTTTCCCTTTTAATCCAATCTTCCTCTCTCTCTTCCTGTACCTTATTTGACTCTAATTCACCCTATTCTGTTTCTGTCTCAATCCTTAAATCTCATTGGTTGAGGAGACAGACTGTTGGTCCCATTGTTCACTGAGGTCCAAGATGGCTTGTTGCCCTCAGCACGCCCTCATCAGTGACTTGCAGGGCAAAACATTCTCGGTCTGACAGGCGAGGGAAAAATTCTAATTCACGGGGCAACCATGAGTTCTAACAAATTCTGGGCCATTTAGTTCACAGTTGTGAGAGTTTACACAATAAATTTAAAGCTAATGGGCCGGAAATTGTAGGACCAGTGGATCTCATGGAGAGCAACATTAATTGGACTTTTCACCTCGCCGTTTACCTCGCACTATATTTACAAGCATTGTAAATTCGCCATCATCTTTCCAGCAATTCCTGGCCCATTATTTCTCACACTTTTTTTTCTGCTTATGCAGACTTTGCATGCATTCTGAACTGTTTATTATGTGGGTGTAGTGAAGTGAATGTTCGTCTCCTTTCAGTGAGAGGAAAATAATTGCACAGTAAGTTCATTTCCATATGAAAATCAAGCCTGTCGAGGCTCATTTGCAGCCCCAGTGATCTCAGTGTACAGGGAATAAGCAGCGTAACTTTAGTTAACAAAAAAGGCATTTTGTTGTGGGTGAGGGGTGGGATGGCGGTGAAGTGGGTGAGGAGGGGAGAATTGGAGTTGCTGTGAAACCTCATTTATTTGTATTAATATTCTTCCTGCCTCGTCTGAGAGGGTTAACTTTGGGGGAGGAATAGAGTTCCAGTGGTGTCGACACCGCTTGGGTACCTCGCCCTGTCAATTTCAGCAATCTCATCAATTATGGGGGTGTGGGATTTAGGTAGGGTTGCCAACCCTGGTTGGACGCATTCCTGGAGGTTTCATCACATGACCTCCTGCCTCCAAGCACCCTACCCCCACACTCCCGCATTGGTCGCCCTACATGTCCATCCTCACGGCGGCCCGCCTTCCCTCACCGATTGGAAGATCCTTGACTGTCAATCAAACAGCCTTTCCCCACACCCCAAATCCAATATTTTTATAATTAATAAACAAAAAGTGTTCAAAGGAAATTTTTTAAAAACCCTCTTTTTTAACGCCCCGATGACTTTTCTCCTAGAGTTGCCCGCAGCAGTGTCTGAGAGATTAGTCTTTTATTCCTGGAGACTCCAGGGCAATCCTGGAGTGTTAGCAACCCTGGGGGTCGGGGGGTAAACAAGAAGTTCACAACTGTCCCAGTCTCCCCTGCCTGCCCTACAAAGGAAAACCATCCAGCAGGTAGAGATTAAAGGCTCAATTTTCCTGAGTTATCTGCGCAGTTTCTTTTGGCTCCCGTTGCTTTTTTTGGCCTAAATTAAAATATCCAAATTTCCCCAAAGATTGTGCCCCAGCGTAACTCAGTTATGATTTTTTAGGTTAGTTTTATTTGCATCATAGGGGACGTCACCTGGATTCTGCGCCAGTTTTTCACATTTATGCAAGTTTGGCCAACTTACATTTTTCCTAGGACGGCATATGTGACCACTTCCAAACTGTGTCAGAAGGCTGCATTTCCACAAAGAAGTTGTAGCCCAGATCTGTGAGTTAATAAAAGCAGACCTACAACCTAAAAAGCATCAGGACGACTGCATTGTCAGTTGAAGTGAAGGTTACAGCTGCACTTTCATTTTATGCATCTGGATCATTCCAGGCCACAACTGGGGATATGTACGCCATTTCTCACCATGCAACACATTCGGCAGGTGTTTGCTGCACTATATGCCCAGAGGAATGACTAAATAAAGTTCCCCATGATTGCCCAAGCAATGCGTGAAAGGGCTGTGGGCTTCTCCAGGATTGCTGGCTTCCCAAAGGTACAGGGCTGCATTGATTGTACACATTGCCTTGCAAGATCTTTTTGGAGCATTCGGAGATGTACAGGAACAGAAAAGGCTTCCACTCCGTTAATGTGCAGCTCATGTGTGACGACATATATCGCATCATGTCAGATGATGCGAGATACCCTGGGAGCATCCATGATGCATTCATCCTGCACGAGAGTGCTATATCTGCCATGTTTCAGCAGCAGCCAGAAGGGCAGTAGGGTACAGCCTTGCCACCTGGCTCATGACACTCCTATATGTAACCTGGACGGAAACTGACCGGGAATACAACATGCTGCACATTGCGACACGCAGCATAATAGAGAGGACCATAGGGATCTTGAAAGAGCATTTCCGATGCCTGGACTGTTTCTGAGGCTATTGCTATACTCCCCTGAGATTGTCGATCAGTTCACTGTTGTGAGCTGCATGCTGCATAACTTAGCCATCATGAGGCAGCAGCAGCTGGTAGTAGAAGACCCACCTGAGGTGAGAGTGGCTGATAATGAGGAGAAAGATGCAGATGATGAGGAGGAGGTGTACGAGGAAACCATGCAACTACCTGAACCTGGAGCACGACAGCGGAGGAGGGCGGGCCATCGTGCCCCTTTAATGATTACTCGAGCCTTGCGCCAGCAGCTCATCCGTGAATGCTTTGCTGCCTGAAGGCTCAGCGGCAACTATTCCACATGGACCATGTTTATTGTTTGGACGTGTTCCGTAATGTTGTGTTGTGTTAATGGAACAAATAATTGAAATGATTCAGTTATAATTTAAACATTGTTTATTCAAAAGTTTAACACTTGTTTGTACTTAACTTAACTTTAATAAAAATATTTTTGTATCAAACTTTAAAGTTTTCAGTTAAGATCTCTTACAAACTTTAAGATCACTTACAAAATCTAAGATCACTTACAAACTTTTAAACGTGTAAATTTACGTAACTTACAAAATACTTTTAATTTGACAACAGTTACAACAGTAACAATAACAATAACAGAAGCAGCAAACAAAGGCTGTACCCATCTCTCCTCCACCTTATTCTAAGACCGCCCGCTGCGCTTGGTCTTGTTGACTCCACCCTTTCCCACAGGCGGTGCCGCAGTGTTTCTCAGGTTGATACCAAGCTTATTCTTTCGAACATCTTGGGTAATGCGCACTTCTTGATGGAGGGGGGGGGGGTGGGGGGGGGGGCGGGTGCAGGCCGTAATGTGGAAGGCCCGGCTTGAACTTCTTCAGAGGCTGGCCTGGGATTGAAGTGGGAGTTGCAATTGATTCTGTCAATGGGTGTGGGGTCTGGGCGCGTTCCCTCATTGCAGCAGCTAACTCCGACATTCCCTCCCTCATGTGCCCTGACAGTGTCTCAACTACCTGCGACATTCCCTCCTTCATGTTCACCGACATTGTATCAGCTGCCTGCGACATTCCTTCCCTCATGTGCCCGGCCAGTGTTCTCATTTCTCGTGAGAGTGTTGTTACTTCTCCCTACAGTCCCGATACCTCATCACCCACCCCACTGATGGTGTCCAGGAGTGATCGGGTAAGGTCAATGCTCTCCGCACTCATTGTCATCATCTGAACCACATCTGTGCTCTCCTGAGGTGCAGGATCTAACTGTTGAGCTCTCCTTCCCCTCCTCACCCTGGGTGTGACTCGCTGCATCCCTCTGGGACCTGTAGCCTCGGACAGTGGGACCCTGGGTGTGCCTCGCTGCATCCCACTGGAATCTCCAGCCTCGGTCTGTGAGAAATCATAGAATGTCCCAACACTCATACCACTCAGGAAAGGGCCTGGCACCTCAATGGGCAGCACCTGCACACATCCTCCAGATTGAGTACAACCGTGTGGGCTTCATCAATCACATCCCCCTTCCCCTCACTCCCATGCTCTTTGTCTGCAAGATCAGATTGGAAGATGTTCTCCTCTTCAGACTCTTCCGCGTCTGAATCTTCTTCTGCATCGGATTCAGCCTCGTCAGGATTTCCCTCAAGTTCTACAAAATATAACAGTACAGACAAATAATTAGCAGTAGAGGAGGGGGCAGGGTGGGTGGCATGAGTAGGCTCACACAGCACAGGGAGAAGGCTCATTTGAAGGACCACAATGAATGATAGCACATTGCATCAACCGAAGCGTAGCTGAAGGAGACAGCCCCATGAACCGAAGCATGGCTAGCCCATGCAATACTTAACATTTAGCAAAGCCAGACTGTGGAATTTTCAGGACTTACCCACTCCCTCGAGTGTGGGCCCACCTTGTGCAGTGGTGGTTGCTTTTCTCTGGGCAGGACCCATCAAAGCAGCGTCCCTCTCTTTCATGGGTGTCAGTGGGTGCAGATTTGCCGGGCCTCCTCCTGTTCGAGTTATTTCTCTTTTGTTGTATGCCACCTTCCTCTGCAAAGTGATGAAAACATAACTTTTTCGAGAGTGTGTCTTTTTGCTGGGTGGGACATACAGAAAGTCACATTTACAATTGCAATCCCAATGAAGAAATGAAAATATTACTTACACTAACTACTTGACCAAGGTCTTGCCATTTCTTTTTGCACTGGCCTCCAAACCTTGGGGTGGTCACCATTGCACTGTCATCTTCTGCAAGTTGGTTCCAGTGTTTCTTCATTTCTTTTGGTGAAACTTTTATGTGACCTCTGCTGGTGTCCAGCTCCTGCCATCTGGCCTCAATTACAATAACTAGTGCCTCCATTTCATCGTGTGAGAAATTCTTGGTCCTTGAGCTGCATTGTATATTGTTTTGCGCCTCCGATTTTTCCATTGAGTATTAAAGTTCTCACACACAACTGGCTCTTGAAAAATGGCCGAATGCAGACCGGGAGCTGTACTGGGCATGCGCGCCCATAGCAGTCACATCAAAACTTCCATTTTTTTTTCCCGTGCATACGCAGAAGGGGGACATCATTTTTGCGGTGCAAACATTAGACTCCACCCCCCCACCGAAGCTAAAGGACGCCAATTTAAAAAAAAAATAGAACAGGGAAACTTGCTAGTTTTTTTTTTAGAACAGTTGGGGCCAAAAAAAAGGGCGCTCCTCTTGCAAAACATCAAAAAACGGCATTGGGGAAAATTGAGCCCTAAGAGTTGCAGCCCTGGACAAATTTATATATCTCTGGAGCTCAACAATGCTGTAGTCTGTTGTAGATGCTCTATCTATGCCTCGGTTAAGATCAGCAAACACAGCTGAGAGCAGGGGAAAGCTACATTTATATTACAGCAAACATTCCCGTACAAAATAAGGAGGTCACGCAAAACCTTTCTAAATCACTGCTTGGGCCTCAGCTGAAATATTGTGTCCAATTCTGGGCACCACATATTAGGAATGACAGCAAGGCCTTGGAGAAGGTGCAGGGGAGATTTACTAGATGAGGGACTTCATTGTGTGGAGATGCTTGAGAAGCTGTGCTTCCTCTCCTTAGAGAAGAGAAGGTTAAGGAGAGATTTAATACATGTGTGCAAAATCATGTCGGGTTTTGATAGAGTAAATCAAGAGAATCTGCTTCCACTGGCAGGGGTGTCGGTAACCAGAAGACACAGATTTAAGATAATTGGCAAAAGAACAGAAGGTTGGATGAGGATTTTTTTTACTGCAGTGAATCTGGAATGCACTGCCTGAAAGGGTGGTGGGAGCAGATCTCTGATAGGGAAGGCCAGGTGCTCAGCATGTCTGTGCCGAGAACCTATGGTGAACCATCTCTTGAGGGGCCCTCTGTGCCTCTAAAGGCATTCAAGCTGCCTCATTTACACTACAGCAGTGCAGCTGAACTTCAGGCTATCACTGATAGCATGTGCTACAATATAAATACAGCCTCGTGAATATGAATATTACTGCTGCCCGGTGTCTCACCAGTAATTTAGATATGTACAGCTGGCAGAGAAGGATAACTTTCATTCGATTGGTCTGAACAGGATTGGAACTTAGGCCCTTTCTGTTATCCCAATTTCCGTGGAAATTGTCTGACGTCGCAATTACTTGCGGGACACATTCCCATTTCGGTCAGACAGTGTCTGCATCAAGCACAGCGAGGTCAGATATAACACAATTAGATGACGAGGATAACTTCCTGTACTCTACCAAACAGTGTGCCATAGCATTAACAAGCCCAGTTTCATAGCACTAACCAACCCAGTTCCATAGCACTAACCAACCCAGTTCCGTAGCACTAACCAACCCAGTTCCATAGCACTAACCAATCCAGTTCCGTAGCACTAACCAACCCAGTTCCACAGCGCTAACCAACCCAGTTCCATAGCACTAACCAACCCAGTTACACAGCACGAACCAATCCAGTTCCATAGCACTAACCAACCCAGTTCCACAGCACTAACCAATCCAATTTCGTAGCACTAACCAACCCAGTTCCACAACGCTAACCAACCCAGTTCCATAGCACTAACCAACCCAGTTACACAGCACGAACCAATCCAGTTCCATAGCACTAACCAACCCAGTTCCACAGCACTAACCAATCCAATTCCATCATCATAGGCAGTTCTTTGGAATCAAGGAAGACTTGCTTCCACTCTTAGCATGAGTTCTTAGGTGGCTGTACAGTCCAATATGAGAACCACAGTCTCTGTCACAGGTGGGACAGATAGTCATTGAGGGAAAGGGTGGGTAGGGAGCCTGGTTTGCCGCACGCTCCTTCCATTGCCTGCGCTTGATTTCTGCATGCTCTCGGTGACGATACTCGAGGAGCTCAGTGCCCTCCGGAATGCACTTCCTCCACTTAGGACGGTCTATGGCCAAGGACTCCCAGGGGGTAGTGGGGATGTCGCACTTTATCAGGGAGGCTTTGAGGGTGTCCTTGTAACGTTTCCTCTGCCCGCCTTTGGCTCGTTGGCCGTGGACAAGTTCTGAGTAGAACGCTTGCTTTGGGAGTCTCGTGTCTGGCATGTGGACTATGTGGCCTGCCAAGCAGAGCTGATCAAGTGTGGTTAGTGCTTCAATGCTGGGGATGGTGGCCTGGACGAGGATGCTAATGTTTGTGTGTCTGTCCTCCCAGGGGATTTGCAGGATCTTGCGGAGACATCGCTGGTGGTAGTTCTCCAGCGACTTAAGGTGTCTACTGCACATGGTCCATGTCTCTGAGCCATACAGGAGGGCGGGTATTATTAGGGTCTTGTAGACCATGAGCTTGGTGACAGTTTTGAGGGACTGATCTTCAAACACTCTTTTCCTCAGGCGGCCAAAGGCTGCACTGGCGCACTGGAGGCGGTGTTGGATCTCATCATCAATGCCTGCTCTTGTTGATAGGAGGCTCCCGAGATTGGGGAAATGGTCCACGTTGTCCAGGGCCACGCCGTGGACCTTGATGTTTGGGGGGCAATGCTGTGCAGCGAGGACAGGCTGGTGGAGAACCTTTGTCTTACTAATGTTTAGCGTAAGGCTCATGCTTTCACACGCCTCGGTAAATACGTTGACTATGCCCTAGAGTTCAGCCTCTATGTGTGCACAGACGCAGGCATCATCCGCGTACTGTAGTTTGACGACAGAGGTTGGAGTGGTCTTGGACTTGGCCTGGAGACGGCGAAGGTTGAACAGCTTCCCACTGGTTCTGTAGTTTAGCTCCACTCCAGCGGGGAGCTTATCAACTGTGAGATGGAGCATGGCAGTGAGGAAGATTGAGAAGAGGGTTGGGGCGGTGACACAGCCCTGCTTGACCCCGGTCTGGACATGAATTGGGTCTTTGATGGATCCGTTGGGAAGAATCACGGCTTGCATGTCGTCGTGGAGCAGGCAGAGTATGGTGACGTACTTTTGGGGGCATCCGAAACAGAGGAGGATGCTCCATAGACCCTCTCGGTTGACAGTGTCGAAGGCCTCCATAGCACGAACCAATTCAGTTCCATAGCACGAACCAATCCAATTCCACAGCACTAACTAATCCAGTTCCGTAGCACTAACCAGTCCAATTCCATAGCACTAACTAATCCAGTTCCACAGCACTAACCAATCCAATTCCATAGCACTAACTAATCCAGTTCCAAAGCACGAACCAATCCAATTCCACAGCACTAACCAATCCAGTTCCAAAGCACGAACCAATCCAGTTCCATAGCACGAACCAATCCATTTCCATAGCACGAACCAATCCAATTCCATTGCATGAACCAACTCAGTTCGATAGCATAAACTGACCCAGTTCCGTAACACTGACCAACAGTGCGCTATAGCACTAATCTTGGAAGCACACCCCATACTACACCAGTGTGGTATTTTCAATTCCCACTTCAATAGTTTTCTGGGGTGGGATTTCCATTTGACACTATATATTGGGCAGCTTAGTACTGTGGGCTCGAGTAGAGTATGAACTTGGTTTAGATTGTCCAAACACATTTCATGTTGTGCTTTTCCAGTCAGCAGTAAGAGGAAGCTTCCATTGCACCAGAAGTCACCTGGAGGCTCGAACTGGTTGAGCTTTAGATGGTTGCTCAATACCGGCCTGCTGAACCTGTAAAATTAATAAGCCTTTCAGCTCATTCACCACAAAGCTTTTAATTAATCAATAGCGAGCTCAGAGGTTCACACCACCTGTGTGCTTGAATAATCTACACTAGTATTTACCTCTTAGCAAAATCCATACCAGAAGGACATTAATCACCTGCACTGTCTACACTGGGGCGCTTCGTCGCAGCTTCTAACACATAATATTTCAGAACGTCTACCATCAATTTGAAGCTATTCTGAGCGCATGCATGCATTGTCCAATTGTCCTGTCTTAACCCACTTACAATCCTGTACCAATTTATTTTTGATAAGCTGTAATATAAGGTTCGAAAAGCAGACGAAATTACTCTTTTTTTTGTTTTTCCAATTGACACGATTTCAATTTATCTTAATTAGCATCTCTCACGGTAGATTTTTCATGTTCGGTGCAGGTTGGCTTTGCCCGTCCAGTGCTTTATCTACAGGCTCATCTGAACTGTTAATAAATGACACCTCCTACTCCACAATCAATTAGCTGCTTAAGTGTTGTGGAAGGAGATGAGTCGATACCTTGAGCAGGTTTGAGATGACAGCACAAAGCAAGAGACCTGAAATCCTGCATGGGGTGTTCTCCTGTCATAGCTCCAGCAGGAGACTGACGGAACCCAGCTGCAGACAGTATAAATGGGCATCTTCAGCCTTTTACTGTGGGGTCCCATGGATCCCTGTCAGAGTTACACCAGGAGACTGGCAGAAACCGATGATATTTTTCAAGGCCAAAATTCGTTAAGCAATGATTCACAATATATTTGAAGTCAAATTCCAGTTACTAATCAGCCGATGATAATATGTTCATTGATTTCAACAGAAAGGAAAGTCAGACAATATACTGGCAGCCAATTCACGAGACCCCATTTTATACCCCTGCCGAAGTTGGATTTCACCTCCAGTATATTATTAACGTTTTCAATATGACACTTAAACATTGGTCTTGTCATTTATGTAGTATCATAGAAAATTACGACACAGAAGGAGGCCATTTGGCCCATCGTATCCATGTCAGTCGAAAAAGAGCTATCCAGCCTAATCCCACTTTCCAGCACTGGGTCCGTAGCTCTGTAGGTCACGGCTCTTTAAATATGATGAGGGTTTCTGCTTCTACCACCTTTTCAGGCAGAGAGTTCCAAACCCCCACCATCCCCTGGCTGAATATTTTCTCATCTCCCCTCTAATCCTTCGATCAATTACTTTAAATCTATGCTCCCTGGTTATTGACCCCTCTGGTAAGGGAAATAGGTCCTTCCTATCCACTCTAGCCAGGCACCTCACAACTAAATCTCCCCTCAGCCTCCTCTGTTCCAAGGAAAACAACCCCAGCCTATCCAATCTTTCCACATAGCTAAAATTCTCCAGTCCTGGCAACATTCTCGGAAATCTCCTCTGTACCCTCTCTAGTACAATCACATCCTTCCTGTAATGTGGTGACCAGAACTGTACGCAGTACTCAAGCTGTGGCTTAACTAGTCTTTTATACAGTTCCAGCATAACTTCTCTGCTCTTGTATTCTATGCCTCGGTTAATAAAGAAAAGCATTCCGTATTCCTTTTTGATCACCTTAACGACCTGTCCAGCTACATTTAAGGATCTGTGGACATATCCTCTGAGGTCCCTCTGTTCCTCCATACCTCTCAGTATCCTTCCATTCATTGTGTATTCCCTTGCCTTGTTGCCCCAAATGAGTTACCTCACACTTTTCCGGATTGAGTTCCATTTTCCACTTTTCTGCCCAACTGACCAACCCATCGATATCTTCCTGCAGTCTAGTGCTTTCCTCCTCACAGTCAACCATACGGCTGATTTTTGTATCATCTGCAAGATATGGTGTGACATACCCAGGGAACATTTATTAAAAAAAACTTCAGAAACAAAACTTCACAGAAAAAAAAATGGACGCCAAGTGCTAGTGGAAAGGTTAGGATAAATTGTTGAAAAGATACATTTTCAAGAGACTTTAAAAGTTGCAGGAGAAATAACAAAGTGGAGGGGCTTAGGGAGGAGATTGGAGAGCAGAGCCCAGAAACCTAAAGGCTCTCCTAAAAGGTGGAGAGGGAGGGGGCAGGGGAAAAGAGCAGAGGTAAATGATTGTTCTAATCCATCACTGACAATGTGGTTTTTGGAATGGTTATTCCATGAATGATTTTCTCCTTAATGTTAAACACCTTGGAAACCTTGCTCTTATTAACTTGTCAACACTGTCAAAACCTTTGACAAGGTCTGGCGCCAATGTACTTTTGAACAGGTTATTATCATATGGTCTTCCAAAAATGATACCTAGTTTCCTCTCAAATTTCTCTATCCATGCTGCACTTTTTTCATCAACTTAGGGATTTCCCCCGGGGTCTGTCCTTCCTTCAGTTCTGCTCCTTCTCCATATCAATAACCTGTTACATTCATCTTCCGGCCCTATCCATTCTTTTGATGATTTCCAATCTGCATTCATCAACTTTCCTCAAATTGAACATCTTGTGTGCAGACAACCTTTACATCTCTCACAGTTCGATATCTGTATCATTATATTTTGATTCCTTCCGCGTCCTTCAATCATACGCAATAAAAATCTGGTTTCTTTCCATTTTTGTGAGACATGGGGCTGGATTTTCGGATGGAGGATTTTTCAGGTGGTAATGGAGGCGGGGCAGCAAAGTTTGAGCCAGGAAATGCTACGCATCGGCAGCCACAAAATTTAGCATCTGGGCCTTCCGTGTGGAGTGGAGTGGAGTGCTAAGTGAGGCACTCCACACCTCTTTTAGGGCGCAAAAGCCGGCCTCGGAGCACCCCAAGAGCAGCTTCCCTGGGAAAACAAACCGCCACAAAACACAAAAAACAGTCCCAATACACGAGGATAAATCGCAAAAATAAAAATGAGCAAAACTACCAAACTTACCTCATTCATTAATTACTTCACTCACTGCCGCCAGGACAGCTCTGACCTGGTTTTCCAGACGGTCCCACTACGGCGTGCTAGAGGGTCAGTGTCAAACCAAAATCAAAGCGCTGCTGAAACCGGTGGCGTTGCACTCTGGCTCGACACTCACTGGCGGCGCAAAACAAGCGACTAATTTCCCGGTGGGGAGCTGGAAGATGGTTGGCCGCCCGCCCGGAAAACATTCCCGCCGCCATTACCACTCCTCCGGGGCGCGAACAGAAATGGCAACATACAGAAGATCCAGGCCACCGTCTCCACAAATTTATCGCTGGTCCAACAACTAGCATCTCTTACCTTTGAACTCTCCAAATGCTTGCACATCCTTTAGTCTTTTTTTCAGCTATTAATATTCTTGACCTCACTATGCCCTCTGACCTCAAATGGAATACCCACATCTCTTCCATTGCTAAAGCTGTCTCCAAGAAGCTCAGTTTACATTTTCAAGGCAAGCATTATTTTTTTCCCATAACAAAACAATGGCATTTAATGTCAAAGTCTGTTGAAGACTTGAATATACTGCTCTCTCTTACTCCCAGACAGGATATAATAAAAAGCTGTTCTCTCACCTGTAGGCTCCAGCCTCTTAGAACATAAGAACATAAGAAATAGCAGCAGGAATAGGCCATTTGGCCCCTCGAGCCTGCTCCGCCATTCAATAAGATCATGGCTGATCTGATCTTGGCCTCAACTCCACTTCCCTGCCCGCTCCCCATATCCTCCCCATTGACTCCCTTATCGCTGAACAATCTGTTTATCTCCACCTGAAATATATTCATTGACCCAACCTCCACAGATCTCTGGGGAAAAGAATTCCAAAGATTCACAACCCTCAGAGAAGAAATTTCTGCTCATTTCCTTTTTAAATGTGTGACCCCTTATTCTGAAATTATGCCCCTTAGTTCTAAATTCCCCCACGAGGGGAAACATCCTCTCTGCATCTACTGTGTCAGGCCCCTTCAGAATCTTATATGTTTCAATATGATCTCCTCTCATTCTTCTAAACTCCAATGAGTATAGACTCAACCTGCTCAACCTTTCTTTCCTCAGAAATGAACCTCATAAACCTTCTCTGAACTGTGTCCAATGCAAGTATATCCCTCCTTAAATAAAGAGACCAAAACTGTATGTAGTAATCCAGGTGTGGCCTCACCAATACCCTGTACAATTGTAGCAGGACTTCCCTATGTTTATACTCCAGCCTCTTGCAATAAAGGCCAACATTCCATTTGCCTTCCTAATTAATTGCTGTACCTGCATGCTAACTTTTTATGTTTAATGTACAAGGGGCCCCAGATTCCTCTGTACCTCAGCATTTTGTAATCTCTCCCTATTTAAATAATAATTTGCTTTTTTATTTTTCCTGCCAAAGTGGATAACCTCACATTTTCCCACATTATACGCCATCTGCCAAATTTTTGCCCACTCACTTAGCCTATCTATATCCCTTTGCAGATTATTTGCTTCCTCCACACAATTTGTTTTCCCACCCATCTTTGTATAATCAGCAAAGTTGGTTACATTACAATCGGTCTCTTCATCCAAGTCATTAATATAGATTGTAAATAGTTGAGGCCCCAACACTGATCCCTGTGGTACCCCACTAGTTACAGTTTGCCAACCTGATGATGATCCATTTATCCTGACTCTGTTTTGTTGAGGCCAATTCACTAAATATATTCAAAAAGGAGTTAGATGTAGTCCTTACTACTAGGGAGATCAAGGGGTATGGCGAAAAAGCAGGAATAGGGTACTGAAGTTGCATGTTCAGCCATGAACTCATTGAATGGCGGTGCAGGATAGAAGGGCCGAATGGTCTACTCCTGTACCTATTTTCTATGTTTCTATGTTTCTGTTAGTTACCCAATCATCTATCCATCCTAATATATTACCCCCAACCCCGTGAGCTCTTATATTATGCAGTAACCTTTTATGTGACACCTTATCGAATGCCTTCTGGAAATCTCAATACAAGACATCTACTGGTTCCCCTTTATCCACCTTGCTTATTATATCTTCAAAGAACTCCAGCAATTTTGTCAAACATGATTTCCACTTCATAAAACTATGCTGACTCTGCTTGATTTAGAAAATCATAATTCAATGTCCTTTTACCATCAGAAACATTCCTTGTCTGTCTCTATCAATGCCACTACAGTCATCACTGCTCTTTCGCCTCTTGTTCCTAAGCTCCAAGGGGTAGAGTTTCTGTTCTGGGTGCAATTGAGAGATTGCACCCAGAATGTGCGCGGAATTGCGATGGTGAGGTTGTTCAAGTTTCCACAAAAATGGATTTATATAAATCACATGTAAATTCTTCCATGGAACAATTGGGCAACATAATAGAACATAATCCTTTCTTTTATTTTTCTTTCCATTAAAAAGTATTCCTTGATATATTTAAGTTTGGTAACCTGGTGCAGTTTTATAAATACAGCTGAAAATCAGTTTATCCATGAGGATAAGCATTTTTATTAAGAGTGTCCAAACCTACAATTGTGAGTAACCTGAATTAACATAATTGAAAACCACATAAAAATATATACTGAACCATTTAATTGTATACTAGTCAGGTTCTTGGTAAATTAACTATTCTTGGACATGAAAATAAACCTTTTAGAATGTATCTACTGGTGGCCTGTGCACCAAAGAAAATGAGCATAATTTGAAAAGCCTTCTGGGACCAATGCAATCCATGCAATCTCGCAAATCTGATCTGTGAGCATGGCCAGTTTTGTGGATGTGGTCTGATTCTGATGACTTGAATCCAAACCAAGCAGAAAAGATTGTGAAAAATAACATGGTTTCGGGTTAAAATTCCCCGGATCTTTTCCGCTGGTTCGGCCAATCAGACTGGGGTTTGGGCACAAAACCAATGGAGACTCTACCAGCAAATGTTTCTTCCACCCCCTTGAAGTCAAAACTTGTTGCACTGCCCTCTACTATAACTTATTGGGATAGATTATGGGCTGGATTTTCTGTCTTCTGCCGCCCCCGTTAGTGTCCCTCCGGGGCAGCGATGGCGGCAGCAATATTCCAGCACTCCGCTGAGACTTTTGGTGCCGGTTTCGTAGGGGCACGGAGCATTACCGCCTAGAAGAGGCAAGCCGGTGTGCAGTGGCCCCTGGTTGCGACACCGGCTCGATTTATGGCTGACGCCTGACCCGTAGCGCTGGGAATGCCTGTGGTAGCTGGCGTTCCAAGCTGTACCAGCCGCAGTGAGGGAAGTAATGCTGACCTCAGGTACGTGTGATTGGTTTTTCATTGCGATTTATATTGTGGTGGCGTAAGTTACGTATTGGGAATGGGGTTTTTTTCAGGTTTTTTCCGCCCCCCCGGGCCCTCTCTTACGGCGCTCCGATGCCGGCTGTTTAGCTTGGGATTTTCCCTTGCTCAGCTGGCCTAGCGCCCTAAACAAGGTGTGTAACGTCTCCCTTAGCACTCCACTCCAAACTCAGGGCCCAGTTGATGATTTTTTTGCGACGGCAGACGCAATTTGCCGGCGCAAAATGTACCGCTCTCCCTGGGACAATGCCACAGCAGGGGCGTGACGAATTTCTCCCCCATTTACTTTGGGCAATTGTGTTAAATGGGTGATCGCAAATCGGCAGCCTGTTTTACATCTTGAGATCAATAAATAAATAAATTGGGGAGGGTTGTAAAACGGGCTGCCGATTCTCTGTCACCCATTTTACACTATCGCTCATAGTCAAAATCTACCCCATTTTTTCCCACAGGAGCTTAAAACTGTGCAGCTGCCTTGGTCTTTCATTCCCTCTACAACCTATGGCTCTTAAAACCAAAGTCTGCTCTTATTTAACTGCTAGTCCTGGATTCACCTAATCTTCTCTGCTGCTTTTTATGATCTTTGTTGTCAATAGCGAGCCATGTCTTTCCATATTCTCGTTAAATAAAAAAAGAATAACGTTATTAAAAGGAATGATTATTTGCTTCAGCGCTCCTAGCTTACACTGTGATTACATATCAGAAAATTGCCCGTATATTCATTTTAAGGAATGGAAAATCACAGGCTCGGGTACTAAATTTCACAATATGCACTGACAGCATGGTCCAAATGCTCAAAATCACAACAGGTGGCCCCTTCAAAGTGAAGTCAAATAGAATTACCACACGAAAGATATAACTGATGTATATAATAAATCTACTGACTCCATAAAGTTTTATTAAGCAATGTGCAACCAATGCTCCCCCTACTTTTTTTAATTGGGTGTGCGACCCCTTTCGGGGACTGCACAGTTTGGCCCATTCACAGTTTGGCGCACACACAAAATTTAATATGGGAAAAGCTGATCCCAGACGACGTGGGACTGGGAGAGAGCTGCGCAGCCTCGAGGGGAGAGGGAATGTTGCATACATCAGTTCAGCACTAAAATTATTTGTATATTTGTAACCGATTAATTTATGCCACTTGAACACACCAAGGCTTCTTCGACAGCGCCTCCCAAACCCGCGACATCTATCAACTATAAAGGACAAGGGCAGCAGGTGCATGGGTACACCATCACCTCCACATTCAACGCCACTATATCCATATGAAGAAGTTCTCCTTGCTCAATATCGTCAGGTTGCCGAGATCAGTAGCTCAATGTAGGAAAGATCGTGGGTGGGTGTGTCCCATCACTTGAGGCTCCAGCACTCCATTAGTACCATATTTCCTTAAGCGGCCCAGAAGAGGCGAGGGCCCAGAGGCAGCACGGGCTAGCCCACACTGCGGTCTATGAACAGTCGGAACACGTGGGCGCACTAGATCCGTGCAGCAGAGCAGATCTCCAGTCATCTTGGTTAACTTTTGCCACTGGATCAAGACCGAGCTCTGTCAAGCCCGTGTGGTGGCTGGGGTGCAACGGCCACCACAGGTTAAAAAAATCCACGCACAGGCATCTTCCACCCTTCAATATGTGAAACGCGGGTCATCCTCGATACGAGGGACTGCCTGACACTATCGCCATTCCTTCATTGTCGCTGGTTCAAAATCCTGGAACTCCCTCCCCAACAGCACTGTGGGAGTACCTTCACCACACGGACTGCAGCGTTTCAAGGCAGCAGCTTATCACCACTTTTTCAAGGGCAATTAAGGATGGGCAATAAATCCAGGCTTTGCCAGCGACGCCCACATCCCGTGAATGAATAAAAAACAAATTTGAATGCTGGAGATTCATTAATTATTTATTCATTTCCATTCATGGCTTGAAGTATTTTTCAACATAACATACTGAGAAAAAAGAACGAATGACAAATATCAGAAGGCGTGATAAAATGTGGAACGTAGCTGAAATAAAGGAATTCTCCTTTTCTCGAACAGTACCTTAACCCTGGAGACAAAACAACATACCTAGGGCATGTGCGTCAACAACAGCATTGTCGACATGCTAAAAAGGAAACAAAGAACTTAATTGGGAAAGATAAATAAAGTAAACCATGAATGCTGAACTAAAACTAAAATCTGGCTGGAAAAAAAAGTGCAGTCAGCACTTGAACACTCTCAGCACTCCAATGATAGGTTAACGTTTTGGATCGCCCTTCATGGATCAGGTCTGGGGCAAGAGGTTAGGCGGCCAAAGTAAGCTGACTGTCTCACCCAGCATTCAAAAAAGGAATTATTCCAGCCCCGCTGCCTCTCTGCACAGGAACTTGAGGAATAATAGCTGATGGGGATGGGTTGGAGTTAGACAGGAACAGGTAATGGGGCGAGCTATCGATGCAGAGTGTGGGGAGGAGATGGGACAATGCTAGGATAGGTCAGGCAGTCTTTTTAACACCCTGAGCACTCCGAGCAGGCAGATACCACTATTTCATGCCGGGGGATCACCAATAAATAACAGTCACGCAAACAATGTAACCCCAATTTCGCTGCCGGGGTGGGACTTCTGCGCTGGGTGCAGGACGTCCTGCCTCCCAGCCGTTACCGCCCCCAAACGGGGCAGTACCGAATTTCGCCCCCATAGAGTGGGTCACACAAGGAGAATTAAAAAGTGGAAAATCAGAAAAAAGATGCTTTTTGTCCATGAGAAAAGCCACGGGAGATCAACTAGAAGTTTAAAAAAGTGATTATTAGTATGGTAATAAAAATAGTGATATAGATATTACTCCCTGAATTTTAAAAATACCCTATTTAAGAATCAAACCTACTTAAAAACATATGGGGACTGATAAATCGCCAACGTGATCTTATCAAGGTTTCAGTTCCTTGACTAACTTTAATGGAGTTTCAAATGAAAAAGGTTTGTAATAACGAGGTTTGAGGATATAGTGACAAAGCACATTCAGCAAAAGTGGTTCAAAGCTCTGGGAAAAAATCCAACATGTTTTATTCATTGCTCAGGAGCTATCGGTCAGTCTCTGTGGCAGAGATATTTATCATGCTTGAGTGCTGGCAATGACATTTCCATATATACACACATACACATACATAGATACATTTTTAAAAAGGGAACACGGTATAAATGGACCCCGCAGAACTGGCTGCATGCAAATTAGGATGGGAGAAGGAAATCTTGCCTTTACATTATTGTAGTGTGCAACATTTCAGCATTGCAGTTTAAAGCTTCAAGCATTTTGAGGTTGTAACATTTGTACAATGGTAAACATTTACAGCATACACCTTTCAAGCCACAGAAGTACTTATTCACAGTACCATTTACAATTAACTCAAATCGTTAGAATCATAAAATCTTATTGGCCCATCATGCCTGTGCTGGCTCTCTGAAAGAGCTCTCCAATTAATCACACTCCCGCCCCCCCCCCTCTTTTCCCATAGTCCTGGATTTTTTTTTCTTTTTCAGTCATGTTTCCAATCACCTTTTTGTGATATATTCTCTACGACATCACAAACACACTGCACTTACAAGATGGCTTCAACTCCTTTTAATTCTTGTAAACTGCAATGGCTGTATTACCACGGTCGTCCACTAGGTGGAACTATATATTACACTTCTCCCTCCTGAATGAAGAAATAATTATAACAAAATAATCATCATACATAAATTGCATGGTGATACATAACAAAAGATATGGACATATTTTACCATATTTACAAATCAAACTTAACCACTGGTTTTCTGTTTCAAAGAGGATACCTTCACTCTTGAACAGAACTTTCCAAACAGTGTCAAAATTAGACTCATTCTCGGCTGATCCTGAGGAGAGTTTTCCTCCAAGGGTAACCATGGATTTATATTTTGACTCTTTACAACTTCAGACTGTTTGTCTGCCTGACTCGGACTCAGACTTAAATTCTGACTTTCTCTTGGACTTGTTTCCAGTACATTTGATATAGGATTTGCTACTGGTACTGTACTTGTAATAAGACTATTTGATGCATCAGAAATAATTGAATTATTCCAACTTTCAACTCCTTCCCCATCTGTAGGTAAAATATGATCAATGTGAACAAACCTAACCTGTCCATGATCAAACATCTTGACCAAATATGTGCGAGGACCACGCATGCAGGTACAGCAGGCGGTTAAGAAAGCAAATGGCATGTTGGCATTCATAGCGAGGGGATTTGAGTACAGGGGCAGGGAGGTGTTACTACCCTGTATAGGGCCTTGGTGAGGCCACACCTGGAGTATTGTGTACAGTTTTGGTCTCCTAACTTGAGGAAGGACATTCTTGCTATTGAGGGAGTGCAGCGAAGGTTCACCAGACTGATTCCCGGGATGGCGGGACTGACATATCAAGAAAGACTGGATCAACTGGGCTTGTATTCACTGGAGTTCAGAAGAATGAGAGGGGATCTCATAGAAATGTTTAAAATTCTGACGGGTTTAGATAGGTTAGATGCAGGAAGAATGTTCCCAATGTTGGGGAAGTCCAGAACCAGGGGTTACAGTCTAAGGATAAGGGGTAAGCCATTTAGGACCGAGATGAGGAGAAACTTCTTCACCCAGAGAGTGGTGAACCTGTGGAATTCTCTACCACAGAAAGTTGTTGAGGCCAATTCAGTAAATATATTCAAAAAGGAGTTAGATGAAGTTCTTACTACTAGGGGGATCAAGGAGTTGGCGAGAAAGCAGGAATGGGATACTGAAGTTGCATGTTCAGCCATGAACTCATTGAATGACGGTGCAGGTTCAAAGGGCCGAATGGCCTATTCCTGCACCTATTTTCTACGTTTCTATATCTTCACTACTCTTCCTGGTAACCACTTTAACCATTTATGTTGATGGTTCTTCACTATCACTTCTGATTTAATTTCACACTTCTCTCTCTTACTCTACCTTGATCATGATTGTCTTTCTGTCTTAATTGTTTCTCTTCTATGGACTGTGCCAAGTTTGATTTTAACAACGAAAATCTGTTTTGTGGCTGTCGTTTGAGAAACAACTCTGCTGGTGTTCTACCAGTCGTTGTATGAGGAGTATTGCAATAAATCATTTAAAAATTAGCCAATTTGTGGTCCAACAACAACTGACATTTTATAGAAACATAGAAAATAGGTGCAGGAGCAGGCCATTCAGCCCCTCCAGCCTGCACCGCCATTCAATGAGTCCATGGCTGAACATGCAACTTCAGTACCCCCTTCCTGCTTTCACGCCATACCCCTTGATCCCCCGAGTAGTAAGGACTTCATCTAACTCCCTTTTGAATATATTTAGTGAATTGGCCTCAACTACTTTCTGTGGTAGAGAATTCCACAGGTTCACCACTCTCTGGGTGAAGAAGTTTCTCCTTATCACGGTCCTAAATGGCTTACCCCTTATCCTTAGACTGTGAATTTCTTTGGATTTAGATTCAACATTTGTTTGATGAGAGCACATTTTACAATTTGTACTGTGCACTCTGCTGCACCATTTGAAACAGGGTGGAACGGTGGAACCTTGGTATATTTCACACCATTTCTGCTCGTGAACTGTGCAAATTCTTCTGAACAAAATAGTGGTCCATTATCAGACACAATTTCTTCTGGGAGGCAATATGAAGAAAATAATCTTCGCAAGTTGTCTAGTGTTTTACTTCTTGTCATTTTTCGCATCAGAAACAGCTCAACCCACTTCGAATGGCTATCAATCACAATGAACAATTGTTGTCCTTCTAGCTCAGCAAAATCTATATGTTACCTTTTCCATAGCTGGGAGGCCATTTCCATGGTTGTAATGGTACTGATGGTGGTTTCTTGCTTACCGATTGACATGTTGTACACTGACTAACGATGTACTCTGTATCTTTATCTAGACCTGATCACCATAAATAACTGCGTGCAAAACTCTTGGTCAAGCATATTCCCAAGTGCTGGTTCCCAAGTTCTCCGAATAAATTGGACCTAAATTTACTTGGAATAACCACTCTTGCACCCCACATGATACAACCTTTATCCACTGATAATTCATTCCTATGAACAAAGTATCTTTCTTGATAACTTTCTGAATATCTTTCTCTGATACCTGGTTTGGCCAGCCAATTGCTATGTAATCATATACCTTTGACATAACTGGATCACGTTTGGTTGCTCTACCAATCTCTTCAGCTGTGACTGGCAGTTCATCAATGTATGAAAAATAGAACACTTCTTCCCTATTGGGTGTAACTTGTGATGGAGATGGCAAACTGGACATAGCATCAGCATTGCTGTGATCGGCTGATCATCTCTATTCAATGTCACACGTATATGCTGACAAAATTAAAGCCCTTCTCTGCTTTCGGGCTGCAGGTAAGTTTGGAATTGGGGACTTTAGATGGAGGATTGGTGTCAGGGGCTTATGGTCTATAACAATGGTAAACTTATGACCATACAAGTATTTCTGGAACTTCTTCACCCCAAAAATTAATACCAAATCTTCCCTTTTGATTTGCGGATAATTATGCTCACTAGCACTGAGAGTGCGTGAAGCAAAAGCAATTGGTCCCTCCTCCCCATTATGTAGAACATGCGAGATCAGTGCCCCAACTCCATATGGAGAAGAGTCACATACTAGCTTGATCTCCTGAGATACATCATAGTGAACTACCTTGGTACTCTCTAACAACTGATTTTTTAACACTCCTTGAATGCTGCGTCGCATTCTTCTGACCACTTCCAATGGACCTGTTTTTTCAACAGTTCATTCAGTGGATGTAACACTGTCGCCAAATTTGGTAGGAACTTCCCATAATAGTTCAAAAGACCCAAAACTGATCGAAGTTCAGTGACATTCTTCGGAGTGGGTGCATTTCTGATTGCATCCAGCTTTCCCTTGGTTGGATGTAAACCCTCTTTGTCTACTCTGTACCCCAAGTATTCCACTGAGTTTTGAAATAACTCACACTGGCGAGCAGTCACTTGTACTCTGTGCTTCTCTAGCCATTTGAGCACTTCATTCAATATGTTATTATGGATTTGCCTGTTTGGTGCTGAAATTATTAAGTCATCTAAATAACATACAGGTTGTGCGTCCGAAATCCGGAATCCGGAGACCGGCCGATCTGTGACGGGGTCGTCAGGAATCCGGAAAATGTCATGACATCCGTGAATATTACCACTATGAGTTGGGCCTAGGGAGATGGAAAAACACCTCCCCCCTACTAAAAATTCCAAAAAATAAAAATTCACAAAACATTCACAAAAACCCTTACCTACTAAATTGCTGAAAAATAATTTAAAATAAAAACTTTAACTTACTTTTTTTAAAAAAAACAGGTCTTCAACACAGCTTTTTCCCGGCCACCGGCCCCTGACCCACAGCCGACACTGCTGCACCTGGAACCGCCGACACTCCGCCACTGACCCCCCGCCCTTACCTTGGCCGAGGCGTTTCCAGATTCGGGATGTCGGAAAGACATTCCGAAATCCAGAAATACCCAAAATCCGGTACGGCCTCGGTCCCGAGGTTTCCAGATTACGGACACTCTACCTGTACTACCCTTACAATTCCTTGCAAAATCTGGTTCACCATCTCTTGGAAGACACTCCAAATGATAGCTTATGAATTTTCTATAGGCCTAGATGAGCATATAAAATCAAGCATGACTTGGACTCCTCATCTAGCTCAGGTTGTAAGTAGGCATTTGAGAGATCTAACTTTGAAAAGATCTGACCACCTGATGCATTGTGAACCAATCTTCTACATTTAGCAATGTATCGGTGTGATTATCCGCTAGAACTTGGTTTACGATTACTTTATAATCCCCACACAACCTTACCTTACCATCTGACTTATGTACAACAACAATGCGTATAGCCCAATTACTTAGATCTATCTTCGAGATAATGTTCCCAATCTCTAGTCTTTTGAGTTCTTGCTCAACTCTCTCCTCGAGTGCATATGGTATGGGACGTGGCTGGCAATAAACTGGTCTTACATCCTTCTGTACCCTGACATTCACCTTGAAACCTTGAATCGGACTGCCTGTTTCACAGAACACCCTCAGATACTTCTTGATGACATCATCCTTTGATGCAAATCTCGTTTCAATATGAAAAATCTCACTCCAATCCAGCTTCAGTGATCCCAACCAATTTCTACCTAGCAAGGCAGGCTTGTCTCCTGCCACTATTAAGAGATGCATGCTCTGTAATTGATCCTTGTATTTCACTGGTACGGTGATACATCCTACCACAGGAATTTGCTATCCTGAGCAGCCTCGCAGCTCTACCTTGGGTTTCTCCAATAGGAAATCATTCAACTTGTTGAGGTATAGCGATTCGGTATTACACTCACGGATTCACCAGTGTCGCTTTACTGCTTTCCTGCAACATCTACTTGCGTGAAGATACTTTTTGAATTGCTGTTAGATACCCTCGTGCTCCTGATGATGTATATCTCTTCGTCCTGTTGCTTTTCTTCCATGCTATGTAGTCTCTGGGGAATTCTACTTATAGCCTTGAACGTTGGGTTACTTTTCAGTCGGCATGCCTTTGCAAGATGCCCAGTTTTCTTGCAGAAGAAACACTCTGCCTTCACAATGTGTTGTCCCAGGCACTGATAGCAGGACTTCAATGCTCTGTTACCGTGGCCAGTTTCTGAGGCGTTTGGGGCCCAACAGCCTTTTACTTTTAACCTGCACGTGCTTCACCTCGGTTATCTGATGACTGGAAAGGTGCGAAATTCTCGGGAGTATTGGTCGTCTATATCAATTGACATAGCAGTCTGACAAGCTAAGTGAAAAGTCAAATTAGGGGTTGTCAACAACTTTCTTCTGATTGCTTCATTCTTCATTTCTCCAGTCTCTCTGTTGTTTGGCTGGGATCATCCACCACCACCACCACCACCGCGCAGCAGCAGCAAGATTTCTTTTGGCGGAATTTCATCATTGGTGGGTCACACCGCTCTTATGATGCACTTAGGACGGATCGGCAGCCGCGGAGCGGTAGCGGGTGGAGCTGTTCAGCGGCGGGATACCGCAGGAGCGGAATTTTAAAAAATGGCGGCCATTACACGAAAACTCGGCAACCGGTTTCCGGTGGTAAGAGGCCTTAAGGAAGGGGACAATTTCGGCCCCATTAACTCTTACCTCCAACTTCCGTCATGTTTAAGATTCTTCAACTATTTTGTCATGGAAGGAGGGGAAGAGTATGTAGGGGGAGAGTCGGGGGGGAGGGAGGGGGTAGGGGTGGAGAAGAAGAGTCCTAATGGGGTGAGGTGGGGGCAGTCCGTAGGGGATGGGGTGGCAGGAGTCCATGTGGGGTGGGGTATTCTGCAGGGGGTAGGATGGGGGTTGGGGGGGCGGGGGGGAAGTCTGTAGAGGGCAGGGTAGGGGACGGAGTCCGCCAGGAAGGCCAGGCCGACAGAGCTGACTAGTTTCACTTTAGTTTCTGGTCAGAAGAGTACATTGAGCACCAGCATCATAGAGACAGGTGTTGCACATTTGTTATTTTTGGTGCTTTGAGCAGGCTTATGTGGAAATCAGTTCATGTGAGCTGAGATTGATTACAAATGTTCAATCACTTACCGTTTGTTAAATAAATCAGCCTGTTTATTCATAATTGGCCTTGTCTTACCGAAGTGCTCATCGGACCACCTTTCGGAAGATTAAAGCAATGCCTGTACGGGATTACCAGTCAGGTCATTTCACAAGGGGTTTAATTAATACATTCTCCCCCCCCCCCAACCCCCATGTCGCGGTATGATATGATGACATATTGGGCAGTAACGGTAAACTCCTGATCATAAGGGATACACGGTCCACTTAGAGGAGAGGCCAGTGATGCTGAGAGAATATATACACACCTGATTTTAATAATCTCTCTACCCATCTATAAAACTATCCATCTATTAATTATAGCTACCTGTCTAGGTCTATTAGTCTACATACCGATACAGTTATTAATCTAGCTACCTACTAAATTGGCCAATCTCTATATTTAGCTACATAACATGTCGAGGCTGAAATTGCCCCCTCAGCAAAAATGTATTTTCTCCACCCCAATTCATGGGGCAGAAACTCGAGGGATATTCAGCTGTTTGTTTATATTTTTTGCTCGGGCAGTGTTCCGGTCGGCCGTGTGGCGGAAGCGCCAATGGGTTGGAACGGCTGTCGCTCCAAGTCATCAGCGCCGCGCTGACGCATCACAACGTCCCTCCCCTTCACTTAAAGGGGAGGGCCACTGCGCACTCTGCAGTAAGTTTAGTTAGGTCTACTGGGCCACCAGGGAGAGTTTAGGCCGGGCCAGTGGCCTGGCACCTAAGATGGGGTGCCAGGCTGCCTGTTGGTGGCCCGGCCGAATCCATGACCACCATTGTTGGGCCGATCTCAGAATCGGCCGATTATTAAATAAAATGGAGGCGCCGGCAGTGCGCCCTCCCCTTTAAGGACGGATGCACCGCCCAGCCACACACAGCTTTCCGCAGGGTGAAGCTGTCAGTGGCACCGACCGGTGACAGTGCTGCTCCCAAGGGACAATTTCCCACAGGGCAATTTCCTGCGGGGGTCGGAAACGGGGTCACCACCAGTCAGTGTGGGTTGGTGCATGTCAGACGGGTGACAGCACGGGCGGTGTGGAAACCCGACCTGCCGTTCCCGGCCTGGGGGCAATTGAGAATGGGTCGGCCCATCCTTCTGCCCCCAGTCGGTGAGGCCTATCCGCTCCATTACTGCCTGTGAGAGGCGGTAATGGGCCTTAAAGAGGAGGGCAATTTTGGCCGTGTCATCTTTAGTCTACCACCCATTTGAATTGACTGATCTATTTAGTCAGCTTATAGTTATACTCATCAACCTAGCTACCCAACTACATCTATTAATGTATCTTACATATTCATCCATCTATGCCTATTAATCTACTTAGCTAGATAAATGGGAAATAACGTTGTGCCAGTAATCTGTTGTACACTAGATCAAAACCTGCCGCCTTATTTAAGTAATTACATTTCTGATTTATTATCAGATACTGGGTAATTACCTTTTTTATAGCAATGAGCAGTTGCAATCTGAATGTCATGTCGATCTCGATTAATCCAATTAATTAGGCAGTGTCATTATTAGTTACACTTCTCTCTATCAAGATCTCCATAAAGGTGGAAATCTATCTGCCTATCAACCTATCGAACTGTTACTCTACCTATCCAGCTCTGTATTGACCTGTCAGGCTAGCTAATCAATCTCTCTACCTGGATATAGACCAAGCTATCCATCTATATCTATCTTTTGAAAGAATCATAGAAACATAGAAATTGACGGCACAAGAGACCATTCGGCCCATTTTGTTCATGCTGGCCAACAAAGCGCCATCCAGCCTAATCCCACTTACCAGCTCTTGGTCCGTAGCCCTGTAGGTTACGGTATTTCAAGTGCACATCCAAGTACTTTTTAAATATGGTGAGGGTTTCTGCCCCTGCAACCCTTTCAGGCAGTGAGTTCCAGACCCCCACCACCCTCTGGGTGAAAACATTTCTCCTCAACTCCTCTCTAATTCTTCAACCAATTACTTTAAAATCAATGCCCCTTGGTTATTGATCTCTCTGCTAAGGGAAATAGGTCCTTCCTGTCCACTCTATTTAGACCCCTAATAATTGGATACATTTCAATTAAATTTCCCCTCAGCTTCCTCTGTCCCAGCCTATCCAATCTTTCCTCATAGATAAAATTCCCCAGTCCTGGCGACATCCTCGTAAATCTCACCTGTACCCTCTCTAATGCAATCATATCTTTCCTGTAATGTGGTGACCAGACCTGTACGCAGTACTCTATCTGTGGCCTAACTAGTGTTTTATACAATTCAAGCATAATGATCTGCCTTATCTATTGATCTGCGTATCTATCTATTGATCGACCTATCTATCGATCTATCTATTTATTTATTGATCTACCTATCGGTCTATCAATCTATCTATTGATCTACCTTTCTATTCATAAATTTTACTTGTCCATTCATCTAATTAATTTGACAAACTGTCAATCAAAATAGCAATTAGCTGTACATAGAAAGTCTATGTATAGTTAACATGATATATACAATCTATCTTTTGATCATCTATCCATTGAAACAATCTATTCAAACAAACAGCCAACTTTGTATCCATCTATTTGTCTATCTGTGTGTCCACATGTCAACCCATCCATTTATCTGTCCATCCATCTAATGCTCAGTGGGTTGTACATCAGATACTGCTTACTTTTATCCTGATTACTGTAAACAAGGCCAAAACCAGCAAGTCCTTCTGTGATGCACATGATGGATTAAAAAAGGTTCCAGTGGCATTATATAAAATAATTTCTCCAGCCCATTCAACCACTCAATGAAGAGCATTTATTAAAATGAACTTGGGGGAAAAAATGAAACAGGATAAAATTCCATTTCAATATTCCTTAAATAAAACTTCCAAGATATTGCTTGTTTATTTGTTGAGATACATTTTGTGCTTTTATGCACTAATTTTAGTGATATAATAAATATCTATTCCAGACATCTATATCTATTCCAGACATCTATTTATCTATCTATCTATCTATATATATATATAAATGGCATGAAGATTTATCTCCTTTACAGTTAACAGAGTTCTCATTCAGTAGTCTGTCTTAGACCAGAGAAAGCCTGTCAGTTCAGTTAAGTGATTACACACTTGCAACCTATCATAGGTGGCTGCATAATTATTCAGCATTATTTCGTTAAACGGCAATTTGCAGTCACTTGGCAACCAAAATACAAACAATGCCGAGCTTTCAAAGATATGCTAATGATTAATTAGTAATTAGGAGTACAAGGTGACAGTGTGGCAACACCTTTGAACAGCTGAGGAACATCACTGGCCGGGAAAAACTGCAGGTGAAAGACAAGCTGTAGACATTGTTGACATTTGTGTTCACCTTGTACAAGCACAAAGCATTTTGTTTTTTGAAAGGCAGTATGTTAATAATAGGATAGGCCCAGCAAAAGCAGTCATTGACCAAATTCACACACGACAACACTGCCAAATCCCAATTTTATCTGGAACAATGCCACCAGCAAGACTGTGTAGTACGCTATCATGACTGTCTCACACAAGCACAGTACACACTGACATATTTCCGTTGAGAAAGAAAAGCAATTACCAGCTGCCTGTCTGCCAGAGAGTAATGCAGTGTGGCTGTGTAAACTCAGTCTACTGGAAACCAATATCACGGTGCTACAAAGAATTCATTTGTTTAAAAACATCTGCAGTTAAAGGACGAGCTATCATACACAGAACCACAGATCCACACTCAATCAAAACATTCCGCACAAGTGTTCATAGGTTAACTGCTTCTTAATTTGCCTTATATTAATGCAATAATGCACAATATATGTGAATGTAGTGCATAACTGGTAATATTTAGAAGTAGCACGTTCTAAATTGGTATTGAATGAACCGATATGATCGCATACAAAATGCAGGCCTGACAACATAGTACATAAAGGGCCCAAAATTCATCAGGATGTAAGTGCCGCCCATTTCTCAGCGGCGCGTCGTTTAAAACCGCCGGAATACCGCAGAGACCGAAGAGCGCTAGTTTGGTGACATTTTTTCGGTGGTATGCGAGCGGTGTCCAGCAGGTGGTGACTTTCTTGTCGATGGACAGTGCGGCTCTGTACTGTGCATGTGCAATTTTTTTTTTGCTTTTTTTTCCCCACAGATGCTTTTTCCCAGCGATTTCGGGGGTCAGGGGTCACCTGCGCATGCGCAGAGAGTTGAAGTCGAGGGAGAGAGAGTGAGAAGGAGCAGCAAAGTATTCGAGAGTCAGTTGTTTCCATCAGAGATTCCAGAGTCAAATAATATTAATAATAATTATACAATAACAATAATATATATTTTTATAAATAAAAAATCATAATAAATATAAATATAATGGAAATGCTGAAAAAGTTGTAGAAGCCAAGAATATTGAGAAGGACGGGAGGTTGAGGGCGCCCGCCTTCGACGAGACGGAATTACCTGCCCTGCTGGGGAATATCACGGAGAGATACTCCGTCTTAACAAAGGGTGGTCGTGGAAAGCCACCCTCAAAGGAGTACAACAGAATATGGGACGAGATCGGGGAGGCTGTCCCCTCCACAAGTACAATGGTATGCACCGGGGAAAGGTGTCGTAAGAGGTGGAACGACCTGGCGAGGGTAGCAAGAGTTAGTAATTATTTTATTTATGCACCCCCATGTACCATGTAAATGTAGGTTCAGTGTCACATGGATGAAGTTATGCTTTCAGGCAATGTCAAGAGGTGTGTGTGTGTGCGCGGTGTGTGTGTGCAGTTGGTTTGTGAGATGTGCGGTTGGTGTGTGGGGTGTGTGGGGTGTGCGTGAGCGTGCGCGTGTGGCGGTGGCATACTGGGGCGGGGTGGGGTCGGTCGGGGAAAGGACCCCCAACGCAAGAACCATTGATGGAGATTGAAATACGTGCCCTGTTGCTGGTTCAGGATAGCAACCGTGCCACCACCAGCATTGGAGCTGACCCACTCACACAGGATGGTCAGTTCAATACAATCCTCGGTCTGTGTTGCGGTCCTGAAATGTCATGTAATGTAACTGTAACTGTAATGTTGGCCTCATTAATGTAATGTAAACTTATTGCACTGTAATGTTGGGCTCATGTGATGTACTGCAATATTGGGCGCATGCAATACATATGTATATGTATATATGTGTTATCTGTCTGCAATATGTAATGCAGTAATGCAGCAGTGGTGGACATTTAAGTAAGACTGCGGTACGTCACTCTACTCACGTACTTATGTAACCCTGACCCCTCCCCTGGTGTCAAACACTTTGAAACGTTGTTTTGTACTTCCAGACTCAGAGGATTCAAACCAGACCTCCGCAGAGAGACCAGATGACAGAGCCACTGCCTACACCTCTGGCATCACCAAGCCCTCTCCCGACTTCACCCCAGCCAGAGATGATGAAGAGAAAGAGGAAGAGCAGCTCATCACGGAGACAGTGGAGGTGGAGGTTGGGGTGGCGGTGGAGACGGAGGAGGAGATAACAGTTCCATGTGGGCCAGCTGGAACATCCTCCACCACCGAGTCTATATTCAGGGGATTCCCCCATGCCTCCTCTGATTCTGCGGGACCAAGCGGTGCACAGCAAGGCACCCCCAGCGTTGCAGCATCTTTGCCGCAGCGACGGAGGTTGGTGCGGAAAAGGTCTGTTGCTGTAAGACAGATAGGCGCGTACCAGGACATGGTGTGTCAGTCACAGGCCAGTGTCGACATAGGTCGAGAGCTGCCCAAGGCCATGGCTACGATAGCCGGAAACATCGCAGCGCTATCAGAAAGACACTCGATGGAGCTGACGCCATCAATGCTATGAGGCAATCGATGGGATCGGGACAAGGCACGGAATCCCCCCGTGCCATAGCAGTCGGGTCGACAGCACCCGAGGGTGAGGAGCTGCCAGCAGCTTCCAGCCCTGAAATCATGCCTTCCGGATCACGAGCTTCTCCTGAGGCCCCATTCATTGCGCCTGCAATGTCTCACCCCCAACGACAGCAACAGCACTGTGGCTACAAGAGCAGATCAGAGGCTGGGTATTCTGCACTAATTATCTCACCTCCTGACTCCACAAAGGTGTTCCACCATCTACAAGGCATAAGTTAGGAGTGTGATGGAATACTCTCCACTTGCCTGGATGAGTGCAGCTGCAACAGCACTCAAGAAGCTGAACACCATCCAGGACAAAGCAGCCTGCTTCATTGGCACTCCAAACACCACCTTCAACATTCACTCCCTCCATCACTGGTGCACCGTGGCTGCAGTGTGTACCATCTACAAGATGCATTGCAGCAACTCGCCAAGGCTTCTTCGGCAGCACCTTACAAACCCACGACCTTTACCACCTAGAAGGACAAGGATAGCAGGCGCATGGAAACACCATCACCTGCAAGTTACCCTCCAAATTCCACTCCATCCTGACTTGGAAATATATCGCTGTTCCAACATTGTCACTGGGTCAAAATCCTAGAACTCCCTCCCAAACAGCACTGTGGGAATACCTTCACCACACGGACTGCAGCGGTTAAAGAAGGTGACTCACCACCACCTTTTCAAGGTCAATTGGGGATGGGCAATAAATGCTGACCCTACCAGCGACGCCCACATTCCGGAACGAATAAAAAGGAATCGAGGAATTCTCCCCATTATTCAGGCACTGAACTACATCTGCTGTGGCAATTGTTGAACATAATCGGGGCTAAATCGGACCCGGAGAGGCCTCGCAAAAGCCGGTTTTCGGGACGCGATGCACATGTGCCGAAGACCAGCTTTTCTGATCTGTATAGACCCGGCGAGGCCAGGATTTCAGGGTCGATATTTTCTTGTTTTGTTTTCATGAAGTTGCTTAGCAGTCTATCTGCAATTTCATTATACATAGCTACTGAAATAAATTAAATACAGATCGAGGTGAACACTCAAAGTTATCGGTTTAGTAAAACTGTGGGGATCAGATGTGGAAAGCATCACGTTTTACAGCAGGAAATTCAACTTCTGGATCTTCCTCTTTTTCAGTTGCATTCCCACTGTTTTTCTTGTGTCTACACTTACTTCCACATCTAAATATTACTCTAAATTGTCAAACCCTCATCATCATAGGCAGTCCCTCGAACGAGGATGACTTGCTTCCATGAGTTCACAGGTGTTTTAACGAAGGACCGGGTGTTTCAGTCCTGAACTCCAGGGGTGGAAGATACCCATGCACAAATTTTTTTAATGTGTGGTGACCATTGCACACCGGCCACCACACGGGCTTGACAGAGCTAGGCCTTTATCCAGTGGCAAGGGTTAACCAGGACGACTGGAGACCTGCTCTGCTGCACCGACCTAGCGCGCGCACACATATCGCAGTGTGGGCTGGCCCGTGCTGCCCCTGGGCCCTCGGCTCTTCTGGGCCCCGTACCCTCATTCGCTGCACCTCTGCCACAATCTCTCGCCACTCCTCTGCCATAAACATTCACCGCATCTCGCCAGAAACACTCGCCGCTCATCCGCCCCGACCTTCCTACTTCCCTGTACCTGGGCTCTGCCGATGTTCCTGCCCACCCTCCAAAACGGCGACCAGGGTTTTGATGACGTCACCCAGTCGCCCATCTCAAAATCCTTAAAGCAGCTCGCGCTGGAGGTTGAAGTGGTACGCTACTGCAGCTCTTTTACTTGCCGACCTACGGAGCTGTTCTCTCGCAGGTCGGGGGGGGGGCCTCTGTATCCACCGCCTACAAACCCTACAAAAAAACAGTAAAAGAGAAGATTATTTGAATGGGGAGAAATTACAACATGCTGCGGTGCAGAGGGACCTGGGGGTCCTTGTGCATGAATCCCAAAAAGTTCGTTTGCAGGTGCAGCAGGTAATCAGGAAGGCGAATGGAATGTTGGCCTTCATTGCGAGAGGGATGGAGTACAAAAGCAGGGAGGTCCTGCTGCAACTGTACAGGGTATTGGTGAGGCCGCACCTGGAGTACTGCATGCAGTTTTGGTCACCTTACTTAAGGAAGGATATACTGGCTTTGGAAGGGGTACAGAGACGATTCACTAGGCTGATTCCAGAAATGAGGGGGTTACCTTATGATGATAGATTGAGTAGACTGGGTCTTTACTCCTTGGAGTTCAGAAGGATGAGGGGTGATCTTATAGAAACATTTAAAATCATGAAAGGGATAGACAAGATAGAGGCAGAGAGGTCGTTTCCATTGGTAGGGGAGACTAGAACTAGGGGGCACAGCCTCAAAATATGGAGGAGCCAATTTAAAACTGAGTTGAGAAGGAATTTCTTCTCCCAGAGGGTTGTGAATCTGTGGAATTCTCTGCCCAAGGAAGCAGTTGAGGCTAGCTCATTGAATGTTTTCAAGTCACAGATAGATAGATTTTTAACCAATAAGGGAATTAAGGGTTACGGGGAGCGGGCGGGTAAGTGGAGCTGAGTTCACGACCAGATCAGCCATGATCTTATTGAATGGCGGGGCAGGCTCGAGGGGCTAGATGGCCTACTCCTGTTCCTAATTCTTATGTTCTTATGTTCCTACAGCGCACACCGTAGCTGTTCTGCCCCAGTTCTTTATGCTTAAGTTATGTGTGTGTCCAGATGAGAGAGATGAGGTCATGCATTCCACACCTGGGGGATCCCTGGCCAAAGACCACCCTAAGTGGAGGAAGAGCATCCGGGAGGGCGCCGAGCACCTCGAGTCTCGTCGCCGAGAGCTTGCAGAAAGCAAACGCAGGCAGCAGAAGGAGCGTGCGGCAAACCAGACTCACCCCCCCACCCTTTCCACCAACGACTGTTCCACCTGTGACAGAGACGGTAATTCCCATATTGGACTGTTCAGTCACCTGAGAACTCACTTTTAGAGTGGAAGCAAGTCTTCCTCGATTTCGAGGGACTGCCTATGATGGTGATGATGATGCTGTGTGGTTATGTAACAAAGTAAGCTCTGCCTCCTTTACTAAAGTGTCTTAAGCAGAATCTGTTCATAAATTATGGAGGATAATACAGAATTTCAGTAGATACTTCAATGAACATGCCCCAATTGTCCTACTGGCAACTTGTAAATCTAGGAGCTCTTATGTTATCTATTAAATCATTAACTAAGGATCTATGAGAACATGGTAATTTATTTTTTTTAAATCATAAAATCCTTGGTTACTTAACGGGTATAGATTTCAGATTCTGTTAAAAGGAAGAGATGTGGCAGGGGAACGGTACATATTCAACTCAACAGGATTTGCACTGCCAGTGATTTCACTATAGTACCTGAAAGGGTGGTGACAGCAGATTCAATAGTAACTTTCAAAAGGAATGGAATATATACTTGAAAAGGAAACATTTGCAGTGCTACAGGAGAAACAGCAGGGGAGTGGGACTAATTGGATCGCTCTTTCAACGAGCCGGCACGGGCACGATGGGCCGAATGCCCTCCTTCTGCGCTGTTAGATTTTAATTATTTCCAGCCAGATTATTACAGATTTCAGGTTAACGGCTCTGAGTGTTTGCAACCCTGCAGAGCCACAAGTTAATTTAAGCATCCAGGCCTTGTTGGGCTCTGATCGTGCCCTACTTTTGCATCATCAAATCTGAACGGAAGTTTGGGGGGGCACTTTTTGTTTCTATTGCCCCGGCACAGAATTGCATGTGCTTCTTAATGCATACTGTTAACCAGGTTGTCACAATCATCAACTAGTCCTCAGCCTGCAGAATTTCTTTTGTGAACCTCCTTACACGCATTTCAGGCGGTGAACAAAACTGAAACGAGCAATAATGGCAGCTCGATTGTTCCGTCACCTCTACTTTTTCATTGCCATTACCTCCCAGATTGAAATATACCCCAATAGTTCTCCGAACACAGTAGATCGGGTCAGCTTAGATACATTTTTAGATAATACATTGGAGCAAGGAATAATGACGTTCAGGACTCTGTATTGTGACCAGCAATGAGCTGAGGTACACAAGCTAAAAACTCATTATTATAAATCTTGGAGGATCAGAAAAGTAATTCTTCTTATCAGCGGGTTTATTTTATTGAGGTTTGAGCGTCATCACAATCTCCAATGCTGAAAGGCATAGATTGAAAATGATGGGACTTAAGGTTGTAGGCACTCCAAGCCAGGTGAAAGATTTGAAACTGGTTTTGTTTTCTCTCCCTATGGAAGCAATCACTAGGTTGATTCCAGAGATGAGGGGGTTGACCTATGAGGAAAGATTGAGTAGATTGGGCCTCTAATTATTGGAATTCCGAAGAATCAGAGGGGATCTTATCGAAACGTAAAAGATTATGAGGGGGCTTGACAAGGTGGATGCAGAGAGGATGTTTCCACTGATGGGGGAGACTAGAACTAGAGGGCATGAACTTAGAATAAGGGGCCACCCATTTAAAATTTAGATGAGAAGGAATTTCTTCTCTCAGAGGGTTATAAATCTGTGGAATTCGCTGCCTCAGAGAGCTGTGGTAGCTGGGACATTGAATAAATTTAAGACAAAGAGACAGTTTCTTAAATGATAAGGGGATAAGGGGTTATGGAGAGCAGGTAGGGAAGTGGAGCTGAGTCCATGATCAGATCAGCCATGATCATATTGAATGACGGAGCAGGCTCGAGGGGCCATATGGCCTACTCCTGCTCCTATTTCTTATGTTCTTATGTCATATTATGACAGCCAGCTAACATGCCAGCTAAAAAAAGGAAGCTGGATGAATAGCTTGCTTAGAATAGGATTAAAGATGTTAACAGCAAGTACAGGTGCAGATGATCAAACAGTCTATGGAACATGGTTGTTCCTGTCCTCACAGGATCATGGAAGTGGTGTCTCTGGAATAAAGCCTGTCAAGTTGAATGATGGCTACTGCATGCTGGATGCATATCCTGCAGGTTTCATTTGACTAACTGAGGGGGTCAGGGACAAAAGTCAGAGTTTTCTCATCTTGGAAGCTTTAACTGTAGTTATTCAATTGCCTCCAGGGATCAATTAAATTAGAGAGAGGCTATGATGGTACAAATTGTACTCAATCTGCAGGAAAGAGATAGTTCAATGAACCAAACAGTCTTTTGTTCTCGCATGCTTTCTAATGTGCTCATAATGTGGATTCAGCTGAGACCAAGAAATAGTTATATCAAGAGATTTATAATGCGTGGTTGTTAGCAGAGTGTTTGACTGCAGTACATTTACAGGCACAAGCCCAGTTCACTAGGACAAATAAAATATTTTACAAAATAATCCTTTCTACTTAATACAATCTAGGGATCAACTTTTGAATACAATTGTTCTTGAGATGTGGGCACCACTGCCAATCCAGTATTTATCCAATTCCCCATTGCCCTGCGGGCATTAAGATTCATCCACATAATGTGGGACTGAAGTCACATGTAGTCTAGTTTGGGTTAGGCTGTCCTGAAGGACATTAGTGAACCAATTGGGTTTTTACAACAACCCAGCAGCTTTCATAGTAGTTTTTCTTGTACTTGGCCACAAATTGCCCTGGTGGGATTATGAACTCGTGACCTCTGCACTGTTAGTCCAGCATTACAAGGACACCCTCAAAGCCTCCCTGATAAAGTGCAACATCCCCACTGACACCTGGGAGTCCCTGACCAAAGACCGCCCTAAGTGGAGGAAGCGCATCTGGGAGGGCGCTGAGCATCTCGAGTCTCGTCGCTGAGAGCATGCAGAAATCAAGCGCAGGCAGCGAAAGGAGCGTGCGGCAAACCTGTCCCACCTACCACTTCCCTCAACGACTATCTGCCCCACCTGTGACAGAGTCTGTGGTTCTCGTATTGGACTGTTCAGCCACCTAAGAACTCATGTTAAAAGTGGAAGCAAGTCTTCCTCGATTCCGAGGGACTACCTATGATGATGACCACTAGTCTATCATACCCTCACTGAACGATTGTTTGAGGCCAATCTGTAGTAAAATATAAATTTAGCTTAGTTGGAGAAATGGCAGGAGAATAGATTATTTTGGAAGTCTTCTAATGTTGGAGCTTGTCTCAATGTGGTTAAGTGCACCCAGTCAGATTTACAAAATGATTAGACAGGTGGAGGACAAATTGAAAGTTAAGAAAAAAAACAGTGAAAGGGAAATAAATATCAATAATGGGCCATCTTTCAACGTGCTCCGAGAGTTAGACATTTCCCCTCACCCTTTAGCTCAAAAAATGTTTTACCCTGTAAATTGCTGGATGTGTGAGCTGATCATGCCGCAGCGATGGTAATAGGGACCTTAGTGAATGAAAGGACCAACATTCTATCTCCTTAGCCAGTGAGATTTAAGGATTAAGAAACAGAGGACAATGGAGAAGGATATAGGGTGAATTACAGTCAAAAAAGAAACAGAAAGGAAAAGTACGAATTATGTTTTTATAAATTTTAAATTAAAAGAATCTCTAACAACAATTTACTACCTGTAGCAATGAGAGTCCACAGTTTTAATTGTTCCCTTTCTGGGCTGGAGAGATTGAGTGGCATTCCCGGAACATAGATCTTGTCACTAAAAATCATTAACTTAATCACAACTTCTCTTGACCCCTCCATGGTCTCTAAATTTATTTTGAAGACCGATGCCATGGTTTTCGGTCTCCGCCACAAACTCCATTCCCCAAGCACTGACTCCATCCCTCTCCCCAACTCCTGTCTAAGGCTGAACCAGACTGTTTGAAAACTTGGTGTCACATTTGACCCTGAAATTAGCTTTCGATCACATATCCGCAGCATAACTAAGACCGTCTATTTCCACTTGCACAACATCGCCCATCACCGCCCTTCCCTTAGCTCATCCACTGCTGAAGCCCTCATCCATGCCTCTGTTATAGACTTGACTATTCCAAAATCTCCTGGCTGGCCTCCAACATTCTACTCTATGTAAACTAGAGGTGATCCAAAACTTGGTTGCCCGTGTCCTAACTCACACCACTACTCCATGTAAACTAGAGGTGATCCAAAACTTGGTTGCCCGTGTTCTAACTCACACCAAGTCCCACTCACCCATCACCCCTGTACTTGCTGACCTACATTGGTTATAGTCGCTCCTCGTTCAGCTGTGGCTCAGTGTGTAGCAGATTCGCTTCTGAGTCAGAAGGTTGTGGGTTCAAGTCCCACTCCAGGAATTTGAGCACATAAATCTAGGCTGACACTCCAGTGCAGTGCTGAGGGAATGCTGCACTGTCAGAGGTGCCATCTTTCGGATGAGATGTTAAATCGAGGCTCTGTCTGCCCTCTCATGTGGACGTAAAAGATCCCATGGCACTATTTTGAGGAAGAGCAGGGGAGTTATCCCTGGTGTCCTGGCCAATACTTATCTCTCAATCAATATAACAAAAACAGATTATCTGGTCATTATCACATTGCTGTTTTTGGGAGTTTGCTGTGCGCAAATTGGCTGCCGCGTTTCCCTCATTACAACAGTGACTACACTCCAAAAGTACTTCTTTGGCTGTAAAGCGCTTTGAGAGATCCGGTGGTCTTGAAAGGTGCTATATAAATCCAATTCTTTCTATAAATCCAAGTCTTTCTTTAAAACCTACCTCTTTGACAAAGCTTTTGGTCACCTGCCCCAATTACTCCTTTGTCAAATTTTTTGTCTCATAATACTCCTGTGAAGTGCCTTGGGACATTTCCCTACGTTAAAGCAACTTTATAATTACAAGTTGCTGTTGTTGTGAAAAGGCATTTACACTGTTAACTACCAGCCCTAACTTTCTGCAGTGAGCTTAATGTGTAATTAATGTGCAAATGCAACAACTTCATGAATCTCACGGAGAGGTTGGGGGTAAACTGCGGTTTTCGCTCGGCTAATGGCAAAGTGGCACAAATTATCCAGCGACTTGTGGCAATTCACAATTCACCGGGTATCTCTTCCTCAACAACAACAACCAGTATTTGTATAGTGCCTTTAATATAGCGAACTGTCCCAAGGCGCTTCACAGGAGTATTATAACGATCACAAAGGCACTTCAAATTTCCTGTCTGGAAAGACATGGGACTGTAAAGCAACAGGAATTTTCCCTTTGTATTCTGTTTACATTTATGTTGACTGTTTACATTTTCCTTTTAAGTCCATTCTTTGAAAAAAGTAATTGTATTATTAGCCCAGAATTTGACACAAAGATAACGGCGAGTTTGATGCGCACACTGTTATTACTTATAACTCTGTAGTTTTCTTGTAGCTGAAAAACGATGGGCTATCGCTGGCTGACGTTACAGTGCAGCTGCTATGAAGCTCAAATGTGATGACCTCAAGATGGCCTCACACCGTTTGCCAAAACTCATCACACTCAGATCAGTGACTTCATGCTGTGTTCCCTGAACCAATGTGTTGTGGGAAACTACGTCATTCCAACAATAAAAGCTGCAGGTGAACCAACCTCTCAGACTACAAAACTATGTGAGACTTCTGCTCAGGTTCCAGGGCAGTGAAGCTAAATGAACGGTTAAATTAAAAGGATGAGCTGAAATGAAAAATGAAAAATGACTGGCACCAGGCCAACAGTCTTCACATGATTCTGGAGTGTCCGGCATATAACAGTGCCTACTAATGACTGAAGAAGAGCTTGGAAAAGGGAATGATGAGAGTGCAAGACCAGCAGTATGCCAAGGGAGCACCAATGTAATGGAAGGAGAGCGAGGAGCATGTTCAAGTAGGTCAGTCAACGTTTGGAAACGAAGGCAGCAACTAAAACCTCAATGATGTTAGCAACCTAGATAAGTACTACAAGGACTGACCTACTTTTAACATTGGGATAATCTGCATTCTTTTAATTATTACAAGCCTCTTATCTAACAACATAAACGCTGACAGGTTACATCAGTCACCGAGCTAAAGTAATTTGTGTCAAACTATTTTTCTGTATTGAAGGAGCCATTAAAATGTTCTGTGCTATTTACAACACTGTTACTACAATCTAGCTAATAAAGCAATCTGATTCATGCCCATCAGATAAGACCCTTTTCATCTTAGGTCCAAGTTTGCTCTACTTTCTGCAATACAATTTATTCTTCAATAGCTCGATAGGGTAATTAGTTCAAATTTGACTTTGAAAATGTTAAAACTCTGTGCCCATTCTCATCAATAATATAGTTACAAATCAATACGTTTTCATTAGTTTATTGATGTCATGTCTGTTGTATGCATCCAGAGAAGGTGCAATGATACCTTATTCTGTAACCTCCTCCAGCCCTACTACTCTCCGAGGTCTGTGTGTCCCTTCAATTCTGGCCTCTTGCACATTCCCGATTTCCTACACCCCACAATAGCCTTTTGCTGCCTAGGCCCCAAGCTCTGGAATTCCCTCCCTAAACCTCTCCACCTCTCTCCCCTCCTTAAACCAACCTCTTGTCCTAATATCTCCTTATGTGGCTCAGCATCAAATTTTGTCTGATAATGCTCCTGCGAAGTGCCTTGGGACATTTTGCTATGTTGAAGGCGCTATGCAAGTGCAAGTTGTTGTTGTTGTTGGATGAGGAAAGACTGGATCGTGCAATGGCTTAGTTATTGATCTTTTCACCCCAGAGGATGGAAGACTGGGTGATTCAGTGCACCTTTCACCTCTGGGACCTGGGTTCAAATGCAGACAGATAGACTGAAAGTTTCCACTGATGGCTGGGGAAATTTCAACCCAGCTCCAGGTGAGAATGGCTCATAGGATAGCTAGTGTGGGAACTGGAAAATTGTCACAAGAATGCAGTAATTAGACTCTGCTAAGGTGGAGGGTTGAAGCACGCTATTAGGACAAAGTGGGACGATTTATACTCTGAATCTAAATATGCTACTCTGACCTTGCTCGATATTAACACTGGGCACCCAAAATAGAAAATGCCCCATTCTTAATTACAAACAGTCTTATCTCCTCAACAAATACAATTTAAGGATTGAGAAAGAAACAGTGGAATGATGCAGAAGGAACTAGGGTGAATTAGAGTTCAATCTGGTACAGAAAGAGAAATAAAGAGAGAGGCAAAAAAAGATTGGATTAAGAGAGAGAAAGAAGAGACAGAAGAGAAAAGGAAAAAAGCAAATTAAATTTGACATATCTAACATCTCAAACAACAATTTCTTAGCTGCAGGAATGAGATTGAACAGTTTAAACTGTTCCGTTTCTGGGCAATAGAGGTTGATTGTTAGTGCAATGCCAATGATCACATTGGGCCAAAAAATGAGGTCGGAGGCTTCCCGTGCCTATGACTGAAATTTTCTTTAACGAAAATATCTGGCGGTCCCGGAGCAACGTAAACTTGCACTCCGAGGACTAGCTGTGCAGTCCAGCATAGGGGCCCACCTATTCCAAGAGTGTCTGTGCAGCCTGGGATCATGTGGGCTGGACCAACCAATGAAAATGGCATATCCCCATTCACATTAATGGTGAGTTCCGTTTGTACGGAGATCGCCATTTCTATGAATGGCAATACCCCCAAAAGCACAAACATTTTAAATAAATAAGAAAAACACTTCAGATATTTAAAATTAATTGAAATTGAATTTAATTAAATGTTTTAGACCAAAAATTAATTTTTTGATGTTTTTTTATGGGCTGGACTTTCCACTAGGTGGCCATTGCCCCCCAAAATGGGCCTTGTTCCAGCAATGTAGGATGTCTCAGCCTTAGTGATCGCTGGAACATGACCAATTTTTTTTTTGGAGATTTTCCACTCGGCCTTAGGCTGGCCATGTGGAATGGGCGATCTTAAATTTCAGCGATGTCACATTCGCCCACCGAATGTGGAAGTCAAAAGCTTCCCTAGCAACGTGCTTCTGCGCATGTGTGAGATTTTTTTTCCGGCCGACTGGTTTTCTTGCATTTCAGGAGGTCAGGGGTCATCACACATGCTCAGAAGGCACAGGGAGGGGCAGAGAGAGAGAGAGACAGGAGAAAGAGAGGAGGGAGCCAGAGAGTAAGAGGAGAGGGAATGTGATCATTTGCAATACAAATACAAATATAAATATCAATACAAATATAAATACAAATGTAAGTACTATAATAAGTACTATAAAAATGTCTGCTAACTTTGATTCAGAGGGAAAAAGGGCTAAACCCTTCAGCAACAAAGTGAACGATGCCCTGGTGAACGAGGTGCATGCCAGGTAACATAGGGTGTGCATCGGAAACTTCCACCCTGTGTCAACAGAAGAATGTGGGGGGAAATTGCAGCCGTGGTATTGTCTGTATTCCATGAGGCAAAGGGGGTGGGGGGGGGGGGGGGGTGGGAGTGACCAGTGCAGAAAACGCTGGGATAGCTTGGTCACGGCAGCAAGAGTAAGTTGCATTTTATGTTTTATATTTTAACTGTAATATTTTACTGATGCATGCAAATTTTTATGAGCAATGAATGTCCTGCATTGAATTTAAGTTTATCATTCTTTATTGTATTAATTAAACCATGTTAACAGTAAATTGCATTTTCTATTTCAAACTTTATATTTAATGTTTTACTGATGCCCCATGCAAATTTTTACGATAACAATGACTCTCCTGCATTGAATTTAAGTTTGTCATTCTTAAATGTAGTACGTAAGCCATGTTAAGATCTGGACAGTGATCTGAACCAGCAGCATGTAACATTTTAAGCTGTTGTGACCTCAAGATGCTATCTAGTCCATTAGCTTATGCCATGCCATGCTCATCTCTCATTTGCAGAAGAAGATATCTATCAACCGTTCCAAGCAAAAGGGGACGGGGGTGGGGGGGTGGGGGGGAGGGGGTGGCTCTGATCAACTGCAGCCACTTAAAAAATTGAGGACTGTGCGGCCACGCTGGTTGTCCATGACAGCCGTTTGGCCACCATCCATGATCTGGCAGAACCCAGCCATGCGTCTCGTGAGTAATGTGTAATGTGTCAAACAGTATTAAAAACTTAAATAAGTAACTGATCTAATGTCCTGTAATTATAATGCAATATGCATTCATGATATACTAATGATGTCATGCCATGTCATGCATGCATGTATGCAGCCCTTGTGCATAAGAAGCAGGGGATGCAGCCGCTACAACTTTCTGGGATATTGATATGTAACATCTCTTGGTAATGTTCCCAGTTATGTTGTAATAAGCTCTGTAAAAATGTCATGTGTTTTTAAGGTCAACCTGATACGCTCGTTCAACTCCAGCCGGCACCAGCAGCTGCAACAACAACCTCGGAGGAGGAAACAGAAACGGAGGAACAGGAGCACTTTCCTCACCTCAAGGAGGAGGAGGAGGAGGAGGAGGAGGAGGAGGAGGAGGAGGATGATGACAATCTTGAGCTCCTGCAGGATCCGTCCATTGTTGTGGGGTGGTGGGGGGGAGGGGGGGGGAGTAGGGGATCAGCATGTGTTCATCTCTGTTGAGGATGAAGAGGCCACCGGAACCAAGCAGTGCGGAGCCGGCGATGCCAAGGCGCGTCATATTGCACACGCCGACCCCACGGAGGCCGAGTCAGCGAAGTCAGCAATCGCCTAGCTTGGAAGGGCAGGCGGAGTGCTTGATCTCCATGTGCAGGGAGACGGTTGCGATAGGTCGCGAGCTTATCCAGGGGTTAGAAACATAGAAACATAGAAAATAGGTGCAGGAGTAGGCCATTCGGCCCTTCTAGCCTGCACCGCCATTCAATGAGTTCATGGCTGAACATGAAACTTCAGTACCCCCTTCCTGCTTTCTCGCCATACCCCTTGATCCCCCGAGTAGTAAGGACTTCATCTAACTCCCTTTTGAATATATTTAGTGAATTGGCCTCAACTACTTTCTGTGGTAGAGAATTCCACAGGTTCACCACTCTCTGGGTGAAGAAGTTTCTCCTCATCTCGGTCCTAAATGGCTTACCCCTTATCCTCAGACTGTGACCCCTGGTTCTGGACTTCCCCAACATTGGGAACATTCTTTCTGCATCTAACCTGTCTAAACCCGTCAGAATTTTAAACGTTTCTATGAGATCCCCTCTCATTCTTCTGAACTCCAGTGAATACAAGCCCAGTTGATCCAATCTTTCTTGATAGGTCAGTCCCGCCATCCCGGGAATCAGTCTGGTGAACCTTCGCTGCACTCCCTCAATAGCAAGAATGTCCTTCCTCAAGTTAGGAGACCAAAACTGTACACAATACTCCAGGTGTGGCCTCACCAAGGCCCTGTACAACTGTAGCAACACCTCCCTGCCCCTGTATTCAAATCCCCTCGCTATGAAGGCCAACATGCCATTTGCTTTCTTAACCGCCTGCTGTACCTGCACGCCAACCTTCAATGACTGATGTACCATGACACCCAGGTCTCGTTGCACCTTCCCTTTTCCTAATCTGGCACCATTCAGATAATAGTCTGTCTCTCTGTTTTTACCACCAAAGTGGATAACCTCACATTTATCCACATTATACTTCATCTGCCATGCATTTGCCCACTCACCTAACCTATCCAAGTCACTCTGCAGCCTAATAGCATCCTCCTCGCAGCTCACACTGCCACCCAACTTAGTATCATCTGCAAATTTGGAGATACTGCATTTAATCCCCTCGTCTAAATCATTAATGTACAATGTAAACAGCTGGGGCCCCAGCACAGAACCTTGCGGCACTCCACTAGTCACTGCCTGCCATTCTGAAAAGTACCCGTTTACTCCTACTCTTTGCTTCCTGTCTGACAACCAGTTCTCAATCCACATCAGCACACTACCCCCAATCCCATGTGCTTTAACTTTGCACATTAATCTCTTGTGTGGGACCTTGTCGAAAGCCTTCTGAAAGTCCAAATATACCACATCAACTGGTTCTCCTTTGTCCACTTTACTGGAAACATCCTCAAAAAATTCCAGAAGATTTGTCAAGCATGATTTCCCTTTCACAAATCCATGCTGACTTGGACCTATCATGTCACCATTTTCCAGATGCACTGCTATGACATCCTTAATAATTGATTCCATCATTTTACCCACTACTGAGGTCAGGCTGACCGGTCTATAATTCCCTGTTTTCTCTCTCCCTCCTTTTTTAAAAAGTGGGGTTACATTGGCTACCCTCCACTCCATAGGAACTGATCCAGAGTCAATGGAATGTTGGAAAATGACTGTCAATGCATCCGCTATTTCCAAGGCCACCTCCTTAAGTACTCTAGGATGCAATCCATCAGGCCCTGGGGATTTATCGGCCTTCAATCCCATCAATTTCCCCAACACAATTTCCCGACTAATAAAGATTTCCCTCAGTTCCCCCTCCTTACTAGACCCTCTGACCCCTTTTGTATCCGGAAGGTTGTTTGTATCCTCCTTAGTGAATACCGAACCAAAGTACTTGTTCAATTGGTCCGCCATTTCTTTGTTCCCCGTTATGACTTCCCCTGATTCTGACTGCAGTGGACCTACGTTTGTCTTCACCAACCTTTTTCTCTTTACATACCTATAGAAACTTTTGCAATCCGCCTTAATGTTCCCTGCAAGCTTCTTCTCGTACTCCATTTTCCCTGTCCTAATCAAACCCTTTGTCCTCCTCTGCTGAGTTCTAAATTTCTCCCAGTCCCCAGGTTCGCTGCTATTTCTGGCCAATTTGTATGCCACTTCCTTGGCTTTAATACTATCCCTGATTTCCCTAGATAGCCACGGTTGAGCCACCTTTCCCTTTTTATTTTTACGCCAGACAGGAATGTACAATTGTTGTACTTCATCCATGCGGTCTCTAAATGTCTGCCATTGCCCATCCACAGTCAACCCCCTAAGTATCATTCGCCAATCTATCCTAGCCAATTCACGCCTCATACCTTCAAAGTTACCCTTCTTTAAGTTCTGGACCATGGTCTCTGAAATTACTGTTTCATTCTCCATCCTAATGCAGAATTCCACCATATTATGGTCACTCTTCCCCAAGGGGCCTCGCACAATGAGATTGCTAATTAATCCTCTCTCATTACACAACACCCAGTCTAAGATGGCCTCCCCCCTAGTTGGTTCCTCAACATATTGGTCTAGAAAACCAGTTCTCCACGAAATTCTCCAACTGGTCGGTCATGCAAACTGAGTTAGCACGGCAGACCTTGGAAGGGATCCGAGAGCAGACCACCACAACCAATGGCCTTCGGCATACGTTGCTGGCTGGACACGGCGCTGCACCCCAAGGTGTCGTGTTGGTTCAAAGTGTAACCCCAGCAGTCAAGAGAGTACGGAGGATACAGTTCCTCCTGACTCGGAAGATGAACAGCCAGCTTTACCTTCCACTTTGACCTCTCTACCACGGCAGGAAGTCTTGACGTTGCCCACTGCACGCCCGCTTCGTCTCGGTCTGCGGGGACCAAAATGGGCGGGTGGTGTTAAAACAGGGGGTGGTAAAGGACCTGGAGGCAAACGTGGCCACAGGTAGGGAGGGGGGTTGTTTTTTCAATATAAATATAAATGTTAAATGTTAAATGTTAATTTTTTTAAAGTTCGTGCGTTCATTGTTGTTTAGGGTTGTGGGTGGCGGGGGGGGGGGTGGGCTTGGTGGTGGTGTTTGAGGGTGTTGATAAAATATTTTTAAAATTCGTTGTGTGAAATAAAATTTATTATTGAGTTTAACAATTGTTGTGCATTCTCTTATAGTTACGTTAAGGATAACAATTTTACAATTGTTCTACATTAGTTGTGCATTCTATTATTATAACAAAAGTTTACTTAAGTTAAGTATCAATGCAAATGCCAGGCCAGTGCAAGCAAGGCAAAAACGTGACTCAGCGCAAATGAAACTTTTGCTTAACTGTAACTGTAAATGTAAATGTGACTATCCACAATATAAGTTCAGGAAAAGTGTTCATAAATTAACTGCTGACGCAACAGCTTAGCAGCCGCGTAACTACCACTGAGTACTGGTCTTCGGCGGGGGGGTGGGGGGGGTGGTGAGGGGCGGGGGGTGGCTAGATCGGCAGGCTGATTGGCCACCCCTAGGTCCTCACCAGCCTCCTCTTCCGCCTCTTGCTCCTCGCCGGCTGACTCTTCCGTCTCCCCTCCTTCTGGAGGTGGACCTGCAGCCCTATCTGACATTAGTTGTCCTCTCCTTATAACTTGGTTATGCAGCATGCACATTCTGTAAAGGCGCTTTCAGGGCGATGTGTGTGCAGTCTATTGCTCCCTGCACTTTGGGGACGTTTGGTATTCTGGAGAAACCCAAAGCCCTCCCGGTCTGTGCCTCCCTCATCATAGGGAAGCTTATAAAGTTCATTCTGTGAGCATAAAGGGCTTCAGTCACTTGCCGAATGCAGCAGTGTGTGGCGTGCTGAGAGATACGACAGATGTCGCCAGCTGAAGCCTGAAAGGATCCCGATGCGTAGAAGGCTAGTGCTGCAGTAACCTTTACCTCAACAGACAGTGCAGTTCTGATGGTGCTGGAAGGCTGCAAATCCCCCTTGATGAGCTTGCAAATCTCATCCATAACCTCCTTCCAGAAGCGCAGCCTCCTAAGACAGGTATTTTCAGACAAGTTGAGGTAAGATTGCTTTTCCAAGTACCTTTGTTGGCTGTATGCTCGCCTCCTCTGTCTCCTATGTCTCTGTCTGTGCATTACTCTGCCACCTCTTCGATTGATCCTTTCAGAAACCAGTGTGTGAGCAGTTACGAGTAATAGCACTAAAAGCATAGGCCCCATCACTAGCAATAATTTTGTTCACTTGTTATAAATGCACTTTTCAGTTAAAAAATGCCTAATGTACTAAGCTACAATTGTAGAATGAAATATAAATATACATCTGAGTCGATCTATCGATAAAATAGCCTTAAATAACTAACAAATATCTCAGCTGCAATTTTTTTGCTGCCACCTCCCTTCCTTCGAAATTCAAAATGGCGTCCGTAGTGCCCATTTCGATGAGGAAGGCCCGGGAAAAGCAACTATTATCCAGCGATGTTCTCAGTGAGCCCAGTGAAGTGTCAAATGTTGGGATGGGCGATGTGCAGGCGATCACCTCAGTGATCAGTTCGGCGAAGTGAGCAGAAAATTGGGGGCTTAATTTTCTGACGCTGTTTCTGGCCTAGTTTCCACTTTTTGATCAAAATGGGCGATAGAGGCCCGTGTTGGGCGATATATGGGCGATGTGAAGTGGAAAGTCTAGCCCAATATATTTTAATAGGGGTAAAAATAAACCTTAATGGACAGGATTTTTAATATAAAATTATTGATAACATTTTATTTTTCTATCTTTTAAAACTCTTACACTGGTAAAAACAGGCCTTACTCTTGGGTTTTACCAGGCGTAAGAGTTTTATGGACATTCGCTGGGCAGAAGTAAAGCAAATAGCCCAAATCTCCACCCGAGAAGGCCCTTGTCCCAGAGATGCGTTGGATCTGTCAAAAGACATTTTGATAGCTCGCAAGTGCCGGTTTTCGGTGCATGTGCATTGCGCGCCCAGAACTGGCACTTGCAGGGCCTCTACGGGTGTGTGGGCACATCGTACGTGTCCGTAGAGACTGTGATTTTTGGCCCGTTGTTAAAAGGGTGCTTATGCTCTTTATTACCAGCCCGAACATTCTACAGCGTGTTTAATGGGCAATTAATGTGCAAATCCACCAAGTTTTTAAATAACGGGGAGGTTGCTTGTGCAAAGAAAACAGTGGAGCAGCGTAAATCGACCAGAAGGTTCTGTAGATTTGCAACATCCCTGCATATCTCTTCATCCCCTGATGTTGCTGGTCCACTTGCGCATTAATAATACCGTGCGTCATTATTTTTCCAGCAAGATCTGGCACATTAAAGTAAGTGCTACAGATTTCCTCCCTTTGCACACCAAGAATTCAGGTGCAGAGCCCTGCAGGACTTTTGTCCATAGATGTTAATGGCGTGGTAAGATGACTACATATGAAGAAGGGTTAAAGGCATCAGCTTAATATGTTTCTTCACTCATTATCTCCCACTTTCTCCTATCCCAAGACTGGTGACTCGTACTTGGGCAATGGATTCACAGGTCTGGTGGACTCCAATTGTTCACCCAAGAAGGGCACTTATTGGCGTTGCCTGGCTATTCTTACATGGGGGCATCACAGCTTGTCTCAAATTCTCTTTCACCCAACAACCATGGTCTGCGCATTGAAGAACTACACCAATGCACAACACATCTGCACCTGCTTTGCGATGTAGTGCTGATTGCGAGTGACTATTCTGCGCAATGTTCATTTTAGTAATATAAATATTTCTACATCAATTATACTTATACTTGTGATTATTATACACATAAAGAAAGGCTGAACAGGCTGGGGCTCTTTTCCCGACAAAAGAGAAGGCTGAGGAGTGACCTGATGGAGGTCTTTAAAATTATGAACGGTTTGATAAGAGTAGACATAGAGAAGATGTAGCCACTTGTGAGGGAGGCCAAAACTCAGGACCATAAGATAGTGACCAATAAATCACATAGGGAATTCAGGAGCAATGTCTTTACCCAGTGAGTGGGAAGAATAGAGAACTTGCTACCATAAGAAGTAATTGAGGTGAATAGCATAGATCCATTTGAGGGAAGCTAGATACGTACATGAGGGAGAAAGGAATTGGAAGGTTATACTGATAAGGTGAGATGAAGTAGGGTGGGAGCAAGCTCGTGTGGATCAGAAACACCAGCATAGAACTGTCGGGCTGAACGGCCTGTTTCTATGCGGTAAATACTGTGTAATTCATTGCGCTAAAAGAAAAGTTGATCACATGTCTTATTTATCATGGTAATTATCTCTCCCAAAATTAAGCTATCTGAAACTCTTGAATACCTGAGTATTATTGATTGTGCTTTTACAAGTACTAACCCTTAAGTTATAATTAATGGCGACAATTGACTTACCAGTAAAATTACCATCTTAGTAAATATGTTAAAACATTTGAAAGGTATAATTTATCGAATTGTGATAAAATCTTTACAGTTTGCAGTCACCCACTGCTAAGCTACGCTTCCCACTACTTGACAGTTTTTTTTCTTTCTGTGCACAGCTATTGCAAGCAAATTAAATGGCAAATAGGCTTCAGTGCTCAGCCACATCTTGCTGCAATGCTCTCTCAAGTGTGTGTGTTCTGGCAAGATAAGATGTTGTCAATGCATCACTTAAAAAGTCACCATAATCCGTCCATGTCAAATATTGCTGAACTCAGGAATTATCCACCCTTTATTGCAAGCCAAGGGTCATTCTCGGGTTATTGAAGAACAACAGCCATGCACAGTCATTAGTACATCCTGTGGTGGCCACGTGAGAGACTGCCACAGTTTCATTAATGTAGACAAGTAGTTACCTAGATAAAAATGGTACGAGGCAGCGGGCTTATTTTTCAGCTGTTTGACATGCGGCTTAGTGGGTCACAGCTGGAAATGTCCCGACAATTTGTGGTGTCTTTCCTTCTACCTAATTTCACATATTCATTCAGATGCGTTTTCAGTCTGGGTGCATTAACATTGCCACAATATTGAGCTAGCTGTTACTTAAAAGCGCAACACCTTTATGAGGGGGAAATTGTGCCCAGTGTTAGAAGCAACTCTCACTTATAAGATGACATACCACTGACATCCTATCAATTAAATAATATAATCCCTGTGTTGATGATAAAGTGTGAAATTTCATTAATTCAAAATAAATCTACAATGCATCTAACATTCAACATGTTACTGAAGTTTTACTTTAACTACTGTAGATTCCTCAGCTATTGTCCACCCAATGAGCCAGATATGTAATGAGACAAGTACTGAGAATTATGGGATCTTTTATAACCAATGGAGATTCCGGGGAAAAATGCAACTTGGCGAAGGAGGTGAGGTACAAAATGGACGGTACCTAATCGGCCACTGGTTATACACCCCGCTCAATTCTTCTTTCAATTAAAGTCAACAGATCTGCTGGCGTATACAACGGGCCATTTACACTCCGGTGAAGTTGAATTTCAACTCCTCCATTTCATTAATATCCAGAGATTGGGGCACAAAATCCAGGCTGACAATCCAGTGAAGTGCTGAGGGAGCGCTGCATCGTCAGAGGTGTTGTCTTTTGGATGAGACGATAAACTGAGGGCTCGTCTGCCCTCTATGGTGTACATAAAATATCCCATGGCACTATTTAAGAAGAGGAGCAGGGTTATTCTCCCTGGTGTCCTGACCAATATTTATCCCTCTGTCAACATTGCTAATTGTGGGCCATTGCTGTGCGCATATTGGCTGCCGTGTTTCCAACATTGCAATAATGACTACACTTCAAAAGTACTTAATTGGCTGTAAAGCACTTTGAGGCGTTCTGAAGTCATGAAAGGCACTATATAAATGCAAGTCTATCTTTCTTCTTTCTCCATTTCTCTGTCTCGTATAATACCACGTTTCTTTGTAAATGATCGCCCCAAAATAGCCTGGATCAAATCATACGAGGACACAGTCTTTGCAAATTTGCTGTACTATAACATTACCTGTATGTCAAAAATACACTTAGCAAGCATAAATAAAGCTTTTACAAAACCCCGAGGAAATGTACTTTCCTAAAAATATCTGGTTGAGTATCTTGTTTTAAAACCATCACCGTTATTCACAAACTAAACACTTTGCAAAAGCATTATTGTGTTCCAGTGCAATCATGCATGGTACTTTCTCTCCAAATCTAATACCCGCGATGAGTTTTGATTTAATGTTAGACCTTATGACTTTTTCCATTCTTTAAAATACTCTCTAATCCACCCAACAACTCAATTGCTGAGTATTATGGGATACTCAGACTGAAAACACATCTGAATGAATATGTGAAATTAGGTAGAAGGAAAGATACCACAAATTGTCGGGACATTTCCAGCTGTGACCCACTAAGCCGCATGTCAAACAGCTGAAAAATAAGCCCACTGCCTTGCAACATTTTTATCCAGGTAACTGCTTGTCTATAATAATGAAAATGTGGTAGGCTCTCTCATGAGAATGTGGAACTTGCTATCGCATGGAGTAGTTGACGCAAACAGCATAGATAAGTACATGATGCAGAAAGGACAAAAAGGTTATGCTGATAGGGTTAGATGAAATAAGGTGGAAGGAGTTTTGTTTGGTGCACAAACACTGCCTTAGAGAATGTCTCCACTGGCTGAAGTCATACCTCGCACAAAGGAAGATGGTTGAGGTGGTTGGAGGTCAATCATCTCAGCCCCAGGACATCACTGCAGGAGTTCCTCAGGGCAGTGCCCTAGGCCCAACCATCTACATCTGCTTCATCAATGATCTTCACTCCATCATAAGATCAGAAGTGGGGATGTTCGCTGATGATTGCACAGTGTTCAGTTCCATTCACAACCACTCAGATAATGAATCAGTCCATACCCACATGCAGCATGACTTGGACAAAATTCAGTTTTGGGCTGATAAGTGACAAGTAACATTCTTGCCACACAAGTACCAGGCAATGATCAGCTCCAACAAGAGAAATTCTAAACACCGCCCCTGACATTCAATGTCATTACCATCGTTAAATCCTCCATCATCAATATCCTGGGGGTCAGCATTGACCAGAAACTTAACTGGGCCAGTCACATACATACTGTGGCTACAAGTGCAGGTCAGAAGCTGGGCATTTTGCGGTGAGTGACTCACCTCCTGACTCATAGAAACATAGAAAATAGGTGCAGGAGTAGACCATTCGGCCCTTCGAGCCTGCACCGCCATTCAATGAGTTCATGGCTGAACATGCAACTTCAGTACGACATTCCTGCTTTCTCGCCATACCCCTTGATCCCCCGAGTAGTAAGGACTACATCTAACTCCGTTTTGAATATATTTACTGAATTGGCCTCAACAAATTTCTGTGGTAGAGAATTCCACAGGTTCACCACTCTCTGGGTGAAGAGGTTTCTCCTCATCTCGGTCCTAAATGGCTTACCCCTTATCCTTAGACTGTGACCCCTGGTTCTGGACTTCCCCAACATTGGGAACATTCTTCCTGCATCTAACCTGTCTAAACCCGTCAGAATTTTAAACGTTTCGATGAGATCCCCTCTCATTCTTCTGAAATCCAGTGAATACAAGCCCAGTTGATACAATCTTTCTTGATATGTCAGTCCCGCCATCCCGGGAATCAGTCTGGTGAACCTTCGCTGCACTCCCTCAATAGCAAGAATGTCCTTCCTCAAGTTAGGAGACCAAAAAACTGTACACAATACTCCAGGTGTGGCCTCACCAAGGCCCTGTACAACTGTAGTAACACCTCCCTGCCCCTGTACTCAAATCCCCTCGCTTTGAAGGCCAACATGCCATTTGCTTTCTTAACCGCCTGCTGTACCTGCATGCCAACCTTCAATGACTGATGTATCATGACACCCAGGTCTCGTTGCACCTCCCCTTTTCCTAATCTGTCACCATTCAGATAATAGTCTGCCTCTCTGTTTTTACCACCAAAGTGGATAACCTCACATTTATCCACATTATACTGCATCTGCCATGCATTTGCCCACTCACCTAACCTATCCAAGTCACTCTGCAGCCTCATAGCATCCTCCTCACAGTTCACACTGCCACCCAACTTAGTGTCATCCGCAAATTTGGAGATACTACATTTAATCCCCTCGTCTAAATCATTAATGTACAATGGAAACAGCTGGAGCCCCAGCACAGAACCTTGCGGTACCCCACTAGTCACTGCCTGCCATTCTGAAAAGTACCTATTTACTCCTACTCTTTGCTTCCTGTCTGCCAACCAGTTCTCAATCCACATCAGCACACTACCCCCAATCCCATGTGCTTTAACTTTGCACATTAATCTCTTGTGTGGGACCTTGTCGAAAGCCTTCTGAAAGTCCAAATATACCACATCTCCTTTGTCCACTCCACTGGAAACATCCTCAAAAAATTCCAGAAGATTTGTCAAGCATGATTTCCCTTTCACAAATCCATGCTGACTTGGACCGATCATGTCACCTCTTTTCAAATGCACTGCTATGACATCCTTAATAATTGATTCCATCATTTTACCCACTACCGATGTCAGGCTGACCGGTCTATAATTCCCTGTTTTCTCTTTCCCTCCTTTTTTAAAAAGTGGGGTTACCTTTGTAACCCTCCACTCCATAGGAACTGATCCATAGTCTATGGAATGTTGTAAAATGACTTTCAATGCATCCGCTATTTCCAAGGCCACCTCCTTAAGTACTCTGGGATGCAGACCATCAGGCCCTGGGGATTTATCGGCCTTCAATCCCATCAAATTCCCCAACACAATTTCCTGACTAATAAGGATTTCCCTCAGTTCCTCCTTCTTACTAGACCCTCTGACCCCTTTTATATCCGGAAGGTTGTTTGTGTCCTCCTTAGTGAATACCGAACCAAAGTACTTGTTCAATTGGTCTGCTATTTCTTTGTTCCCTGTCATGACTTCCCCTGATTCTGACTGCAGGGGACCTATGTTTGTATTTACTAACCTTTTTCTCTTTACATATCTATTGAAGCTTTTGCAGTCCGCCTTAATGTTCCCTGCAAGCTTCCTCTCGTACTCTATTTTCCCTGCCCTAATCAAACCCTTTGGCCTCCTCTGCTGAGTTCTAAATTTCTCCCAGTCCCCGGGTTCGCTGCTATTTCTGGCCAATTTGTATGCCACTTCCTTGGCTTTATTTCCCTTGATAGCCACGGTTGAGCCACCTTCCCTTTTTTATTTTTACGCCAGACAGGGATGTACAATTGTTGTAGTTCATCCATGCAGTCTCTAAATATCTGCCATTGCCCATATACTGTCAAACCCTTAAGTATCATTCACCAATCTATCCTAGCCAATTCACACCTCATACCTTCAAAGTTACTCTTCTTTAAGTTCTGGACCATGGGCTCTGAATTAACTATTTCATTCTCCATCCTAATATGGAATTCCACCATATTATGGTCACTCTTCCCCAAGGGGCCTCGCACAACGAGATTGCGAATTAATCCTCTCTCATTACACAACACCCGGTCTAAGATGGCCTGCCCCCCTAGTTGGTTCCTCGATATATTGGTCGAGAAAACCATCCCTTATGCACTCCAGGAAATCCTCCTCCACTGTATTGCTTCCAGTTTGGTTAACCCAATCTATATGCATATTAAAGTCACCCATGATAACTGCTGCACCTTTATTGCATGCACCCCTAATTTTCTGTTTGATGCCCTCCCCAACATCATTACTACTCTTTGGTGGTCTGTACACAACTCCCACAAATGATTTTTGCACTTTGGTGTTCTGCAGCTCTACCCATATAGATTCCACATCATCCAAGCTAATGTCCTTCGTAACTATTGCATTAATCTCCTCTCTAACCAACAATGCTACCCTGCCTCCTTTTCCTTTTATTCTATCCTTCCTGAATGTTGAATACCCTTGGATGTTGAGTTCCCAGCCCTGATCATCCTGGAGCCACGTCTCTGTAATCCCAATCACATCATATCTGTTAACATCTATTTGTACAGTTAATTCATCCACCTTATTACAGATATTCCTTGCATTAAGACACAAAGACTTCAGGCTTCTTTTTTTAACACCCTTTGTCCTTTTAGAATTATGATGTAGTGTGGCCCTTTTTGTTTCTTGCCTTTGTTTACTCGGCCTTCCAATATTGCTTTTTATCTTTCTACCATCAGTTTCTGACTCCATATTTCTTCGCCCTGTCTCGCTGCATAGGTTCCCATCCCCCTGCCATATTAGTTTAAACACTCCAAAACTGCATTAGCAAATCTTACCCCGAGGAACCAGTTCCAGTCCTGCCCAAGTGCAGACCGTCCCTTTTGTACAGGTCCCACTTCCCCCAGAACTGGTTCCAATGTCCCAGAAATTTGAATCACTCCCTCTTACACTACTGCTCAAGCCACATATTTATTCTAACTATCCTGCTCCCTCTACTCTGATTAGCACGTGACACTGGTAGCAATCCAGAGATTACTACCTTTGAGGTCCTACTTTTTAATTTAACTCCTAGCTCCCTAAATTCAGTTTGTAGGACCTCTTCCCTCTTCTTACTTATATCGTTGGTACCTACATATACCACGACAACTGGCTGTTCACCCTCCCTCTCCAGAATGCTCTGCAGCCACTCCAAGATATCCTTGGAGGCAACATACCATCCTGGAGTCTCGGTTGCGGCCGCAGAAACTCCTATCTATTCCCCTTACAATAGAGTCCCCTATCACTATAGCTCTCCCACACTTTTTCCCGCCCTTCTGTGCAGCAGAGCCACCCATGTTGCCATGAACCTGGCTGCTGGTGCCTTCCCCTGGTAAGTCATCTCCCCCAACAGTATGCAAAACAGTATATCTGTTTTGGAGGGAGACGACCGCAGGGGACTCCTGCACTACCTTCCTGCTCTTGCCTTGTCTCTTGGTTACCCAACGTCTCCCCAAAGTCTTTTACAAGACACGAGTCATGAGCGTGATGGAATAGTTGGTAAGTGGGGCTCCAGCAACTCAAGAAGCTCAAAACCATCCAAGACAAAGCAGTCCCCTTGATTGGCAACCCATCCACCACCTTCAACCTTCACTCGCTCCACCACTGATGCACCGTGGTTGCAGTTTGTACCATCTACAAGATGTACTGCAGCAACTCACCACGGCTTCTTCGACAGAACCTTCCAAACCCATGACCTCCACCCTGTAAAAGGACAAGGGCAGCAGGCGCATGGCAACAATCACCTCCAATTTCCCCTCCAAGTCACACACCATCCTGACTTGGAAATATGTCGCCGTTGCATCATCGTTGCTGGGTCAAAATCTTGGAACTCCTTCCCTAACAGCACGGACTGCAGTGATTCAAGAAGGTGGCTCACCACCACCTTCTCAAGGGCAATTAGGGATGAGCAATAAATGCCGGCCTTGCCAGCGACGCCCACATAGTGTGACTGAATTGGAAAAAATAGACCAGTGGGTTGTTGCTGGGCTGTAAATTCTATGTAACTAAGGTGCTTGCGCTCTTGTAAATGAAACAAAAATAAACAGCAGATAAAGTTGATTAATTTTAACAGCATCAGGAAGTTAACCATATCTGTAAAAATATGACATTCGATGCACTGCTAACTCCTTGAATAAATGTACTGGGCGATCCATACCGAGCGCTAAGCAAGGCTCCAGGTTCAATCGCTAATCTGCCCCATTAGATCTCAGCTGGAACATCAGCAGGAGAGCTGTAACTGGCCTCAATAACCCTGGCCTAAAAGTGAGAGACAATTAGAGAGCGTGACCAGGGAAGCTCACTGTAATTGGTATCCCCTTCGGAATCTTGCATGTGTGCATCTTGGTGATAAGAGTTGCCATCCCTCCTGGATTGTCCAGGAGTCTCTCGGAATGGGGCATGAATTTCCCGGGCACTGTTGCTAGCAGGCCGGGAGAACACAGTCCTTTAAATTTCTTTACGCAGCAGCAGGCCCTGTCTTTCCTGCTCAGTGATGTCACCGGTTGCTGTCGCAGAGAAACCCCTGTCTCTGACTGAGGCTCCTCAGAGGCACCTTCATACAAACCGAGTCCAAAACAGAGTACAAGGAGCTAGGGAGAGAGAAATGGGATCTGTTAAAATGGCATTGACTATGGAGTCTGACCGTACCTTGTGCAGTGCAGGTGGATTCTGGCTGTAGTTACAGGGTGACTATCAGCAGGTTATATGATTATTGCCAGGTAGAATATTGCAGTGGTACACCTATTACATATAGGACTCAGTGAGTCATTGTACTACTGTTTAGTGTCAGCTATGGCTCAGTGGGTAGCACACCAGCATCAGTCAGAAGGTTGTGGGCTCAAAAAAAAACTTGAGCAAAAAAAAAATCTAGGCTGACACTCCAGTGCAGTGCTGCTCTGTCGAAGGTGTTGGCTTTCGGATGAGACATTAAACCAAAGCCCCTTACGTAGAAGATCCCATGGCACTATTTTGAAGAAGAGCAGGGGCGATATCCCCAGTGTTCTGGCCAATATTTCATCCCTCAATCAACAAGGAGGAAAATGGAGTACGAGAAGAAGCTTGCAGGGAACATTAAGACGGATTGCAAAAGTTTCTATAGATATGTAAAGAGAAAAAGGTTAGTAAAGACAAACGTAGGTCCCCTGCAGTCAGAATCAGGGGAAGTCATAACGGGGAACAAAGAAATGGCGGACCAATTGAACAAGTACTTTGGTTCGGTATTCACTGAGGAGGACACAAACAACCTTCCGGATATAAAAGGGGTCGGAGGGTCTAGTAAGGAGGAGGAACTGAGGGAAATCCTTATTAGTCGGGAAATTGTGTTGGGGAAATTGATGGGATTGAAGGACGATAAATCCCCAGGGCCTGATGGACTGCATCCCAGAGTACTTAAGGAAGTGGCCTTGGAAATAGTGGATGCATTGACAGTCATTTTCCAACATTCCATTGACTCTGGATCAGTTCCTATGGAGTGGAGGTTAGCCAATGTAACCCCACTTTTTAAAAAAGGAAGGAGAGAGAAAACAGGGAATTATAGACCAGTCAGCCTGACATCGGTCGTGGGTAAAATGATGGAATCAATTATTAAGGATGTCATAGCAGTGCATTTGGAAAGAGGTAATATGATAGGTCCAAGTCAGCATGGATTTGTGAAAGGGAAATCATGCTTGACAAATCTTCTGGAATTTTTTGAGGATGTTTCCAGTAGAGTGGACAAGGGAGAACCAGTTGATGTGGTATATTTGGACTTTCAGAAGGCTTTCGACAAGGTCCCACACAAGAGATTAATGTGCAAAGTTAAAGCACATGGGATTGGGGGTATTGTGCTGACATGGATTGAGAACTGGTTGTCAGACAGGAAGCAAAGAGTAGGAGTAAATGTGGACATAGAAACATAGAAACATAGACTTTTCAGAATGGCAGGCAGTGACTAGTGGGGTACCGCAAGGTTCTGTGCTGGGGCCCCAGCTGTTTACACTGTATATTAATGATTTAGACGAGGGGATTAAATGTAGTATCTCCAAATTTGCGGATGACACTAAGTTGGGTGGCAGTGTGAGCTGCGAGGAGGATGCTATGAGGCTGCAGAGCGACTTGGATAGGTTAGGTGAGTGGGCAAATGCATGGCAGATGAAGTATAATGTGGATAAATGTGAGGTTATCCACTTTGGTGGTAAAAACAGAGAGACAGACTATTATCTGAATGTGACAGATTAGGAAAAGGGGAGATGCAAAGAGACCTGGGTTTCATGGTACATCAGTCATTGAAGGTTGGCATGCAGGTACAGCAGGCGGTTAAGAAAGCAAATGGCATGTTGGCCTTCATAGCGAGGGGATTTGAGTACAGGGGCAGGGAGGTGTTGCTACAATTGTACAGGGCCTTGTTGAGGCCACACCTGGAGTATTATGTACAGTTTTGGTCTCCTAACCTGAGGAAGGACATTCTTGCTATTGAGGGAGTGCAGCGAAGGTTCACCAGACTGATTCCCGGGATGGCGGGACTGACCTATCAAGAAAGACTGGATCAACTGGGCTTGTATTCACTGGAGTTCAGAAGAATGAGAGGGGACCTCATAGAAATGTTTAAAATTCTGACGGGGTTAGACAGGTTAGATGCAGGAAGAATGTTCCCAATGTTGGGGAAGTCCAGAACCAGGGACACAGTCTAAGGATAAGGGGGAAGCCATTTAGGACCGAGATGAGGAGGAATTTCTTCATCCAGAGAGTGGTAAACCTGTGGAATTCTCTACCACAGAAAGTTGTTGAGGCCAATTCACTAAATATATTCAAAAAGGAGTTAGATGAAGTCCTTACTACTAGGGGAATCAAGGGTTATGGTGAGAAAGCAGGAATGGGGTACTGAAGTTGCATGTTCAGCCATGAACTCATTGAATGGCGTTGCAGGCTAGAAGGGCCGAATGGCCTACTCCTGCACCTATTTTCTATGTTTCTATGTTTCTATAACAAAAAAAACATTTGTCTGGTCATTATCACATTGCTGTTTGTGGGAGCTTGCTTGTGCGCAAATTGGCTGCTGTGTTTCCTACATTGTAACATGACTACACTCCAAAAGTACTTCATTGGCTGTGAAGCACTTTCAGATGTGCAGTAGTCATGAAAGGCAACATATAAATGCAAGTCTTTACTTACCATTGGTTATGATGGGAACCCGAGTATTACCAGTTATACGGACAATTTCAGTGAGTTACTATTAATTACTGGTAGTGGCAAAATTCTTCCTACCTATGGCTTCCCCCAAGAACCATCCCGCACCTTCAGCGCCCCCTCTTCCCCGCCCTCATTTTCCCTTCTTCAACTGCTTGTGGGTGGTCTCCAGGTTCTCGGAGCTTCGCGCACAATGCCTGCTGATGCGAAACCGCGAGCAAAGCTTTCAACTACAAGGGACCAAACTGTTGACATAAATGCAAGAACATTTGTAGATGTCACTTGATCAGACGTCAGATGATCAAACATCCAGGAATACTTCCAACCACAGTTGCCAACCCTACGGCGAGGATAGGATTGTGCCCAACTCTCAACACAAACAGAAACACCCATCAGCCAGTCGAGATCAGGTCAGTAAATATTTCCGGGGTAGACCCATCATTTGTATTAGCCTGAAGTTATTGCAGTCAATATTAAGGGCAGAGGACTTCAATCTGCCTGACAAAAAAAAATGAGAGAGGATGCAGTTGTATTGGGCTTCATTGGATCACTATAGAAGGCCAAAGACAGAAGTCAGAGAGGGAGTTTGACAGGGAATTGAAGTAGTGCAAGACAAACGTTAACCGATCTGTTATCTCCACAGATGTTGACTGACCCACTGAGAGTTTTGCACATTTTCTGATCTTGTTTCAGATTTCCAGCTTACCCAAACTCAGATGATCAGAAGATGTTAGCACTTGGGTGAAGTACTGGAGAGCCACAGGCACCTGTTTAAGTTTACCTGATCATGAATCATAGAGGAGCAGAAAGGGAAGTATTGGAAAGTGTGTCTATTGCCTTGGTCTCCTTGTACATCCTGTGTTATAATTATTTATCATCATTAAATTGGTGATGGAAAAAATAAATTGGATATCAAAATGAAAACCTGTCCAAATAATATTCAGACAAAATGTATTGTTTAATTAACTGCAGCTCCAGTTTAATGTGCTCATTGTTAATCAGTTTCAGTGCTACATAAATCGTACCCCGACATGGCTGGTTACAAATAAGCTTGTTAAATAATTTATATGATTTATATTGTGCCAAGTTTCTGCTCTGATTTAAGTACTTTGGGAACCAAGTTAATTTGTTCATTATACTGTCATTGTGTACGCTTTAAAATAATGAAATAAAGAAGAACTATATAAGACAGAAGAAGCCTGTGCTTGAATATATGCATACTGTGTCAACTTTTGTTTCTGTAGACCAAGCTTGGTTTGTGGTGTACAGGAACGAGTACGGTACAGTCAGAAATTAGGTTGGCAAAAGCAAAATACTGCGGATGCCGGAATTCTGAAATAAAAACAGAAAATATTGGAAATACTCATCAAGTCAGCCAGCATCTGTGGAGTTAATGGCATAGAAATTCCGACGTCCCAGGCCTGTACGAAGTTTCTACGGACCCGGGAAGGCCAGTTTTTAGCACGCAATGCACATGCGCTGAAAAACGGCTTTTCCGATCTGTCAAGCTGCAGCTTGACAGATGATCTGCAGATCGGGAGCGAGGACATTCGTACGGGCAAGATTGTGGTATTTACCCATATCTTGCCTGGCAAATGTCCACAAAACTCTTGCGCCTGATAGAAGCAGGTGCATAGCCTACTTTTACAGGCGTAAGAGTTTAAAAACATATCAAAAACATGATTAAAATAAAATTTTAAAAACACATTTGTTAAAACCCTGCCCACTCAGGTAATGTTATTTTAAACCCTAACCCTAACTTTTTATAACATAAGAATTAGGAACAGAAGTAGGCCATCTAGCCCTTCGAGCCTGCTCCGCCATTCATCAAGATCATGGCTGATCTGGCCGTGGACTCAGCTCCACTTACCCGCCACTCCCCGTAACTCTTAATTCCCTTATTGGTTAAAAATCTATCTATCTGTGATTTGAATACATTCAATGAGCTAGCCTCAACTATTTCCCTGGGCAGAGAATTCCACAGATTCACAACCCTCTGGGAGAAGAAATTCCTTCTCAACTCGGTTTTAAATTGGCTCCCCCGTATTTTGAGGCTGTGCCCCCTAGTTCTAGTCTCCCCGACCAGTGGAAACAACCTCTCTGCCTCGATCTTGTCTATCCCTTTCATTATTTTAAATGTTTCTATAAGATCACCCCTCATCCTTCTGAACTCCAACGAGTAAAGACCCAGTCTGCTCAATCTATCATCATAAGGTAACCCCCTCTGGAATCAGCCCAGTGAATCGTCTCTGTACCCCCTCCAAAGCTAGTATATCCTTCCTTAAGTAAGGTGACCAAAACTGCATGCAGTACTCCAGGTGCGGCCTCACTAATACCCTATACAGTTGCAGCAGGACCTCCCTGCTTTTGTACTCCATCCCTCTCGCAATGAAGGCCAACATTCCATTCGCCTTCCTGATTACCTGCTGCACCTGCAAACTAACTTTTTGGGATTCATGCACAAGGATCTGCAAGGGCCGGGCGTGGAGGTCGTCCTCTCGGCTTACGCCGATGACGTGCTCCTCGCGATAGAGGATCCCGCTGACCTGCGGAGGATGCGTGAGTGCCAGGAGATTTACTCGGCCGCGTCCTCCGCCAGGATCAACTGGGAGAAATGTTCCGGACTCCTGGTGGGTCAGTGGCGGGTGGACTCCCTGCCGGAGGAGCTCAGGCCTTTTGCCTGGAGCACGACCCATCTCCTCTATCTGGGAGTCTACCTTAGCCCCGACGAGGGAGCCTGGCCGGCGAACTGGCAGGAGCTGGAGGCCAAGGTCGCCGCTCGCCGAGGGCGCTGGACAGGACTGCTCCGAGTGCTGTCCTACAGGGGTCGAGCGCTAGTCATAAACCAGCTGGTGGCCGCAATGCTGTGGTACCGGCTGGTCACTTTGACCCCTCCCCCTGCGTTTGTCGCCAAGATACAGAAGAAGCTGGTGGACTTCTTCTGGAACAACAGGAAGCACTGGGTCTCTGTCGCGGTCTTGAGTCTCCCGCTTGAGGAGGGCGGTCAGTCGTTGGTGTGCGTCAGCGCCCAGCTCGCGACTTTCCGTCTTCAGACCCTGCAGAGATACCTTTACGTCGAGCCCCCTCCTAGGTGGTGTGCTCTGGCGAGGTATTTCTTCCGCCAGCAGCTCGACCTCAATTATGACACGCAGCTCCTGTTTGTGAACTTGGGGGGTGCCAGGACCGCCCTCCGGGAGCTGCCTGTCTTTTACAGGGAACTCATCAGGGTCTGGAACAAAGTCTCCACCAAGCGCAGCTCTCCACCGGCTGGAGTGGCGGCCGTCCTGCAGGAGCCGCTGCTCGGGAATCCGTACCTCCACGGCCGAGGTTTTATGTGGCGGTCGGAAGAGAGGGCTGTGGCTGGTGAGGTGACCAGGGTCAGGGACCTGCTCGATGGCGGAGGAGCGGGCTGGATGGCGCCAGTCACGCTGGCGCGGCGCCTAAATTCTGCTAACGTCCGCCGCGCGGCCGATGCCATCGAGTCGCTAAAAACAGCTCTGGGCCCTGACTCCGTTAGGTGTATCGAGGAGGCTCAAGCACGTGGGGAGATCCCGTCCGAACTGACCCCCGTCCGGACGGAATTCCTCATCGGCGCCAAACCCCGGAACCTCCCTCGGGGGCCGGCGCCTCACAACTTGAGCCGCCTCGGGGAAATCCCCTCCGTGCCTTTCAGTTCCGCGCGGAGGGGTTTCCTGTACGGGCTGCTCCTGCACACCCTCAACTTTGCCATCCTCGCCGGCCGTCCGGACACGCCATGGCGTACCATCTTGCCGTCCGGAGGAGGCGGGGGTCCCCGATGGAGGGCACTCTACGCAGGGGTCCTCCCACTATTCATCGGAGACTTGGCCTGGAGGGTGGTGCACGGAGCAGTGCCGTGCAATAAATTTTTAAGCCGGTTCACGGACTCCCAGGCCGCCTGCAATTTCTGCGGTCTGGAGGAGTCCGTGTTCCATGTTTTTATTGAATGCACGAGGTTGCAGCCCCTGTTCCACTATTTGAAGGGGCTGCTCCTGAAATTCTGGCTGCACTTCAGTCCCACTCTCCTGATCTTTGGGCACCCTGTGCGGAGGGGAGCGGGTAGGTCCGAAGGCCTCCTCGTAGGACTGCTCCTGGGCACGGCCAAGGGTGCCATCAGCCGGTCCAGGCAGCGGGCGGTCGAGGGGGTCGTTCAACCTGACTGCCTGCCTCTCTTCCGCTCTTACATCCGGTCCAGGGTGTCCTTGGAGATGGAGGACGCGGTGTCCACCGGTACGCTCGCGGCCTTCCGCGAGAGGTGGGCACCGGAGGGACTGGAGTGCATCATCACGCCCGGCAACCAAATTTTAATTTGATTTTACGTTTTAAAGTTAATTTGTTTTAATTGCCGGTGCTTTTAGTGTCCCCTTCCCTTTTATAGGGGGCACTGGGGAAAAATTGTGATTTTAGTGCCCAAAAAAAAAAACAAAAAAAAAAAGAAAAAACACAAAAAAAAAACACAAAAAAGGGGGGAAAAAAAAAGGGCCTTGTAAATGTCTGGAGTGTCACCCAGGTCGGGTGGCACCGTTTAATGTTTTATGTTTTCACAGATAAACTCAAAAGAGTTTCATGCACAAGGATCTGCAAGGGCCGGGCGTGGAGGTCGTCCTCTCGGCTTACGCCGATGACGTGCTCCTCGCGATAGAGGATCCCGCTGACCTGCGGAGGATGCGTGAGTGCCAGGAGATTTACTCGGCCGCGTCCTCCGCCAGGATCAACTGGGAGAAATGTTCCGGACTCCTGGTGGGTCAGTGGCGGGTGGACTCCCTGCCGGAGGAGCTCAGGCCTTTTGCCTGGAGCACGACCCATCTCCTCTATCTGGGAGTCTACCTTAGCCCCGACGAGGGAGCCTGGCCGGCGAACTGGCAGGAGCTGGAGGCCAAGGTCGCCGCTCGCCGAGGGCGCTGGACAGGACTGCTCCGAGTGCTGTCCTACAGGGGTCGAGCGCTAGTCATAAACCAGCTGGTGGCCGCAATGCTGTGGTACCGGCTGGTCACTTTGACCCCTCCCCCTGCGTTTGTCGCCAAGATACAGAAGAAGCTGGTGGACTTCTTCTGGAACAACAGGAAGCACTGGGTCTCTGCCGCGGTCTTGAGTCTCCCGCTTGAGGAGGGCGGTCAGTCGTTGGTGTGCGTCAGCGCCCAGCTCGCGACTTTCCGTCTTCAGACCCTGCAGAGATACCTTTACGTCGAGCCCCCTCCTAGGTGGTGCGCTCTGGCGAGGTATTTCTTCCGCCAGCAGCTTGACCTCAATTATGACACGCAGCTCCTGTTTGTGAACTTGGGGGGTGCCAGGACCGCCCTCCGGGAGCTGCCTGTCTTTTACAGGGAACTCATCAGGGTCTGGAACAAAGTCTCCACCAAGCGCAGCTCTCCGCCGGCTGGAGTGGCGGCCGTCCTGCAGGAGCCGCTGCTCGGGAATCCGTACCTCCACGGCCGAGGCTTTATGTGGCGGTCGGAAGAGAGGGCTGTGGCTGGTGAGGTGACCAGAGTCAGGGACCTGCTCGATGGCGGAGGAGCGGGCTGGATGGCGCCAGACACGCTGGCGCGGCGCCTAAACTCTGCCAACGTCCGCCACGCGGCCGATGCCATCGAGTCGCTAAAAACAGCTCTGGGCCCTGACTCCGTTAGGTGCATCGAGGAGGCTCAAGCACGTGGGGAGATCCCGTCCGAACTGACCCCCGTCCGGACGGAATTCCTCATCGGCGCCAAACCCCGGAACCTCCCTCGGGGGCCGGCGCCTCACAACTTGAGCCGCCTCGGGGAAATCCCCTCCGTGCCTTTCAGTTCCGCGCGGAGGGGTTTCCTGTACGGGCTGCTCCTGCACACCCTCAACTTTTCCATCCTCGCCGGCCGTCCGGACACGCCATGGCGTACCATCTTGCCATCCGGAGGAGGCGGGGGTCCCCGATGGAGGGCACTCTACGCAGGGGTCCTCCCACTATTCATCGGGGACCTGGCCTGGAGGGTGGTGCACGGAGCAGTGCCGTGCAACAAATTTTTAAGCCGGTTCACGGACTCCCAGGCCGCCTGCAATTTCTGTGGTCTGGAGGAGTCCGTGTTCCATGTTTTTATTGAGTGCACGAGGTTGCAGCCCCTGTTCCATTATTTGAAGGGGCTGCTCCTGAAATTCTGGCTGCACTTCAGTCCCACCCTCCTGATCTTTGGGCACCCTGTGCGGAGGGGAGCGGGTAGGTCCGAAGGCCTCCTCGTAGGACTGCTCCTGGGCACGGCCAAGGGTGCCATCAGCCGGTCCAGGCAGCGGGCGGTCGAGGGGGTCGTTCAACCTGACTGCCTGCCTCTCTTCCGCTCTTACATCCGGTCCAGGGTGTCCTTGGAGATGGAGCACGCGGTGTCCACCGGTACGCTCGCGGCCTTCCGCGAGAGGTGGGCACCGGAGGGACTGGAGTGCATCATCACGCCCGGCAACCAAATTTTAATTTGATTTTACGTTTTAAAGTTTAATTTGTTTTAATTGCCGGTGCTTTTAGTGTCCCCTTCCCTTTTATAGGGGGCACTGGAGAAATTGTGATTTTAGTGCCCAAAAAAACCCAAAAAAAAAACCAAAAAACACAAAAAAAAAACAAAAAAAGGAAAAAAGGGCCTTGTAAATGTCTGGTGTGTCACCCAGGTCGGGTGACACAGTTTAATGTTTATGTTTTGCAGGTAGACTCTAAAAGAGTTTCATGCACAAGGATCTGCAAGGGCCGGGCGTGGAGGTCGTCCTCTCGGCTTACGCCGATGACGTGCTCCTCGCGATAGAGGATCCCGCTGACCTGCGGAGGATGCGTGAGTGCCAGGAGATTTACTCGGCCGCGTCCTCCGCCAGGATCAACTGGGAGAAATGTTCCGGACTCCTGGTGGGTCAGTGGCGGGTGGACTCCCTGCCGGAGGAGCTCAGGCCTTTTGCCTGGAGCACGACCCATCTCCTCTATCTGGGAGTCTACCTTAGCCCCGACGAGGGAGCCTGGCCGGCGAACTGGCAGGAGCTGGAGGCCAAGGTCGCCGCTCGCCTAGGGCGCTGGACAGGACTGCTCCGAGTGCTGTCCTACAGGGGTCGAGCGCTAGTCATAAACCAGCTGGTGGCCGCAATGCTGTGGTACCGGCTGGTCACTTTGACCCCTCCCCCTGCGTTTGTCGCCAAGATACAGAAGAAGCTGGTGGACTTCTTCTGGAACAACAGGAAGCACTGGGTCTCTGCCGCGGTCTTGAGTCTCCCGCTTGAGGAGGGCGGTCAGTCGTTGGTGTGCGTCAGCGCCCAGCTCGCGACTTTCCGCCTTCAGACCCTGCAGAGATACCTTTACGTCGAGCCCCCTCCTAGGTGGTGTGCTCTGGCGAGGTATTTCTTCCGCCAGCAGCTCGACCTCAATTATGACACGCAGCTCCTGTTTGTGAACTTGGGGGGTGCCAGGACCGCCCTCCGGGAGCTGCCTGTCTTTTACAGGGAACTCATCAGGGTCTGGAACAAAGTCTCCACCAAGCGCAGCTCTCCGCCGGCTGGAGTGGCGGCCGTCCTGCAGGAACCGCTGCTCGGGAATCCGTACCTCCACGGCCGAGGCTTTAAGTGGCGGTCGGAAGAGAGGGCTGTGGCTGGTGAGGTGACCAGGGTCAGGGACCTGCTCGATGGCGGAGGAGCGGGCTGGATGGCGCCAGACACGCTGGCGCGGCGCCTAAATTCTGCCAACGTCCGCCACGCGGCCGATGCCATCGAGTCGCTAAAAACAGCTCTGGGCCCTGACTCCGTTCGGTGCATCGAGGAGGCTCAAGCACGTGGGGAGATCCCGTCCGAACTGACCCCCGTCCGGACGGAATTCCTCATCGGCGCCAAACCCCGGAACCTCCCTCGGGGACCGGCGCCTCACAACTTGAGCCGCCTCGGGGAAATCCCCTCCGTGCCTTTCAGTTCCGCGCGGAGGGGTTTCCTGTACGGGCTGCTCCTGCACACCCTCAACTTTGCCATCCTCGCCGGCCGTCCGGACACGCCATGGCGTACCATCTTGCCGTCCGGAGGAGGCGGGGGTCCCCGATGGAGGGCACTCTACGCAGGGGTCCTCCCACTATTCATCGGGGACTTGGCCTGGAGGGTGGTGCACGGAGCAGTGCCGTGCAACAAATTTTTAAGCCGGTTCACGGACTCCCAGGCCGCCTGCAATTTCTGCGGTCTGGAGGAGTCCGTGTTCCATGTTTTTATGGAGTGCACAAGGTTGCAGCCCCTGTTCCACTATTTGAAGGGGCTGCTCCTGAAATTCTGGCTGCACTTCAGTCCCACTCTCCTGATCTTTGGGCACCCTGTGCGGAGGGGAGCGGGTAGGTCCGAAGGCCTCCTCGTAGGACTGCTCCTGGGCACGGCCAAGGGTGCCATCAGCCGGTCCAGGCAGCGGGCGGTCGAGGGGGTCGTTCAACCTGACTGCCTGCCTCTCTTCCGCTCTTACATCCGGTCCAGGGTGTCCTTGGAGATGGAGCACGCGGTGTCCACCGGTACGCTCGCGGCCTTCCGCGAGAGGTGGGCACCGGAGGGACTGGAGTGCATCATCACGCCCGGCAACCAAATTTTAATTTGATTTTACGTTTTAAAGTTTAATTTGTTTTAATTGCCGGTGTTTTTAGTGTCCCCTTCCCTTTTATAGGGGGCACTGGGGAAAATTGTGAATTTAGTGCCCAAAAAAAAAAAAAAAAAAAAGAAAAACACAAAAAAAAAAAGGGGGGGGAAAAAAAAAGGGCCTTGTAAATGTCTGGAGTGTCACCCAGGTCGGGTGGCACCGTTTAATGTTTTATGTTTTCGCAGGTAAACTCAAAAGAGTTTCATGCACAAGGATCTGCAAGGGCCGGGCGTGGAGGTCGTCCTCTCGGCTTACGCCGATGACGTGCTCCTCGCGATAGAGGATCCCGCTGACCTGCGGAGGATGCGTGAGTGCCAGGAGATTTACTCGGCCGCGTCCTCCGCCAGGATCAACTGGGAGAAATGTTCCGGACTCCTGGTGGGTCAGTGGCGGGTGGACTCCCTGCCGGAGGAGCTCAGGCCTTTTGCCTGGAGCACGACCCATCTCCTCTATCTGGGAGTCTACCTTAGCCCCGACGAGGGAGCCTGGCCGGCGAACTGGCAGGAGCTGGAGGCCAAGGTCGCCGTTCGCCTAGGGCGCTGGACAGGACTGCTCCGAGTGCTGTCCTACAGGGGTCGAGCGCTAGTCATAAACCAGCTGGTGGCCGCAATGCTGTGGTACCGGCTGGTCACTTTGACCCCTCCCCCTGCGTTTGTCGCCAAGATACAGAAGAAGCTGGTGGACTTCTTCTGGAACAACAGGAAGCACTGGGTCTCTGCTGCGGTCTTGAGTCTCCCGCTTGAGGAGGGCGGTCAGTCGTTGGTGTGCGTCAGCGCCCAGCTCGCGACTTTCCGTCTTCAGACCCTGCAGAGATACCTTTACGTCGAGCCCCCTCCTAGGTGGTGTGCTCTGGCGAGGTATTTCTTCCGCCAGCAGCGCGACCTCAATTATGACACGCAGCTCCTGTTTGTGAACTTGGGGGGTGCCAGGACCGCCCTCCGGGAGCTGCCTGTCTTTTACAGGGAACTCATCAGGGTCTGGAACAAAGTCTCCACCAAGCGCAGCTCTCCGCCGGCTGGAGTGGCGGCCGTCCTGCAGGAACCGCTGCTCGGGAATCCGTACCTCCACGGCCGAGGTTTTATGTGGCGGTCGGAAGAGAGGGCTGTGGCTGGTGAGGTGACCAGGGTCAGGGACCTGCTCGATGGTGGAGGAGCGGGCTGGATGGCGCCAGACACGCTGGCGCGGCGCCTAAATTCTGCCAACGTCCGCCACGCGGCCGATGCCAGCGAGTCGCTAAAAACAGCTCTGGGCCCTGACTCCGTTAGGTGCATCGAGGAGGCTCAAGCACGTGGGGAGATCCCGTCCGAACTGACCCCCGTCCGGACGGAATTCCTCATCGGCGCCAAACCCCGGAACCTCCCTCGGGGGCCGGCGCCTCACAACTTGAGCCGCCTCGGGGAAATCCCCTCCGCGCCTTTCAGTTCCGCGCGGAGGGGTTTCCTGTACGGGCTGCTCCTGCACACCCTCAACTTTGCCATCCTCGCCGGCCGTCCGGACACGCCATGGCGTACCATCTTGCCGTCCGGAGGAGGCGGGGGTCCCCGATGGAGGGCACTCTACGCAGGGGTCCTCCCACTATTCATCGGGGACTTGGCCTGGAGGGTGGTGCACGGAGCAGTGCCGTGCAACAAATTTTTAAGCCGGTTCACGGACTCCCAGGCCGCCTGCAATTTCTGCGGTCTGGAGGAGTCCGTGTTCCATGTTTTTATTGAGTGCACGAGGTTGCAGCCCCTGTTCCATTATTTGAAGGGGCTGCTCCTGAAATTCTGGCTGCACTTCAGTCCCACTCTCCTGATCTTTGGGCACCCTGTGCGGAGGGGAGCGGGTAGGTCTGAAGGCCTCCTCGTAGGACTGCTCCTGGGCACGGCCAAGGGTGCCATCAGCCGTTCAACCTGACTGCCTGCCTCTCTTCCGCTCTTACATCCGGTCCAGGGTGTCCTTGGAGATGGAGCACGCGGTGTCCACCGGTACGCTCGCGGCCTTCCGCGAGAGGTGGGCACCGGAGGGACTGGAGTGCATCATCACGCCCGGCAACCAAATTTTAATTTGATTTTACGTTTTTAAGTTTAATTTGTTTTAATTGCCGGTGCTTTTAGTGTCCCCCTTCCCTTTTATAGGGGGCACTGGGGAAAATTGTGATTTTAGTGCCCCAAAAAAGAAAAAGAAAAACACAAAAAAAAAAAGGGGGGAAAAAAAAAGAGGGCCTTGTAAATGTCTGGAGTGTCACCCAGGTCGGGTGGCACCGTTTAATGTTTTATGTTTTCGCAGGTAAACTCAAAAGAGTTTCATGCACAAGGACCCCCAGGTCCGTCTGCACCGCAGCATGTTGTAATTTCTCCCCATTTAAATAATATTCCCTTTTACTGTTTTTTTTTCCCAAGTTGGATGACCTCACATTTTCCGACATTGTATTCCATCTGCCAAACCTTAGCCCATTCGCTTAACCTATCTAAATCTCTTTGTAGCCTCTCTGTGTCCTCTACACAACCCGCTTTCCCACTAATCTTTGTGTCATCTGCAAATTTTGTTACACTACACTCTGTCCCCTCTTCCAGGTCATCTATGTATATTGTAAACAGTTGTGGTCCCAGCACCGATCCCTGTGGCACACTACTAACTGCCGATTTCCAACCTGAAAAGGACCCATTTATCCCGACTCTCTGCTTTCTGTTAGCCAGCCAATTCTCTATCCATGCTAATACATTTCCTCTGACTCCGCGAACCTTTATCTTCTGCAGTAACATTTTGTGTGGCACCTTATCGAATGCCTTTTGGAAATCTAAATACACCACATCCATCGGTACACCTCTATGCACCATGCTCATTATATCCTCAAAGAATTCCAGTAAATTTGTTAAACATGATTTCCCCTTCATGAATCCATGTTGCGTCTGCTTGATTGCACTATTCCTATCTTGATGTCCCGTTATTTCTTCTTTAATGATAGCTTCAAGCATTTTCCCCACTACAAATGTTAAACTAACCGGCCTATAGTTACCTGCCTTTTGTCTGCCCCCTTTTTTTTAAACAGAGGCATTACATTAGCTGCTTTCCAATCCACTGGTACCTCCCCAGAGTCCAGAGAATTTTGGTAGAGTATAACGAATGCATCTGCTATAACTTTCGCCATCTCTTTTAATACCCTGGGATGCATTTCATCCGGATCAGGGGACTTGTCTACCTCGAGTCCCATTAGCCTATCCAGCACTACCCCGCTGGTGATAGTGATTATCTCAAGGTCCTCCCTTCCCACATTCCCGTGACCAGCAATTTTTGGCATGGTTTTTGTGTCTTCCATTGTGAAGACCGAAGCAAAATAATTGTTTAAGGTCTCAGCCATTTCCACATTTCCCATTATTAAATCCCCCTTCTCATCTTCTAAGGGACCAACATTTACTTTAGTCACTTTTTCCGTTTTATATATCGGTGAAAGCTTTTACTATCTGTTTTTATGTTTTGCGCAAATTTACTTTCGTAATCTATCTTTCCTTTCTTTATTGCTTTCTTAGTCATTCTTTGATGTTGTTCAAAATTTTCCCAATCTTCTATTTTCCCACTAACCTTGGCCACCTTATACGCATTGGTTTTTAATTTGATACTCTCCCTTATTTCCTTGGTTATCCACGGCTGGTTATCTCTTCTCTTACCACCCTTCTTTTTCACTGGAATATATTTTTGTTGAGCACTATGGAAGAGCTCCTTAAAAGTCCTCCACTGTTCCTCAGTTGTGCCACCGTTTAGTCTGTGTTTCCAGTCTACTTTAGCCAACTCTGCCCTCATCGCACTGTAGTCCCCTTTGTTTAAGCATAGTATGCTCGTTTGAGACACTACTTCCTCACCCTCAATCTGTATTACAAATTCAAGCATACTGTGATCACTCATTCCAAGAGGATCTTTTATTAGGAGATCATTTATTATTCCTGTCTCATTACACAGGACCAGATCTAAGATAGCTTGCTCCCTTGTAGATTCTGTAACATACTGTTCGAAGAAACAATCCCATATGCATTCTATGAATTCCTCCTCAAGGCTACCCCGTGCAATTTGATTTGACCAATCGATATGTAGGTTAAAATCTCCCATGATTACTGCCATTCCTTTTTCACATGCCTCCATTATTCCCTTGATTATTGCCCGCCCATGAAGTTATTATTCGGTGGCCTATAAACTATGCCCACCAGTGACTTTTTCCCCTTACTATCTCTAATCTCCACCCACAATGAAACATTGGCAATTTTTTTTTTCTTTAAAAAAACATTTATAACAACTTTAATTTCTATTTGTGTATTTATGTGAGGTGTTTATTAAAATGTTTTATGTAGTGTTGTGTGTTTTGGGGTTTTTCTCATTCATAGTATTCGGAGATCCGTAACTTACGAATCTCCTATTACTATGAATGAGAAAATAGTTACCTGTGATTGGGTGTCCAGGCCCTAGTGACTCCTGCGGACGTCCCAACGTGAACACGCTGTGACGCGCTGTCACAAGAGGCCTACGAACCGTGATCTCAAATGGGCGCAGCAGCAGAAAGTAAGTGCGCATTTTCTGTGCTATCTACAGTGGTTTGCCCGCGGGAAGTCCTCGAGAGGAATTTCTGGCCCAATGTTTCAGCTCAATCACTCTTCGTCACAACTACGGTTAAGTTAGAAATTCACTACATTTTTTCAAAAAGGAGTTAAATGTAGTCCTTACTAATGGGGGGATCAAGGGGTATGGCGAGAAAGCAGGAATGGGGTACTGATGTTGCATGTTCAGCCATGAACTCATTGAATGGCGGTGCAGGCTCGAAGGGCCGAATGGCCTACTCCTGCACCTATTTTCTATGTTCCTATGTTTCTATGTAACAGGTTGTAAGCAAATGCAGAGGCAGGGAAAGGAGGGATAGCAGGAAAGAACAAAAGGGAAGGTCTGTGATAGGGTGGAAGGCAGGAGAGATTGAATGACAAAATGGATGATGGTGTAAAGCAAAAGGAAATGGTAATGGGACAAGTAAAGAAACAAAAGTTGGGTGTAGAGGAGGTGTAAATGGGAATATCAGAATCAGCAGCAACAGCTACTGTCTGAAAAAGACAGGGCTGAGGATATGACCTGAAATTGCTGAACTTAATGTTGAATCCGGAAGGCTGTAAAGTGCCTAATAGAAACATGAGGTGCTGTTCCTCGAGCTTACATTGAGCTTCATTGGAACAGTGTAGGAGACCGAGGACGGAGAGGTCAGAGCGGGAGTGGAGCGGAGAATCAAAATGACAGGCAACTGGAAGCTCAGGGTCACGCTTACGGACTGAATGGAGGTGTTCTGCAAAGCGGTCACCCAGAGGAGACTACATCGTAAGCAGCGAATACAGTGTGCAAAATTGCAAGAAGCACAAGTAAATTATTGTTGCACCTGGAAGGAGTGTTTGGGGCCCTGGATAGTGGGAAGGGGGAGCTGGTAAATTTGTTTCTGTTTTGTCTTATAACACTGCACGGTGGGACGTTTTACTACATTAAAGACGCTATATAAATAAATGTTGTTGTTCTTGTTGTTGTTGTAAAAAGGGCAAATGTTGCATCTCCTGCACTTGCTCAGGAAGGTGCCTCGTGAACGGGAGGGGGTGCTGGGAGTGATTGAGGAGTAGACCAGGGTGTCGCGGAAGGAACGGTCCCTTCAGAATGCCGAGAGGGGAGCGGAAGATGTGTTTGGTGGTGGGATCATGCTGGAGGTGGCGGAAATGGCAGAGGGTGATCCTTTGAACGTGGAGGGGTGGTAGGTGAGGACAAGGGCAACCCTATTGTGCTTCTCTAAGAGAGAGGTGAAGGGGTGAGAGTGGAGGTGCAGGAAATGGAACAAATGTGGTCGAGGGCCCCGTCAACCACGGTGGAGAGGAATCCTCGGTTGAAGAAAAAGGAAGAGGCAACGGAAGCACTGGTATGGAAGGCTGCCTCATCAGAACAGATGCAATGGAGATGGAGAAACAGGGAGAATAGAATATAGTCCTTATCGAAAGCGGGGTGGGAGGAAGTGTTGTCAAGGTAGCTGTTGGCATCAGTGGGCTTATAGTGAATATCTGTTGATAGCCTATCCCCAGAAATGGAGACGGAGAAGTTGAGGCAGGGAAGAGTTGGAGATGAACCATGTGGAGGCAAGGGAGGGTGGAAATTGGAAGCAAAATTCATTAAATATTCCCGTTCAGGGCAAGAGCAGGAAACGGCACCAATACAGTAATCAATGTATTGGAAAAAGAGATGAAGATGGAGACCTGAGTAGAACTGGAAGAAGGAAGGTTCCATATATCCCACAAAAAGGCAGGCATAGCTAGGACCCATGTAGTTTCCCATAGCAACACCTTTTATTTGAAGGAAATGAGTGGAGTCAAAGGAGAAGTTGTTCAATGCGAGAACACGTTCAGCCAGGCAGAGGAGGGGGTGGTGGATGGGGACTGGTTGGGCCTCCATTCAAGAATGAACTGGAGTGCACTCAAGCTGCCCTGGTGGGTGATGGAGGTGTAGAGGGATTGGACACCCATGGTGAAAAGGAGATGACTGGGGCAAGGAAACTGGAAAATTTTTAAGTGGTGGAAGGTGTTGGAAGAGTTGCAGATGTAGGTATGGAGATACTGCAAAAGGGGAGAAAAAAAAATAGAGTTGGGCTCGGAAGAACTAAGTTCTAGGGGGCAAGAGCAGGCTGAAACGATGGGTCTACCAAGATAGTCCTGTTTGTGGATCTTGGGAAGGAAGTTGAAGGGGGCTGTGCGGGGTGGGGAGACCATGAGTTTGGAGGGACGATCTCAAGAGGAGATGTCAGTGACAGTCTTGGAAATGATGGTTTGATGTTCAGAGGTGGGCTCATGGTGCCTGGGCAGATAGGAGAATATATCAGAGATTTACCATTCAGCCTCCTCAAGGGAGAGGTCGGCTGACCAAACAACAACAAAAGCGCCACCCCTGTCAGCAAGTTTAATCACAAGGTTCAAGAGATCGGAATGCTGCAACTTCAGAGGGAGGTAGGTTAGAGTGAGTGAAGGGAGAAAAGCAATTGGTTTGGGTCTGTTTTCAGCCTCAAAATAGGTCATGACACTGCAGACGCACGCCAGAACCCAGAGGCCCTGAAGTTCACCTGAAATTGGGCCTTGGGCTTCCTCCTAATAGTAGAGGCGAGCTGCTGATGCCCGTCACCCCTCTAGAGGCAGCTTGCCCAAATTCATAGATGATGGCAGTCACCCTTCAAGCAAGTCCAGGACTGGAGGAGGGTAACAAAGTATGGGAGAGGGAGGCATCAATGACGGGCAAAACCCCTCAGGAGTGCGGCGGAGCTGGGAGGAGCTTTGTGTTGACGGCAATTCCCAGCAGAACCTTAATGGAGCTGGTCCGAGGCTTGCGGAAAACCGCTGAGTGGCCACGAAACAAGAGTTAGGCCGCTCGATGGCATGAAGCCCCTTGCATATGCTGTTCAAAATGGCTGCCCAGGAAGCCTGAATAACATCCGATGTCAATAAGTTGTTGTATATATTTACATACAGGAGGGCAGGTATCACTACAGCCCTGAAAACCATAAGCTTGGTGCCAGATTTGAGGACCTGATCTTCGAACACTCTCTTCCACAGGCGGCTGAAGGCTAGGCTGTTGCACGAGAGACGGTGTTGAACCTCGTCGTCGATGTCTGCCCTTGCTGATAATAGGAAATGGAAAGCTGAGGTATGGAAAGATGTCCACGTTGTCCAGGGCCATGCCGTGGATCTTGATGACTGGGGGGGGCAGTGCTGTGTGGCAGGGTCAGGTTGGTGGAGGACCTTTGTCTAACGGATGTTTAGTGTAAGGCCCATGCTTTCGTACGCCTCAGTGAAGATGTTGACAATGACTTGGAGTTCAGCCTCCTGTATGGCTCAGAGACATGGACCATATACAGTAGAGACCTCTACTCGCTGGAGAAATATCACCAACGATGTCGCTGCAAGATCCTGCAAATCCCCTTGGAGGACAGATGCACCAACATTAGTGTTCTCGATCAGGCCAACAGCCACAGCATCGAAGCACTGACTACACTTGACCAGCTCCGTTGGGCGGGCCACATCATCTGCATGCCTGACACAAGACTCCCAAAGCAAGCGTTTTACTCGGAACTCCTACAGGGAAAGCGAGCCCCAGGTGGGCAGAGGAAATGTTTCAAGGACACCCTCAAAGCCTCACTGATAAAATGCAACATCCCCACCGACACCTGGGAGTTCCTGGCCAAAGACCGCCCTAAGTGGAGGAAGAACATCTGGGAGGGCGCTGCACAGCTCAAGTTTCGTTGCCGAGAGCATGCAGAAATCAAGCGCAGGCAGCAGAAAGAGCGTGCGGCAAACCAGATTCCCCATCCACCCTTTCCTTCAACGACTGTCTGTCCCACCTGTGTCAGAGACTGTAATTCCCGTATTGGACTGTACAGTCACCTAAGAACTCACTTTTAGAGTGGAAGCAAGTCCTTCCTCGATTTCGAGGGACTGCCTATGATGGTATGTATTAAAGGCATCCTTTGAGGGTGTGGGGCACAGCCTTGCAAAATTGGTCATTCCCCGTTGCTCCCCCACCTCCCAGTTTTCCACCCTTCAATGAGGGTCAATTTCAAACCCAGTGTCTCTAGAAGTAGAAATTTCAGTAAAGTGTTGAGGTTACAGATAATGAGTTCTGTTTCTAGCTAAGGTTTAGGTCTGGTGAAAGTTCTACACCAGATTTAATTGCCAGCTGCGACTGGGTGAGTTATAAGAAATGACTATTAAAAGCAGCATAAAATGTGAGATATGTCAGGGGGTTGCCTTTTCTTGAGGAAATGGACAGTGTTAAGCAATCAAGGTGCACTCAATGCGGCCCAAAGCAACATTAAAATAAGCAGAACTGAACTGAATGGAGCTGGCAACTGGTAAGCACGCTATATAAAGCACTCAGAATAACCGAAACTCGGGTCTAAATTACATTCGAGTTTTTCTGCTCATTTTGTGACTGAGACTTTGGACTGTGCAGGGAAAGATAAGGCAGCCAGTGGAAAAGATGGGGGCTTGTCATGTGGGACCAGTCGATAGGGGAAGCAGAAAGATTTATAGGTCTTGGCAAGTGTACGGAGAGAAAAAAAAGAGGCAGTTCCTTAGAAAAAAAAGCAGTAGGATCTGGGACAAGTCTGCCTTGTATGGAGAGTAAATTACAAGCTGTACATCACTGAGGGAATGTGACACTGGACAAGAGCACCAGCAGTAACTGAATACGCACCAACCGTCTGTCTGTTTATTTAGGACAGGATTAAGTAGAACGGCAAAAAAAGATTAATTTCTAGGAGATGCAACAAACAATTCACCAGATTGATGTATGATGCCATATACCAACGGAAAAATATTAATAGTGCTCCAGTGAGCGAACTGGAATTAGTACCATGCTCTCGTGTGATTAGACGAGTGTGTATGCAGAGGAGAAACAGTGATTAAAGACAGATACGCCAGTCTGAAACGGGACTAAATCATAATAAAGCAACAAATAACATGGCTTTAACACTGCACTTGACAGGTGGTTTTCATTCCTTAAGAAAAGACTCCTTGAGCCAGTAATGAAATCGGATCTGTCCGTGGTGCTAACCTCAGACCACTTTGTTCTTGGGATATATGCTTAGATTCTACCGTCGGATGACAAGATCTGACGCAAATTAAACCAAAATAAAAAAGATCGCTAGTTAGCGCCATCACAGCTATGATTTGAGGTGCCCGTCAGCATGAGAACAAACAATCTCAAGTTTTACTGGAGTGATTTATTTCTCCAGCAAATCATCTTCAAGGGCACGGCATTCCCTGTCTGCAGTGGCCATGCATTCAGGATATTTTAATGCCTGCCACCGGAGTAATTGGAAGATTTGTTTTGGTGAGGATAAGGAGGCACCCTGAATGGGAAGGTGCTAGTGTTTACACAATAAAAGGGGTAACTACAAGGCTCCAGACATGCTTGCTTGTCCCGCTTTGCTCCTCGACTATCTCAGTACCATGTATAAAGAGGACAGCGGTTTTAATATTACTGCATTTTTTAATTCATTGACTTGTATCTCAAGCAAAACAAGATCAAAGGTCGTGCTTTATTTTTTCCACGCCGTTTCTTTTCTTTCTGCAACGCCATGGTCCTTTGAATATTAAGTCAAGACCTTTTAATGGTTTCTGAGCACATCATACATGCTGGTTAATCGCATGTTGCGACTGACAGAATTGCAACTGTGGATAGGTGTAGATTCAAAGGAATGATCGTTAATGTTGTCGGAGTCTAAAATGCAACGTTTGCTCTATGCACAAATAGTATAATATTATTTCCGCAAAGGGAAATGAATGTAAATGCTCAAAGTGGTGACTTGTTTCAGAAACCAGAAGGTCAAGAAGATAACCTGTCCTAAAACATCATTAACTCACTTACACTTAACAGGACAATTTTACTTGTATAGAACCAGAGCTGCATGTATAAAAGAGCCATGCCTGCACTACTTGGATTAGTTTGGGTACATTCCTTATCCTACAGGACCACAATGCAATAACTATTGAACCAGAACAGAATTATTCAATAAGATTGTTTCTTCAACTAATATAAATGGTAACTTTTTGGTTATTCATTCATGGGATGTGGGCATTTCTGCAAGGCCGGCATTTATTGCCCATCCCTAATTGCCCGAGAAGGTGGTGATGAGTCGCCTTCATAAACCGCTGCAGTCCGTGTGGTGAAGGTACTCCCACAGTGCTGTTCAGGAGGGCATTCCAGAATTTTGACCCAGCAACAATGAAGGAATGGTGTGTGACTTGGAGGTGATGGTGTTCCCATGCGTTTGCTGTTCTCGTCATTCTAGTGGTAGAGGTCGCAGGTTTGAGAGGTGCTGCTGGTGGTGTGCAGGTGGTGGGGGGAGTGAATATTTAAGGTGGTGGAAGATGGCGTGTCAATGAAGTGGGTTCATCTGCCCTGGATGGTGCATTTAAGAGGAAGCTACATAAGTACACAAGGGAGAATGGAATAGACGGGTATGCAGATAGAGGTAGATGATGAGGGATGGTTGGAGGCTTATATGGAGCATAAACCAGTTGGGCTGAATGGCCTGCTTCTGTGCTGTAAATTCAATGTAATTCTACGTTATAAAGAAATGAGGATATATCTCAAGTTCCAAACAAAAACACATAGGGCAAGAAATTTGGTTGCAAACGCTAATGTCCAGCGGACGCTAAATTTAGTGCTGGAAATTATTTAGTGACGGGAACAGCAAAATTCAATTTTTGTGTCCTGAGAGTGGGATGGAGCACTAAGGGAAGCATTCCACACTTCTCGTAGGGTGCGAGGCTGGGTGCACAACTGAGTATTCTGTGCTAAAGGGCCAGCTTTGTAGCGCCCTAAGAGAGGCTGCCCTGCGACAACAAAAAATCGGAACAACAAAAAACAAACATTCACTGTACGTTACTCACCCCAAATAAAGTTAAATCGAAAAATATATCTCAATCACACTTATCTCATGCCGTCATTCCTTCCCTTAGTGCCCAGGGACAGCTCTGCACACCTGCTTTCTCTGCCGGTGTCACTACGGGGCGCTACGGGTGCCGTACAAACCAAATTTTGCTTCCGCGTCGATATCGGGGTTCGTTGTACACCGGCGCGATGCTCCCAGGCAATATTCCTCAGCGCCACTGGTACCGGCACACTGAATTTGCCGGGTGGTGCGAATGTCGATGCTCGCAGCTGCTGACCCTTTAGCGTCCCTGTGCTATCCAACCGAATTTCTCATAGTATGAAATATAATTTTTATTTTTCTTCTCTTTTAGAAGGTGCTAACTCATGATGGCTATGTGATCCAGCTGCACCTCGCCAAAGTTGTGATTCCAGCCCGTGTGAACCTTGTTGCTGAATCTTGATGCTGATCTCAGATGGTCATGAATCTGTGGAATTCTCTACAGCAGAGAGCTGTGGAGGCTGGGTCATCAAATATATTTAAAATGGAGATAGACAGATTTTTGAACGATATGGGAGTCAAGGGTTATGGGAAGCGGGTGGGGAAGTGGAGTTGAAGCCTGGAGCAGATCAGCCATGATCTTATTGAATGGCGGAGCAGGTTCAAGGGGCCAAATAGCCTACTCCTGCTCCTATTTCTTCTTTATGTTCTTATGAGTTCGTAGGTTGTGGACATCATCATAAAAGGAACCCAATCTCGTTCTCAGCAAGCATAGACATACTTTTGAGCAGGAGTGTTTTGTTTTACAAACTGTCATAGTTGGGATTTGAACGCACATTCTCTGAATTATTAGGCATGGCCTCAGGATTACTAAAACAAAACCATTAAATTGAATAAAGTTTGCACTGGCCACAGAGACCTGAAAGATTAATTCGGTTTCTCTCTCCACAGATGCTGCTTGACCTGCGGAGTATTTCCAGCATTTTCTGCTTTTACTCGGGATTACTGGACCAGAAACATAATCATTACGCTACTGTACGACTGGAGTGCTTGCTGATTGATATTTGTGGATACTTTCGCATTGTGCACAAAGGTGCTGCTAGCCTAAACTTTATTGTGTGTCATTTCATACTGTCTGAATATCACACTGCATGCTCTCTGGGCATCCTGAAGTAATAAGCAACAAAAATGTTATGTGACAGTGTATTTATATATAATCGGTGCCTGGTGACATAAACTTTCTTTCATAGAAACATAGAAACATAGAAAATAGGTGCAGGAGCAGGCCATTCAGCCCTTCTAGCCTGCACCGCCATTCAATGAGTTCATGGCTGAACATGAAACTTCAGTACCCCATTCCTGCTTTCTCGCCATACCCCTTGATCCCCCGAGTAGTAAGGACTTCATCTAACTCCCTTTTGAATATATTTAGTGAATTGGCCTCAACTACTTTCTGTGGTAGAGAATTCCACAGGTTCACCACTCTCTGGGTGAAGAAGTTTCTCCTTATCTTGGTCCTAAATGGCTTACCCCTTATCCTTAGACTGTGACCCCTGGTTCTGGACTTCCCCAACATTGGGAACATTCTTCCTGCATCCAACCTGTCCAAACCCGTCAGAATTTTAAACATTTCTATGAGGTCCCCTCTCACTCTTCTGAACTCCAGTGAATACAAGCCCAGTTGATCCAGTCTTTCTTGATAGGTCAGTCCCACCATCCCGGGAATCAGTCTGGTGAATCTTCGCTGCACTCCCTCAATAGCAAGAACGTCCTTCCTCAAGTTAGGAGACCAAAACTGTACACCATACTCCAGGTGTGGCCTCACCAAGGCCCTATACAACTATAGCAACACCTCCCTGCCCCTGTACTCAAATCCCCTCGCTATGAAGGCCAACATGCCATTTGCTTTCTTAACCGCCTGCTGTACCTGCATGCCAACCTTCAATGACTGATGTACCATGACACCCAGGTCTCGCTGCACCTTCCCCCTTCCTAATCTGTCACCATTCAGATAATAGTCTGTCTCTCTGTTTTTACCACCAAAGTGGATAACCTCACATTTATCCACATTATACTTCATCTGCCACGCATTTGCCCACTCACCTAACCTATCCGAGTCACTCTGCAGCCTCATAGCATCCTCCTCACAGCTCACACTGCCACCCAACTTAGTGTCATCCGCAAATTTGGAGATACTACATTTAATCCCCTCGTATAAATCATTAATGTACAATGTAAACAGCTGGGGCCCCAGCACAGAACCTTGCGGTACCCCACTAGTCACTGCCTGCCATTCTGAAAAGTACCCATTTACTCCTATTCTTTCCGATAATCTCTTTCAGCGACTTCATCATAGAATTCATTAGCTTCCTTTTAAAAGACTCAAACAAATTCCCTTGTCTCTCTTAAATTATTTTTCAGGTCACTGTTGAAATGCATTTGGTCATTCCATACATTTCCAATTTTTTCTTTATCATAGAAATCCCCGTGCGGATTTTTGCCTGTTTTGTACCTCACTGTCTTGTAACAGAAACAAAACAAACAAAAACATGTTAGAAGGGCCATAAAATAATTGTCCAACTTTCCCCTTTTGTATTTTGGTGCATACTATTTCTAAATCTACAAATTTTTTTCTGTCTTCTATTACGCTCCCAATTAATGAGAGGGGCGGGAGGAAGCTGGCGTGCAGCATCGACGAGTTGGGCTGAAGGGCTTGTTTCCATGTTGTAGACTCGATGAGGGGAATCTATCCTCAAAAGGTAGGTATGTTCGGGTCGGGTGGGAGGATGAAATGCTTAAAATCTGAAACAAGATTCCAACCCGCCTCGAACTCAAAAATTCAGCATCTACATTCCTATGTGGTAGAGAATTCTAAAGATTCACAACCCTCTGAGTGAAGAAATTCCTCCTCCTCTCTATCTTCAATGGGTGCTGCCTTATCCTGAGACTAAGCCCCCTAGTTCTTGACTCTCTAGCCAGGGGAAATATCCTCTCAGCATCAATCGTCTCAATCCCCCTCAGAATCTTATATGTTTCAATGATCACCTCTCATTCGCACTGTCTTGCTACACAAAAATAAAATAACATTTAGAAGGGCCAGAGAGAGTATAGGCCCAATCTATTCAATCTCGCCTCATAACACAACCCTCCCATCTAGTGAACCTTTGTTGCACTCCTTCTAAGGCAAGAATATCTTTCCTGAGACAAGGAGATCAAAACTGTGCACAGTACTCCAGGTGTGGTCTCACCAAAGCCCTGTATAACTGAAGCAAGATGTCCTTACTCTTGTACTCCAACCCCCTTGTAATAAAGGCCAACATACCATTTGCCTTCCTAAATGCTTGATGTACCTGCATGCTAACTCTCCAGGTTTCCTGTACGAGGACACCTAAATCTCTCAGCAACAACATTTAATAGTTTGTCAGCATTTTAAAAAATATTCTGTTTTTCTATTCTTTCTACCAATGTGATTCCTCCACATTATACTCCATCTGCCACCTCATTTTCCACTTACTTAACCTGTCTATATCCCTTTCCAGGCTATTTTGTTCTCACGGCTTAATATCCCACCTCGCTTTGTATCGTCAGCAAACTTGGATTCATTGCACTCGGTCCCTACATCCAAGTCATGAATATAGATTGTAAATAGCTGAGGCCCAAGCACGGGATCCTTACGGCACTCCACTAATTACAGCCTGCCAACCTGAAAATGACCCATTTATCCCTACTCTCTGTTTCCTGTCTGTGAACCAATAACTCTATCCATGCTAATAGATTACCCCTAACCCTATGAGCCCTTGGTGCCAAAGTTCTGCCTCCCGGTAAAGCCTGTTACCGATGCAAAGTGGCGGCCATGCAGCGGTGTCGAATGGCCGCCAAGTTTTTGTCGACTGGCCGCACCTCGCAAAATTCACCTCGCTGCTTTTTCCGGCGGTCCCCAATTCCGCCCCGCTGCTGCCAAACCCTCCTAAGTGCGTCATCAAAGTGTGCACTGCCAATCTCCCACCCCGAAGCAAAATTTACCTCTCAAAATCGTGCGGTCGCCGTGCGGTGCCCCCAAACAGTTTTTTCTGCCGGTGCACTGTGCTTGCAGTGTATGCAAAATGGCAGTGTGGCTGCCATTAAAGGGGAAGGGTGCACTACCGTGGCTGCCATCTTATTTTTTTGGGGTCTGCCAACTGCCAGATCGGCCCGATAATTATGCCCCCTGGGGTCGGCCTGGCCGCCAACAGGCAGCCTGGCACCCCCCTCTTGGATACCGGGCCGCTGGCCTGGCCGAAACCCTCCCTGGTGGTCCAGTTGACCTAACTAAAAGAATCGCAGAGCTCGCAGCGGGCCCTCCCCTTTAAGCGAAGGGGAGAGATGTTGTGACGCGCCAGCGTGATGACATCATCAGTGCTATGCTGATGAGTGACTGCAGTGGACACTCCGCCCACCCCCACTTCCGCCCCTCTGATGACCGATCTCCTGCTCTCCACCCCACTTCCGTTCCCCATTATGACCGACTTCCAGCCCGCTCTAAAAAAAAGACAAAGAGCTGAATTTCGCGCAAGAGGCCACCACATCCACCGTGGTGGTGAAAACACATCAAACACGGTAGCTGCGCCAAGTTTCAGCGGGTGTGAATTTCGGCCCCCTTATCTTGCTTAACAACCTTTTATGTGGCACCTTATCAAATGCCTTTTGGAAATGTAATTACACGACATCCATTCGTTCCCCTTTATCTACCCTGCTAGTTACAACCTCAACAACTCTAATAAATTTATTAAACACAAATTCCCTTTCATAACCATGTTGAATCTGTCTCATTATAGTATGATTTTCTAAGTGCACTGTTACCACTTACTTAATAATGGATTTTTAGTATTTTTTCGATGACTGATGTCAGGCTAACTGGCCCATAGCTCCCTGTTTGCTCGCTCCCTCCTTTATTGAATAACAGGGTTAAATTCGCAATTCCAATCTGCTGGGACCATTCTAGAATCAAAGGAATTTTGGAAGATCGCAATCAATACATCCACTATCATTGCAGCCACCTCTTTTAGAACCCGAGGATGTAGGTCATCAGCTCCAGTCAATTTGTCAGCTTTTAGTCCCATTAGTTTCTCATGTACTTTTCTCTACTGACATTAATTACTTCCTCATTTTCATTAGCCCCTTCGTTCCTCATTATTTTTGATTTGATTTTTGTGTCTTCTACTCTGAAGACAGATACAAAATATTTGTTTAATATCTCTTATTCCCCAATATAATTTCTCCTGTCTCAGCCTTTAAGGGACCATGCTTACTTTTGTCACTCTCTTCCTTTTTGCATGCTTATAGAACTTACAATCTTACAATCTGTTTTTATATTCCCTGCTAGTTTACTCTCATATTCTATTTTCTCCCTTTTTATTAAGTTTTGGTCATCCTTTGCTGGATTCTAAAGCTCTCCCAATCTTTAGGCTTATTATTATTCTTCGCAACATTATAAGCCTCTTTTAATCTAATACTATATTTACATAAGAACATAAGAACATAAGAATTAGGAACAGGAGTAGGCCATCTAACCCCTCGAGCCTGCTCCGCCATTCAATAAGATCATGGCTGATCTGGCCATGGACTCAGCTCCACTTACCCGCCCGCTCCCCATAACCCTTAATTCCCTTATTGGTTAAAATCTATCTATCTGTGACTTGAATACATTCAATAAGCTAGCCTCTTCCTTGGGCAGAGAATTCCACAGATTCACAACCCTCTGGGAGAAGAAATTCCTTCTCAACTTGGTTTTAAATTGGCTCCCCCGTATTTTGAGGCTGTGCCCCCTAGTTCTAGTCTCCCCGACCAGTGGAAACAACCTCTCTGCCTCGATCTTGTCTATCCCTTTCATTATTTTAAATGTTTCTATAAGATCACCCCTCATCCTTCTGAACTCCAATGAGTAAAGACCCAGTCTACTCAATCTATCATCATAAGGTAACCCCCTCATCTCCGGAATCAGCCTAGTGAATCGTCTCTGTACCCCCTCCAAAGCTAGTATATCCTTCCTTAAGTAAGGTGACCAAAACTGCACGCAGTACTCCAGGTGCGGCCTCACTAATACCCTATACAGTTGCAGAAGGACCTCCCTGCTTTTGTACTCCAGCCCTCTCGCAATGAAGGCCAACATTCCATTCGCCTTCCTGATTACCTGCAGCACCTACAAACTAACTTTTTGGGATTCATGCACAAGGACCCCCCAGGTCCCTCTGCACCGCAGCATGTTGTAATTTCTCCCCATTCAAATAATATTCCCTTTTACTGTTTTTTTTTCCCAAGGTGGATGACCTCACACTTTCCGACATTGTACTCCATCTGCCAAACCTTAGCCCATTCGCTTAACCTATCTAAATCTCTTTGCAGCCTCTCTGTGTCCTCTACACAACCTGCTTTTCCACTAATCTTTGTGTCATCTGCAAATTTTGTAACACTACACTCTGTCCCCTCTTCCAGGTCATCTTTGTATATTGTAAACAGCTGTGGTCCCAGCACCGATCCCTGTGGCACACCACTAACCACCGATTTCCAATCCAAAAAGGACCCATTCATCCCGATTCTCTGCTTTCTGTTAGCCAGCCAATTCTCTATCCATGCTAATACATGTCCACTGACTCCGCTTACCTTTATCTTCTGCAGTAACCTTTTGTGTGGCACCTTATCGAATACCTTTTGAAAATCTAAATACACCACATCCATCGGTACACCTCTATCCACCATGCTCGTTATATCCTCAAAGATCCATCGGTACACCTCTATCCACCATGCTCGTTATATCCTCAAAGATCCATCGGTACACCTCTATCCACCAAGCTCGTTATATCCTCAAAGAGCATACTTCTTTAGTTAGCCACGGATGGATTACTTTTCCCGTGGAGTTTTTATTTCTCAATGGAATGTATATTTTTTGTGAATTTTGGAATATTTCTTTAAATGTTTGCCACTGCTTATATTCTAATCTAATTTCCCAATCTACCTTAGCCAACTCACCCCTCATACCTATGTAATAGGCTTTAATTTAAGACTCTTGTTTCGGACTTAAGTGTTTAACTCTCAAGTTCAATGTGAATTATATTATATTATGATCACTCTTTCCCAGAGGATCCTTTACTGTGAGATTACTAATGAACCCCTTCTCATTACACCAAAACAAGATTTAAAATAACTTGTTCCTTGGTTGGTTCCACGAAGTATAGTTCTAGGAAACTGTCTGAAATGCATTCCATGAACTCGTCCTCCATACTACCCTTGCCAATTTGATTAGCCCGGTCAATATGAAGATGAAAGTCCCCCATGATTATTGCATTACCTTTCTTACAAGCTCCTATTATTTCTTGATTAATACTGGAGGCGGGATGAGGGGTGTGATCAATCTGCTCGCAGGAGGTGGGTTGGTTAATTAAATATTTTAATGAGGCTCCATGCCTTCATTTTAACAGTGATTCTATTTTTAAGCCACAGTCGGGTGGATTTCCCAGGCCTGGTGAAACCCTGCAGGTGAGAAGGGCTGAATCCATCAGGTAAGTGCCTATACAGCACTGCTTGTGGGTCAGGAGTAGCAGGAATGTTACCTCCCAGCCCAACAAGCTACTCAGTAAACTGATCCCCTCCATGATTTTTCTGCTCCCCACCCACGATCGGAATCCCCCTGACCACCACCACTCTCTTATGTTATCTCCTAACCCACCGCGACCTGCCTGCTCTCAGATCAGCATTGTGCTGCAGGATTTCCTGGCTGTCAATCAGACTGGCTGCGGGCGGGAAACCTACGGAAAAAAAAAGTTTGGGAAAGCCATACTTCCAGGCTCCCCACTCTCTAACCAGCGCTCCACACACTCCATCCCCACCTCCGAGTTAATATCCAGCCTTATGTAACTCCATGTAATAAAATGAATACTGATCACAGAGGCCAGTCAATATATATCAACTGGCATTTTACCTTCAGAATCCCTTTCCCTCTTCATCAAACACTCTAATATATAAATCGTGAAACGACTATTGAGGATATTAAGGAACGAATGCTGCATGTGTCCATAGGACACTCCTTTGTCTGCCATCTTAACACAGGAATTGACCCACTTATTTTAACTGGATTAGGCCTCTGCTACAATAACAGGCATGTCTAACGTTTAGCATTCAGCCACCAATATTGACAACAGTACCTTCTAGCCTATAGAAGCTATGCGACATACCTTGATCAGTCTACAAGATCATTCTCACTGCACTCTATTCTCCTAATTTATTCCGCATTTTATTTTTCTTCCAGGACAGCGCTTGACTCCAAACGAACTCAGATTGAAAAGTATGCTAATCGTGCTTGACTTACTTTGCATCATTCAATGCAGTGATTTTTTTCATGCTGCTTTACTTTATAGTCTGCTTTCTTTACATCATCAGATATCAAGGTGTGCACAATGAAAGCAAATCCCTTCATTAGATTTCTTTCCTTTCTGACATGTTCCAGTATCTACAAAGCTCTGGATAACTATAATATAAGTAAAATATATTGTGACTCTTAGCAAAACTCGGTGGCTGTTTATTTCTTTGCTCTCTAGAGAAAGAAATGTTGCGTTTGAAGTTAAATTGTCTTCTATCTTGCCTCAGCAACTAGGCCTAGATTTTGCTGGCGCAGGACATCTGTTCGTTCAACTCGTTTGGGCAAGTTTAGGTTTTATCATTTTTTTGCTCATAAATTTGCTGGAATTGTGAGCTGAAAATGGCACGGCAAGGGCAGCAAAGCATCTGGGACCTTGGTGAATGATGGGGCAAACTGGCCGAGAAATTGGTCTCGGGAGCTGGATGGGCATTAAATCGGCCACCCATTATACACAGCGCCTGATATTCAGTTCCATTGACCACAATCAATGCTGTCAATGGTGGTGGAGAGGCTTTGAGTAGGTAGGTGAGTTACTCACACCAAAATACCCAGCCTCTGACCTGCTCTCGTAGCAACGGCATTTATGTTGCTGGTCCAGTTGAGTTTCCAGTCAATGGTGAAACCCAAGACATTGATGGTGGGAGATTTGACAATGGTAATGCCATTGAATATCAAGGGGTGGTGGTTAGTCTCTCTCTTGTTTAGATTGTCATTGCCTGGCAGTTTTCTACGGAGAATGTTACTTGCCACTTATCAGCCCAAGCCTGGATATTATTCAGGTCTTGCTGCATGAGACCATAAACTGCTTCATTTTTTGAGGAACAGCCAATGAAGCTGGACACTCTGCAATTATCAACGAGCAGCCCCATGTCTGAGCTTGTGATGGAGGGAAAGTCACTAATGAAGCAGCTGAAGAAGTTTGGGTCGAGGAAGCTTCCCTGAGAACATCAGCAACGATGTCCAGCCACCACAACCATCTTCCTTTGTGCTAGGTATAACTCCAGCCAGCGGAGAGTTTATCTCCTGATTCGCATTGACTTTAATTGTACTAGGGCTCCTTGATGCCACACTCGGTCAAATGCTGCTTTGACGTCTAGGGCAGTCACTCTCACATCACCTCTGGAATTGAGCTTGCGTTCATATTTGGATCAAAGCTATAAGGAGTACTGAAGCCACATTGTCCCGGCAAAACCCAAACTGAGCATCGGTGAGCAGGTTATTGGTGAGTAAAAACGAACTACTTGATAGCACTGTTGACGATTCCTTTTGTCACTTTGCTGATGATTGAGAATTAGGCTGATGGGGCGGTAATTGGCCAGGCTGAATGTGTCCTTTTTATGGACAAGATAAAAGTGGGCAATTTTCCCAATGGGTAGATGCCAGTGTTGTAGCTGTACTCGTAAAGCTTAGCTAGGGGCATGGCTAATTCCGGAGCATAGGTAGTCAGCACTACAACCAGATGTTGCTGCTGCCCACAGCCGACCCTTGATCCTATGTTCTCAGCCATTTCTTGATATCATGTGGAGTGAATCAAATTGGCTAGAGACATGCATCTGTGATGGTGGGGACCACACGAGAAGGCGGAGATGGATCATCTCCTCGACACTTCAGGCTGAAGATGGTTGCTAACGCTTCAACCTTGTCTTTTGCACTCATTCACCGAGCTCCGCCGACAGGTTCCTCATCCCGTTAGTTGCTTAATTGTCCACCAGCATTTGCACAACTGGATGTGGCAAGGCTGCAGAGCTTTGATCTGATCTGTTGGTTGTGGGATTGCTTTGCTCCGTCTATAGCATGCTGCTTCTTCGGTTTAGCATGCGAGTAGTCCTGTGTTGTAGCTTCATCAGGTTGGCACATCATTTTACCAGGTGCCTGGTGTTGTTTCCAGTATGCTGTTTGACACTGCTCATTGAACCATGGTTGATCATCTGGCTTGTTGGTGATGGAGGAGTGAGGTATTTTCTGGGCTATAAATTTACAGATTGTGGTGGAATACAATTCTTTTGCTGCTGATGGCCCATAGTGACTCATGGGTGCTTAGCGTTGAAATGCTAGATCTATTCTTAATCTATCCCATTTAGCACAATGGTAATGTCACACTACATGACGGAGAGTGTCCTCAGTGTGAAGACGGGACTTGGTCTTCCCAAGGACTGTGAGTTGTCACTGACAGATGCATCTGCAGAAGCCGAGGTCAAGTAGGTTTTTCATCATGTCGAATCTCTCATCAATTGCTGTACGCTCAGTCTTGCGGCTACGTCCTTAAGGACTTGGCTAGCTCAGTCAGTGCTGGTGCAATCAAGCCAGTCTTGATGATGGACACTGAAGTCCCCCCACCCAGAGTACATTCTGTGCATTTGTCATCCTCACTGCATCCTCCAAATGCTGTTCAACAGGGAGGAGTACTGATTCATCAGCTAAGGAAGGGCTATAGTGGTAATCAGCAGAATGTTTCCTTGACTATATCCGACCATGAGAATTCATGTGGTTCAGAGGCAAAGTTGAGGGCTCCCAGAGCTGTATTCCACTGTTCCACCACCTCTGGTGGGTCTGTCCTGCTGATGGGACAGGACATACCCAGGGATGGTGATGAAGGAGTCTGGGACGTTGGCTAAAAGGTATGATTCTATGAGTATGACTATGTCAGGCTGTTGCTTGACTAGTCTGTGGGACAGCTCTCCTAACCTTGGCACAAGACCCCAGATGTTAGTGAGGAGAACATTGCTGGGTGGCCTAGGCTTGGTGTGCCTTGGTCATGTCCGATCTGGTTTTATTCACTTTTCCCTTTCCAGCTATGATGCACTGATAATGGAGTTGTTGACTGATCATAGCAATCAATCTCTACAAATTAGTCTACAACAGACCCAGACACGAAGCGAGGGAAACTCCAGTGGTGGAGAGCTTTGGGAACCATAGGTCCACAGTCATGTGTTCCTCCCAAGAATATTACACTTACCAAGCCAAGTCTCAAATGACTCATGCACTGCATCCTGAAATGTTACTGAGTGGGGTAGTGCTCGACAAGCATTTCAGGAGAGAGAACTCAGTAGTTTAGCTATGTAAGAATATAGATACGTTTTTACATTATCTTAATACAGAATGAAGACAGTACAGCCAATATAGCAATTATGGTTCAACCACAGGAGTAAATCAAAATTGGTTTGACCTGTTTACTGGCAGATTTAATCTTTAGATCACAATGGCACCCCAGGGACGAGCAAAGATAGGAAGCAAAGATTGCGGAGATGCCAATGTAACAGGATATTGAATAGGATATTAATCAGGATGTGAGGCTCCCTATCATTGTATAGCAATCTCTTCAATGACCCAATGGGCCCAACAAAGTAAAACTCTGCAAAAAATGGACAATGAAAGCTTGTTTTTAAAATATTGTATAAATAAATATTGAGCCTCACTCAGTAGGAATTTTGACAATCTTCAAGGTGGTCTTTCAGCAATCTATGCAACACACCATCAAGGCTATAAAATGAAGGCTATACATAGTGAAAAACCTGGATTGACATCACTCGTGATTCCTGGGGAGTTCTTTACACCCGACTGTCTAGAAGTAAGACTACGTGAACTAAGTATGTAGTCTTGGAGAAGAAAATTTAAATAAAGTTAATTGTCAGACATATTGCTGTCTCTCCCATTTGGAATCTCTTAAAGATGATAAGAACATAAGAAATAGGAGCAGGAGTAGGCCATTTGCCCCCCTCCTCCCCGAGCCTGCTCTGCCATTTAATAAGATTATGGCTGAACTGATCTTGGGCTCAGCAACACTTCCCTGCCCACTCCTGCATCGCGCAAAAATCTGTCTATCTCCACCTTAAATGTATTCACTGACCCAGCCTCAACAGCTCTCTGGGGCGGAGAATTCCATCGATTTACGTCCCACTGAGAGAAGAAATTCCTCCTCATCTCCATTCTAAATGGGCAACCACTTATTCATAAACTATTCCCCCAAGTTCTAGATTCCACCACAAGGGGAAACATCCTCTCTGCATCTACCTTGTCAAGCCCTCTCAGAATCTTAATTGTTTCAATAAGATCACCTCGCTAAATGCCAATGAGTATAGGCCCAACCTTTCTTCATATGACACCCCCTTCATCTCAGGGAGCAACCTCGTGAACCTTCTCTGAACTGCCGCCAATGCAAGTATATCCCTCCTTAAAAAAGATCAAAACTGTTTGCAGTACTCTAGTTGTGACCTCACCAATACCCTGTACAGATTTAGCAGGACTTCCATGCTTGTATACTCCATCCCCCATGCAATAAAGGCCAACATTTCATTTGCCTTCCTGATTACTTGCTATATCTGCATATTAACATTTTGTGTTTCATGCACAAGGACTCCCAGATCCCTCTGTACAGCAGCATTTTGTAATTTCTCTCCATTTAAATAATAATTTGCTTTTTTATTTTTCCTGCCAAAGTGGATAACCTCACACTTTCCCACATTATATCAGATCTGCCAAAGTTTTGCCCACTCACTGAGCCTATCTATATCCCTTTGTAGATTGTTTGTGTCCTCCTCACAATTTGCTTTCATAGAAACATAGAAATTTACAGCGTAGAAGGAAGTCATTTCGGCCCATCGTGTCTGCACCAGCCGACAAAAAGCCGCAAGGCCCTCGGTCAGCAGCCCTGAAGGTTACATATAAACCTACGAACAATGAACAATGGCGGAAAGGCAAAGAGCACCCAGCCCAACCAGTCCGCCTCACACAACTGCGATACCCCTTAAAATGAAACCTTGTACACTCCATCCCAACTGGAGTCATGTGATCTCCTGGAGAGGCAAAAACCAGATAAAAACCCAGGCCAATTTAGGGAGAAAAAAATCTGGGAAAATTCCTCTCCGATCCATCCAGGCGATCACCCTGGCTGTATTTGATTCCCTGCAGTACTTACCTTTATATCTGCGCCAGCCAACAAAAGGTTATTCAGTCTAATCCCAATTACCAGCTCTACGTCCGTAACCCTACAGGTTACGGCACCTTAAGTGCACATCCAGCCCTCTCTTAAAAGTGGTGAGGGTTTCTGCATCCACCACTCTTCCGGGCAGTGAGTTCCAGATCCCCACAATCCACTGCCTAAAGAATCACCCCCCCTCAAATCCCCTCTAAACCAACCACCTTAAAACTATGCCCCCTCGTAATAGACCCATCCACCAATGGAAATAGGCCCTTACTATCCATTATGTCCAGGCCCCTCAATATTTTGCACACCTCACTGAGATCTTCTCTCAAACTCCTCTGTTCCAATGAGAACAAACCCAGCTTATCCAATCTGTCCTTATAACTAAGATTCTCCATTCCAGACAGCAACCTAGTAAATCTCCTCTGCACCCTCTTTAGTGCAATCACATCCTTCCTATAATACGGCGACCAGAACTGCAAGCAGTACTTCAGCTGTGGGCTAACCAGCGTATTATACAATTTAAGCATAACCTCGCTGCTCTTATATTCTATGCCTCGGCCAATAAAGACAAGCATCCCTTACGCCTTCTTAATCACCTTGCCTGCAACTTTCAGGGATCTGGACAAGCACTAATAAGTGGCCTACTGCTTAATGTGTACACCCTTTCCTTATTCGCCCTCCCAAAGTGCATCACCTCACACTTTTCTGAATTAAATTCCATTTGCCACTGCTCTGCCCACTTGACCAGTAGATTGATATCCTCCTGCAGCGCATGACTTTCCTCTTCATTATCAACCACACAGCCAATTTTAGTGTCGTCTGCAAACTTCTTGATCATACTCCCTATATTCAAATCTAAATCGTTAATATCTACCACAAAAAGCAAGGGACCTAGTACTGAGCCCTGCGGAACTCCACCGAAAACATCCTTTCAGTCACAAAAACATCCATCAATCATTATCCTTTGTTTCCTACCTCCAAGCCAATTTTGGATCCAACTTGCCACTTTGCCCTGGATCACATGGGCTTTAACCTTCGTGACCAGTCTACCATGTAGGACCTTATCAAAAGCTTTGCTAAAGTCCATATACACTACATCATATGCACTACCCTCATTGACCCTCCTGGTTACCTCCTCAAAAAATTCAATCAGGTTAGTCAAACAAGATCTTCCCTTAACAAATCCGTGCTGACTGTCCCTAATTAATCCTTGCCTTTCCAACTGTAGATTTATCCTGACTTTCAGGATTTTTTCCAATAATTTTCTCACCACTGAGGTTAGGCTGACAGGCCTGTAATTACTCGGTCTATCCCTTTTTCCCTTCTTAAACAAGGGTTCTACATTAGCAGTCCTCCAATCCTCCGGCACCATGCCCAAATCCAAAGAGGACTGGAAAATGATGGTCAAGGCCTCTGCCATTTCCTCTTTTACTTCACTCAACAGCCTGGGATGCATTTCATCTGGGCCTGGGGACTTATCTACTTTCAAAGATGCTAAACCCGTTAATACTTCCTCTCTCACTATATGTATTTCATCCAGAATATCACACTCCTCCTCAATAACAATATCTGCATTGCCCCTTTCCTTTGTGAAAACAGATGCAAAGTATTCGTTAAGAACCTTCCCAACATCTTCCGCCTCCACACAAAGATTACCCTCATCGTCTCTAACGGGCCCTACTTTTTCTTTAGTTACCCTCTTACACCTAATATATTATAGAACATCTTAGGGTTTTGCTTAATTTTATTGGCCAAGAATTTTTCATGCTCTCTCTTAGCATTTCTAATATCCTTTTTAATTTTGCCTCTTAACTTTCTATATTCCTCTAAATATTCTATAGTATTTAGCCATTAGTTATATGACATAAGCGTCGCTTTTTTTCTTTATCCTCCCCTGCCAGTACCTAGACATCCAGGGGGCTCTAGAATTATTATACGCATCCTTTTTCTTTAAGGGCACATGTTTGGCCTGAGCCTTCCGGATCTCCTCCTTGAATGCCTCCCACTGTTCTGACACTGATTTACCCACAAGTAGCTGTTTCCAGTCCATCGTAGCCAAATCACTCCTTAACTTAGCAAAATTAATTTCCCCCAATTCGGGACTTTTATTCCAGGCCTATCCTTGTCCTTATCCATAACCAACTTGAATCTGACTGAATTATGGTTACTGGCACCCAAGTGCTCTCCCACTGATACCCCTTCAACTTTCTCAGCTTCATTCCCCAAAACTAAATCCAAAACCGCCCCCTCTCGTGTTGGGCTTGCTACATACTGATTAATAAAGTTCTCTTGAATGCATTTCAAGAATTCCGCACCCTCTAGATACTTCACACTATATTTGTCCCAATCAATATTTGGATAGATAAAATTCCCTACTATTACTACCCTATGGTTTTTGGACGTCACAGCAATTTGCCTACATATTTGCTCCTCTAGCTCCCTCCCACTGTTTGGGGGTCTATAATACATGCCCAGCAGTGTGATCACCCCTTTTTTATTTTTTAATTCGACCCATATGGCCTCATTGTATCTACCTGTGCTCTTAGCTCATCCGCCTTATTCGACTCATGCCTTTCCCACCCATCTTTGTATCATCAGCAAACTTGGCTACATTACACTCAGTCCCTTCATCCAAGTCATTAATATAGATTGTAAATAATTGAGACCCCAGCACCGATCCCTGTGGCACCCCCCTAGTTACCCTTTGCCAACCTGAAAATGACCCATTTATCCCGACTCTCTGTTTTCTGTTAGTTAGACAGTCCGCAATCCATGCTAATATATTACCCCCAACCCCGTGAGCTCTTATCTTGTGCAGTAACCTTTTATGTGGAACCTTATCGAATGCCTTCTGCAAATCCAAATACACCACATCCACTGGTTCCCCCTTATCCACCTTGCTCGGTACATCTTCAAAGAACTCCAGCAAATTTGTCAAACATGGTTTCCCTTTCATAAACCATGCTGACTCTGGTTGTCTGTGTTAGGTTTTTCCAATCGAATGTCTTGCTACTGTTTCCTTAATAATGGACTCCAGCATTTACCCAATGACAGATGTTAGGCTAACTGATCTATCGTTTCAGGCTTTCTGTCTCCCTCCTTTTTTTAAATAAGGCCGTTACATTTGCGGTTTTCCAAACCACTGGGACCTCCCCAGAATCCAGGGAATTTTAGTAGATTACAACCAATGCATCCACTATCTCTGCAGCCACTTCTTTTAAGACCCTAGGATGCAGGCCATCAGGTCCAGGAGACTTGTCCACCTTTAGTCCCATTATTTTACTGAGTACATTTTCTTTAGTGATAGTGATTGTTTTAAGTTTCCCCCTCCCTATAGCCCCATGATTATCTATTATTGGGATGTTTCTAGTGTCTTCTACAGTGAAGACCGATGCAAAATATTTGTTCAAAGTCTCTTCCATTTCACTGTTTCCCATTATTAATTCCCCAGTCTCATCCTCTAATGGACCAACATTTACTTTAGCCACTCTCTTCCTTGTTATATACCTGTAGAAGCTTTTACTATCTGTTTTTATATTTCTTGCTAATTTACTTTCATAATCTATCTTCCCTCGCTTTATTAATTTTTTAGTCGTCATTTAATGTTTTTTTTAAATTTCCCAATCCTCTGACCTCCCACTAAGCTTGGCAACTTTGTATGCCATTGTATTCAGTTTAATACCATCTCTTATTTCCTTCGTTAGCCGTGGATGATTCTCCCTTCTGAAAGTCTTTCCTTCTCACTGGAATATATTTTTGTTGAGAGTTATGAAATATCTCCTTAAATGTCTGCCACTCTTTATCAACCGTCTTACACTTTAATCTATTTTCCCAGTCCACTTTAGCCAACTGTGCCTTCATATCTTTGTAATCACCTTTATTTAAGATCAGGACAATGGTTTGAGATCCAACTTTCTCACCCTCCAACTGAATTTGAAATTCAACCATGCTATGATCACTCTTTCCTGGAGGATCCTTTATTATGAGATCATTTATTCGTCATGTCTTATTACACAGTATCAGATCCAAGATAGCCTGCTCCCTGGTTGGTTCCGCAATGTACTATTCAAGGAAACTATCCCGGATACACTATGCACTTTTCCTCAAGGCTAGCTTGGCCAATTTGATTTGTCCAATCAAGATGAAGATTAAAATCGCCCATGATTATTGCTGTACCTTTCTTACAAGCCACCATTATTTCTTGAGTTATACTCTGTCCAACAGTGTAGTTACTGTTAGAGGGCCTATAGACTATGCCCACCAGTGACTTCTTCCCCTTATTATTTCTTATCTCCACCCAAACTGATTCTACATCTTTTGATCTTCTGAACCAATTTCATTTTTCAACTGCATTGATCTCATCCTTTTTAACAGAGCTACTCCACCTCCTTTTCCTTTCTGTCCAGCCTTCCGAATTGTCAAATACCCCTAAATATTCAGTTACCAGCTTTGGTCACCTTGCCACCATGTCTCTGTAATGGCTATCAGATCTTGCCCATTTCTATCTATTTGTGCCGTCAACTCATCTATCTTGTTACAAATGCTGCGTGCATTCAGATAAAGAGCTTTTAATTTTTTTTATCATTTTCCCTGCTTTGACTCCACTTTCTGATACACTCTTATTTTTATACATTCTGTCCCTACCTGTCACACTCTGGTTATCATTTCCTCCATCGCTACCTTGCTCTATTGTCTTCTCCTTGCTCTTTGACTTTTTAATTTTCCGCTCACCTGAACCCTCGCCCTCCCCCCCACCCACTCTTTAGTTTTAAGCCCTCTCTACAGCCCTAGTTATTCGATTCACCAGGACACTAGTCCCAACATGGTTCAAGTGAAACCTGTCCCAAAGGAACAGCTCCCTCTTACCCCAGTACTGGTGCCAGTGCCCCATGAAATGAAACCCATTTCTCCCATACCAGTCTTTGAGCCACGTTTTTCTCTCTGACCCTATGCAATTTGTTCGTGGATCATCCAACAACCTACACTGTCACCTTATCGCCTTCAGGAGACCAATGTAAGGGAAGATGCTTCATTATATAGCCTTGAAGATATGTTGTTGCGCTGGAAGGACTTTGGCAACCAGTGGATTACGCTTCATGAACAATGAGCAACATGGCGTGACCGTGTGGCCAAATAGAAAAAGGAATTGGTCGTAAAATGGGCCAGTGAATATTTCAGCAATGACCTGAGGGTGATCACAAGCCTAATCGTAATATCATTACTGCAATATAGAATTGTGTACAAGTTGCAATCACAAACAGAGTTTTCTTTTACAGCTCGCACACAATTCCTCATGTGGTAGTTATGCTGATACTTGCACCCTGTCAGAAGATATTGTGCAGTATCTAAAAATCAATATTGGCACACCACGGGACACCAGACCAGGCAATGTTAGATAATGGACTCCAATTTGCAGCTCAAGAGTTCGACACATTTACAAAAAATATGGATCGGTTCACATTATGAGCAACCTCGGGATCTACAAGTAAAGGAGAAAGGGGCAGTGCAGCAACAATAACTTGTGCTTGTCACAATGCTCCTTACAAACAAAGGGACATTGGAGAATGCATTATAAGGTAGTGGACAATAATTAAACATCCAGGGCGGGGGGGAGCGAGGGAGAAAGGCAACAATGATATCAGAGTGGCGGGGGGGGGGGGGGGAGGTGAGGGGAATAAAAGCATGGTTGAAGAGATATTGCTTTCTGGATTTTTTTGAAGGCAAGGAGATTGGTGACAAGTTGGATATGTTCAGGAAGGGCGGAGGCATCAAGAACAACCACCAATGGTGGAATGAGGGACAAGATGCCAGCCAGCTTTGGAGGAGGGGAGGACTGCAGAGAAGTATGGAGGCAGGACATGGCAGGACGAGGGACAAAGTCATGGTGGGGTTTGAAGATGAGGACGAGAGCCTTTAAAGTTGATCCTCTGGAGCGCAAGAAGCCAGTGAGGCAGGACTAGAAAGCCGGTAATGGGGACGCAAGCCGTAGTGAGGGTGAGAAGGTAGGCTGCGGAATACAGGATGGCCTGTGCAGGGAGGAACGGGGAAATCAACAAATGCAGCAAAGTGGAATGGGGTCCAGCAGCAGCAGGGGGAAAGGTAGAGTCACACACCTGCAAACTGAAACATGGTCTTGTGTACAATGTATATGAGACAGTGGGCCTCAGAGAACAGAAGGAAAAGCAAAACAGCAGAGTTAGACAGCATACAGTAGTTCATTTCAATTTACTCCATTGGTTAAAAACCGATGAAAGTTTGAGGAGTACCTGTGGTACATTCTCGACAACATCACAAACACACAGACTCCAAGATGGTTCTTAACACAGGAACTTATCAGGTGACCTAAGTTTTGAAGTAACTCACACTTGCAAGCAGTCACTCATATTCTGTGCGTCTCTAGCCGTTTGAGTACTTCATTCAATATGTTTTTATGGATTTGCCTGTTTGATGCTGAAATGTGTATCTCACCTAAATAACATACTACCCATTCAATAGCTTGGAAAATCTGGTTCATCACCCCTTGGAATATGGCGTGGATGGAAGATACTCCAAATGGTAGCCTATTAAATTGATATAGGCTTCGATGAGTATTTATAGTCAAGCATGACTTGGACTCCTCATCTCGTTCAAGTTGTAACAAGGCATTTGTGTGATCTAACTTTAAGATCTGACCACCTGTCAGCATTGTGAACAAATCTGCGACATTTGGCAATGTATTGGGGAGATTACCCTCTAGAACCTGGTTTACGGTTACTTTATAATACCCACATAACCTTATCTTACCATCTGACTTAGGTACATCAACAATGGGTATAGCCCAATTACATAGATCTATCTTCAAGATAATGTTCTCAGTCTCAAGTTTTTTTGAGTTCTTGCTCAACTCTCTCCTTGAGTGCGTATGGTATGGGACATGGCTTGCAGTAAACTGGTCTAGCGTCTTTCTGTACTCTGACACTCGCCTTTAAGCCTTGGATCGGACTGCCTGTTTCACAGAACACCTTCAGATATTGCTTGATGACATCATCCTTTGATGCAAATCTTGTTTCAACATGAAAAATCGCATTCCAATCCAGCTTCAGTGATCCCAACCAATTTCTTCCAAGTAAGGCAGGCTTGTTTCCTGCCACCATTAAGAGAGGCAAGCTCTGAAATTGATCCTTGTATTTCACCGGAACGGTGATACGACCTACCACAGGAATGTTCTCTCCCGTGTAGCCTTGCAGCTCTATCTTGGATTTCTCCAATGGAAAACCATGCAATTTGTCGAGATATAATGATTCCGGTATTATGCTCACGGATGCACCAGTGTCGATTTCCATGGGTATCTTGGTTCCTGCAATGTCTATTTGGATGATTGTTCTTTTTGAATCGCTTTTAGAGATCCTCATGCTCCTGATGATGTGCATCTCTTCATCCTGTTGCTTTTCTTTCATGTTTTTCTCTGGGGATTTCTACTTTTAGCCTTGAAAGTTGGTTTACTCTTCAGTCGACATGCCTTCACAAGATGCCCAGTTTTCCTGTAGAAGATACACTCTGCCTTCACATATGGACAACTTTGAGAAATGTGTTGTCCCAGGCAGAGTATGACTTCAATGTTCTTTTACCATTGCCAGTTGCTGAGGCCTTGGGGTGAAACTGCCTTTTTCTTTTAACCTGCAGGCGATTCACCTCGGTTGTCTGTCGACTGGAAATGGTATGAAATTCTCGGGAATATTAGTCGACCATATCCATCGACATAGCTGTCTGACAAGCTAACTCAAAAGTCAAGTGATGGATTGTCAATAATGTCCTTCTGATTGCTTCATTTTTCAACCCACAAAGTGGTCACGCAATGCTCAGTGCTGAAAGTTTCCGAAATGACAGTGAATGGATAGCTTTTTTAATGCTATAATGTGTTCACTGATATCTCATCAGGTAATTGATTTTGTATTCAAAATTATAACTTTCAACAATTTACAGGGGCTCAGGACAGTAGTGCTGTTCCAACTTGCTTAGAATCTCCGTTTGTGATGTGTCCTTTGGCTTGACGGGAATAAGCACATTTTTCAGGCTTCCATAAATCTCGGGGCCTGCTTCAATCAGGAAAATAGCCCATTTTCTTTCTAACACCACCCAGTTACAGTTTTGATTATTGGGGACTTCGATGATACAATTTGTGGTGAAAAACATGTGCTCCGAAAGTCTCTTGGTCACATTGAAGCTCACCCAAGTGCCCTGTTGTTTTCATAGGCACAGCCATCTGGACTCTTGCAGCTCAAACAAGTGTGCTTGAAATTTTCCTTGGATTTTTAGCTGTTATTCAAAACAAAGAAGCCCCCAAAGTATCTCTGTTGGTTGGCTGAATCATCCACCAACAAAAAACATAGAAAACATAGAAAATAGGAGCAGTAGTAGGCCATTTGGCCCTTTGAGTCTGCACCGCCATTCAATATGATCATGGCTGATCCTCTATCTCAACACCATATTCCAGCTTTTTCCCCATACCCCTTGATGCCTTTTGTTTCTAGAAATCTATCTATCTTCCTCTTAAATATATTCAGTAACTTGGCCTCCACAGCCTTCTGTGATACAGAATTCCACAGGTTCACCACCCTCTGAGTGAAAACATTTCTCCTCATCTCGGTCCTAAATTTCCTACCCCATATCCTGAGACTGTGACCCCTTGTTCTAGACTTCCCAGCCAGGGGAAACATTCTCCCTGCATCCAATCTGTCGAACCCAGTCAGAATTTTATACGTTTCAATGAGATCCCCTCTCATTCTTCTAAACTCTAGTGAATACAGGCCTAATCGACCCAATCTCTCCTCATACGACAGTCCTGCCTTCAGTCTGGAATCAGTCTGGTGAACCTTCGCTGCACTCCCTCTATAGCAAGTATATCCTTTCTTAGCTTAGGAGACCAAAACTGCATACAATACTCCAGGTGCAGTCCCACCAAGGCCCTATATAACTGCAGTAAGACATTCTTGCTCCTGTACTCAAATCCTCTTGCAATGAAGGCCAACATACCATTTGCCTTTCTAACTGCTTGCTGCACCTGCATGTTTGCTTTCAATAACTGGTGTACAAGGACACCCAGGTCCCTCTGTACATCGACACTTCCCAAGCCATTACCATTTAAATAATACTTCGCCCTTATGTTTTTCCTACCAAAATTTCAGCTAGGCTATCCAATTATCCGATTCTTCATCGCCAAATGTGGTATAATCTCTATGACATCACAAACACACAGACTCCAAGATGGTTCTTAACACAGGAACTTATAAGATGACCCATCACATGCCTTTATTGTAATTACAGCAATGGCTGCATTTCCACAGTAGTCCACTAGATGGAGCTATATATTACAATACCCCGCTGGGACTTGGACTCGGTCTTAATTTCCAGAACTTCCTTTGAAAAAGACTATCTACTTTTAAAAACCTCTACAAAACTCATCTCTCCGACCAAGCTTTCAGCCATCACTCCCTGTTCTCTTCCTTCCGGGTCCTGTGTCTGTTTTCCTTATTTGTGGATGTTCTTTCAGTTAAAATTGCTATACAAGTGCAAGTTCTTGTTGAATACCACAGCTGCTAATGTTAAACTATTTTAATTTTTAAAAAATTGGAATTTTCTATGATGGATGGGACAGCTCGGTTTTATAAATTCCTGTCTTGTTTTCTAAAAATATTCAGGCAAGCTCCATTGCTGGTTTAATGTGCAGGACAAAAATCAAATACATCACCTGGATCTGACATTAGTGAAGTCCTAATACAATGGAGCTGGAAAATGTCCACGTTCTAATCGAATCACCGGCCGAGACCAATTCGGCTGAATGGCCCGTTTCTTTGCTGTAAATACTATGTAATCTGTCAATAGTCAGCAACATTTTGAGCTGTCAGTGTTAAACTTAGGCAGCACCTCCCAAACCCACGACCTCTACCACCGAGAAGGACAAGGGTAGCAGGCGTATGGGAACACCATCACCTCCCAAGTTCCCCTCCAAGTCACACACCACCCTGACCTGGAAGTATAGCGCCGTTCCTTCAGCAAAGTTGTATCAAAATCCTGGAACTCCCTCCCTAACAACACCATGGGAGTACCTTCACCACAGGGACGGCAGCGGTTCAAGAAGACTGCTCACCACCACCTTCTCGAGGGCAATTAGGACTGGGCAATAAATGCTGGCCTTAAGCGACGCCCACATCCCATGAACGAATAAAAACAAGCTGAAAATTTATCCATTCATTTTCCCAGATCAATTTTATGCAGGTGAAGAAATGGGGCTAGAACAGAGAAAGTGGGGAGAACAGGGAAGAAGAATGGGATTAATAGAATTATAGAATCTTACAGCACAGAAGGAGGCCATTTGCCCCGTCGAGCCTGTGCTGGCTCTTTGAAAGAGCAGTTGTGCTTAGTCCCACTTTCCCGCTTTTTATCCTTAACCCTGTAAGTTCCTCATCCTCAAGTACTTGTCCAACTCCCTTTTAAAATGATCAAAGGATTCAGCTTCCATCACCTTTTCAGGCACAGCGTTCCAGATCCCGTGAACTCTGAACGAAACAATTTCTTCTCGTCTTCCCTCTCGATCTTCTGACACTGATTTTAAATCTATGACCTCTAGTTATTGACCCACGCGGCAGAGAGAATAGTTTTACTCTATCTACTCTATCAAAACCTCATTGTCTTGAACACCTCGATCAGGTCACCTCTGAACCTTCTCGGTTCTGAGGAGAACTGTCCGAACTTTTCCAACCTCTCCTCCTAACTGACCGTAAAGGAAAAAATAAATAGCAAGAGTATTTAGTAAGCAGCGGTCGTAGTTTTAAAATCAGTGGCGAAAGATCGAGAGGGGAGATGGGGAGAGATTTTTTCACTCAGCAGGCAGTAAAGAAAGCAAATGACATGCTGGCCTTCATAGCGAGAGGATTTGAGTATAGAAGCAGGGAGGTCTTACTGCAGTTGTACAGGGCCTTGGTGAGACCACACCTTGACTATTGTGTGCAGTTTTGGGCTCCTAATCTGAGGAAGGACATTCTTGCTATTGAGGGAGTGCAGCGAAGGTTCACCAGACTGATTCCCGGGATGGCAGAACTGACATATGAAGAAAGACTGGATTGACTAGGCTTATATTCACTGGAATTTAGAAGAATGAGAGGGGATCCCATAGAAACATGTAAAATTCTGACGGGATTGGACAGGTTAGATGCAGGAAGAATGTTCCCGATGTTGGGAAAGTCCAGAACCAAGGGTCACAGTCTAAGGATAAGGGGTAAGCCATTTAGGACCGAGATGAGGAGAAACTTCTTCACTCAGAGAATTGTGAACCTGTGGAATTCTCTACCATAGAAAGTTGTTGAGGCCAGTTCGTTGGATATATTCAAAAGGGAGTTGGATGTGGCCCTTACAGCTGAAGGGATTAAGGGTATGGAGTGAAAGCAGGAATGGGGCGCTGAAGTTGCATGATCAGCCATGATCTTATTGAATGGTGGTGCAGGCTCAAAGGGCCGAATGGCCTACTTCTGCACCTATTTTCTATGATTCTATGATTCTATGGGTTGTCGGGATCTGGAACACTCTCCCTGAACTGGTGTTGAAAGCTGATTCCATAAATAATTGATTAACGGAAGCAGCAAGGAGATCAGACAGGAATGCATGAACGGAGGAGGAGGCGAGGATGGGAAAATGTGGCAGATCATCATCATCATCATCATAGGCAGTCCCTCGGAACGGAGGAAGACTTGCTTCCACTCTACAAGTGAGTTCTCAGGTGACTGAACAGTCCAATACGGGAATTACAGTCTCTGTCACAGGTGGGGCAGACAGTGGTTGAAGGAAAGGGTGGGTGGGGAGTCTGGTTTGCCGCACGCTCCTTCCGCTGCCTGCGCTTGGTATCTGCATGCTCTTGGCAATGATATTCGAGGTGCTCATCCTCCCAGATGTACTTCCTCCACTTACGTTGGTCTTTGGCCAGCGACTCCCCGGTATCAGTGGGGATGTTGCATTTTATCAAGGAGGCTTTGAGGGTGTCCTTCTGCCTACCTTGGGCTCGCATACCGTGTAGGAGTTCCGAATAGAGCGCATGTTTTGGGAGCCTTGTGTCAGGCATGCGAACAATGTGGCCCGCCCAACGGAGCTGGTTGAGTGTGGTCATTGCTGGGGATGTTGGCCTAGTCAAGGACGCCAACGTTGGTGCGTCTATCCTCCCAGGGGATTTGCAGGATATTGCGGAGACAGCAGGCCGGAAAGAGCAGAGGTGAACAGTGAAAGCAGTGGTGAGGCGGTGGGAGCCCAGGTAGGAGAAAGTTGCTTGAACAGAGGCATCGAGGAGCTGAGATATGAGCCAGTGGGGTCCATTTTCCTACCCGCCGTACATCGGGCTGTGGGCCATGGGTGGGTCACCGCTCCGCTTGGCTGATGATGTTCACTGTCAGGACTTTGTTAAATACAACAGATGAGCTGCTGGCACTGATCGGGCTTGTGGTCAGCTTGCTTCTGGGAGAGTGGTGTAAGGTTCGAAAATTCACGGCCGCATTTTATTGGAACATCCTAAGTACAAGAAAACTAAATGGGATCGTTCTATACATTTTAAATTAAGATTTTTGGCCAAGTAAAATCCTCAGACCAGGCAGGCTGGGAAACGTGTGGGCGGATACAGACATTGTGGAGCCTGGCTCACAAGCGAGACAGAGGCACTGGCCAATGGGGGAAAAGTACATTCTGGCAGACCAATCAGGGGTCGAGTCGGGCCTGAAGTGGGGAAATCCTCAACCAATGGGGACTACCCGGCCCAGTTTGAAAATATGACTCACCCCTAATCAAATTATGAACATCTTCTGATTAAACATTCAAAGCTATCTCCCCGCCCAAACTTACACAATTGGGTACAAATATAGGACCTAGAGAACCGCTGGGAGCAGGAACAGAGAGGAAGCCGCTGGAGCAGTGAGGAAGGAGAGAAGCCACTGGAGGAGCAGGAAAAGGAGTAGAGAAGCAGGAGCAGTCACACTCGGACAGAAACTGAGAGAGAACGGAGACGGACTGTTACTGGCTGGGAAACTGACCATCGAACGGGCCCTGGACTCGACTTGTGTGCAGAATATACAACCCAACTACCGAGAGGCCCAACATCATCTCAAGAAGCCAAGCCGCACACCGAACAACACTCCGAGGCCAACCAGCTGAAGAACCGGAGACCGAAGTAACTGGGAGAGGCAACATTCACTCCTGCTACCCCGTAAACCAACCATCCTAAGGCTAAAAGGAATAACTGTCAAAAAGGGATCGTAAGTATTATCCTGGGGTTTTCTTTTCCCAACTGTCAGCCTAGGTTAGTCAGGTAAAAAGGGGAGTGGGGGTGTTGTTAGAACTGTCTTGTAAAGGTAAAATTGTGTAAGGTTTTCGTTGTGTGCGTTTCTTTCCATAGATTGTCATAGTTTATAAGTGTGTGTCAGATATGTGTTTTGATGAAGTTTGACCTTGTTGAAAACTTACCGTGGTTAATAAATTGGACTTAACCGCTTTTTTTTTTGTTCCAAGGTCCACTTGTCTCTGAGTGTTTTGTTTTCCCTTGTGGAAGCTCATAATCCACCAAAATTCTGAGCTTAGAACCAGATAGGGGTACTAGGGTGCTTCGCAACTGCCAGTTTAGTGGTCAGCGAGCCATAAGCTGCTGGACCGTCCCCTAGAAGGGACAGAGAGGTCCAATACACCAACAGCCACCAAAGGCCCCCGTAATTGGGCAGAGCAGAAACCCCCTACAGCGGGCTACCTGGCGGGGCATGGACTGAATTGGGTCTAACACCTTAAAAGGGAGGGATGAAAAGATCTGGGTGGGGTGGTAGGGGAGATCAAAAGTTCAGCAGATTTAAGCATAAGAGAAACAAAGAGCACACCAATCAGTAAGGAAGCCTTTAAGATTTAAAAGTCCCAAATAGAATGATGAAACAATCATGGCCACACTTGGTTCCAGCTTCACCCAACTGCCTTTACACTGCTGCCGATTATTTTCCTTTTTATTGTGGGGCAAAAAGATCCTTGAAGAATTGGAGGCCTCAATAAAGAAGGGCGGTTAAGTAAGGGTTGTCCTATAAGGAGCGTGCTACTAGTTTAAGTTGATTTAAGTATGCCTTCCGATCAACACCCATCGGAAATGGCTGTTAAGATGTTCCATTCACATTATGGGGAAGCTCCCTAACTTGTGTGGGATTTGGTGTTCTGATGAGCTCCAGACACAACTGGTGTACAGGTGCTTTGTGTCCTCATTGCTTCTTGCCTGCACTGCACCTCAGGCAAGGAAGGCCCCAAGTGTGTACCATGGGTTTGAACAGAGATACTGAAAACTGAACAGGTTCTACAGAGCGAGATCGTGTAGCTGCAGCAGTTTGATGTTGGCTTAAATCGATGCATGGGAAGAACAAAGAAAACAGTGAGTCAGAGAGAGCAAACAGAAACTTCCTCCAAACATTCATTCTACTGAGAAACTGAGAATTAACAGAGATATTTGCAGAATTTGCACTAATGAAGCTTTCATTTAAAATGTAAGTTGTTTTAATGAACACCAGAAATTTGATTGCGAAGTCATGTTAAGGCCTTGGTAAATGCCAATAAAGGCTGCCTCAAGCAGAATTTTGCAGTCCTTCAACTTCCCACATATATTGCATCGAGAACGTACACAAATATTGTGCTGCAGCAACAAAGGGATTGAGGAGAATTCAGTCATATCTGTTAAGTGCGTGCTAAGAACCACCGAATGTACTGTATGTTTAATAAACTTTGAATGCTATAAAAGTGAGTCCTGACATCACCCCTGAACAGCCCAGCTCTAACTTTAAGGTTATGCCCCCTTGTTCTGGATTCCCCCACCAGAGGAAATAGTTTCTCTCGATCTCTCCTCTCAAATGCATTCATTATTTCAAACACCTCAATTAAATCACTCATCAACCTTCTAAACTCCAGCAAGCACAAGCCAACCTGTCTTCATAATTTAGCCCTTAAACTCTGGTGAATCTGCACGTGGCCCTTCCAAGGCTAATATATCCTTCCTGAGGTGCGATGCATAGGTGGAGAAATTTGGGTCGTTTCCGCCTCGCGGGAGAAGGGGGGGAGGGGGGGTGGAGTGCGCTGAGCCCAATTTAGCAGCCAGGGCGGGACATCTCGCAGCAGTTACCGGCCCCAACTGGGGCGGTGCGCAATTTCGCCCCCACAAAGTTCAAAATTATGGTAAATAGCAATTAGGAGCAAAATTGCGTGTGCTAAAACCAAATTTTCAAACAGGCATGTCTTTCTAGCATAGCACCCATTTAGTGCCTGTTTTCACTCTTTCACCAAAGTAATCACCTGCGTATTCCGCACAACCACAATAGTGGCTCGATGAGATGCAGCACCATCAATCACTATTGCTTGCTGTTGGTGACACTTTGCCTCCAGTAACGTAGACATATTTGTCTTTCTTGCATCCAAAGTGGATGACCTCACACTTCCCCACATTGAACTCCATCTTCTCTATTTCTGCCCACTCATTTAGTCGGTCTCTGTTTCTTTGTAATTTACTGTGCCTCCTTACGTAGGCCCCAAGTTTCCACACGCTACAAAACGGGCGCCCCTCTGAGCTGGGCGCCCGTTTTTCGCGCCAAAAATGGCGCCTGAAAAAAATCGCGTGATTCTGGAGCGCCCTACAGCTTCATGTCTGCTTGGCGCGGCGCCCAGGGGGGCGGAGCCTACCACTCGCGCCGATTTTGTAAGTGGGAGGGGGCGGGTACCATTTAAATTAGTTTTTTTCCTGCCGGCAACGCTGCGCGTGCGCGTTGCAGCATTCGCGCACCCACAGTGTGAAGGAAACATTGGCACTTGGCCATTTTTGTAGTTCTTTGTAGCTGTTTAATTTTTGAACATTTTTTAATAAAAGCACATTGCCCTTCTATGATCAGCACTGAGGCTTCTTGCAGCAATGAGAAGGCTGCAGGAAGCCTCAGAAGTCGAGGCAGCCGTTTCCCAACGGCCTCTCCCCACTGCCGTCGGGAATGGCTGCTCAACTTCTGAGGCTTCCTGCAGCCTTCTCACTGCCTCCTTCCCCCCCCGCCCGCCGTCGGGAACGGCTGCCTCCTCCCTCCCTCCCGTTCGCGGGAACGATGCCACACCACTGAGCTGACTGTAAGGCTTCCACCTCAAGTGGAAGGCTGCACAAATGCCTGCTTACTGCCCGACTGCCCCTCCCTCCCTCCCGTTCGCGGGAACGATGCCACACCGCTGAGCTGCCTGAAGCACTTTCACACAGGTAAGAAGATGGTTTATTTAATCTTTTCTTTGCTTATAAATGTTTATTCAGGTTGGATTTATTTGTATAATATTTGTATAATATAAATAAGGATTTATTTAGAATTTAATGACTTCCCTTCCCCCCCTACCCACCTCATTCCCAACGCCTAATTTGTAACCTGCACCTGATTTTTTAATGTGTAGACAAGGTTTTTTCAGTTCTACAAAAATCTTCACTTGCTCCATTCTAAGTTAGTTTGGAGTACGTTTTCACTATGGAAACTTTGAAATCAGGCATCAGTGGCCGGACACGCCCCCTTTTGAAGAAAAAATTCTGTTCCAAAGTGAAACTGTTCTAACTGACTAGAACTGCAGGAAAAAAAATGTGGAGAATTGCGATTTCTAAGATAGTCCGTTCTCCACCAGTTGCTCCTAAAAATCAGGCGCAAATCATGTGGAAACTTGAGCCCTTAGTGTCCTCAGATATGAAAACTCACTATTCATTCATCCAAGTCATTAATATAGATGGGGAAAAGCTGAGATTCCACTACAGATCCTTGAGAAACATCACTTGTCACATTACGGCAATAAGAGAATGTTCCCTTCATTCCTACTCGCCGTCTCCTAAATCCCAACCAATCCCATGTCACAAGGCTACCTCTAATTATTTGGCCTTTCTTTTTTGCTGCTAATCTCTTGTGTGGAACCTTATCGAATGCCTTCGGGAAGTTCATATAGGCAACAGCCATCGACACTCCCCTGTCCACTATGCTGGTGAACTTCAAAAATTCATGCTGAGTCTTTTTGATAAGCTCTTACTTGTCCATGTGCTTAGTCACTGATAATTGATTCTAGTGACTACAACTGATGTTAAGAGGATGGGTCTGTAGGTACCTGTTTTTTCTTCAGCATTACCATCACCAAATCCTCCACCATTAACATCCTGGGGATCACCATTGACCAGAAGCTTCACTGGATTAGCCACATAAATACTGTGGCAACAAGAGCAGGTCAAAGACTGGGTATTCTGCGGCGAGTGTCTCACCTCCTGACTCCCCAAAGCCTTTCCACCGTCTACAAGGCACAAGTCAGGAGTGTGATGGAATACTCTCCACTTGCCTGGAATACTCTCCACTTGCCTGGGTGAGTGCAGCTCCAACAACACTCAAGAAGCTCGACACCATCCAGGACAAAGCAGCCCGCTTGATTGGCACCCCATCCGCCACCTTCAACATTCACTCCCTCCACCACCGGCGCACCGTGGCTGCAGTGTGTACCATCTACAAGATGCACTGCAGCAACTCACCACGGCTTCTTCGGCAGCACCTCCCAAACCCGCAACCTCCACCATCTGGAAGGTCAAGGGCAGGAGGTGACTGGGAACACCATCACCTCCAAGTTCCCCACATCGTTCTGACTTGAAATATATCACCGTTCTTTCATCGGCGCTGGGTCAAATTCCTGGAACTCCCTCCTGACCACTACACGGACTGCAGCGGTTCAAGAAGGAGGCTCACCACCACCTGCTCAAGGGAAATTAGGGATAGGCAATAAATGGCAAACTTTCCAGCAACACCCACATCCCATGAATGACGAAAAAGAAAACTTTTAAATTACATGTGTAATTTTTCAATCCATTCCACAATTCCTGAATCTAGAGGGGTTTGAAAAATTATGTCTATTTATTTATTTTAAGACTCTGGTGAAAACTATCAGGACCTGGAGATTTGTCAATTTTAAGTCTCCTTATTTTCTCCATTGCCAATAAAAAAAACATTAAATCTAATAGGTTATTCCCCTCGAAATATGTTCAGCTTCCATTGTACAACTGGTATTTCCAGTGAAAATAGATACAAATTAAAGTTGTTTCTCTGGCTGTCACAAGTGGATCTTGAGCCAGGACTTACAGATGACTAAAATTGACACCGGGTTAAAGGACTTTCGTGCCTAGATAGCTGAAGCCATGGCCACCAATGATAGGTGAAGAACACAAAAAATAGGAGCAGGAGTAGGCCATTTGACCCATCGAGCCTGCTCCGCCATTTAATAAGATCATGGCTGATCTGATCATGGACTCAGCTCCACTTTCCCGCCCGCTCCCCATAATCCTTTATTCCCTTATCGCTCAAAAATATGTCAATCTCTGCCTTAAAATATATTTAATGACCCAGCCTTCACAGTTATCTGGGCAGAGAATGCCACAGATTTACAACCCTCAGAGAAGAAATTCCTCCTCAACTCAGTTTTAAATGGGTGGCCCCTTATTCTGAGACTAGTTTTAGTTTCCCCTATGTGGAAATATACTCTCTGCATCCACCTTATCATGCTCTCTCATTATCATATATGTTTTGATAAGATCACCTCTCATTCTTCTGAACTCCAATGAGGATAGACCCAACCTACCTTCATAAGTCAACCCCTCATCTCCGGAATCAACCAAGTGAACCTTCTCTGAACAGCCTCCAATGCAAGTATGTCTTTTCTTAAATAGGGAGACCAAAACTGCATGCAGGACTCCAGGTGTGAATTCACCAATACCCTCTACAGTTGTAGCAGGACATCTCTGCTTTTATATCATATCCCCTTTGCAATTCAGGCCAACATTCCAGTTGCCTTCCTGATTACTTGCTGGACCTGCTTATTAACTTTTTGTGTTTCATGCACAAGGACCCCCAGGTCTCTGTGTACTGAAGCACTTTGCAATTTTTCTCCATTTAAATTATAAACTGCTTTTCTATTTTTTCTGACAAAATGAATATCCTCACATTATACTTCACCTACCAAATTTTTGTCCACTCACTTAACCTGTCTATATCCCTTTGCAGATTTTTTGTGTCCTCCTCACAACTTGTTTCCCACCCATCTCTGTATCATCAGCAAACTTGGCTACATTACACTCAGTCCCTTCATCCAAATCATTAATATAGATTGTAAATAGTTGAGGCCCCAGCACCGATCCCTGCAGCACACCCCTAGTTACTGTTTGCCAACCGTAAAATGACCTGTTTATCCCAAATCTCTGTTCTCTGTTAGTTAGCCAATCCTCTATCCAGGCTAATATATTACCCCCAACCCCGTGAACTTTTATCTTGTGTAGTAACCTTTTATGTGGCACCTCATCGAATGCCTTCTGGAAATCCAAATACACCACATCCACTGGTTCCCCCTTATCCACCCTGCTTGTTGCATCCTCGAAGAACTCCAGCAAATTTGTCAAACATGATTTCACTTTCATAAAACCAATCTGACTTTGCTTGATTGAATTATGCTTTTCCAAATGTCCTGCAACTGCTTCCTTAGTAATGGATTCTAGCATTTTCCCAATGACAGAAGTTAGGCTAACCGGTCTATAGTTTCCTGCTTTCTGTCTGCCTTCTTTTTTTAAATAGGGGCGTTACATTTGTGGTTTTCCAATCTACTGGGACCTCCCCAAAATCCAGGGGATTTTCATAGATTACAACCAATGCAGCCACTATCTCTGCAGCCACTTCTTTTAGGACCCAAGGTTGCAAGCCATCAGGTCCAGGGGACTTGACCGCCTTTAGTCCCAATATTTTACAGAGTACTACTTCTTTAGTGATTGTGATTGTATTAAGCTCCTCCCTCCCTATAGCCCCTTGATTATCCCCTATTGATGTTTTTAGTGTCTTGTACTGTGAAGACCGATACAAAATATTTGTTGAAGTCTCTGCCATTTCCCTGTTCCCCATTATTAATTCTCCAGTCTCATCCTCTGGGGGACCAACATTTACTTTAGCCATTCTTATCCTTTGTATGTACTTGTAGAAACTCTTACTATCTGTTTTTATATTTTGTGCTAGTGTACTTTCATAGTATATCTTCCCTCAATTATTTTTTTAGTCATTCTTTGCTGGCTTTTAAAAGTTTCCCAATCTCTGGCGTCCCACTAGTCTTGACCAAAAAATATGCTCTTGTGTTCAATTTGATAGCATCCCTTATTTCCTTAGTTAGCGATGGATGGTAATAGCTTCTCTTACAGCCTTTGCTTCTCATTGGTTGAGTTATGAAATATCTCCTTAAATTTCTGCCACTGCTCCTCAACTGTCCCACTCTTTAATCTATTTGCCCATTCCACTTTAGCCAACTCTGCCTTCATAACTTTGTAGTCTCCTTTATTTAAGCTTAGGACACTGGTTAGAGATCCAACTTTCTCACCCTCCAACTGAATTTGAAATTCAACCATGTTATGGTCACTCATTCCTAGAGGATCCTTTACTAGGAGATCATTTATTAATCCTGTCTCATTACACAGTACCAGATCTAAAATAGCCTACTCCCTGGTTGGTTCAGCAACGTACTGTTCAAGGAAACTATCCCGGATACACTCTATGAACTCTTCCTCAAGGCTACCCTGATCAATTTGCTTTGTCCAGTTAATGTGAAGGTTAAAATCACCCATGATTATTGCCGCCCCTTTTTTACAAGCCTCCATTATTTTTTGATTTATAATCCGTCCAACAGTGTAGCTACTGTTAGGGGCCTATAGACTGTGCCCACCAGTGACTTTTTCCCCTTATTATTCCTTATCTCCACCCAAACTGATTCAACATCTTGATCTTCTGAGCCAATATCGTTTCTCACTATTGCACTGATCTCATCCTTTATTAACAGAACTACCCCATCTCCTTTTCCTTTCTGTCTGTCCTTCTGAATTGTCAAATACCCCTGAATATTTAGTTCCCAGCCTTGGTCACCTTGTAACCATGTCTCTGTAATGGATATCAGATCATACCCATTTGTATCTATTTGTGCCGTCAATTCATCTATTATGTTACGAATGCTGCATGCATTCAGATAAAGAGCTTTTAAATTTGTTTTTTACCCTTTTTTCCTGCTTTGACCCCACTTTCTGATTCACTTTTATGTTTATACATTCTGTCCCTTCCTGTCACGCTCTGGTTTTCATTTCCCCCAGTGCTACCCTGCTCTATTGCCTTCTCCTTCTTCGACTTTTTAAATTTTTGCAAAGCTGAACCCTCCCCCCACAGTTTAAAACCCTCTCTACAGCCCTAGTTATTTGATTTGCCAGGACCTTAGTCACAGCACTGTATAAATGGTGTCCGTCTCAATGGAACAGCTCTCTCTTACCCCAGTACTGGTGCCAGCGCCCCACAAATCAAAACCTATTTCTCCCACACCAGTCTTTGAGCCACATGGTTAACTCTCTGATCTTATTTACCCTATGCAAATTTGCTCGTGGCTCAGATAGTAATCCAGAGATTATTACCTTTGTGGTTCTGCTTTTTAATTTGGCCCCTAGCTGCTCATATTCCCTCAGCAGAACCTCTTTCTTTGTGCTACCTATGTCGTTGGGACCTACGTGGACCACGACAAATGAATCTTTCCCCTCCCACTCCAAGTTCCTCTCTAGCCCAGAGGAGATGGCCTTTACCCTGGCACCGGGTAAGCAACACAGCCTTCGGGACTCACAGTCTCAGCTGCAGAGAACCTTATCTATCCACCCAACTATACTGTCCCCTATCACTACAATGTTTATTTTTACTCCCCCCACTTGAATGGCCCCCTGTACCATGGTGTTGTGGTCAATTTGCTCATTCTCTCTGCAGTCCCTGCCCTCGGCCACACAGGGAGTGGGGGGGGTGGACAAGTGACCAGAGTAGACCCCACCAGGATGGCCTGAAAGCACACTGTTTCTTCCTTGAACAGAGGCACAACCAGTCCCATCCACCACCCCCTTCCTCCTCCTTCTCCTCCCCCTCTGCCTGGCTGAACAAGTTCTCCTTTGACTCTACTCACTTCCTCCAAATAAAAAGGTGTTGCTGTGGGAACCAGTATAGGTCGTAGCTTTTCCTGCCTTTTAGTGGGATATGTGGAACACTCTTTGTTCCCGTCATAATCAGGTCCCCTAAATCACCTCTTTTTCCAGTACATTGATGACTGCATCAGTGCTGTTTCTTGCTCTCGCCCGAACTGGAAACTTTGTTTCCATCCTTCCCTTGCCTTGCCTTCACATGGTCCATCTCCAACGCTTCCTGTTATGTTGTTATGTATTTAACCCTTTGTAACCTGCATGACACCTGGCCACCAGAGGGCCCACCTGTTGGAATCCCAAGAGATCCCAGCAGCCCTTGGGAGCACAGTATATAAGCAGGTCATCCACGAGGTACCTGCACTCTGGAACCTTAAAGGAGCTAAGGTCACACTGGATCATTGTACACAGTACTCAGCTTCATCCTTTATTATGAGTTTACCAATTGGTGACGAGGTAACGAACAACCGCACAAAAATGCAAAAGAACAGTCAGCATCCTGGAGAAGTTCCCAGAAGGGGACGATTGGGAGGCCTTTGTGGAGAGAGAATTGATCAATACTTCATGGCCAACGAGCTGGAAGGGGATGAGAGCGCCACCAAACGAAGGGCGATCCTCCTAACCGTCTGTGGGGCAACAACCTCTGGCCTCATGAAGAATCTCCTGGCCCCGGCAAAACCAACAGAGAAATCCAACGAAGAATTGTACGCTGGTCCGGGAGCACCTAAATCCTAAGGAAAGCGTTTTGATGGTGAGATATCGGTTCTACACGTGTCAACGATCGGAGGGCCAGGAAGTGGCGAGCTATGTCGCCGAACTAAGGCGCCTCACAGGACATTGATTTTGAGGGATTTCTAGAACAAATGCTCAGAGACTTTTTGTACTGGGCATTGTACTGTACATGAGACAATCCTTCACAAACTGTTGATTGTAGAAACTCCGAATCTAAGTAAAGTCACAACGATAGCCCAGGCATTTATGTCCACCAGCGACAACACCAAACAGATTTTGCAGAGTAAAGAAGTTCCGGCAGTCCTATGCATAAAGTAACGTCGGTCTCAAGCAGAAATTAAATGTAGTATCTCCAAATTTGCGGATGACACTAAGTTGGGTGGCAGTGTGAGCTGCGAGGAGGATGCTATGAGGCTGCAGAGTGACTTGGATAGGTTAGGTGAGTGGGCAAATGCGTGGCAGATGAAGTATAATGTGGATAAATGTGAGGTTATCCACTTTGGTGGTAAAAACAGAGAGACAGACTATTATCTGAATGGTGACAGATTAGGAAAAGGGAAGGTGCAACGAGACCTGGGTGTCATGGTACATCAGTCATTGAAGGTTGGCATGCAGGTACAGCAGGCGGTTAAGAAAGCAAATGGCATGTTGGCCTTCATAGCGAGGGGATTTGAGTACAGGGGCAGGGAGGTGTTGCTATAGTTGTATAGGGCCTTGGTGAGGCCACACCTGGAGTATGGTGTACAGTTTTGGTCTCCTAACTTGAGGAAGGACATTCTTGCTATTGAGGGAGTGCAGCGAAGATTCACCAGACTGATTCCCGGGATGGTGGGACTGACCTATCAAGAAAGACTGGATCAACTGGGCTTGTATTCACTGGAGTTCAGAAGAGTGAGAGGGGACCTCATAGAAACGTTTAAAATTCTGACGGGTTTGGACAGGTTGGATGCAGGAAGAATGTTCCCAATGTTGGGGAAGTCCAGAACCAGGGGTCACAGTCTAAGGATAAGGGGTAAGCCATTTAGGACCGAGATAAGGAGAAACTTCTTCACCCAGAGAGTGGTGAACCTGTGGAATTCTCTACCACAGAAAGTAGTTGAGGCCAATTCACTAAATATATTCAAAAGGGAGTTAGATGAAGTCCTTACTACTCGGGGGATCAAGGGGTATGGCGTGAAAGCAGGAAGGGGGTACTGAAGTTTCATGTTCAGCCATGAACTCATTGAATGGCGGTGCAGGCTAGAAGGGCTGAATGGCCTGCTCCTGCACCTATTTTCTATGTTTCTATGTTTCTAAATGTACATGGCAGAATGTACACGCCGGCTGCTATGGCCCAACCTCAGTTAATCCGGAGTATGCCATCAATCGTTAATGCAAGGCAGTTAACACCTTGTTGGCGCTGTGGAGGTGATCATCGGCCCCATCAATGCCGCTTTAAGCACTATGCGTACAATGGTTGCAGAACAATGGGACACCTCCAATGAATGTGCAGGCGAGCTGCAAACCCTGCAAACCACCATGTTGCAGAGGAAGATCGATCCACTGTGGATCAGACTTAATTGGAGATTCGTACTGAGAAGGCAGAAGTGTACGGGGTATACACATTCACTACGAAATGTCCACCAATAATGTTGACAGTTGAACTGAACGGTATTCCAGTATCTATGGAACTGGACACGAGGGCAAGTCAGTCCATAATGAGTAAAAAGGCCTTCACGGGCTGTGAGGCAAAAAGGCACACAAGCCCAAGCTCAGCCCCCTTCACGCCAAACTTACTTACACCAAGGAACTAATCCCTATAATTGGCAGTGCAGAAGTCAAAGTCTCCTATGATGGAGCAGTACACAAACTGCCGCTGTGGATTGTGCCAGGGGATGGCCCCACGTTGTTTGGCAGAAGCTGGCTGGGAAAAATCTGCTGGAACTGGGTCGACATCTGAGCGCTTTCATCAGTCGACGATGCCTCATGTACCCAGGTTCTGAGCAAGTTCCCATCATTGCTCAAGCCAGCTTCTCGGGGGCGAAAGTGCAGATCCATTTGGTTCCAGGTACGCGACCCATCCATCACAAGGCACGGGCGGTACCGCACATGATTCGTGAAAAAGTGGAAATTGAGCTGGACAGGCTGCAACGTGAAGACATCATCGCACCGGTGGATTTCAATGACTGGGCCAGTTGTCCCGGTACTTAAGGAGGATGGCATGGTTAGAATTTGTGGGGACTATAAAGTAACGATTTTGCTGCAGGATCAGTACCCGCTACCCAAGGCAGACGACCTATTTGCGACCCTGGCTGGAGGGAAGACATTCACTAAGCTGGACCTGACCTCGGCCTACATGATGCAGGAGCTGGAGGAGTCTTCGAAAGGCCTCACCTGCATCAACTCACACAAAGGTCTGTTTATCACAACCGGTGCCCGTTCGGGATTCGGTCAGCCGCAGCTATCTTCCAACGGAACATGGAGAGCCTGCTAAAGTCGATTCCTTGCACAGTAGTTTTCCAGGATGACATATTGGTTATAGGTCGGGACATCATGGAGCATTGAAGAATCTGGAAGAGGTTCTTAGTCGGTTGGATCATGTGGGGCTCAGGTTGAAACACTCGACGTGTGTTTTTCTGGTACAGGACGTCGAGGTTCTTGGGAAGAAGAATCGCAGCAGACAGCATCAGACACACCGATACCAAGATGGAAGCCATTAAGAACGCGCCGAGACCACAGAACGTGACGGAGCTGCGGTCGTTCCTTGGACTCCTTAACTATTTTGGTAATTTCCTACCTGGGTTAAGCACCCTGCTAGAACCCCTTCATGTGCTACTGCGCAAGGGAGACCACTGGGTATGGGTGAATTCACAAAAGGCTGCCTTTAAGAAAGCCAGAAATCTGTTGTGTTCAAACAAGCTGCTTGTCCTGTATAATCTTTGTAAACGATTAGTGCTAGCTTGCGTTGCGTCGTCATATGGGGTCGGGTGTGTGTTACAACAGGCTAATGATTCGGTCGCTTATGCGTCCAGGGGTTTGTCCAAAGCCGAAAGGGCCTACAGCATGATTGAAAAAGAGGCTCTGGCGTGCATCTATGGGGTGAAAAAAATGCACCAGTACTTAGCTGGCCTCAAGTTTGAGCTTGAAACTGACCACAAGCCGCTCATATTGCTGTTCTCTGAGAACAAAGGGATTAATACCAATGCCTCTGCCCACATCCAAAGATGGGCGCTCATGCTGTCGGCATACAGCTATGTAATCCGCCACAGACCGGTCACAGAGAACTGCACAGATGCTCTCACTCGGCTAACATTACCTACCACTGCGGTGGAAATGGCACAGCCAGCGGACTTGCTCATGGTTTTGGAGGCATTTGAGAATGGGAAGTCCCCCATTATGGCCTGCCAGATCAGGACTTAGACCAGCCAGGATCCTTTACTGTCCTTGGTAAAAATCTGTGTCCTCCATGGTTCCCAGTAGAGATGCAGGAGACAATTAAGCCGTTCCACAGACGCAAAGATGAGTTGTCCCTGCAGGCGGACTGTCTATTATGGGGCAATCGCATGGTGTTGTCCAAGAAAGGCAGAGATACGTTCATATGTGAACTGCACAACACCCATCCAGGCGTCGTAATGATGAAAGCCATAGCCAGATCCCATGTGTGGTGTCACGGCATCAACTCCGATTGAGAGCCGTGAGTGCGCCAGTGCAACACTTGCTCTCAGCTGAGCAATGCACCCAGAGAGGCACCGCTAAGTTTGTGGTCGTGGCCCTTCAAACCGTGGTGGACTATGCGGACCCATTTCTCGGCAAAATGTTTTTGGTTGTCGTGGACGCTTACTCAAAATGGATTGAATGTGCAATAATGTCTGTAATCACGTCCACGGCCACTATTGAAAGCCTACGAGCCACATTTGCCATGCATGGCCTGCCTGATGTCCTAGTCAGCCACAATGGGCAGTGCTTCACCAGTGCTGAATTCAAGGAATTCATGACCCGCAACAGGATCAAACACATCACATGTTCAAGCCCGCATCCAATGGACAGGCAGAACGAGCAGTTCAGACCATCAAGCAAAGCTTGACACGTGTGTCGGAAGGCTCCCTGCAGACCCGGCTGTCCTGAGTGCTGCTCAGCTACCGCACCAGACCCCACTCACTCACCGGGGCTCCCCCAGCCTGAGCTGCTCATGAAAAGGGTGCTTAAAACAAGGCTCTCTCTTGTCCACCCTGATCTCCATGATCATGTGGAGGGCAAGCGGCATCAACAAAATGTGTCCCATGATTGCACAAATTTGTCACGCGATATTGAGATCAATGATCCTGTGTTTGTGCTCAATTATGGACATGGTCCCAAATGGCTCACTGGCACGGTCACAGCCAAAGATGGGAATAGGGTGTTTCAAGTCAAATTGTCCAATGGACAAACGCACAGAAAACATTTGGACCAAATCAAATTGCGGTTCACCAACAGCTACGAACAACCCGAAGAGGACGCCACCAACTTTGACCCTCCAACACACATACACACACACGTGGCAACTGACATAATAGTTGACCACAAAGCCGAACTCACCATCCCCAGCAGCCCGCAAGGCCGGCTGCCCAACAGCCCAGTGAAGAACTGACCAACTCACCCACACCCGCATTTGTACCGAGACGATCAACAAGGAGCGTAAAGCCCCAGATCGGCTCACCTTGTAAATAAGTGTACTATTGACTTCACGGGGGAGTGATGTTGCATATTTAACCCTGTGTAACCTGCATGACACCTGACCACCAGAGGGTCTACCTGTTGGTGTCCCAAGGGATCCCAGCATCCCTTGGGAGCACAGTATATAAGCAGTGCACCCACGAGATACTTGCACTCTGGAGTATTATTAAAGGAGCCAATGTCACACTTGCTCATTGTACACAGTACTCAGCTTCATCCTTTATTACAAGTGTACCACTTCCCTTCCTTCCTCGACTTCTCTGTGCACATTTCTGGGGATAGGCTATAGACCAATATCCACTATAAGCTCTCTGACTCCCACAGCTAACTTGACTACACTTACCCCCACCCCACTTCCTGTAAGGACTCTATTCCATTCTGCCAGTTTCTCTGTCTCAGTCACATCTGTTCCAACAATGTCACCTTCCATATCAGTGCTTCTGATAGGTCTTCCTTTTTCCACAACTGAGGATTCCCCGCCACTGTAGCTGAAAGGGCTCTCAACAGTGTCCATCCCATTTCCTGCACTTGTACTCTCACTTCTTCCCCTCCCTCCCAGAACTACAGTAGGGTTACTCTTGTCCTCATCTTCCACCCCACCAGCCTCCACTTTGAATGGATTATCTTTCACCATTTCTGCCACCTCCAGCATGATCCCACCACCAAGCACCATCTTTCCCTCTCCTTTCAGCATTACGAAGGGGCCATTCCCTCCATGACACCCTGGCCCAGTCCACTATGACCCCAACACCCCCTCCGCTTCCCATGGCAACTTCCCGTGCATGCGCAGGAGATGCAACACATGCCCTTTTGCCTTCTCCCTTCCCACCATCCAAGTCCCCAAATGCTCCTTCCAAATGAAACAGCCATTTAAATCTATCAATTTAGTATACTGCATTCGCTGCTCATGATGCAGTCTCCTCTACATTAGAATGACCCAATGCAGGTCGGGTGGCCAAACGCATGTTGGGTGGCCAATTTTTGGTACACCTCTGTTCATTCTGCAAGTGTGACCCGAGCTTCCGGTTGTCTGCCACTTTAATTCTCCGCTCCACTTGAACTCTGACCTCTCTGTCCTCGGCCTCCTACACTTTCCAATGAAGCTCAACGCAAGCTTGAGAAACAGCACCTCATCTTCCAATTAGGCACTTTATAGCCTTCCGGACTCAACATCGAGTTCTACTAGTTCAAATCATAATCTCTGTCCCCATTTTTCCCCAGACGGCAGCTACCTTGCTTAAAACCTGTTACATCTCTAACTTTTCTGACTTCTGATGAAAGGCCATCGGCCTGAAGCATTAACTCTGCTTCTATTCACACAGTAGCTACCTGACCTGCTGAGCATTTCCAGCATTTTCTGCTTTTATTTTTGAGTAGAAGGAATGCAGGTTTTGTAGGGTTGCAGGTCTAGGAGGTTACAGAGACAAGGGAGGGCAAGGCCTTCGAGAGATTTGAAAACAAGGACGAGAAGTTTAAATTCAAGGGGCTGGATTTTCGGACTTCTGCCGCCCCAGTTAGCGTCCCGGAAGGGTGGCGGTAAGCTTTTCTGGGCAGGCGGCTAGCTGGGACATTCAGTGCTGGTTTTGACGGGGAGCAGAGCATGGAAGTGGTGAGCCAGTGAGCAACGTCTCTGCTTGCGACACCGGCTCAATATTTGGATCGCGCCCGACCCGTATTGCTCCGTAGTGCGCCCTGGAAGGAACGCCTGTGGAAGCTGGCATTCCACGCTGCAGCAGCCACAGCAAGGTTCGACCCGAGGTAAGTTTAATTGAGTTTTTTGCGATTTATGTTGTGGTGGCGTGACATATTTGTTGGGAATGTTTTTGGTGGTTTTTTTTCAGATTTCCCCGCCCCCCCCCCCGGCCTGAGGCCTCTCTTAGGACGCTCTGAGGCCGGCTGTTTAGCTCAGGATTGTCACTTGCTCAGCCGGCCTAGCACCCTAAAAGAGGTGTGCAACGCCTCCCTTTGCGCCCCGCTCCAAACTCCGGGCCCAGCTGATGAATTTTGCGACGGCAGACGCAAAACATTTGCCGCTCCGCCCGGGAAAACGGCGCAACAGGGGCGCGACCGAATTTCCACCCCAAAGTCCCACCGGGAACCAATGTAGATCAGCGAACACAGGGGGGTGATGGGTGAACGAGAATCGGTGAGAGTTAGCACAGGCAGCAGAGTTTTGGATCAGCTTAAGTTTGTGGCGGTTGGAAGATGGGTGGTCAGCCAGGAGAGCATTGGCATAGTCAAATCTATAGGCAACAAAGGCACTGATGATGGCTTGAGCGGATGAGCTGAGCAGGGACAGAGAAGAGTGATGTTACGGAGGTGGATATAGGTGGTTTTATGATGGAGAGGATATCTGGGTACTTACTTCTTCTGGTTAACGGACAAGTTTATATTCATGAGGATTTGATTTGTGCACTAGAAAACTTTTTGCTGGATACTTGGATATTATAAATGTATCAAACATCAATTGTCTTTTCTCGTATATGTAGCATTAGGATATGCAGCTATTTTGTCTTTCTAGTCTTGTTTTGACAGGATTGTAGTGCATTGTATGTAGTATTTCTTCTATTGCTGTAAGCCTTTCTGAAAATCAAATCAACTCATGAATTGAATCAGATCATTCATATACACCACAGAAAATCAAATATACCATAATGTTTGCTGTGAATTTATAGGTTACGGATTCAGTTTGACACGGATGCACAGCTTAAAGTTTAAAGGGATTTTCTACAAAAGAAAAGATCAAGATGTCACAATGCATCTTGGAGCCGCAGATCTGAATCGCACGTGGATGTGTATCATCGAGCAAGAAAAAAATCAGATCAGCAAGAAATATGGAGCAAGCTAGGACCATTAATTCTGATGTATATTCCATACCTGCACAAGTTATGCACCTCTCAAGCACTTTGCTGTAAATATTACTCCAATTCTGGTATCTTGTGTATCCCCCACTTCCTTTGCCACACCATTGATGGCCGTGCCTTATGCTGTCTAGTACCTAATCTCTAGAATTTCCTCCCCAAACCACTCCACCTCCCTCTCCTCCCTCAAGACGCTGCTTAAAACCTACCTTTGACCAAGCATTTGGCCACCTGTCCTAAGAACTCATATTGTCGCTCGGTGTAAAATTTTGACTGATAACGCTTCTGTGACACATCTTGGGATGCTTTACTATGATAAAGGCGTTACATAAATGCAAAATGTTGTTCATATAGATATTGATCTGATCTCTTTTTAAAAATTTGATCAATAGGATTTTACATTTCTAAGCTGTTGTCCAAGTACTATTTTAAAATGTCCCCTTTTAAAAATGGTCTTCCTTTATGCAAGACCCTACGATGCATCTCTCTGATCAATCTTACAGGGTTAAATATCGGTAATTCTCCATATCGGGAGTTCAGTTGACGGAGGAGAGAAGACGGGAACATTGACAGCATATAGCCGCCCAATTCCATTGCCGTTTCCAAGATGTCTTTGCAGTGGCAGATAGAAAAAGAAAAAAAAGACTTGCCTTTAACATAGTGAAACAGCCCAAGGCGCTTCACAGGAGTATTAGGAGATAAAAAATGTGACACCGAGCCGCAGAAGTAGAAATTAGCGCAGGTGACCAAAAGCTTTGTCAAAGAGGTATGTTTTAGGGAGCGTCTTAAAAAAAGGAGAGAGAGGTAGGGAGACGGAGAGGTGTAGGCAGGGAGTTCCAGAGCTTAGGGCCTAGGCAACAGAAGGCACAGCCACCAATGGCTGTGATTATAATCAGGTATGCTCAGGAGGGGAGAGGAGCATAGACATCATGGGGGGAGGGGCGTTGTGGGGCTGGAGGAGATTACAGAGATAGGGAGGGGCGAGGTCATGGAAGGATTTGAAAATAAGGGTGATAATTTTGATCGAGGCGTTGCTTAACAGGAAGGCAATGTACAAAAGCAAAATACTGCAGATGCTAGAATCTGAAATAAAAACAGAATGCTGGAAATCTCAGTGAGTCAGGCAGTATCTGTACAGAGAAAAAAAGAGTTAACGTTTCGGGTAGATGACCCTTCGTCAGAACTACACTGACTTCGTGAGAAAGCCAATGTAGGTCAGCGAGCACAGGGGTGATGGGTGAGCGGGATTTGATGCAATTTAAGACACGGGCAGCCGAGTTTTGGATCACCTCTAGTTTAGGGTAGAATGTGACAGACCAGCCAGGAGTGCATTGGAATATAGTCAAGTCAAGCCCAGTTCAAGTCAAGAATTCTCTACAATGCGGTTTATCGGCGCTAAAAATTCAAATGCAAAGGAAAACCAAATCCATACAATGTGATTCACTGTGTGGTGCTGTTAACGGACTCTGCATTTCGGCTATTTCAAAATGGCGCATGATGTAACTCGGGCAAAAAAAAACTACCATCGCTCTATGTATTTTTAGTTTTAATCTTGAGAGCTTAAGAAGGTACAAGGTAAGAAATGGGTATTCATCCCGTCCTTGCACAGAGCATATACGATCTACTTGATCGGACTCTACCATGGCAAAGTTTGACCAACATTTCTCCCCAACACCCAAGGATAATCAAGTAAAGCTCCATAGTCTGTATCCATCCTACATTATTAATTCATGGACAATTGCTTTCTACTTGGCACTTCCCTGATACCAGAAACTACGGATGTCCAAAGGGTATGCTGATAATCCTGCAATCTCATGCTCAACTAGGCACTTTATAGTAGTTGGTAGTGCGCTCACCTCTGAGTCAGAAGGTCCACTCCAGAAACTTGAGCACAAAATCTTGGCGGACACTCCAGTGCAGTACGGAGAGAGTGCTGCACTGTCAGAGGTGCCGTCTTTCAAATGAGATATTAAACCGTGGCCCTTTCTTCCCTCTCAGGTGGACTTAGAAGATCCCATGACAGTATCGAAAAGGAGAACATGCGAGCTCACTGCAGTGTCCTGGCAAAAATCCATCCTTCAATCAACATCACTAAATCAGATTGTCAGATCATTATCACATTGGTGTTTGTTAGAGCTTGCTGTGTGCAAATTGGCTGCCGCATTTCCTACATTACAACAGTGACTACACTTCAAAAGTACTTCATTGGCTGTAAATATACTTTGGGGAAAAGTGTTATGTAAATGTAAGTTATTTCTTTATAAACTATCCTTGATGGGAATCTATTCACATAGTAGCTACTCAGCAGAGGAACATATCTTTCGATCCCGAGCAACTTTTAAGTTGCACACGGAGATAATTTCCTCAGGCCTTCTGCCGCACCGCCGGTGTAACCTTGGTGGTAGTTTGTCAGAAACAGGGTCCCTGATGAGGTTACGCCGACTGTTCCATACATATCCTATGTTTACACTTCTGAATGTTCAATTTTCATTGTCGTAAAATGGAACAATATGTTACTTAAATGTTGTGATGCTGAACTGTGTGTTCTTCAAGGCAAAGGTTAGTAATGCTGGGGAATTAAATTTATTATATCGCAAGCAGTCCCTTATCACTTTTGTATGGATCTGGTTTCCCTATGCAGTCTAATTCTTATTGTAGAACAAACATCTTCTACTGGACCAATGTGACATTTCTACCTCCCACAGTAGCCATTTTGGAGCCTTCTCTTGCCAGTTTAGTACTAATAATTGTTGAATTATGGGCTGCTTTGTGCCCTAGGCTCATGCCTAGTAGGAATTACGTTGCAGTTGCTACAACTCATTTTATTTAGGGTCCTACAGGCAGCAGAGAGAGGTGACCTTCAACCCAATTCCTAAAGGTCAAAGAATGATGCTCTTTTTAAAAAATTCATCAACGGGATGTGGGCGTCGCTGGCAAGGCCGGCATTTATTACCCATCTCTCATTGCCCTGGAGAAGGTGGTGGTGAGCTGCATTCCGTGTGGTGATGGTGCTACCACAGTGACTTTGGATCAACTGAGTGACTTGCTAGGCCATTTCAGAGGGCAGTTAAGATTCAACCACATTGCTGTGGTCTGGAGTCACATATCGGCCAGACCAGGTAAGGATGGCAGATTTCCTTCCCTAAAGGACACTGGTGAATCAGATGGGTTTTACAACAATCTGGTAGTTTTCATGGTCACCATTACTAGTTCTTATATTCTAGATTTATTAAATGAACTGAATTTAATTTCCTCAGCTGCCGTGGTGGAAATTTGAACTCATGTCTCTAGATTATTAGTCCAGACCTCTGAATTATTAGTCCAATACCAGAACTACTATGTTACCAATCACGTTCCAACTCATTCATCGCCCAAAATAAGGCCGGTTTAAAGCCTCAAATGCAAAGTTCACACAGAAAGAAAAGAAAACGAAAAGACTTGCATTTTATACAGCACCTTTCATAATCTCAGGATGTTGCAAATCACTTTACAGCCAAATGCTTTTGAAGTGCAGTCGCCGTGGAAACGTGACAGCAAATCTGCTCCCAACAAGGTCCCACAAACAGCCATGTGATGATCAGCAGGTAATCTGTTTGAGAGTGATGTTGGTTGAGGGATAAATATTGGCCAGTGCAATGGGCTGAACTTCTCTGTTCCTCTTTGAAATAGTGCCATGGGTACCTTTTATATCCATATGAGGGGGCAGACCGGGCCTAGGGTCAAGGTCTCATCCGAAAGCTGGCACCTCTGACAGTGCAGCACTCCCTCAGTACTGCACTGGAGAGTCAGGATAGATTATGGGTTCAAATCTCTGGAGTGGGGCTTGAACCCATGACTTTCTGATTGAGGGGGGAGAACCACAACTGGCACCTGGCTCAGAAGTGTACTGGCCTTCAAAACCACATTCAAATAAGCATAGGGACAAAGCGGCCATCCAAGATATGGCTGCCTCATACAATCTTATCAAAATATACTGCCTGGTATAACACACGAGGGGCAGTTTTATGAGCCCGTGCTTCACACCGGGAGTCTCTCCTTTCCGCAACACGGAATGGTGAAAATTACCCTTAGCATTTTGATTCTAGTGAGATAACACCGTCAGGCAGAAGTCAGAAAACAACAGAAGAGCTGTGATTAACCAACCAATACAGAAACTGGAGCTGGGCACTCCATGTAGTTTTAAAGGGGCAGCATGTCAAAAGGTCAACAGAAAAAGGCGGCAGGGTCACCAGTAACAGTGGTTCTGTGATAAGCCACGTCCACAGGCCCCGATACTCGACAAAGCCCTAGTTCCAAACACTACAAATGTTTAGATATTCAAATCATTCAAGCTTATATAATGATGTGGATAACGTTATGTATATAATTTTCATATTAATGTCTTTGGGGATACCTCGAGAACAATACATGTGTGTGTGGGCATCCTGGGAACGTTGTAATTGGGTAAAACAATGGTGCATGATTTATAATTAATGTTGAGAGGGCATTACCACTTCATAATTCAGGTTTTCATGTCCCTTACATCTTTGAAGTGTAGTTTAAAGTTTAGAAACTTTAGGCAATGCAACTCATGCAGCATTTATGAATGACTCAAGAGAAATTAGCTGTAAGTAATGCCTTTATTGTAATCACTGTCTCGAAAATGTTGATAGAATCTTCCCAGTTACACTGACACGTATAACAAATTATGTTTCTTAAGCTGCATTGCCAGAGCTTTTCTGATGGTTCAGTTGGTGAAGAACTTTGTTTAGTGATAGGCTGAAGGAGGAATTACCAAGGTCCAGTCCCTAGGCGTTGCTGGTGTCAGTCAGGGTGACAGCATTCATTCACGGGATGTGGGCATTGCTGGCAAGGCCAGCATTTATTGCCCATCCCCATTTGCCCTTGAGAAGGTGGTGGTGAGCCGCCTTTTTGAACTGCTGCAGTCCATGTGAAGGTGCTCCCACAGTGCTGTTGGGGAGCGAGTTCCAGGATTTTAACCCAGCGACGATGAAGGAACGGTGATATCTTTCCAAGTCAGGGTGGTGTGTGACTTGGAGGGGTTTCCATAATTGGTGGCAAACTATAATTGTGCTGGGGAGGGGTAAGAGATGAAAAATTACCCAGCTGACCTGGTGACACTCATTGCCCGAGCTCAGAGACGAAAAATGGGCAGTTGGACAAGGCACCAAAGAATCAGAATCAGCACCTTCAGGAAAAGGAGGTGAATGAGGAAAACTGGTGATTGCGGGGCAGACGGGGTGCAGGGGAACGATGATGCCACACTAAAGATTACACAGGAGATAATAAATGACTGTAATTTACAATTAAATGAAGATAGACTGAGAGAAAATAACAGCTTCTGCTGCCAACCCTTACCCAGTGAAGGCCGACATTGAAATATGTTTGGTTTCGATCAGTTGCTTCTCTGATTTCCATCATTTCTGCTCCTTGGCAGGAAACAGTGAAGCTGTAATTTTTACCCAAGGCATTTAAGCAGTGAGAGGAATGTGTCCCCCAGAAGCCGCACAGGCCAGAGAAACACAGGAGCCGATGTACAGTTGGAGCGTGCGAAGGGGTGCAACGATCGCCCCGCCCGACACTGGCGACAAACCCGAACCACTCTCACGGGCGAATGAGATTGGCGCGCTGCCAGCGCGCGGAGAGAGGCAGAGCGGTGGTGTCGGCAATCTGACAGCTCCTCTGTGGAGCAGAGACAGCAATCCTTACTTCAGGGCAGGGTAGATTATCCGGGGTGGGGCGGAGGGGATGCATTGGTTTTATGCATTCTCTTTTCGGGCTTCTGTTTAGGCCGCTCAGTTCCTGGGTGGAGCACGACGGGGTCCTATAACTGGCATCGGACCCGGATTTAAATTTTATTGAGGCTCCCGCCTATTTTGGGCAAGACTGCTGACTGTCTATTTCGAAACTGGCTAGAAAACCAAGCCAAGCAGGTCCTCAGGTGGCTAAAGGTTGGGGGTTGTTTTAAAAAAAAAACGATTGGGATCTACCTTATGCCTAGTTTTTTCAGAGTGAACATGTCGGGAGGCAGATGAAAATCCCCCCTCCCCTAGTAGAATTTATGGATGCGCTTTTTTGCATGAGCAAAATGCTCTGATTGTTGCTCCATGATCACATGACCTGATTGCTGATTAGTCCCCTTGGAGGATAAGGCACACCCAGTAGTTTCTCTGGAATGTGTAATTAGAACCGCCCAGTCCAAGTTCTCATTGACTTTGCAACGTGTAATTTGAGCCTTTCTGACTGCCGACTCCAGACAGGAGAGAGCTCCCCCATCCCAGCACAAGTTCGTGCCCTATCCCAGCCATAGCTCCTGACCCTCATCCAACCCAAGTGCATGCACCCCCCCCCACCCTAAGTGCATGCACCATCCCAGCGCAGCTTCCTGCCCCATCCCAGCCTAAGTTTCCTGACACCACACAGCCCAAGTTCATGCCACCTCCAAACCAAGTTCCAGACCTTACCTTCACCACCCCCGCACCATAGATGGGGCATTGTGTGAGGGTCAGGGATCGTTAACAGGTTTATTGGGTATAAAGTGAATAGTGACAGTGTCGTGACTTCCGCATTTCACCACTCCAATGATGTTCCTTGTCACACACCCACCGAGCTTTGATCTCGATCTCTCCCAATGTTTTCTCTCCCACAGAAGGCAGCGAAAATATGTGTAGATAATCACAGCGATATTCTATGCAATAGGAAGATAATTCAAAATCTAGACACTTGCGGCACAGCTCCACGCAGCACAATTCCAGCTCAAAATACAGGCCCGACGTCCGTGGCGTGTTCGAGGAGTCTGCGCATGCACGGGAACATGGTGGTGCACATGCATAGGCGTCAAGGGCGGAGTCCTGGGCATGCAGGTGCTAAAACACTAGTGCAATTAATCACTGATAATTTATTCCCATCTTACTGGGACCTGTAGTACCTCCCAACCCAAACCTCCGATCTGACCGAGCACCAGAATTATCCTTCCCAAAGAAATCACCGTCAAGGCCTGCTAGGAGCCCACTCCACTGCACCCAATTGGCATCACATGGCTGTAACCAACACATCCAACTTATCTTCCACAACTTCCACCCCAAACCCGCTCTAAATTAATGCCGCCACTATATGAGGGACAGTACAAGCACCAGTAAGGTCTCCCGGAGGCAGGCACAACACTGAGCAGGGAGGTTTTAAGGAATTGAAGATTGCTGTTACTTTGGCTGCATACCAATCTGTTTGGTTAATATTTCTGCTGAGATTTGCTCTGCAAATAATATAGCTTTGGACTGAGGATGTGGGATTTATCATTGGAAGTCCTTCTAGTTTTAGGTTATGAAGAGGATGAAGATAAGGAGATGGGAGGAGGATAAGGAGATGGAAGAGTACAGAATATACGTACTTACAGTAAGGCACCACTGAAGATTGTTTCCTACACATAGTTGCCCACTCACTTAGACTTTTCGGATAGCACTCAAGACCACACTCTGAAGACTATTGGGGAGATATGTTAACTACCGGCTAAAGATCTGAAACTCCCTTCCCCCAGGTGGACAGCACTGTACAGATAGATCAGTTAAAGTCATTACTGCCTTGCATATCTTTGCCACTGGATCCTTCCAAGCAGCATCTTTGTCGTGTTAGTCAGGCAGTAGCACACTACTGCATCAAAAAGGTCACGGGATGCTCTACTCAGTTTGGCTGCATGATTCATAACATTCAGTCTTTAGTTCTGATGAGGGGCACACACATGAAATGTCATATCCTGGTCCTTTCCCTTTATAGATGCCGAGTGATGGTGGCTGGGGTGCAACGGCAACCACACGCTAAAAAACATCCACGCACAGGCGTCTTCCGCCCTTCAGGATGTAGTTCAGGATCCGGAATATCATTGAAACACCTGTGAACTCATCCGCGCTTTCGACATGGAAGCAAGTCATCCTCGTTTCGAGGGACTGCCTATGAGGATGATGAGATGCCGAGTGGCCTGCTGTGGCTTTCTGCAATTTCCGCTTTTAATATCATTTATTTATACAATGGTGGGTGCTTTTGACTTTTCATAACGAGATGAAGGGGAGAGGAGTAATAGAAATTTAGTTGCATAGAAAGAAAGAAGCTAACGGGAGGGGAAATAGGTGGAAAATAAATAATTCTCAATCCACATTTTATACCATGGGTACTAATCCATTACCTAAAAGGTAATTCCTGGAGGCTTTGCTGAGCGGACTCACATCCATCACTACACCGGCTGATGATGCTCAAACTCAGGACCTTTGCAGTTGGCAGAGAGGAGACATTGTGGGTAGTTTTCTCAGTACATACAAGTGAAAGGTGCATTGCTTCAACAGGGCAGCAAAGTTGCACACAGTTGGGTAACTCTGTGCCCATATTTTTCTGTCTATTAAAATCAATGGATGGGGGGACCGTGGGCAGCGTACCCCACGATTTTTCAATAAGCACCAACTGCGGGCAAGGTTGCCCGCTCCTCACCGCTAGCGAGCACTTTGATGTACGTGTCTTAATTAATGATCCAATGCACTGGACCACTCGATACACCACAAAGTCTTCCGACGTTATATGAGAGCGACAACAATGCCACATGAGGTAGAACAAATGCTTTGGGGTACAGTTACAAAGATCCAAAAATGACAGACAGCAAAAGACAAGCTGATTCAGCGAGCCTGTCCCGTACAACAACGCTGCAATTAAACTACATGACCTCAATACTCCCTCCCAGGAGCAGTCGAGTCAGTTTCTGGGAGAGGCCAAAAAAAATGTTAAAAATCCCAAAGCCTGTTCAAGGAAGGAAGGAAGGAAAGAAGGAAAGAAAAAAGGAAAGAAAAGAAAAAAGGAAAAGGAAAGGAAAGAAGGAAAGAAAGAAGGAAAGAAGGAAAGAAGGAAAGAAGGAAAGAAGGAAAGAAAGAAGGAAAGAAGGAAAGAAGGAAAGAACAGACAGACTTGGATTTATATAGCACTTTCACGACCACCGAACATCTCAAAGCGCTTTGCAGCCAATGAAGTATGTTTGGAGTGTAGTCACTCTTATGATGTGGGTAACGTGGCAGCCAATTTGCGCACAGCAAGCTCCCACAAACAGCAATATGATAATAACTAAAAAAAACAGGATTATCTCGTCATGTTGATTAAGAGATAAATATTGGCCAAGACACCGAGGATAACTCCCGTGCTCTTCTTCAAAATAGTGCCCTGGGATCTTTTAGGTCCACTAGAGAGCAGACGGGGCCTTGGTTTAACATCTCAGCTGAAAGACGACACCTCCAGTGACTGTCCCGACACCCTGCTCAGTTGAAACAACTTACATTTATACAGCGCCGTTAACATAGTTAAATGTCCCAAGACGTTTAACAAGAGCGTTAAGAGACTGAGCTTAGTGTGTCAACACGTGATAGTTTGTTTTAAATCCAACAGTCAGAGTTTGTCATTTCGATGTTATGTATTGTAGTTTACTGTATCCGAGCCAATAATGCATGTCTTTTTACATTGATTGAGCCAAATTTAAAATTAATACACATACTTTTAATGAAGGTACTTCTCTGTCAAGATATGAATTGTTCAATTTATTCCTTGAGAGCAAAGAACGTAGAAGATAGAGGCAGAAATTACACCAGCACTTATTCGTATTAGTTGCAGCAGTAAGCTCCACAGGTTCATTGAAGTTTATGCTGGTTGACATAGTTAAGTCAAGGGACATTTCCCATTGCATGTGTGTATTTTAAATTCAGTATTTAAGGTTAAAAGAGGCGGCATGAGCATGGTTGTCCACTTTGAAATATGTTCCGTTTACCCTGATCATACTACGCTAAATGAATAATTCCCGCTTGCAAAGGCGATCTATAACCTAATTTGCCCGAGGTAAAATCTGGGGTACATGGCTAAATGTTGGCATCTACAACTGAGAGTGTAAATCAAATTATACAACACAACCAATGGCTGATAAATAGCTGCAATTAACTACTTAAAACCCTGGCTAGTTAATAATTTATCTTCTAAAAATGGAGGAATGAGAAAGAGGATAAACCAATCGACTGCGAAAGACATTTGCACAGAAATGTAACCCGGAGAGATGAATAATGACTGCAGCTTTTCAATTAATTCTCAACTGCGCTTTCTCCGGTTGTATAGTAAACAAAACGGCCATATTGGCTGTGTCCCTTATGAAACGATGACGAGAGCCTAGACATTCGGGTGCGCCCATTGTGGGTACATGTGGGGGCGAGGGGGAGGGTTGGGATGTCAGAGTGCATTCCTGGTGGGGACGGAGGCAGAAGGACGTACATGCGTTATTTTAATTTGGGGTCGAATAATTGTCCCGTTGTTCTGAGAGAGTTCAGTATGTGCCGGTTTAAACACTGGGGTGTTGGAAAATCGACAACACCAGATTCTGTTTAAATACATTGGGCTAGACTTTCCACTAGGTGGCTAAGGCCCAAAAGAGAGAAAGCGAGAGAGAGCAAGCGAGAGAGAAAGAAAGAAAGAAAGAAAGAAAGGAGAGAGAGAGAGAGAGAAAGAAAGAGAGAGAGAGAAAGCGAGAGAGAGAGAAGGAAGACAGGAAGAGGAGATTTGTCGGGCTGGTTGGATTGTAGTGAGAGTAAAAGTAGTTCTTGAGTAATAAAAAAATTTATATTATTTTACTTCACAGTGTTTAAGTGCATTGAAAGTTTGGAAATTATTTTTAAAATATAATAGTATACTATATAAACTTTAAAATGGAGGGTGAAACTGAGAGAAAAAGGGCAAAACCATTCAGCGAGGAGGCCAGTGAGGCTCTTGTTAATACTGTACAGGGCAGGTGGGATGACTTGACACAGGGTGGGCATGGGAAATCTCCACCCCGTGCGTACCGCAAAATATGGAAGGAGATTGCCGATGTCATAATATTTTAATGATACATGCAAATTTTAATTGCAATCCAAATTTCTAATCGAACATTGTTTATTACCAAGTCCATTAGCTTATGCCATGCCATGTTCTCTTATCATTTACAGAAGAAGATATCTATCAATTGCTCAGAGCAGAGGAGGATGGGCGGCGGCTCTGCTTATATACATCCGCTGTCAGAATATGAGGAGCTTGCGGTCGCTTTAGTGGGATCTGACAGCCGTTCGGTCACAACCCATGGTGTGGTTAACCCACCCTCGAAACTCGTGAGTAATGGGAACTGTACAATGTGTCAAACATTATTAAAGACATTTTAAAAATCTCTCTTAGTTACGCATGTAATGTCCTGCAATTATAATGCAATATACTTTTGATGTACGAATGAGGTCATGGCAGCCCTGGTGAACCGTTGTGTATATGGGGTATTGAAAAGTATTGTTATGTTGTGGGTTATTGAAAAATATTGATGTGGAGCCATCCACTACATGTTGGTGTTGGTGGTTGGTGGTATACATTTTTGTGGGGGGGGGGGGGGGGGGATGGAGTGGGGGAGGAGGACAACCTGCGGCCATCTCTATTGAGATGGAAGAGGCACCGGGACCAAGCGGTGTGCAGGTGGCGACGCCAAGGCGCAAACCTTTGCACACGCCGACCCCACGGATGTTGGGTCAGCGAGGTGAGCAATCGCCTACCTCGGAGGGGCAGACGGAGTGCTTGATATCCCTGTGCAGGGAGATGGTCGCGACCTTATCTAGGGGTTCGAGGGTTTCTCCACAAACTGGAGCCAGTTCTCCATGAACCTGGAGCATGTTCAGCACGAACTTCTCCAACTGGTCTTCCGTGCAAACCCAGATAGCACAGGTGACGTTGGAGGCGATGCGTGAGCAGACCACCGCAACCAATGCCCTTCAGCACGCGTTGCTGGCTGGACACGGCGCTGCACCCAAAGGTGAAGTGTCGGCTCGCAGCGAGACCCCGAGCATGCAAGCGAGTACGGAGGACACAGTTCCTCCTGACTCCGAAGTGGAGCCTCAGACTTCCGCTTCCACTCCTTTACCTCCACCACGGCAGGAAGTCTTGCCGTCCCATGCTGCACAATGCGTTTGTGTCAGTCTGCGTGGACCAAAATGGGCGGGTGGGGTAAGAACACTAGGTGGGAAAGGAACTGGAGGGAAACGTGGCCGCAGGTAGGGGGGGTGTTTTCATTGTTAAATTGTGTTTTGTTCATGGTTGTTTGGGGTAAGGGTGGGTTGGGGGTGGGGGGGCGGATGTTGTTAACTATTTTTTTTTTTAATTCATTCATTCGTGTTAATAAAAAAAATTATTTAATTCAACAATTGTTGTGCCTTCTCTTAGTTACATTAAGTATAACATTTTCATATAACATATTTATAGTTGTTCATCATTATTTGTTCAGTCTTTTATTATAGTGGTACTTTACTTAAACTTTACTTAGCCTAAGCATTAATGCCGATGCCAGGCCAGTGCAGGCAAGACAAAAATGAAACCCCACGCAAATGATTAACCCTAACTGTAAATGAACATTTGAATATGCACAATGATAGTTCATGCAAAGCGTTCATTAATGAGCTGCTGACGCAATAGCTTAGCAGCAGTGTAACTGCCACTGGTCTTCGGGAGGGGGGGCTGGTGGTACTGGTGCTAGATCGCCAGGCTGATGGTGAGGACCCAAGTCCTCACCTGCATCCTCTTCCATCTCTTCCACCTCGTCGGCTGGTTCTTGTGTCTGTAGGCTGCCTCCAGGCATCTGAAGCACTGCTTTAGGACTCCAATTTGTCTTTTCAACGATGTTGCATGTCGCTATGTGACTTTCATTATAACGCTTCTCTGCTTCAATGACAGGATTACGCAGAGGGGTCATGAGCCAACTGGCAAGGCCATATCCTTTATCCCCCCAGCATCCAACCGTGACCTTCTGGCCGATTGACAAACAGGTCAGGGATAGCACTCCCACGTAGGATGTGCGCATCATGGCTGCTGCCAGGGAATGTAGCATTTACCGTCAGGATTGTTTGGTTGTGGTTGACAACAAGCTGCACATTTAGGGAGTGGAACCCCTTTCTGTTCCGAAACACCTCCGCGTTCTTTAAGGGTGCTTTCAGGGCAATGTGCATGCAGTCTATTGCTCCCTGTACCGTGGGGAAGTGTGATACCCCGTAGAAACTCAAAGCCCTCTCGGTCTGTGCCTTCTTGGTCATTGGGAAGCTTATGAAGTCCATCCTGCGAGCGTAAAGGGCTTCAAGTCACCTGTCGAATGCAGCAGTAGCATGCCGAGAGATATGGCAGATGTCGCCAGCTGAAGCCTGAAAAGATCACGATGCGTAGAAGGCTAGGGCAGCAGTAACCTTCACCTCAATGGACAGTGCGATTCTGATGGTGCTGGAAGGCTGCAGATCACCCTTGACAAGTTGGCATATCTCATCGATGACCTCCTTCCGGAATCGCAGCCTCCGAAGTCAAGTGTTTTCAGACAAGTTCAGGTAGGATTGCTTTTCCAAGTACCTTCATTGGCTGTACAGTCGCCTCCTCTGTCTTCGTCTCTTTCTACGCATTACTCTGCCACCTCTTCGATTGATCCTTTCAGTAACCAGTGTGTGAGCAGTTACAAGTAATGGCAGAGAAAGCATAGGTCCCATCACTAGCAATAATTACTTACACTAAATTAAACTAATCTCTCTACTCTCTAATCACTGTACTCTCTACACTGTATACCAGTCAGTCAGTCTAATAGGCCCCAATAATCAGTAATTAATTTCACTATATATAAAAGCACTTTTCAAAAAAAAAAAATGCCTCTACAATAGCTAATATATTATATATACCCTAATCTAATATTGAGTACAATTATCTTTAAATAACTCTCTAAATAACTCAACTATTTAACTCCTTCTTTCTGTTGCCTCCACCCTTCCTCCGATCTTCAAAATGGCGTCCGTAGTGCCCATTTCCTTCTGTTAAGCTCAGTAAAAGCAACTATTTCTCAGCGATCTTTTGGGCCTTGCATCAGCCCAGCGAAGTGCATGCTAAGTGCCGAAACTTGGGATGGGCCTTGTGTGGGCGATCATTTCGGCGAAGTGAGCCAAAACTTGGGCACCTGTTTTTTCAGCGATGTTTTGGGCCTAGTTTCCACTTTTTCCTCAAAATGGGCGATAGAGGTCCGTTTTGGGCGCTAGATGGGGCGATGTGAAGTGGAAAGTCTAGCCCATGATTTCCACCTTCGACTTAAATACATTATTTAAATACATTAATTTAAATACATTATTTCCACCTTAGATTGTTCCCAATGTGTGCTCCCGACTCCAATGCAACCACCTTATCCAAGAACGTTTTTGAAGGTTGTGTCACCAGGAGAACTCCGCTGCTCTTTTAAAAACTATAGTGCCATCGGCAAACTCCTGAGAGTATAGACAGGGCCTCGGTTTAACATCTTATCTAAAGCATAGCACCTCTGACAGTGCAGCACTCAAGTACCGCACTGGAGTGTCAGCCCAGATTATGTCCTCCAATTCTGACGAAAGCTCTCCCATCTGAAAGGTGAACTCTCTTTCTCCTCAGATGTTGCCTGACCGGCTGAGTATTTCCAGCATTTTCCGTTTTTATTTCTGAATTTCAGCACCTGCGCGGTATTTTACTTTCACGTACTCAAGTGTCTGGAGTGGTGCTTAGATAGGGTTGCCAACCTTCCAGATTTGCCCTGGAGTCTCCAGGAATTACAGATTAATCTCCTGAACAGTGCTGTGTGCAGCAACCCAGGAGAAAAATAAGAGGGATATTTATTTTAAAAAGCTTTTTTTAAATGAACAGTTTCATTATAAATAGATGCGAAAATAGTCTGTTTGGCAGTGGGGGGGGGGGGCGTGGGGGGGTGGGGGGGGGGCAGTTGGAAGTGGGAGGTCATATGACAAAACCTCCAACAATGCATCCAACCAGAGTTGCTGACCGCAAGCATGAACCTACGACCTCCTGACTCAGAAGCAAGAATGCTACCCACCGTGCTAAGGCGCAGACTTTTTTTTTAAATTTAAAGCTTGGAAAGTGCTGATGTTGACTTTAATGTAAAAATATTTAACATGGTCATCGGAAATTCCTGTGACTGCTTTTTTAAGGGAGGTATGAACCCATTTGTAATGAACGAGTTAACGCTTGCGTAAAAATAGCAGTCGTACAAAAAGCATTCAAACACCAATATCAACAACAGTCATTTTGAGGTTGCAGAGTACACCATGGATAAAGCTGGCAATTACCTCTCATCTTGTACTGCTTGCCTCACTGTCCCTTCCTGTGTGCGTATGCTGTAAACTAGATACATTATCGGCTCACCATAGTGGAGAACCTCACTTGCCAGGTCTAGTTGTGTCAGTGATGGAGGAGTCAGTATTAATTTGCTTCGTTTTCATAGATAAGACAATATTAAATACATGTGTAGTAGAATCCCTAAATAGCTCCTGCACAAATTATACACTTTCGTGGTACATCTACAGTATGTGCATGCTGCACTTGTGCGTCAGGCTCTATGCAGTGGTAGACAAAGAAATTGATAGATAAATAAACCAACACACAAACAGATAGGCATTGATTCAATAGTAACTTTCAAAAGGGAATTGGATACATACTTGAAAAGGAAACATTTTCAGGACCAAGGGGAAAAGAGCAGGGCAGTGGGACTAATTGGACAGCACTTTCAAAGAGGCACGATGGGCCAAATGGCCTCCTTCTATGCTGTATGATTCTATGTTAGTGAGCTAGAAAGAATTACAAGCAAAGGGGACACAAAAACAGAACGGACGCTGCCTCAATTGCTTTGTGAGTCTATCCAGTGAATAACTGAGCCAGCGAGAGCCTCCCAGAGTCCGTCCCTGCTTTTTGCCAATGTCGTTGATCTCATCCAGGTTGGTGATTTAAGAAGTGCAACAGCTGGCCTCCGGAAACCGGGAAGGGGAAAAGCAGCTCGGGGTTCAGCTCCTGACCTTGCAGGCTCTACAGACGTGAAAGCATGTGGAGGTGGAACGGAGAACAGGATCAGGTCACTTAGTCCACCGGCCTCTTGAATGGGAACGGTCAAAGGCCCACATTTGGACAGGTAGCAGAAAGCGACCATACAATGAGCATGGAGCTGTATCCAGAGCAGGGATTCAGTGCATTCAGGAGGGCAAAAGGATTGGAGAGAAAATGGCAAAAGCAGAGAGAGAGAGAGAGAGAGAGAGAGAGAGAGACAAGATAAGCTCTGGCACAGAGAGAGACCACCTGGTAAGACTTCTGCAGATGTACAGACGCCGACTAAAAATGACTCCACTAGGAGCTGGCAACAAGCAACATCAACCAGCAAATCACCCACTAAGGCACCCGCAGTAAAATAATTCCAGACTATGCTGCATGCTGTGCACAGTGAAAAACAATCTATTTTGAAAGATAATTAGCTGCATAACCTCAAGTACATGACACATGCAAGCACCAATCAAAATAGACTCTTGTTATGCAGCAGGCAGGTTTCAGGTAGCATTAATGCCAATTAGGTTTCTCCACACACAGCATGATCTGTGTCGATAAAGGTTGATGGCAGGCTGACATGGTGCATTTCTGCATTGAGTGGAATACTATCTGGAAACTGTGATGCTTTACTCTGCGCACAGGTTTAACACAGAACACGAGCCAAAATGTGCAGCCCTTGGATGTGGCTATTCAGTGGCATTGGGATAATTTTGACTTCGAGTAATCGTGTAAAAGGGCCACGATCAGATCAGCCGCTGGTTATGCATCGCTCCCCTTTGAAATCAATGGAAATTAAAACTGGGAGATGTACAACAGGCGGATTAAATCGATGTCGCTTGTTTTAAAAGAAATCGATATCGCCCATTTTACCTTAGTGCCTAAAGTCAAATTCTGCCCATTTTGTGAACGAGGACCAAGATTTATTTTTAAAAATCCAAATGAGTTTTACAATTCACTTTCCCCAAGCCCATAGCTACTTTCAAGCTCTGAAACCATCTGTCATATGAACATTTCAGATGCCATGGGATCGAGTTCCTTCTGCTTGTCATAGATGCCGTAAGTGTTATCAACGCAATCCGGTCAGCATTGGCCGGACCATCGCAAATGATCGGGGAATTTTGAACGCTAATGGAGTTACACCCAAAACCACTTACGTTTGTGCTTTCCGCGATCTTTTCCGCTGGTTAAAGATTCAATTTGCCCGGATCAGGTTCCGACAACAAAACTCACCACGCCCTCAGGTCAACATTGAGAGATTCCACCAATTGCGCTGGTTAGGGAAGGTTCTTCAAACTGCGCTCGTTTTCTAAGGCGCACAGCCATTGGAAGTCACGTTTTTAAAGTTTTTTCACATCACAAAATACTTAATTTACTAAGAAACTCATCAGTGCACACCAATGAAAGTAATAAATGGTTCAGTATAGTTTTTTTGAAGTGATTTTTACATCAGGTTACTCACAGTTGGAGGACAGAACACCTTTATTAAAAATGCTTATTTTTGGGTGATAAACCCATTTTCAGTTGTATTAATCAAATTGCCGCCGGTTACCGCTCTTAAATACAAAACAATACTGTTTAATGGAAAAAAAAGAAATGATGTTCTGTAATGCTGCCCAATTGTGTGGGTTCGTGATTTTGCAAATTAATTTTAGTAGAATCGTGAATTGTCGGTAACCTAATCAGCACAATTTTAAGATCATTTTGGACACAATTAGCAGCTTGCATTCTAAATAGAACCCTCCTATTAGGACCCCTCGAGAGAATTTTAGCTTGTCCTGCTGCATGTATGATTTAAATTGATAAAACAATGTTATCTAAATTAGTTTGTAAAAGTTATGTCTGGTAATATTTACACAACAGATTGAATGAAATTAGCAGTGTCACATCTGCAGACAAGCACTTCACAGCCAATGAATTGCTTTTTGCAGCGTCAATAAACACAGCGGCCAACTTGAAGGCCTACGGCCAAACTACAATGGGCCAGCCCGATCTCGTCTGATCTCGGAAGCAAAGCAGAATCAGGCTTGGCCAGTACTTGGAAGCGAGACTGCCTGCGAATGCCAGGTGCAGTAGACCTGTCTTGCCAGCAAAAGCGGCTATCAGGCCCTATAAATTCACAGTGCTTTCAATCACTGAACTTTTGTCCACTGGCTTGATTGAGGCCTTCCACATCTGGTGGGCACCAGAGGGACTGGAGTGCATCACCACCATCGGAAATACGACATTCATTTAATTTGTTGAAGTTCACAAACTTTGTTAAATTACAGGTTTTATTGGATGTGGCCCTTTAACAAGGGAGCACATGGTTGACTTTTAAACAAGAAAGAGTCAGCAAAGTTCCACAAATAGGAATGAGCTAAATAGCCAGTTCTTGCAGGTGTTGGTTGAGGGATACATGTTGGGTAGGACTAGCAGGAAAACTCTGGGATGACTTGCTTCCACTCTAAAAGTGAGTTCTCAGGTGGCTGTACAGTCCAATACGGGAATTACATTCTCTGCCACAGATGGGACAGACAGTGTTTGAAGGAAAGGGTGGGTGGGGAGTCTGGTTTGCCGCACGCTCCTTCAGCTGTCTGCGCTTGGTTTCTGCATGCTCTCGGCGACGAGACTCGAGATGCTCAGCGCCCTCCCGGATGCTCTTCCTCCACTTAGGGCAATCTTTGGCCAGGGATTCCCAGGTGTCGGTGGGGATGTTGCACTTTATCAAGGAGGCTTTGAGGGTGTCCTTGAAGCATTTCCTCTGCCCACCTGGGGCTCGCTTGCCGTGTAGGAGTTCCAAGTAGAGCGCTTGCTTTGGGAGTCTCGTGTCGGGCATGCGGATGATGTGGCCCGCCCAATGGAGCTGGTCGAGTGTGGTCAGTGCTTCGATACTGGGGATGTTGGCCTGAGCGAGAACACTGACGGTGGTGAGTTTATCCTCCCAGTGGATTTGTAGGATCATGATGAGGCAGCGCTGGTGGTACTTCGCCAGCGCTTTGAGGTGTCTGCTGTATAATATTGTGCATGCTGCAAAATAGATGTGCTGCCCCTTCCCAGGCTCAAATTCCCAATAAGATCTACTTGGATTCTTTGGCCCATTTATTGTTGAGTGAGGCTCTGTTTATCCGCCCCCCCCCACCCCCGTCAATTTTCTCCCTCTTCGCTGCTGAAGGCACTAACCCTTGTTGGGTTGCAGTTCCACAGGCAGGGACATCAGTTTATCACCTCGCCCAGGTAAATAACCATGCAGGAAACCTAGACAGCGATCGCCAGCACAGAGGGCAATATGACAGCAGCAGATATCAGCTTCATTCAATGTCCACTTTGTGCCAGGGTTTGCTAAAAATGATTAGAAGTGGGAACTCGGGATGATTTTTTTCCCCCCTCTTTCCTAATCCTGCTATAAACTGAAAAAGGAAAAAAAATTCATCCATCTTCAACTTGCTGGAGTTCTCCAGGGAAATGAGACTTAAAGCAAAGTGCTTTTTAATTAAAACTGTTGCGTCTGGTCGCACAATACCAAGTCAATGAAGGCAAGTAAGCGTGACCAGGAAGGAAGCAACTCTGGCATAAACTCTTTGCAATTTGCTATGGGAGTAGAATGAGGAATTAATCAGTGTCTAAGAAACTGCTCCCTTTCAAACAAACAATATCTTGGTTAACAGAGTCCCTGCCCAGTCAGTACTGCGGTAGCTCAAATTAATTGTGCATAAAGGGTTACCCACTTAAAGCAAACAAATGCCAGCGTCTTATAAAAGTACAATGCCACCTCTTGTTATTCAATATTATTTGAAGAACAATGGGAATTGGCTAGATTTCATTATTTTTCCTTGATTTATATTATTCACACCAGCTTGGGAAGTTCCTTGGAGACCGTGCAGAACTGATTGCACTAAGTGATGTGACTTTTAAACACATTGTTCCAATGACCACAGTATTTACCAGCTTATGCATTTGACAAGCAAATGCAAACCGTTCTAAAAAGGTTTCTTGTCAAAAAGGTGGAAATATACCAATACCCAACCCAATAAGGAATCTTCCATAGAAAATGCTTGCTTTTTATGATATTTAAACTCTGTCTATATCAGAGTTGAAGTGGGTACTTGTATTAATTTAGTAGCTTCTGCACAGAGTGATGGGTTTGAGAGTTTGTTGGATAACTGTATTAAGGGTTACGGAACCAAGGTGGGTAAATGGAGTAAAGTTACAGATCAGCCGTCATCTCATTGAATGGCGGAGCAGGCTCGAGGGGCTGAGTGCCTCCTCCTGTTCCAATGTATGTCACCCATCATCATAGGCGGTATAGAATTTACCAATATCTCACAAAGATTCCAGGTACCTTTCCCCTGCAGAGGAGAAGAATCCCTTTCTGGACTTTTAAAATGGAAGGAAAACTTTGGGACACAAATGAATTTTAAAGGGGCTGACGAGGCCTGCAGGGGATAAAAGGGGATGCATTCATGGAGACCCCCCCCCCCCAGTGTTTCGACTCATAGGAAAGGGAATTTAATTTGGAACTATCTACCAGAAAGTTTGAAATCCTAAAGTGCACATGGAAGAAACTACGAACTTTAATCGAATTTGGAATTTTTAAAAGGTGTATGTTGGGTCTGCAAGAAAAGGAGTGGGGTCAATATCTAAAGGGCCAGTTTGGACATTGGAACTAATCAAATTGTCTGGGAACTGTATACCCTCGAAACTTGCCCCTTGAAAACATTAGCATTTAAACAATCAACGATGGAAGAAACATTTATCACCGCACCCGGAGGACCCAAATGTCACATACATATTCCAACACCTTTTCAACAGGCATAGAAATATCTGGCTCAGGCCAGACTAGCACAATGGAGAGCTCACCAACTTCGAAAAGCCTATTAACACCAGATTAAAACCACTTAATCAAGTTTCAGTTAGCTGGCTGAAAATTCGAAACAAAGAGCTGAGCTAGATTTGATGGAAGATAAGGAAGCCTGTTTTAGTATAACTGAAGTCTGTTCTGGCAGTTAGGTGTGCTTCAAGGGACACTATTAAGTTAGCAGTCTCGCTGCATAAGTTCTACACCAGCCTCGAAAAGTGGGATCCCGAAACATCGGCGAAAGGAATCTCTAAAACCCAGAAGGACTGCACCATAACAGCAAACAGGCTGTCAAAATGACTATTGGAAAGTTGCGGGCCAATGCGACCAACCCAACAGTCAACTGGAACCAACCCGATAAAACCGAAGAAAAACCAAAGATTTTTCCGCTTACAAGCTGGTCCTACGCTACCAAGGGGTACAGACTACAGAACGTGGACAACTAAGGCGAACCCTGGAGTTGGAACTGTCAAAAAGGGGATTGGTGAGCATAGCCCCTGAACCCCCCAGATCTATAATTTTGTTAGTTAGGGGAATTGGGGGGAGGGAGGTTGGGATAACTTGTGTAAATGTATCTGCATTCTCCTTTTTACCCATTTAGAGTTTAAGCCATATTATTTTCCCCACAGGCTGTAATTTGACAATTTATTCAATGTGTTGTACCCCTCAGTGTGTATTGGTCTGTGTGTGTTATTAAAGGTATGCCTTTTACTTCTTTTTAAACACAATAAAGCCATACCTGCTTCCTACCTTGAAACCGATTGTCTGTCCAAGTCTGTCACAGTCCCTTCATAATTCCAGTGTCTAGAACCAAGGGTGTGGGAGCGATTCGGAACAGCTCATATAAGGTCAGAAGGGAAAGCTGACCCCCTGCAAACCACGCCTTACAGCGGTCCCTCACCAAAAGGGTAAGTTCATAGATGTTTCAATGAAGGACCCGATATTCCAGTCCTGAACTCCAGGGGTGGAAGATGCCTGTGCGTGGATTTTTTTTTTAAACATGTGGTGACCGTTGCACACCAGCCACCACACGGGCTTAACAGAGCTAGGCCTTTATCCAATGGCAAGGGTTAACCAGGACAACTGGAGACCTGCTCTGCTGCATGGACCTAGTGCGCACACATATCGCAATGTGGGCTGGCCCGTGATACCCTGGGCCCTCGGCTCTTCTGGGCCCCGTACCCTCATTTGCCACACCTCCAACCCGACCATCCCACTCCTCCGCTGTGCCTGGGCCCCGCCTATGTTCCAGCCCACGCTCCAACCGGTGACCTGGTCCTTGATGATGTCACCCACCTCAAAGTCGTCGCACACTTGGGATGACTCTCGCTGGAAGCTGTAGTGGCTTGCTCCAGCTATTTATACTCCCGACCTGCGGTGGTGTCCTTTCACAGGTCGGGGTGGCCCACGATATCACACACTATAGGACAGTGGTTTTGATTGTGGGCCAAAATTTGCGGCCTCAGCGGGCGCATACGAAATGCACATGCACCCGGTGATGTCTAGCAAAAGCTAGTTCTAGGGGCGCGATGCGCAAGACTCAAAAACCGGCTTTTCCAATCTGTCAAACTTTCTTCTGACAGAATCTATGCCTCCCTGCAGGAAGGACATCCGTGGAGTAGGTATTGGGCTATTTGCCCAAATTATCAAGGAGAATACTGCCTAGCGATTGGTGGTCCAGGCCCACATGACTTCAGCATTTCCGTACGTACGGAGAAGTCAGTGTCCCTTAGGCTGCACAGCGAATGAATGCCTCCGATCAGAATCATAGGTTCCTCCTTGATCACCAGGTACTTTCAGAGATTTTTTTTGGGGTTAGAGGTGTTCGCCCAAATTTCTGGGCCAATAGAATACAGGGACCATTTGCAGCGCACCTTTATTTCATCATCTATGGCTATCAACATAGCTGCGGTTCCATGCATTTCTGGGCTTCTAGAAGGTATTGCTTGAGCTAGAAAAATGGAGGTGGGGAAGATAAGAGCATGTTCATGAAAGAACTAATCTCGCCCTTGAAACACAGCAAGCGCTCCTGCATAGGACAGTACTGGGTTTCACTGTAGTCCCATAAGCTGCATCACACTCATCAAATTCAGTTTACAGCTAAACTTTGCAGTGCTACTAGTTTGCTACAAAGTTGGCAGATTGCCTTTTCAATAACTTTGAGAGTCTTTATTGCTTATATTGAATTACTTTTAAGCCTTAGGGCACTATTGACAAAATAACTCCGAGGGCTTCAAGAAATTGATTCTGATCTCCTAACCCCTCCCCTGCCCCTTTGTCATCTCCATCGTTCCCCCAAGAGATGGACTCTTGTTGGGCTCCACTTGTAAGAAATCATGAATCTGAAGAAATTGTGTATTATAAAAGAAAATTATTTTATAAAAGGAATACTTGCGCCAGCTCAGCAGAAACAGAGAGCCAAGGTCAAGACAGAAAAACAGGCCTTCAATGTCTAGCTATAGCGATAAGGGATTTAGCAAGGAGCCTGAAAGATAAACAAGCTGACCCTTCAAAAGGGCAACATTCAGACAGATAAGGAAGAAAATGACCTCATTTTAAAAAAAAAGACGACTTGCATTTATATACTGCTTTTCACGACCGCCGGACGTCCCAAAGCACTTTACAGCTAATGAAGTACTTTTGGAGTGTAGTCACTGTTATAATGAGAGAAACACAGCAGCCAACTTGTACACAGCAAACTCCCACAAACAGCAATGTGATAATGACCAGATAATCTGTTTTTGTTATGTTGATCGAGGGCTAAATGTTGGTCAGGACACTGGGACTAACTTCCCTGCTCATCTTCGAAATAGTGCCGTGGGATCTTTTATGTCCACTTGACGGGGGCAGACAGGGCCTCGGTTTAGTGTCTCATCCGAAAGACGTACTCTTTGCCCTGTGATTGGTCAATTAAATGGGTAAAAAAATAATTGATGCAAGATATCCACCAGCCCACCATAATAATGTATAAAAATGGGCAACTGAGAGAGAGAGAGAGAGAGAGAGAGAGAGAGAGAGAGAGAGAGAGAGAGAGAGAGAGAGAAACAGGCAGACTGAGGAGTTTCCTCAAGGCTAATCTTATACTGGCTTCGGCCCAACACCTCCACCAGCTCAGGATCTGTTCAGAGACCACCGTTCTGCCTCAACGTCCATCCGTTCCATTCCTGTGGTCATAGATCGCCCTTCTGGGTTGTATGTCTACTACATCTATCTTAGTCTCATGTTGCATTGGAGTATGCTTAAACTGTAGCTCTTTATAAAATGCCTTATAATTCCGAAGACCCTTTGGGTAATGTGTGTGACCTATAATCCAAATCTTACACGCAGACATTGAAAACCCTCACCCAAGTAACCTTTCTTCCTATGTGTGCCAAGCAACGAGTATCAGCACATTAGCTCAGCAAAGTGGGGAGGCCATCAGAGCCGAAGGATTTTTGGATTTTTCAACATCAGTTTTAAGGAAACTGAAGGATTGACTAGAATTCTAGATTAATTAATTATCGACTAAAGGAGTGGAGTTTAGTTCAAAGAACTGTGAAATTGACTGTTCAAGGCAGCATGCTGGGATTATTGGCCACATTCAAAAAAAATCTTATTCAGCAGACTGTCTAGAAGGCGAAAGATATGACAGTTGTGAGGCCTTGAAAGCCTGTAAGAAGCTGTAGTGAACATCAGATGCTGCAGCATTAGTCTTTGTCACTGTGGGGCAGGAGAGTGGAAAGTTACTGTACTTCGCACCAGCGAGAGAGTATAACACCAGCCATTTTAGTAACTTTGAGAAAACAGTCCAGAAGACCAACAAAAGACAGTCCAGAGATAGTCCAGAAGAACATCTTACTAAGTTAGATATCAGAGGTGGTCCTTTTCCTACAGAATGATGGACCTCTGGAACAAGCTGCCATCTTATGTGGTGAATGCTGATTCACTGAATTCCTTCAAGTGAGAGCTAGACCTGTTTGTGGATGGGCTAGAGATCACCTCGTACAAGCGGAAGGTAGTGCACAGAATTAACAAGGTCAAAGTGATCACCTGGACTAGTTTTGAATGTCTAAGGAGGGTCAGAGAGGAATTTCCCAGATTTTGTTCCTGACAAATTGGCCTGGCTTTTTAAATCTGTTTTTTTTGTTGCCTCTAACAAGGGATCATATGCTTTTGGTTGCGGTGGATGGACCAGAGGGTTTTTTTTTCTTATTCCTTCATGGGATGTGGGCATTGCTGCCTAGGCCAGCATTTATTGCCCTTGAGAAGGTGGGGGTGAGCCACCTTCTTGAATCGTTGCAGTCCGTGTGGTGAAAGTACTCCCACAGTGCTGTTAGGGAGGGAGTGAGGGAGTTCCAGGATTCCAGGAAGCGTTGATAAAGGAACGGCGATATACTTCCAAATCAAGATGATGTGTGACTTGCAGAGGAACGTGGAAGTGATGGTGTTCCCGTGAACCTGCTGTCCTTCAAGGTGGTAGAGGTTGTGGGTTTGGGAGGTGCTGACATCACTGTTCGAGTTGTGCTGCTGACTTAAAATGTTCTTTTGGTGAAACTTGTATTTTAATGTTAATAAAACCAATTGTTAGAGAAGTTTAAAGCCTTGGTTGATTCCTACTTCTGATGACCTTAAAGTCAGGAGTCAAAACAAATACCTTACCCAGCTGAACATTCTGTTCTGACCCGACATAAGCACGTCCCAGCAGGGGTCATTGGATAAAAACCACAGCTGGAACGCTGCATGTTCCCTGTTCATCCACTCTAGGCGTACTAGAGATTGTCAGATCCCTCCCTTTTCCAGTACGGAGGTCAGTGAATAGACTTGGAATCACACGTGTCTCTCTCTGCTCTGTACAGCTTAATGCTGCAGGTAGGGGAATAATCCACTCGGACATCTGGGAAGTTGTCATTTCCCTTGAAGGGATTTGCTAAGTTTAAAGGCGTGACCAAACCCATGTTCTATGCTGAGGCACTCCAATGGCCTGTGAAGGCAGTTTTTGCAATTAATCAGTGATCGCATTTCAAAGATACGAACCTCAGATGGTCAGCTCTGGAGGCTGGAAAAAAAGAAGTCTTGATCTCAAATGTGACGCAAGTCAAAGTGAAGGACTGCATTTTCGGTTTTGTACATTTCGCGGCGGTAATGGCAGTGGGGCAGTAAAGTCTGCGCCCGGGAACAGTTTGCGACTCAATTCAGCAAAATTCATCAGCTGGGCCCCGAGTGTGGGGCAGAGCGCTAAGTGAGACGTTACGCACCTCTTTTAGGGCGCAAGGCCGGTTGAGCAACTGAAAATCCCGAGCTAAACATCTGGCCTCGGAGTGCCCCAAGAGAGCATTCTGTGGCAAAACAAAATCGCATCGGAAAACACAAACATTCCCAATACCTTAAACACCCACAATGAGCTACATCACAAAAAATGTTTTTAAAAACTGAATTCATTCACCAATTCTATCACTCACCGCTGTTTTCCAGGCGGTCCCACCACAGCACACTGTGCACAACAAATTTCACCGCGCAGTCGAAACCGGCGGTGTTCCACGCCGGCTCGACGCTCCTGGGCGGCGCTGCTCTGCGTCCCCGCAAAACTGGCAACTAATTTCCTGGCAAGACGCTGGAAGCTGACTGTCCGCCCGGAAACCATTCCCACTGCCGCTACCGCCCCTCCCGGGCGCGAGTATTGGCGGCAACATAACGAAAATCCAAGAGCTTAAATGGATTACACAAAGATGTTAAAATGGTAAAAATTGAAGACACAGAGACCAAGCAAGGTGGAGACATGGGGAATAGGATCAAGTGTCCGAGCAAAAGTCGTTTTTTTCCCCTACATTTTTTATGGCAAAATCACAGTACTATTACAGCACTATGTTAAGAAGTTTTTGTTTTTGAATGTTTTTTTTTAAAAAAACTGGGTCAATCAGCAACAGTAACAGCTGGAACGGTTAAGAGATTATGGGGCAGAATTCTCATGGGGAGTCCTCCCAGAGAAATAGGGTAAACAGCCAGTGACACACGTTTGGGTTTGCGCCGATCCTCCGCCAAAGTTACAGCAGGAGATCAGGAAAGCACCCCCATAGAAATTCAACCCCTTTCATTTCAAGGGCAAGTGCGTGCCACAGCATTGGTAGTGAATTAATACGTGGGACCACGGAGAGGTCAGATATAAATATCCCCACCCCATCTGCAGCCCACATGTTCAAACTTGCATAAAACCTCGGTTTACCCACACTTGGAGCTCTGCACACATTTCTAGTCTCCATAATATTTTTTAAAAGGATAAAGAGGCACTGGAGAAGGTGTAAAAAGATTTACAAGAGTGAAAGCAGAACTGAGAGGTTATAACTATCAGGATACACTGAACAGGCTGCAGCTCATTCCTCTGGAAAAGGGGTGACCTAATAAAATGATGAAGCAGTCGAAAGGGTAGACGAGGAAGATATTTTCACTTGTTCGCGGGAGATTAAAACTAGAGGCCATAAATAGAAGGTAAAGAATTCAGGCAAAACTTCTTTACCCAGAGAGGAGTAGAATGTTGAACTTGCTACCATAATGGAGTAGTTGAGGCGAATAGAATAGATACATTCAAGGGAAGGCTGGATAAGTACATGAGGGAGGAAGGAATGGAAAGAGGTAGTGTGGAGCATAAACACCGGCGCAGACCAACTGGGCCAATTGGCCTGTTCCCATGCTGTAAATTCTATGTATAACCTCAATTTTCAGTCGAACACCCAGTCACGATAGAAAAGGTCGGTGAGTTAGAGAAGGAACTGAAAATGGGAGTTAATCTGGATAACTCTAGTGCTCCTACTAGTGGCAACTGAAAAACAGCACAAGTGGAAGCCTGGCCGCAATTAAGGAGCAGTAAGATGGAATTGAAACACACTAATATCTACTGAGCCTGTTCTCTCTCTCTCGTTCTCTCGCCCTCTCCCCCTTGGATAACAAAGACTTGGCTCAATAAAGCTCATTTGCCAATGTCAACATGAAAAGCCAAAGAGATTACAGTGGTTACATCAGATACTCGGTATCAATTTCAATAAAAGCAAAGCAAATTAATATCACAGAGACGGGTTCATGAATATTTACTAAACAATCACTTTGAAATTGATTACAGGCTCGACGGTCATTTGAATGAAATTTATCAAAGCAGACAGATGAAGAAAAATGACATGACTCATTTATAAATCAGAGAACAATTTGTTGTGTTTCTTTTCCCCATCTTTGTTTTTTTTTGGTTCAAATTAACATTTGCTTTTTGGAAAGATCATAATTATTCTTTTTTCTAAAACTCAATCTGCATTACTTTATCAAGTCAGCAGACTGCCAGACTGGTCTTGGATACGTCAGCGAAAGGCAAACGCGAATATGGGTCAAACATGCGTCACTGGCTGCACCCAAGTCTTCAGTGTTGGTCTTTCATAATTCAAGAACAAGGCAAACACTAGCTGACTGACTTAAGTTATGTTTCATTATTGCTCAGTGTGAGCAAGGGAAGCAGAGAGAAAAATGGACTAGCTGGGACAATTTCACATAAAGGTCTGTGATTCCTCCACCGGTCACTAAGGCCTACAATTACAGCGTAGAAAGACACAGTAAAAACACAAAACTTGGATCATTCACGTTAATGTTTTTTTCCCCTCCTTTACCTCAAGCTGGGCTACAGTTCCAATGGGTGCTGTAGCCATTTTGTTCCCTCACCCAATTGACCACTTTTCAGACGTGAGCCTTGATAGTGAATGCAAGCATGTCCTTGCAGCAAGATTACCTCTGGGTGGGGAGGCAGTGAGGAAGACGTGTGATTTAGAAGACATCACCAAGACGGTGAGGAAAAGGTTGAGGAGAAATGTCTTTATGCGGAGAGTTCTTTGACCACAGCTAACTTTGGCACAAGGAGCAGTTGAAGCAGCAAGCCATTGCATCCTTTAAGGGAACAGTAGATACACATATGAAGCAGCAGGGCGATGGGGAGCAATCTGGGCAATGGGATTAGTTTGGATCACTCTAATCTTCTGGGCCGCAAATTTTGAAGGTTCTATGGCACGCTCGCCAAGCTCAATCTTCTTTGCACCCAACGCCCACATTGGCCCTCTGCAGGAAGAAGTATGGTGCAGCAATCAGGAACCAGAGCCTTAGCCCATTCTCAGCTTCCCTGGCCTTGGACAATTGACTATTACTCAGAGTGCCCTGGCTGAGATCAGGTAAACCAGCACCGGCCAAGGATCAAAAACTGGGGCTCTCCCGATTTGCATAGTGGAGTTCTACATTCACCAGCCGAGTCAGAGAGACGCTCTTTGCAAGGGAATCAAGGGTTATGGGGAGCGGGCAGGGAAGTGGAGTCGAGGCCAAGATCAGATCAGCCATGATCTTATTGAATGGCGTAGCAGGCTCGAGGGGCCCAATGACCTACTCCTGCTCCTATTTATTATGTTCTTACAGTAACTTTGACACCAACCTAATCTGTAGAAAATGGCAAATGAATAAATTGTAGTCTGCAAATTCAGTCTCATTTGGGTGGTAGTTGTCAAAATCCAATATGGGTTTAACGCAGCAGTAATCCTTTTACCTCAATTATTAAGCATCAGATCCAGCTAAATTAAGTTAAATTCTAAACTATTTACATGTTGTGCACAGCCGGAGTTGAAAGTCACACTCCCAACATAAAAGTCACATTCCAACAGTCCTTAACTTACATCACCAGAAGATAAAAGTTGTATTTTACTATCTGTTAGAATGCATCAGTTAAAATTACTGGACATATATATTCTTTTATTCGTTCATGGGATGTAAACATCGCTAGCAAGGCTAACATTTATTGCCCATCCCTAATTGGCTTCAAGAAGGTGCATTATTCAGAGTAAGCCGCTTTCTTGAACCGCTGTAGTCCGTGTGGTGAAGGTACACCCACAGTGCTGTGAGGGAAGGAGTTCCAAGATTTTGACCCAGCGACGATGAAGGAACGGCGATATATTTCCAAGTCAGAATGGTGTGCGACTTGGAGGGGAACTTGGAGGTGATGGTGTACCCATGTGCCGAATGCCCTTCTAGGTCGTAGAGGTTACGGATTTAGGAGGTGCTGTTGAAGAAGCCTTGGTGAGTTGTTGCAGTGCATCTTGTAAATGGTACACACTGCAGCCACGGTGCACCAGTGATGGAGGGAGTGAATGTTTAAGATGGTGGATGGAGTGCCAAACAATTGGGCTGTTTTGTCCTAGATGGTATTGAGCTTCTTGAGTATTATTGGAACTGCACTCATCCAGGTAAGGGGAAAATATTCCATCACACTTCTTATTTGTACCTTGTAGATGGTGGAAAAGCTTTGGGGAGTCAGGAGATGAGACATTTGCTTCAGAATAATCAGTCTCTGATCTGCTCTTATGGTTCAGTGTTGATGTGGCTGGTCCAGTTAAGTTTCTAGTCAATGGTAACCCCCAGGATGTTGATGGCGGGGGATTCGGCGATGGTAATCCTGTTGACTATCAAGGGGCGGTGGTTAGACTCTCTCGCTTTTTGGAGATAGTCATTGCCTGGCACTTGTGTGGCTCGAATGTTACTTGGAAATTGACGCAGGAGGCACTATGCACGAATATGGATGATTGTTTCCAACATTTGTGTGGTGCAATATATGCAGAGTATCCTTCTATATTGTACTATACAAGTGCATTAATTGGAGTACATGTTGAACCTGTACGACATATGGAGAAAATAATTATTCTGTAGCAACTGCCACCAGAGAAACACGCTATTATACCAATGTTTGATAGATTTGCATAATATCTATTCTGAAAACATTGTTATTCATTTCTATTTACAAGCTACCAGCCATCAAGTTATGGGAGGACCTGTCAGAGAATGCTTTACAGGGTGGTACTCTGAAGTAGAACACAATCAATCAGAGGATGGGACATCTTTACAAAAGGCTTCCACATTTAGTTTATCCAGTATTTAACCCAGTAACTCAGACCACAATGGTCCAGGATTTAAAGCTTGTCCTGTGCTAATCTCAGAAAGAGCAGTGATTGGAAAACTATAATTTGTCTGAGTGCCCTGGGTAACAGGTGGGGAGAAAGTTGGACAGGGTAGAAATTCTTTTATTAACTAAAAAATCTTTCTGGACAATCTTGTATTATCCTAAAGATTTTGTAATTCGATTAACTTTCAGATATTTAAGTAAATGTAAATCTGGTTTGCACTTTCTCCAATGCTTCTATATCTTTTGTAATATGGAGATCAGATCTCCAAATTCACAATACTCCACGTGTGGTCTCACCAAGGTTAGATACTACTTTAACATAACTTCTCTGCTTTTCAATTGTATCCCGCTGGAAATGAACCGCAGTGCATTGTTTGCACTTTTGACGGCACCTGCCTTGCTACTTTTAATGATTTGTGTATCTGTACCCCGAGCTCCTTCAGCACCTCGACTCCATTTAGACTCTTGGGCTGGAATTTTCCGGGGGAGCGGGGGGCAGGATGGGAAAGTGCTTTTTTTAAAACCTCACCCACAGCGGCTCGGGACCCCACTGTCAACCCGCCGCCATGCCCATTTCCCAATGTCGGCTGTTAACACGGAGCAGACCCAACAGGCAGCAGTGGGGGACCCAATTAAGCTGATTATTGCCTTGTTGACAAGGCATTAGTACATTTTACCTTACCTTTTGACTTTACGTGCTCACCCACGAGGTCCACACAGCTCGGGGATCACATCAGTGAATCTGAGGTGGAGTTAAGTGGCCATTGAATCAGACGATTACTTGACAGCTTGAAATGTGATATAAATGTTCCCACTTCACAGTTCTTCACTTTCCATGCTCAGAAACCGTTGCATTTGGAACACAGATTGAGCTTTATGCAAGTTGCAAGTGCTTGGAGCAAACTCTCTATCCAGTGTCACCTCATTGGAACAACCTCGCTCACCATTGACAAATCACTTCGGTCATCTCAACGTCACCTGCCATCTATTCCGTCAGCATGGGTACCGTTGATACTGTTTCACCATGGTCCTCAGAATCGGACCACGATCAGCCCCAACACCAGTGGCACCAACAACACTGCCAACCTTCTCATGCTACAGAGGGCAGAGGGCATCAGCACAGGGCTGCACCGTGCCGGAGGAAATACTCTCAACACAGGGTATACAGGCAGAGGGTCAGCTTCCTCAACATGACTGAGCAGCAGTGCCAAAGGAGGCTCAGGCTATCGCAACAGGTCATCTTCAGATTGCTGGAGCAAGACCTGCAGCCCAGAGAAGCGGGTGGACCCACCTTACAGTGACTGTCAAAGTCACCAGTGCCCTCAACTTCTTCGCCTCAGGCTCCTTCCAGGGATCTGCAGCAGACATTTGTGGCATCTCGCTGTCTGCCGCCCACAGATGTATCACACGGGTCACCGATGCCCTCTTTGACAAGTCAGTCAATTGTATCAACTTTGCCACTAATGATGCCAATGTTACGAAGTGGCTCTCTGGCTGGCTTCCCATGTGTGCAGGACATCATCGACTGCACACATGTGGCCATCAGGGCACCTTATCATCACCCAGGAATGTTTGTCAACTTCAAGGGCTTCCACTCCCTCAATGTGCCGCTCGTCTGCAACCATAAGAAGATCATGCGTGCCTGAGCCAAATTCACTGCCAGCTGCCATGACTCCTTCATCCTGCGCCAGTCCATCCTCCCTCAGCTTTTTGCTCCTCTAAAGAGACTTACCAGCTGGCTGCTTGGAGACAAGTGCTATCCACTGAAGACGTGGCTCATGACACCTTTGAGGAGGTCAAGTAATGAGGCTGAGGACCATTATAATGAAAGCCACATCTCCACCAGATGGGCCATGGAGCAGATAATAGGGATGCTGAAAATGCGCTTAAGATGCCTTGATCAGGAGGAGCCCTTCAGTACGCACCAGCCATGGTCTCCAGAATCATCGTGGTCTGCTGCACCGTGCACAACAGAGCACAGCAGTGGGGGTTAGCGCGACATGAGGAGCAAGGCACTGAGCACACAGCTTCTTCGCCTTCAGGAGGAGCAGCATCAGGTGGATGACCAGGATGTGGAAGACCTGGAAGAGCCGACAGTCCAGATTCCACTAGTACATGCGCATATTGCTGCCCAGGAGGCGAGAGGTGGACTCATCATGGCCAGATTTACTTAACTTTATGCAGCACAGCTATGTGGCTGCCACATGCTTCACCAGGTTGGCAACATACCATATCCCTAACGTAAAGCATCCAGTCCATTCTCTTCACAGTCACCACCATTGCTGGAGCTGAAGGTAGCCCTGACTGTTCACTTTGCCACTTCCAATTTTTCACACAAATGTGTCATGGACTGCAAACGTTTGAAAACAAATGATTTAATATAAAAGATTATTTGAACATAAACTTTACAATAACACAGAAGAAAACACCCAAGTAACTACCCTTGTGAATCGACTTGTATGGCATCTTTCTCTTACGAGTGCTTCTGCATGGTGCCACTCCTGTGGCTTCACCAGAGCCAGAGGCAGGCTGCTCATTTCCCTGCTTAGACACCTTTGGCGGGCGTCCTCTGGGTTTTGGAGCCTGTGAGGGCCCCGCCAAAGTTTGCTCCTCCTGTGACTATGCAGGGGCAGACTCGGCCATCGCTGTCCGGGTAGGCACCCGGGGCTCTGACGGAGGGGATGGCAATGGGGAAGAAGTGGGAGCACTTGGAGAGGAGCCCCCACCTCCATGTCCCATCTCACCATCATCCCTCTCATGGGCCACCCAAACTTCCCTGCTATAAAAGGAGCTGGAGAGCACCTGGCTGCACAGCAGTGAAGCCATGAGGACCCATGTCAACACTGACACCCTTCCCAGCGAGGATATCTATGAGCCTCTGGTTTCCATCCTCTATAGATTCCCATCTATTCTCCACAGACACCATGTACTCCTGCGATTGGTGCATTCGCTGCTCCATGCAGGTGGCCATCCTATCCATGGAAGAGCCGACAGTCGCTATTGTCTGAGACACGGTGGTGCTCATTTTGGAGAAGGACTCCATTCTCTGAACACTGGCAGTTATCTCGCTCGTAAAACCTATCAGAACTGCCTGCACTTGTTTGCCCTCTTTCTGGATCCCCTCCACGCCTCCCCCCACCCCCGCCCCCGAGGCTCAGTGTCTGCATCCTTTTGACCAAAGCTGGGAAACTCTTGGGCATTCCGATGAAGATTCTCCACTGCTGACCATGTCTCCACCATCTGCTCTTGCTCACTTGTGCTGAGAGACACGAGGTGACAACATGTTGTATGTTGTGACGGCCCCGTTGAGGTGTGCGTATCTGTGCTGGATGGCCTTGTCTCGGGTGAGGCTGCATCCTCAGAGTGCTGGAACCTCCTGAGGAGCAGCCTTGCTCTTCCTTCTCAACAGTGGGGAGGGGGGCTCTTGAAGGACCTGTGGGAGAGTAAAGAGGTCATTTAGATATCTGTATGCAATCTGCATAGGATATATTCTGCACATGATGGGCATTCAATGTCTCCTGACATCAGCTCCCATATGGAGTGACTGATGAATGCTATGTAGCTATATGGAAACGGATTCGCTCACCGGGTTGTTGTGATGAGCCCCTCTCTCCGTCCCCCACTTCCGGCTGGTTCGCCGCTCCAGAGGAGTCTCCTCCACGCTGGTGAGGGTCGCTAGGGATGCACGGCCTCCTCTGTTCTCTGCCTCTGCCTCTCCCTTGTGTTGTGGGCTCTCTCTTCTTTCCCTTCCTGCAGGAAAAGACAGTTGAGTTAGTGTGATGGAACGTGTGTAAGGAATGGCGGGGTTATATGTGCAGAGAGTGACTATGATGGAGTGTGGTGGCAGTATCAAGTGGTCTCCTTGTGTGTTGTTAGTTGGTATGATTGCACTGGGATGGGGGGTGGCAGGGGAGTGTAAGAGGCTGTCAGTAAGATGGGGATGTGATAATGTAGATAGGGAGAGAGGGATGGGTGGAGGTACAAGGGATGTGGGTGTGAGTAAGGATGTGCAGGAGTATGCTTGGGAAAGCAGAGAGATGGGGATGTGATGAGAGGCACAGCAGAATGAAGGAGTGTGGGGCTTTGTACTCACCTTTCCTGATCTCACAATATCATTGAAATGCTTGTGGCACTGCACCCAGGTCTTCTTCGCCACAGTCCTGCTGGCCACCTCCTGCATGATCTGAAGCCAGGCTGCCTTGGTCTTTTGGGAAGGTCTCTTGCTGCTACTGGCAGGGAAGAGAACCTCCCTGCATGCTCGGGCTCTCTCCACAAGGACATGGGGGTGGGGGGGGGGGGTGCTGGGTGAAGTTGGGGGAGTAAAAATCAGAGAATCTTGAAGCAGCCTGTTGCCTCTGGGAACTCATGTTCACTGCAAACAAGTAATAACGGTCGCCTCTGTTATGTATCTCTAAAGCATGCATTCCCATGTTCCGCCACCAGGGAGCTCATCCCCTGAAGTCCCAAGGGATCCCAGCATCCCTTGGGAGCACTGTATATAAGCCGGCCCCTAAGGCCTGTTCCTCACTCCGGAGTGTCTTATTAATGACTGAGGTCACTGTTACGTTAACCTCCCCGTGTGCAGCCTCATCTGTGTTAGGTACACAATAACTGGCGACAAGAATACGAATCCAACACAAAGATGCAGCAAACTGTGGGCATCCTGGAGAAGTTCTCAGAGGGTGAGGACTGGGAAGCCTATGTCAAACAGCTAGACCAGTACTTTGTAGCCAACGAGCTGGACGGAGAAGGAAGCGCTGCAGAAAGGAGAGCGGTCCTCCTCACAGTCTGCGGGGCACCGACCTACAACCTCATGAAGAATTTTCTGACTCCGGTGAAACCCACAGATAAGTCGTATGAGGAGCTGTGTACACTGGTTCGGGAGCATGTTAACCCGAGGGAGAGCGTGCTGATGGCGCGGTATCGGTTCTACACGTGCCAGCGATCTGAAGGTCAGGAAGTGGTGAGCTACATCGCCGAGCTAAGGTGACTTTCAGGACAATGTGAGTTTGATGGTTACCTGGAGCGAATGCTCAGAGACTTTTTTGTACTGGACATTGGCCACGAGACCATCCTACGAAAACTTTTGACTGTAGAGACACCGACCCTCAGTAAGGCCATTGCGATAGCACAGGCATTTATGTCCACCAATGATAACACCAAACAAATCTTTCTGCACACAAGTGCTAGCAATGTTCATAAATTAACTGGAACTGTGTTTGCGAGCAGAAATGTACAGGGCAGAACCCACGAGTCTGCAACTGCCAGCAGGCTTCAGCTGACCCAGATGACTCAGGATAGGACCAGTACAAACCGGACGGTCTGCACCTAGGCAGGATCGGAACCAATGTCCGAGGGGAAGTGTTTGCTAATGCTGTTGGGGAGAAGTTAAACTAATATGGCAGGGGGATGGGAACCAATGCAGGGAGACAGAGGGAAGCAAAATGGAGACAGAAGCAAAAGACAGAAAGGAGATGAGTAAAAGGGGAGGGCAGAGAAACCCAAGGCAAAAAACAAAAAGGGCCACTGTACAGCAAAATTCTAAAGGGTCAAAGTGTCTTAAAAAGGCAAGTCTGAAGGCTCTGTGCCTCAATGCGAGGAGTATTCGGAATAAGGTAGATGAATTAACTGTGCAGATAGCAGTTAACGGATACGATGTGGTTGGCATCACGGAGACATGGCTCCAGGGTGACCAAGGCTGGGAACTCAACATCCAAGGGTATTCAGCAAAGATAGACAGAAAGGAAAAGGAGGCGGGGTGGCGTTGCTGGTTAAAGAGGAAATTAATGCAATTGTAAGGAAAGACATTAGCTTGGATGTTGTGGAATCGGTATGGGTGGAGCTACAGAATACCAAAGAGCAGAAAACGCTAGTGGGAGTTGTGTACAGACCTCCAAACAGTACTAGTAATGTTGGGGAGGGCATCAAACAGGAAATTAGGGGTGCATGCAATAAAAGTGCGGCAGTTATCATGGGTGACTTTAATATGCATATAGATTGGGCTAACCAAACTGGAAACAATACGGTGGAGGAGGATTTCCTAGAGTGCATAAGGGATGGTTTTCCAGACCAATATGTCGAGGAACCAACTCGGGGGAGGCCATTTTAGACTGGGTATTGTGTAACGAGAGGGGATTAATTAGCAATCTCGTTGTGCAAGGCCCTTGGGGAAGAGTGACCATAATATGGTGAAATTCTACATTAGGATGGAGAAGGAAACAGTTAATTCAGAGACCATGGTCCTGAACTTAAGGAAGGGTAACTTTGAAGGTATGAGGCATGAATTGGCTAAGATAGATTGGTGAATGACATTGAAGGGGGTGACAGTGGATGGGCAATGGCAGACATTTAGAGACCGCATGGATGAACTACAACAATTGTACATCCCTGTCTGGCTAAAAATAAAAAAGGGAAGGTGGCTCAACCGTGGCTATCAAGGGAAATCAGGGATAGTATTAAAGCCAAGGAAGTGGCATACAAATTGGCCAGAAATAGCAGCGAACCCGGGAACTGGGAGAAATTTAGAACTCAGCAGAGGAGGACAAAGCGTTTGATTAGGGCAGGGAAAATAGTGCACGAGAGGAAGCTTGCAGGGAACATTAAAATGGACTGGAAAAGCTTCTATAGATATGTGAAGAGAAAAAGGTTAGGAAAGACAAACGTAGGTCCCCTGCAGTCAGAATCAGGTGAAGTCATAACTGGGAACAAAGAAATGGCAGACCAATTGAACAAGTACTTTGGTTCGGTATTCACTAAGGAGGACACAAACAAACTTCCGGATATAAAAGGGTTCAGAGGGTCTAGTAAGAAGGAGGAACTGAGGGAAATCCTTATTAGTCGGGAAATTGTGTTGGGGAAATTGATGGGATTGAAGGCCGATAAATCCCCAGGGCCTGATGGTCTGCATCCCAGAGTACTCCAACATTCCATTGACTCTGGATCAGTTCCTGTGGAGTGGAGGGTAGCCAATGTAACCCCACTTTTAAAAAAAAGGAGGAAGAGAGAAAACAGGGAATTATAGACCGGTCAGCCTGACATCGGTAGTGGGTAAAATGATGGAATCAATTATTAAGGATGTCATAGCAGTGCATTTGGAAAAAGGTGTGACATGATAAATCCATGCTGACTTGGACCTGTGAAAGGGAAATTTTAGGATGTTTCCAGTAGAGTGGACAAGGGAGAACCAGTTGATGTGGTATATTTGGACTTTCAGAAGACTTTCGACAAAGTCCCACACAAGAGATTAATGTGCAAAGTTAAAGCACATGGGATTGGGGATAATGTGCTGAAGTGGATTGAGAACTGGTTGGCAGACAGGAAGCAAAGAGTAGGAGTAAATGGGTACTTTTCAGAATGGCAGGCAGTGACTAGTGGGGTACCGCAAGGTTCTGTGCTGGGGCCCCAGCTGTTTACATTGTACATTAATGATTTAGACGAGGGGATTAAATGTAGTATCTCCATATTTGCGGATGACACTAAGTTGGGTGGCAGTGTGAGCTGCGAGGAGGATGCTATGATGCTGCAGAGTGACTTGGATAGGTTAGGTGAGTGGGCAAATGCATGGCAGATGAAGTATAATGTGAATAAATGTGAGGTTATCCACTTTGGCTGTAAAAACAGAGACAGACTATTATCTGAATGGTGACAGATTAGGAAAAGGGGAGGTGCAACGAGACCTGGGTGTCATGGTACATCAGTCATTGAAGGTTGGCATGCAGGTACAGCAGGCAGTTAAGAAGGCAAATGGCATGTTGGCCTTCATAGTGAGGGGAGTTGAGTACAGGGGCAGGGATGTTTTACAACAGCTGCACAGGGCCTTGGTGAGACCACACCTGGAATATTGTGTACAGTTCTGGTCTCCTAACTTGAGGAAGGACATTCTTGCTATTGGAGTGCAGCGAAGGTTCACCAGACTGATTCCCGGGATGGCGGGACTGATATATCAAGAAAGACTGGATCAACTGGGCTTGTATTCACTGGAGTTCAGAAGAATGAGAGGGGATCTCATAGAAACATTTAAAATTCTGACGGGTTTAGACAGGTTAGATGAAGGAAGAATGTTCCCAATGTTAGACAAGACCAGTACCAAGGGTCACAGTCGAAGGATAAGGGGCAAGCCATTTAGGACTGAGATGAGGAGAAACTTCTTCACCCAGAGAGTGGTGAACCTGTGGAATTCTCTACCACAGAAAGTTGTTGAGGCCAATTCACTAAATATATTCAAAAAGGAGTTAGATGTAGTCCTTACTACTAGGGGGATCAAGAGGTACGGCGAGAAAGCAGGAATGGGGTACTGAAGTTGTATGTTCAGCCATGAACTCATTGAATGGTGGTGCAGCCTCGAAGGGCCGAATGGCCTACTCCTGCACCTATTTTCTATGTTTCTGTGAGTCCCCAACAAAGGATGAATGCAAGGCAATTCACACCTTGTTGGTGTTATGGTGGCTTCCATTCAGCCTATTCATGGTACTTCAAAGGGTATGTTTGCAAGAGCTGTGGAGCAATGGGGCACCTCCAACGAGCTTGCAAATGAGCTGCAAGCTCTGCAAAACCTGCTAACCACCACGTGGCAGAGGAAGATCGGTCCATGGTGAATCAAAGCAATTTTGAGCCTCCGAGAGAGGAGGCAGATGCTGAACTACATGGGGTGCACACATTTTCGACGAAATGTCCACCTCTAATGCAAAACGTAAAATTGAATGGCTTACCCGTCGCCATGGAACTGGACACTGGCGCTAGCCAATCCATTATGAGTAAAAAGATGTTTGAGACGTGGTGCAACAAAACATTCAGACCAGCCCTGAACCCCATCCACACAATACTGAGAACGTACACCAAAGAGCTAATCACTGTCGTGGCAGCGCCATGGTCAAGGTCACCTATGAGGGCATGGTGCACGAACTGCCACTCTGGATTGTCCTGGGCGATGGTCCCACACTGCTTGGAAGGAGCTGGCTGGGCAAAATCCGCTGGAACTGGGATGACATCCGAGCGCTATCACATGTCGATGAGGTCTCATGTACCCAGGTTCTTTACAAATTTCCTTCACTTTTTGAGCCAGGCATTGGAAACTTTTCCGGGGCGAAGGTGCAGATTCACTTGGTCCCAGAGGCACGACCCATTCACCACAAGGCGTGAGCAGTACCTCACATGATGAGGGTGAGAGTGGAAATCAAGCTGGACAGGCTGCAACGCGAGGGCATCATCTCCCCAGTGGAATTCAGCGAGTGGGCCAGCCCGATTGTTCCAGTACTCAAAAGTGATGGCACAGTCAGGATTTGCAGCAATTATAAAGTAACTATTAATTGTTTCTCGCTGCAGGACTATTACCCGCTACCTAAGGCAGACGACCTATTTGTGACGCTGGCAGGAGGCAAAACGTTCACCAAGCTCGACCTGATTTCGGCCGACATGATGCAGGAGCTGGAGGAGTCTTCGAAGGGCCTCACCTGCATCAACACGCACAAGGGACTGTTCATCTACAACAGATGCCCGTTTTGAATTTGGTCGGCTGCAGCGATCTTCCAGAGAAACATGGAGGATGCTGTGAGGCTGCAGAGCGACTTGGATAGGTTAGGTGAGTGGGCAAATGCATGGCAGATGAAGTATAATGTGGATAAATGTGAGGTTATCCACTTTGGTGGTAAAAACAGAGAGACAGACTATTATCTGAATGGTGACAGATTAGGAAAAGGGGAGGTGCAAAGAGACCTGGGTGTCATGGTACATCAGTCATTGAAGGTTGGCATGCAGGTGCAGCAGGCGGTTAAGAAAGCAAATGGCATGTTGGCCTTCATAGCAAGGGGATTTGAGTACAAGGGCAGGGAGTTGTTGCTACAGTTGTACAGGACATTGGTGAGGCCACACCTGGAGTATTGTGTACAGTTTTGGTCTCCTAACCTGAGGAAGGACATTCTTGCTATTGAGGGAGTGCAGCGAAGGTTCACCAGACTGATTCCCGGGATGGCGGGACTGACCTATCAAGAAAGACTGGATCAACTGGGCTTGTATTCACTGGAGTTCAGAAGAATGAGAGGGGACCTCATAGAAACGTTTAAAATTCTGACGGGGTTAGACAGGTTAGATGCAGGAAGAATGCTCCCAATGTTGGGGAAGTCCAGAACCAGAGGTCACAGTCTAAGGATAAGGGGTAAGCCATTTAGGACCGAGATGCGGAGGAACTTCTTCACCCAGAGAGTGGTGAACCTGTGGAATTCTCTACCACAGAAAGTAGTTGAGGCCAATTCACTAAATATATTCAAAAAGGAGTTAGATGAGGTCCTTTCTACTAGGGGGATCAAGGGGTATGGCGAGAAAGCAGGAATGGGGTACTGAAGTTGAATGTTCAGCCATGAACTCATTGAATGGCGGTGCAGGCTAGAAGGGCCGAATGGCCTACTCCTGCACCTATTTTCTATGTTTCTATGTTTCTATGTTTCTACTCAAGTCGATACCACACACGGTAGTCTTTCAGGACGACATATTGGTCACGGATCGGGACACCGCCGAGCACCTGCAAAACCTGGAGGAGGTCCTCCAGCGACTGGATCGTGTAGGGCTGCGGCTGAAGAGTTCGAAATGCGTCTTCATGGCAACAGAATTGGAGTTTTTGGGGAGAAAGATCGCGGCGGACGGCTTTCGGCCCACAGACGCCAAGACAGAGACTATCAGAAATGCGCCAAGGCCACAGAACATCACAGAGCTGCGGTCGTTCCTGGGACTGAACTATTTTGGTAACTTCCTATCGAGGTTAAGCACCCTTTTAGAGCCCCGACATGTGTTATTGCATAAAGGTGAGAACTGGGTATGGGGAAAAAAACAAGTAATTGCTTTTGAGAAAGCCAGAAACATTTTCTGCTCCAACAAGCTGCTTGTATTGTATAACCCATGTAAAAGACTTGTGCTAGCATGTGACGCGTCATCATATGGAGTCTGGTGTGAATTACAACAAGCTAACGTTGCGGGGAAGTTGGAAACTGTCGCCTATGCTTCCAGGAGCTTGTCTAAGGCAGAGAGGGCCTACAGCATGATTGAGAAAGAGGCATTAGCTGATGTGTTCGGGGTAAAGAAAATGCATCAGTACCTGTTTGGCCTCAAATTTGAGCTGGAAACCGATCACAAGCCCCTCACATCCCTGTTCACTGAAAACAAGGGGATAAACACTAATGCATCAGCCCGCATACAAAGGTGGGCACTCGTGCTATCAGCGTATAACTATACCATCCGCCACAGGCCAGGCACCGAGAACTGTGTGGATGCTCTCTCGGCTACCATTGCCCACCATGGGGGTGGAAATGGCGCAGCTTGCAAACTTGTTGATGGTGGCGCAGCCCGCAGACTTGTTGATGGTCATGGAAGCGTTTGAAAATGATAAATCACCTGTCACGGCCCGCCAGATTAGGACTTGGACCAGCCAAGATCCTCTGCTGTCCCTAGTAAAAAACTGTGTACTGCATGGGAGCTGGGCCAGCATCCCCGTTGAAATGCAAGAGCTAATCAAGCCGTTCCAGCGGTGAAAGGACGAGCTGTCCATTCAGGCAGACTGCCTGTTGTGGGGTAACCGCGTAGTGCTACCCAAAAAGAGGCAGGGAGACGTTCATGTCAGATCTCCACAGCACACACCCGGGTATAGTAATGATGAAAGTGATAGCCAGATCCCACATGTGGTGGCCCGGTATTGACTCTGACTTAGAGTCCTGTGTACGGCAATGCAGCGTATGTGCTCAGTTGAGCAACGTGCCCAGAGAGGCACCACTAAGTTTGTGGTCCTGGCCCACCGGACCATGGTCGAGGATCCATGTCGACTATGCGGGCCCGTTTCTCGGTAAAATGTTCCTGGTGGTGGTGGATGCTTTTTCAAAATGGATTGAATGTGAAATAATGTTGGGAAGCACCGCCACCGCCACCATTGAAAGCCTGAGGGCCATGTTTGCCACCCACGGCCTGCCTGACATACTGGTCAGTGACAATGGGCCATGTTTCACAAGTGCCAAATTTAAAGAATTCATGACCCGCAATGGGATCAAACATGTCACCTCGGTTCTGTTTAAACCAGCCTCCAATGGGCAGGCAGAGCGGGCAGTACAAATCAAACAGAGCCTTAAACGAGTCACAGAAGGCTCACTCCAAACCCGCCTGTCCCGTGTACTGCTCAGCTACCGCATAAGACCCCACTCGCTCACAGAGGTGCCCCCGGCTGAGCTACTCATGAAAAGGACACTTAAAACCAGACTCTCGCTGGTTCACCCCAACCTGCATGATCAGGTAGAGAGCAGGTGGCAGCAACAAAATGTAAACGATGGTCGCACCACTGTCACGGGAAATTGATTTGAATGACCCTGTGTATGTGCTAAACTATGGACATGGTCCCAAGTGGATTGCGGGCATGGTGACAGCTAAAGAAGGGAGTAGGGTGTTTGTAGTCAAACTAGACAATGGACAAATTTGCAGAAAGCACCTGGACCAAACGAGGCTGCAGTTCACAGACTGCCCTGAACAACCCACAGCAGACACCACCTTTTTCAAACCCACAACACACACCCAAAGGATCAACGACACCACCCCGGACCAGGAAATCAAACCCATCACGCCCAAAATCCTAGCAAGGCCAGGCTCACCTAGCAGCCCTGCAGGGCCAACAACATGCAAGCCCAGCGAGGGCATAGCCAACACACTAGAACAGACATTTGTAACAAGGAGGTCCACCAGGGAAAGAAAGGATCCCGACCGACTAACCTTGTAAATAGTTTTCACTTTGACTTTGACGGGGGAGTGATGTTGTGCATCTGTAAAGCATGCACGCCCATGTTCCGCCACCAGGGAGCTCATCCCCTGAAGTCCCAAGGGATCCCAACATCCCTTGGGAGCATTGTATATAAGCCAGCCTCTAAGGCCTGTTCTTCACTCTGGAGTGTCTTATTAAAGACTGAGGTCACTGTTACTTTAACCTCCCTGTGTGCAGCCTCATCTGTGTTCGGAACACAATAACTAGCTTCCACACTCCTGGATGAATCTTCAAATGTAATGTGGCCATGGCCCCTTTAAATATACCGGCACCAAACGCTCCAGCGCTGACGTCACCAGACCTGCACATTATCATTTGGGCTGGGTAACACCCTGGGCGGGTTTAACATCCCATCATGGGAAAGTCTTTATTTTGCAAGCTGGATGCAGGCAGCAATGGCCTCGTGCCCCCCCCACAGACCCCATTGGGACTGGACCCACCCAGGTAGGGAAAATCAGGACTTCACTTTCCAAGGAGTAGGTGGACTCCGTATTCCTCGTCATTCTGCAACAAGCGACATTAAAGAGCTATGCTAACTCAATTAAACTAACACCAAATGGAAAGCCCAGCTTGGTTTAATGGAATTTGCATCGTTAACACTGGACGGTAAGGGATAGCATGTACTCGTGGAAAACAGCTTAGAGCAACTTACCGCCACTCAATAATGCGTGCGCCCCCCTCTTAGTTCTGAACAGGGAAGGAGATGCAATTTCAAGGTTGTAACAAAGCGTTAGATGGCTCGTACTCTTACTTATTTCCCCTGACAAATTTGCAGAGTAGCATTGGTGATTTTCGACAGCTGTTACTGCAACCTGTTTTCATCCATCTTTTACCAAGCTGTCATTTGACAGTCACAGTAACAGGTTTGTTTAGGTAAATTGATGGCAGTAGCACAGTGCATCGCTTTGTATCAATAACATTGGGACACAAGGTTTCTAACTGTCCTGCTATTTCACACCTAATCCATTGGGATGCAGCTAATATATTCTGGAAGCAAGGGTTTCAAACAAAACAATTGCTTCACCGTTTTCCCAAAAAGGTTTTTAGGTTCATTCTCCACCTCTGCAGTAATGCTGCTTTGAGAGAGAGAAGCAAAGGTCTTGCTTTCCGACACAATAAGAACATAAGAAATAGGAGCAGGAGTAGGCCATATGGCTCCACCATTTAATGAGATCATGGCTCCACTTCCCCGCCCGCTCCCCATAACCCCTTATTTCCTTATCGTTTAAGAAACTGTCTATTTCTGTCTTAAATTTATTCAATGTCCCAGCTTTCACAGCTCTCTGGGGCAGCGAACTATTTTCAGGCAGTATCTTTACCGCCCTGCTGCGATTAATGCCATGAAATTGCAAAAGCCCAAAATCCAGCCCCTACAGTCCATGCCTCTCCCGCCCATTACATCCAACTGTTAATGAAAAGAATAGAAATTATCCCACGATGCCCGATGACCACCAAGCAAATTCCTGCAATATAACTTGATCGTTATTTGTTTTGTGTGAATCCAAAGCACTACTTAACAGAAAGGTGTAATGGTGGTGGACAAGGGCGCACCGGTTCATCCTGGTCAAGGATGACGTTGCCTGGAAGAACTTGCCTGGCAGTGTAGGTGATTGAACAGCGAGTTGGATGCTGTAAGGGGCAGGAGAGGCTTGGAATATAGCTGTTTCTCTGTTCAGTTCAGCAAAAGTGGGCCACATGGCATTGCTCATCTATATGTTGCGATTTCAGGACTTGATAGAATTTGAATTTGATACAGCAACTTTCACAATGAGAGGGCGTCCCAAGGCAATTTGCAACGAATGAAATACTTTTGAACAGTAGCCACTGTTGTAATGCAGGTTAGACACGGCAGCCAATTGGCACACAGCAAGAGCCCACAAACAACCAATGAGATAAATGACGAATAACCCTTGTGGGACAATGGTGAGAAGTACACTGCTTTTTGAAATAGTGCTTTGGGATCATTTTAGCGTCCACCCGAGGGGCCAGACGGGGCCTCGGTTTAATGTCTCATGCGACAGAACAGTCCCCTTCACGCTCAAAATCCACGCGGTGCAATGGCTTGGGTGTAGCCGGACTCGCCGTTTATTCCATGTTGGCGGCAGAAGCTGATGGAATCTCTAAAGCCGAAGCTTCCTGCAAATTGCAGTTTGTCATACAAATATAGTGGCTGGTGCAGTCAGGCATTAATTTAATAGGGAACACACTGAGGCAGCGGTGGAAATTGACAGTGATCTTCTGAGTAAACTGAAGAATTGAACCATCCACAGTACAAGGAGAAAAGATTTACATCGGAGGGAACGTATGACCGGTGTATTGACTTATGAGGAAAGATTGAGTAGGTTGGGCCTCTACTCATTGTAATTCAGAAGAATGAATGCTGATCTTATCGAAATGTATAAGATTATGAGGGGACTTGACAAGGTGGATGCAGAGAGGATGTTTCCACTGATGGGGGAGACTAGTACTAGAGGGCATGATCTTAGAATAAGGGGCCATTTAAAACAGAGGAGGAGAAATTTCTTCTGAGAGTTGCAACTCTGTGGAATTCGCTGCCCCAGAGAGCTGTGAAAGCTGGGACATTGAATAAATTTAAGACAGAAATAGACAGTTTCTTAAACGATAAGGAAATAAGGGGTTATGGATTGGCGAGCGCCAGTGTCCCGTTCCATGGCTATGGGTAAGCCATTCAATTTAAAATTTAGCATTATAGGTGGACATTTCGTCAAATGTGTGCACCCCATGTAGTTCAGCATTTGCCTCCTCTCTCGGAGGCTCGCAATTGCTTTGATCCACCATGGACTGATCTTCCTCTGCCACGTGGTGGTTAGCAGGTTTTGCAGAGCTTGCAGCACATTTGCAAGCTCGTTGGAGGTGCCCCATTGTTCCACAGCTCTTGCAAACATACCCTTTGAAGCGGCATGAATAGGCTGAATGGAAACCACCACAACACCAACAAGATGTGAATTTCCTTGCAATCATCCTTTGTTGGGGACTCATAAAAACATAGAAAATAGGTGCAGGAGTAGGCCATTCGGCCCTTCGAGGCTGCACCGTCATTCAATGAGTTCATGGCTGAACATGCAACTTCAGTATCCCATTCCTGTTTCTCGCTGTACCACTTGATCCCCCTAGTAGTAAGGACTACATCTAACTCCTTTTTAAATATATTTAGTGAATTGGCTTCAACAACTTCCTGTGGTAGAGAATTCCACAGGTTCACCACTCTCTGGGTGAAGAAGTTTCTTCTCATCTCGGTCCTAAATGGCTTACCCCTTATCCTTAGACTGTGACCCCTGGTTCTGGTCTTGCCTAACATTGGGAACATTGTTCCTGCATCTAACCTGTATAATCGGTCAGAATTTTAAATGTTTCTATGAGATCCCCTCTCATTCTTCTGAGCTCCAGTGAATACAAGCCCAGTTGATCCAGTCTTTCTTGATATATCAGTCCCACCATCCCGGGAATCAATCAGTCTGGTGAACCTTCGCTGCACTCCCTCAATAGCAAGAATGTCCTTCCTCAAGCTAGGAGACCAAAACTGTACACAATACTCCAGGTGTGGTCTCACCAAGCCCTGTAAAGGTGTAGTAACACATCCCTGCCCCTGTACTCAACTCCCCTCACTATGAAGGCCAACATGCCATTTGCCTTCTTAACCGCCTGCTGTACCTGCATGCCAACCTTCAATGACTGATGTACCATGACACCCAGGTCTCGTTGCACCTCCCCTTTTCCTAATCTGTCACCATTCAGATAATAGTCAGTCTCTGTTTTTACAGCCAAAGTGGATAACGTCACATTTATCCACATTATACTTCATCTGCCATGCATTTGCCCACTCACCTAACCTATCCAAGTCACTCTGCAACATCATAGCATCCTCCTCGCAGCTCACACTGCCACCCAACTTAGTGTCATCCACAAATTTGGAGATACTACATTTAATCCCCTCGTCTAAATCATTAATGTACAATGTAAACAGCTGGAGCCCCAGCACAGAACTTTGCGGTACCCCACTAGTCACTGCCTGCCATTCTGAAAAGAACCAATTTACTCCTACTCTTTGCTTTCTGTCTGCCAACCAGTTCTCAATCCACGTCAGCACACTAGCCCCAGTCCCATGTGATTTAACTTTGCACATTAATCTCTTGTGTGGGACCTTGTCGAAAGCCTTCTGAAAGTCCAAATACACCACATCAACTGGTTCTCCCTTGTCCACTCTACTGGAAACATCCTAAAAAAATTCCAGAAGATTTGTCAAGCATGATTTCCCTTTCACAAATCCATGCTGGCTTGGACCTATCATGTCACCTCTTTCCAAATGCGCTGCTATGACATCCTTAATAATTGATTCCATCATTTTATCCACTACCGATGTTAGGCTGACCGGTCTATAATTCCCTGTTTTCTCTCTCCCTCCTTTTTTAAAAAAGTGGGGTTACATTGGCTACCCTCCACTCCGTAGGAACTGATCCAGAATCTATGGAATGTTGGAAAATGACTGTCAATGCATCCGTTAATTCCACCACCTCCTTGAGTACTCTGGGATGCAGTCCATCAGGCCCTGGGGATTTATCGGCTTTCAATCCCATCAATTTCCCCAACACAATTTCCCGACTAATAAGGACTTCCCTCAGTTCCTCCTTCTTACTAGACCCTCTGACCCCTTTTATATCAGGAAGGTTATTTGTGTCCTCCTTAGTGAATACCGAACCAAAGTACTTGTTCAATTGGTCTGCCATTTCTTTGTTCCCAGTTATGACTTCCCCTGATTCTGACTGCAGGGGACCTACGTTTGTCTTTCCGAACCTTTTTCTCTTTACATATCTATGGAAGCTTTTGTAGTCCATTTTAATGTTCCCTGCAAGCTTCCTCTCGTACTCTCTTTTTCCTGCCCTAATCAAACGCTTTGTCCTCCTCTGCTGAGTTCTAAATTTCTCCCAGCTCTCGGGTTCGCTTCTATTCCTGGCCAATTTGTATGCCACTTCCTTGGCTTTAATACTATCCCTGATTTCCTTTGATAGCCACGGTTGAGCCACCTTCCCTTTTTTTAATTTTTAGCCAGACAGGGATGTACAATTGTTGTAGTTCATCAATGCGGTCTCTAAAATGTCATATTGGTGCTGAAAGTCTGTTAAACTGGCTTTTGGATCTGGCATATCTCGGTCAGCACTTCCTTTTGGAAGCACAACCTTCTAAAAGGCACCGCGCCTCAGAGAGCTGGAGCTATGAGCGATGGTCCCTGTAAACCAGTGAGTGGTACGGCCTCCTCTCCAGACATCTGCGACCTCTTCTAATCCGTGGCCCGACATGGCCAAAAATCCTTCTTCCAGCTTGAAGCCGCCCGTCAATAGCAACCAGCATGATACACTGGCAAACTAATATCGACCCGATTCAAACCTCTCACTGACCTCGTAAGCGAAGTGTCACGGCACATAAAAGGTCGCAACTTGGAGCCTCACGCAGAGTTCTGCGCGCAACTGTGGCAATTACTGACAACTGCGATATAAGATCCTCCAGCCTCCGTTTACATATGCTGCCAATAGCGCCTGCTGCACCCTGGGACCGCCTGGTTTGTTCAGGCGTTTTCTGGGGCGGGAGTTAAATGAGGCATTAAGGCTGAAATTTCCATCCAGGGCACCGGTGCAACTTTACATGACAATTGAAATCTTCATCATGCTAAAAATGGACCGGGGGCGGTAAGTTTTTGCACTGACGCTAACCAGTAGCTGAATCTACTGGCCGGGCGGTAATTCCTGGATGCCCGGCATTACGCCCAGAAACTGCATTTACCACCCCGCCAGGGCACAAGCAAAGGCGAGAAGAGCTGAAAATACAGTCCTAGATGTTTCAACAGTGAATACATTGTACATTCATTGGCTGTAAAGCGCTTAGAGACTTCCAGTGGTCGTGAAAGACGCTATACAAATGCAAGTCTTGCTTTTTTCTTATGCTTTGCATTTCCTCAAGTCTTTTGAAGCATTTTTTCTATGTTATTTCAACTAGTCCAGTTAATCAATCAAATCGGGTTTTGGTTTTGTTATTAACCTTATGCTGCTAATGTGGTGTATGTTTCACTCACACCCACTCCCACATATCCACAGAAACACTCCAGGTAAACACTTGAAATTGATGAAGCGTTGAAATTTTCCTCAAACCAATAAAATTGGAGAAGAAGAAGAAAATTCCCAAACAACAGAGAAAGTTACGGTGAGGTTTTCAAAATGATGAGGGGCTCGGACAGTAAATAAGGAGAAACTATTTCCAATGGCAGGACAGTCGGTAACCAGAGGACACAGATTTAAGGTAATTGGCAAAAGAACCAGAGGCGAGAAGAGAATTTAAAACAAAAATTGTTTATGATCTGGAATGCACTGCCTGAAAGGGCAGTGGAAGCAGATTCAATAATAACTTTCAAAAGTAAAATGAATAAGTACTTGGAAGGAGAAGTATTTGCAAGACCATGGGGAAAGAGCAGGGACTAACTAATTGGAGAGCTCTTTCAAAAGGCACAGGCACGATGAGTCGAATGGCCTCCTATGCTGTATGTTTCTATGATTCTATGAATTCAGAAATGTCAAATATAAAAATAGATCAGAGTTTTAAACTGATATCTGCCAATGATGTTGAACCAGCCTCCACGGGAAATCGGACCCTCCATTCTGAGTTGATGATGACAGAGAGTCAAACCTGGCATGATAACAGGGTGAAAATAAGCAATTTTCTCTGCATTCAAACTTTACTCCATTACTTCAGCGACACCAACCCCATGTGAATGATTAAGCTGAGCGCTGCCCTTCGCAACCGCATTACTGACAGTGCGGGCCCCTGGAACATTGTGGGCCATCCCAACCTGCAAGGGGACACCACTGCAGGTCGGAAGGATAAAAAAAAAAAGAACACACCACTGCAGCTTCCAGCGCGAGCTGCTACAAGTGTGTGACGGCTTCGCAGTGGGCGATGTCATCAAAACCCAGGTTGGCGTTTGTAGCATGGGCAGGAACATCGGCGGGGCCCAGGTACAGCGGAGGGGCGGGAAGGTCGGGACGGACGAGCGGCGAGAGATCGTGGCGGAGGTGCGGCGAATGTTTGTGGCGGAGGTGCGGCGAATGAGAGTACGGGGACCAGAAGAGCCGAGGGCCCAGGGGCAGCACGGGCCAGCCCACACTGTGATGTGTGCACGCTAGGTCCGTGCAGCAGAGCGGGTCTGCAGTCGTCCTGGTTAACTCTTGCCACTGGATAAAGGCCTAGCTCGGTCACGCCCGTGTGGTGGCTGAAATGCAACGGTTACCACACGTTAAAAAAAAATCCACGCACAGGCATCTTCCACCCCTTCAATTGGAGTTCAGGACTGGAACATCGGGTCCTTCATTGAAACATCTGTGAACCCATGTGGAAGAAAGTCATCCTCGTTCGAAGGACCGCCTATGATGATGACTGACATTACAAACCTGCTATTTAGTTTATTAAATGCTACTGTACCCCTGTGAATAGTATTGTTTCCATTAGAAGGAATTGCTTCACTTTATTTTCACACTAAATTAAAGCAGCTTTATTAAGCTTCTCAATCCCTCACATATATACTTGCTGCACTTGCCACTAAATCTCCCTTATTGACAAATTTTGCACTACAATAACCACAAAAAGCGACATTAATTAAAGAGAGATGTCGGCTTGTTGCCATAAGATTTACTATATGCTTAAACCCATGAAATAAAAATGGTAATATTGAGAGAACTAAAAAAACAAACCGAAAATTCACTACCATCTCGCACTGTTATTTTAGTCCTTATCCCTCGTGTCAGCGTTCAATCATCTTGCTCAGTCTCCACACTGAATAATGATTAATGCAGCTGAAATCCAGAATTTTAGGTATACACTCATAATATTTTAACCAGTAATCCCACGAAGATTGCTCATATGCATAATTTAAACCCCAGGAATATGCTCTCTATAAACAAATTAAAAAAATGAATTCATTAGCTTTTCTCGCACGCCAATCAAAATACACAAGTTGAGGCCAATCCTTACTTATAACAAGTACGGTACCATAAAAGTTCTGAAAATATACATGTCATAAGTCAGAATTTGTAAACAGTGATTGGCAATTCTCAACCTTATAGAACTGATCTGATTGTTGTTCCATTGGAACAACAGTTATTTTTTAAAAAAGCAAAGTATGTGTTTTTTCTAAAAAAAAACGTGACAAATGTCAATGAACTTGGAATTGAAATGATTTCCCCCAAAGACAAATACAAATATGTAATTCATTAGCCTGATCTTGGTAATCAATAAGCACCTCACATCCAAGGGTATGGTAGTGTAGCGGCTATGTTCCTGGAGGCCTGGACTAATATTCCTTCCCTGAATTTAAATTCAGTTAATTAAATCTGCAATAAAAAGTTATCAGTAAGCGTGAGCAAGAAACCATCGGATTGCTGTAAAATCCCAAATGGTTCACCAACACCATTTGGGGAATGAAGCCCATTGTCCTGACCCGGTCTGGCCTATATGTGACTCCAGACCCACAGCACTGTGGTTGACTCTTAACTGCCCTTTGAAATGGCAGAGCAAGCCAGTCAGTTGTATCTGACTGCTACAAACAAATTACAAGAAAAATAAAAATGTACAGACCAGCCAGCATTGACCTCGGCATTAAATTGCAACACCCATCCCAGTCAACGCTCCACATTAACATCTGGGTACTTGCACCACAAACTAGTCAAGCAACAGCCTGACATAGCAACACTCAAAATCATACCTCCCAGACTTAACCATCCCTGGATATGCCCTATTCCAATGGTAGGACAGACCCACTAGAGGTGGTGGTACAGAGGTATACAGACAGGAGGGAGTGGCCCTGGGAGTCCTCAACATTGACTCCAGATCACGATGTTGCAGAGCAGCAGGTCAAACACGGGGCAAGAAAATCTCCAGCTGAATACTCACCAATAACCTGCTCATTGGTGTTCAGTTTTGCTTCCAGCAGGACCAGTTGGCTCTAGATCTCAGAACAGCCTTGGTCCAAACATGAAAAAAAAAAGATATGAATTCCAGAGGTGAGTGGAGAGTGATAGCCCTCGATATCAAGGCAGCATGTGAATGAGTCGGACATCAAGGAGCCCTAATAAAATTGAAGTCAATAGCAATCAGGGGAAAACTCTCCACTGGCTGGAGTCATAACTAGCACAAAAGATGATGATTGTGGTTGTTGGAGGCCAAACATCGCAGCCCCAGGACATTGCTGCAGGAGTTCCTCGGGGCAGTGTCCTAGGCCCAACCATCTTCAGCTGCTTCATCAATGACCTTCCCTCCATCATAGGATCAGAAGTGGGGATGTTTGTTGAAGATTTCAGTGTTCAGCTCCATTCGGAACTCCTCAGAAAATGAAGCAGTCCATGTCCACATGCAGCAAGATGTGAACAACATTCAGGCTTAGGCTGACAAGTGGCAAATAACATTCGTGCCACAAAAATGGCAGGCAATGACTATTTCCAACAAGAGAGAGTCTAACCACCTCTCCTTGACATTCAACGGCATTACCATCATCGAATCCCTCACCATCAACATCCTGGGGGCCACCATTGACCAGTAACTTAACTGGACCAGCCACATAAATAGTGTGGCTACTAGAGCAGGTCAGAGGCTGGGTATTCTGTAGTGAGTGACTCACCTCCCGATTTTCCCAAAGCCTTTCCACCACCTACAAGGCACAAGTCAGGCGTGTGATGGAATACTCTCCACTGGCCTCGATGATTGCAGCTCCAACACTCATGAAGCTTGACACAATCCAAGACAAAGCAGCCCGCTTGATTGGCACCCGATCCACAACATTCAGTCCCTCCATTACCCGCGCACCGTGACTAAAAGATACACTGTAGCAACTCGCCAAGTCTTCTTCGAAAGCACCTCCCAAACCCGCGACCTCTACCACCTAGAAGGACAAGGGCAGCAGGCGCATGGGAGCACCACTGCCTCCAAATTCCCTTCCAAGTCACACACCATCCTGACTTGAAAATATATTGTCATTGGGTAAAAATCCTGGAATTCCCTACCCAAGAGCTCTGTGGGAGCACATTCACCCCTGTAACGTTTACACATTTCATGACCGAGGCACAGCAAGAGGCCATGGGCTAAAATGCATTAAAGAAAACCTGTGGGACTGTTGGGCAGGAGAAAGAATGCCAGCCTGGGGCAGGTGGTGACTCATAACTGATTAAAGCAATTTCTGGGATCAGGAGCGAGACCCGATTAACATCGAGACAAAGGGTTTTGATACAATCAAGCAGAGAAGCCCATGGATTAATTGGCCGGAGGGGAAAAACCAGTCCCCTATGGAGACTACAAGTCTGCGAAAACCCAGGACAACAAAGGATCCCACAAGGCGTGCATTTTTGAATAACGGGGCACAAAAGATAAGTAGTTATCTTCTGCCCTGTCGATTCCGTGCACCGAAATAAGTGTGAATTGTGGCCATCCAAACAGATCCAGACCCATTATCACAGCCATAGAGATGTGTATAATCAAATGGATATATATGCAAGAGTCGAGAAGAAGAACTCGGTACAACAGGAAGAGCTCGGAACAACTAGGATGAGCTCAGGGGAACAGGTCGAAGAAACACCTCAGGGGAGCAGGTCAAAAGGAACAATGACCACGAAGCAAGCAGCTGGGACCCAACACCTTCCCTAGCTCCACGAGCCTACAATCGACTACAGCAGCAACTGGCTGGATGGGTGATTGTATGTCTTCACTCAATCTCCAAGAAGAAGTCTTGTCGTCATTTTTAGTTGGTTTGTGTGTAATAAACTAACAGTTGGGTTTAAGCCTAAACTTTGCGTTACGTGGAGTCCTTCCTGTAATTCCAGAGGTCTATAAATCAAAGTAAATTGGAAAACGAACACCCTACACCCCAGACTGCAGCGGTTTATCACCACCTTCTTGGGGGCAATAAATGGTCGCCTTGCAAGCAACGCCCCAATCCCACGAATAAATACATTTCGAAAAAGCCACTGTGTTGGGAAGTCCCAAAACCCTGGGATGATTGCTAAAAGGTTGTTTGGTAAAAGTTCTTTTGTTTAAGCCAAGCAAGGAAAATCACTGATGTGGGAAAGCAGAGTACATTTATTATTTTTGCATTAGTACTCAAAGGCAAGTTATACTGATTAAGTTAAGTATGTCCAATTGGAACTATTGCTCTGCATGTCCATTTGCTGTCTGAAATGGATTAATCTGGTTTGGTCTTTTCAAGTGCTTTCTCAGTTTCTCTTCAAAAGGCTTAGAGAAACATTTAAAGGACACGACACCAAAAATTGCGGTCGGAGGTGTATTGTCGGAATACACCTCCGACCCACGGACGAATTACGAACCTACCTTTGGCGGAGAGGCTGCGAAGCTTGCAGTCTCAGACCTCGAGGTAGGAGGCAGTGTAATGGTCCATGGATCACAGGGACGTAGGCAGCAAGCAAAAAGCAGAATTCCATTTTAAATCATTTTCAAAGGGAGTCCCATAATGAAATGTAATGGAATCCCAAAATCTAATCTAATTACAATTTGCAGAATTAGAATTTTATTCGTAATTACCTTCATTCCACCAACCTCACAAAAATTTAATTTTTTGATAATTTTAAGACATCATTAAAACTGTAAGGGAAATATTTGCATAAACTCATTTGATAGTGTATGTGCATAATTTACGATATGAAAATATTTAATTAATGCCTTTGATATCCCTTTTCGCTGATGCCAACAGGCATTGAGCCATAATATTTCCGTGTGCAATTGCTGGCCATTCGTTTGTCAAATAGCCCAAATCTACACCAGTGATTACTTTTTTGTGGCCCGCACGAATAGCTTATCAACACATGTGTGCGCATGTTATTTCACTCATGTGCAAGTGCATGCGGAAATCCCGAACTGGAGGTATGGAGACGAAACCCAGTTCAGATCACACGAGGGTCCTATTGTTACAACCCAGGTTATGCTATTGTGTAGTTAGATAGTGGGCACTCCTAAACACAAGATAATCAAGCCACTTACTGGAGTGACTGATACGGCTATACTGGAGTCGGCAGACCCGAATCTGTTACATAGGTTACTGACATTTGTGTGTCCACCCTTCATCAGTTCTAATCAAGCTAGACATCTGAAACATGAACTTGTGGGTTTTGTTGTCTTTACAGATGCGGACTGACCTGCTGTGCATTTCCAGAATGTTCTATTTTTACTCATCATTTCCAGCTTTTGCACTTTCCTCCTTTGCTTGACATCAGAACCAGTGTCATACTTGAAGGTTAAAAACCAAATTCAATTATAATGCTTGGAAGAACTGTGACATACCAAATAGGCTCCTTGTAGGAGGACTCCACAGTACAACCTGCAGGACCAAACCTTCCTCGCAAAGAGTGGACAACCATCAACCACTTCAGAGTCGCTCATGGGGAGGTGCTGCCACCCTCTCCATAGATGGGGATGCTTTAATAGTCCATCATGCACCACAGAACACCTCATTAGACCCTGGAACACTGCCCTCAAAAGGAAATTTGCAGGCAGGCTACAAGATATCCATGTTGTTACACCGGTTATGGGACTTAAATATTGATATTTAATTTGTTTTTGCTACTACCATATGAAAAAAGAGAATTACAAGTCAAATTCTGCAGCTTCCTACAGATCAGGTGGTTTACCTGATTCTCTATTCTGTGGCGATGCGACGAAGACAAACAATCAAGCAAACACAACTCAAACAGATATGCAAAGCTATTACCACTGTCCCGACGAGAGCGAGAGAGCGAGAGAGCGAAAAAACAAAAACAGCAACGACAATTTACTTCTGAACTCAAGTTTAATCATTTTACTGAGAGGTATCTTGTTGAAATCCATGAGTTAATGAAGGTAGGATGATGCTTACTCAGAGACCATTTACAGGACACCAGTGTATCTGATATTGATGTGGATAATGCGATATAGAACTGAGGTTTTAACTAAAGTTTGTAAGGACTGTATGTAGGGTTGCCAAATTTGGTTGGATGTAGTGGGGGTTATTTTGGTGAAAGGGTGAAAACAGGCGCCAAATGGGTGCTGTGCTGATACGACATGCCTGTTTGAATGTCTAGTTTTGGTACACAATTTAGGTCCTAATTGCCAATTACTATAATGTCTGGAGGTACTAAATCAGATGCCTGTTGGTTTACCACGGATTCGAATCAATTTTCGTGGAGCAAGATATGTGGGCTTCACGCACCCACTTCCACAGAAGGTGTGGAATGGACTGGCTGACACACAGCGGCAGGTTTCAGGATGGCTCAGGGAGTGAGAGAAAGGGTGCACATATTCTCGGACGCAGCCAGAGCAGGAGGGACCGGCCGGTTGGGGGGGTGGGGGGTGGAGGGGGAAGAGAAAGGGTATCCACCTCACCCTCCTACAGCCCTACCAGGTCTACCAAGCCTCATATCCTCCTCCCGACCAAAGGGGGAACCCTAGCAAATCATAAGATGTCCAATAAGGTAGAGTTGCACAGTGCTCACTCTTTTTAAGTAAAGTCCTCAGAGAATTTCCAGAATAAATGTTAGTGTTAGGTGAAGTCTTGACAAAGTCTTAACAAAGTGTCCCAGAAAGTCTCCAATATGTTTCAAAATCCTCTTCAAACCACCAGCAGCAAGTGAATAGTAAAAGGTGATATACTACTAGTTTACTCACCAATCAGCAGGTTGCTGTCGGGTGTTAGATCAAGTGCTAGCTATCCACCAAAATCTCATGCAACCTTGTTAATGACCCCTAGCGACCACTAACAGGCAATTTAAGTGGCAATCATCTGCTAAACAATCCTCTGGGCAGCCGTTCCGAGCACAAGCTTCAACTCCGTTACTAAGATGGCGTCTTGCGCCAAACACGGACTTGGCCACCTCGGAGGCTCTTTAGCGCCCAACGTATACGGGAACAAAATCACTCCCAGTGAAGCTGGCATTTTACTGTGGGGATGCCACTGGCTACATGAAACCCATGGGTTGGTGGCCCACTGCCACCACAGCCCATTAAACACAAAACAAAGGCAGCTTTAACCAAGATGGTTGGACTGCCCTAGTTGCTTCACCCCACCATTGGCGTCTGTGACTTCGGCCGTCTAGGTGCCGAGCTCTGAGATTCCCTCCCTAAAACTCTTCACTTCTCTCTCCTTCTTTAAGACACTTGTTCAAACCTATCTCTTTGACCAAGCTTTTGATCACCTGTTCTAACGTCTCCTTCTTTTGCCTGCTGTCAATTTTTGTCTGATTATGCTCGATAAAGCCCCTTGGGACATTTTACTATGTGAAAGGCGCTATATAAATGCAAGTCATTGTTTAATCTCAATCCAACTCCTGGGGGAATGTGGGTCCATGGCATAAAACTGCCCAAAAAGGCAAAAACTAACAAGGGATATAATGCCTGTTCTGTCAGCTTGGCTCAGTTGGGAGCATACTTGCCTGCAACTCAGAAGGTCCTGCCTTCAAGCCCAGCCATGGACTTGAGCATGTAATCTAGGCTGATGCTTTTGTGAGTACTGAGGGAGTCAGCATTGCTGCCAGGTGTCCTGTTCAAGTGATTTAAAGGATAATACCATGATTCGAAGATGATCAGTGGGTTTCCTATTGGCTGATTCCTCCCTCACGAAGAACAGATTGTCTGATCATTCATATGTTGTCTCTGGCACCTTACCGTGTGCAAGTCACAGTTGCCTGCAACAGTTGCTCGTAAAGCACCTTAGTTTGTCCTGAGGATGGGGTGAGGTGCTATACAAGTGCAACTTTATTTTGTTCTTTCTTGGTGTTACGTTTAATTAATTGATTATGAGTTAATGACTTTGATAGGATGGTGAACAGAGGAATTGCACTTACGAGTCGAACCAATTCGACACAAATATTGGAGAAGAAATTCTACCTCTACATTTGCAATCTCACTCAGAGGCCACAAGGTTTGTGTTGGAAATTAAAGTATCATGCTGGTGGGGTTAGGGTTAAAGTGCAATATGGGGTGGAATAGATGGAAGCTTTATTCTGCCACGCTACACCCAATGAAGGAGTCCTTCATATTAAAAACTAAGTTCAAGGTGCAGCATAAAACATACCATTCTCCAGAAAGAGTAACACATATATGGATGAATGCATGCATGCATGATGTTTGTTGAGGTGCAAAATTATTTTGTGGAAATTGCAGTTCACCAACAGCTGCTGGGGATGATGAGTTTGGTTTCGAGCTCAACTATGATGTCAGTTGCCACTTGTATGTGTGTGTTGGAAAGTCAAAGTTGGTGGTGTCCTCTTCGGGTTGTTCGTAACTGTTGGTGAACCGCAATTTGTACGCAAGAAAATCCAGCCCAATCCGATCAAATGGAAAAAACAGAGTTTAACTCACCAAAACCAGGATATCATCTTCATTGCATATACAAAACATCGCCTTTTCATTATCTCTGAATATATTTGCTCTATTAGTCTCATCATGTGAGTACTGTGTGTAATGAGCAAGTGTGACCTTAGCTCCTTTATTAAGATTCCAGAGTGCAGGTACCTCGTGGGTGGCCTGCTGATATACTGTACACCTAAGGGACTCCAACAGGTGGGCACTCTGGTGCTCAGGTGTGATGCAGGTTACAAAGGGTTAAATATATAATATACTCAAGTTTATAAACAGAGGCTCAGGGCAAGAACACAACCCATGTTAGCAGCTTGTACAGTATAAGGCTTGGTCACATGACAGAAACTATTACACTTCACATTCTGCTGCTAGTTCAAAAGTTGCTTGCTTCAAATTCTTAAACACATTTCAAGTTTTTTAAATAGCACTAAAGTTTTACTTGGCTGCTTTGTTTACATTGCTTAATTCAAATGATTGGATGATTCATCTTTAGCACACAGGAAGACTTTAATTATCAGTAACAGACTGTATTTACACAGCTTTTGCATTCCTTACTATAAGAATGGTCCAAAATTCAATGTCAACTCAATGCTTGCAATTGAGAGGTAATAAAAAAAAAACTTACATTTATACATCACCTTTCACAACCTTGAGACACCTCAAAGCCCTTTACAGCCAAGCAATTATTTGAAGTGTTTTAAATGTAATAAATGTGGCAGGCAATTTGAGCACAGCAAGTTTCCATAAACAGCAATATGATTATCACCAGATAATCTATTTTTTTAGTGATGTTGGTTGAGGGATAAATATTGGCCAGGATACTGGGGAGAACTCTTCTTCACATAGTGCCTTGGGACCATTTGTACCCACCCGAGGACAGATGGGTCCTCAGTTTAACGTCTAACTCATAAGATAGCACTTCCAACAGTGCAGCACTTCTTCAGTCCTGCACTGGAGTGCTAGGACCATGTACAGTAGACACCTCAAGTCGTTGGAAAAATACCACCAACGATGTCTCCGCAAGATCCAACAAATCCCCTGGGAGGATAGACGCACCAACATTAGTGACCTCAACCAGGTCAATATCCCCAGCATCGAAGCACTGACCACGTTTGATCAGCTCCGCTGGGCAGGCCACATTGTCCGCATGCCAGACATGAGACTCCCAAAGCAAGCGCTCTACTCGGAACTCCTTCATGGCAAACGAGCCAAAAGGTGGGCAGAGGAAACGTTACAAGGACACCCTCAAAGTCTCCTTGATAAGGTGCGGGGTGGCATCCCCACCGACACCTAGGAGTCCCTGGCCAAAGACTGCCCTTAGTGGAGGAAGAGCATCCGGGAGGGCGCTGAGCACCACAAGTCTCATCGTCGAGAGCATGCAGAAATCAAGCACAAGCAGCGGAAGATGCGTGTGACAAACCTGTCCCACCCTCCCTTACCCTCAACGACTATCTGTCCCACATGTGACAGGGACTGTGGCTCTCGTATTGGACTGTTCAGCCACCTAAGGACTCATTTTAAGAGTGCAAGCAAGTCTTCCTTAATTCCGAGGGACTGCCTATGATGATAATGATGATGATGATGATGATGATGGAGTGTCAGCCTAGATTTTATATGCTTAAGTGTGGAGTGGGACTTGAAACCACAACCTTTAGACTCAGAGGCACTCCGAGCCATCGATAACAATGTGTACATCTTCTGACGTCTGAAAGCAGGTGTTACCAATACGTTCTAATGACAATTGCGAAACACTGCAATAGGAGTCTCTATAAAAGAAGCCTGTGACAGACGTATAAAACTGCACAACAAAGCTGACAAAAGATAGAGTACGGGTTAACAGCCTTTTCGTCCTGCTTACCATAAAGGCAGATGCACTCAAACCGATTGATCAGGTCAACACAGGTCCCACCATGCAAGCAAGGCTCAGAGTAGCACTCATTTATGTTCACAGAGCACGTTGTTCCTATAAAAAGAAAGAAAATAAAAGACACGTTCACTAGGATCTATTCACGAAGAATGGAAAACTGCACCATTAAAGTAGATTGAGCCCATAAAAGCACTGTGGTTCCCAAGGTTTCCCAGTGATCTCCCAGGCACAGTGCAGTGCAATAATGCTTTCCTAGTGTCAACTTTTGTGTTATATATGCAGACTATAGATATACTCTCTGTGTAGTCACTGTATAGTTGAATAAGATGGAGACTTGTTTACCTGATGTCCTATCAATAAGGTTTATACTTATACTATGCTGACACCACTAGAGGGTGCAACTGGTGGAGAATGGGTTTTCCTGCCCTGGTGGCAGAGGCTGTATAAAAGAATAGCCACCATGCGGCTGCCTCACTCTGGAGTTACGAATAAAGGACCAAGGTCACTACAGTTTGAGTACAACACATTGCCTCGTGGAGTCATTCATAGGTACATTACAGACATAACAGTTTGTACAAGAAATTTATGGTTTTGTTTAAAAATAGAAACTTAAACTGAACCATGGTGTCATTAACGTGAATTGGGAGTTCACAACACACTGGTTTCAACTCTCATGGAGAACTATGCAAGCACAATGTTATCTGCAAACATCATTCTGCCTGGGGCAAGACTGATTTTGACTGTTCTATCGTACTCCAATTGTTCATTAATGGGAGTGAATGGAAGAATGTGCTGGAAAGGCATTCTGCGAAACAAAATAACAAAAGGACCCTCATGCACGCAGGACAATTTCACACAGTTACCCGTGATACGAGTTTCCTGTTAATCAGATGTAGTAATCAATTCGTACAGCCTCATATTTTTGAACTATTGATTTCCACTGATAATTGTGGAACATTTGAAGTGGAGCAATCAACCCAGTACATCTAAATAGTTTCATCATAAAAGATTATAATAAAGCAGATCATAGGGTACAGCATTACAGAAAATTAATATTTACAAATTGCATGATTTGGATTAAATTCCATCAGGCACTCTATGTAAATGAAGCATGAGTTAGCCAAACTTCAGGAGTGACCTTTGACCTGAGTGGATCTAGCCTGTGCATTGAGAAAGGTGGGGTGGGGGAGGGCAGGTGAAGGCAGTTAACGAACTTCTCCATGAGCAGCAACTAAAATGTTATTCTAGTTATATGCAAGAGATAATTTTCTGGGTTTGATATTGCTACCAGGGAGCTGTGCCGAGAGAACATACAGAAGCCTGATCATGAAAGGAGCATGCCCGAGTTTCTGATCTGCTCTTCCAGCGGGCGAGGCTCGCTGACGGGAGTGCGGAGTGGGACATTTATCCTTGTATTGACCACTTGGAATACTGTTGCTCTGTGACGGAGAGCTGACCATATTCTTAAAGGCTCTGGTGAAGAGGGAGACGAGGAGTCAATCAGAATCCAAGAGGCAGAGGATGGAAGCAGATTTGTCAGGGTTCAGAAGGTTGCAGGGTTAGTATGACCAGACCAAGCCCTGGAGGGAACTGTGGACAAGGTTGTGGATTTTAAAATCTTTGCGCTGAGAGAACGGGAGCAAAGGAGGTCTGCTTCATCTGGTGCTGAACTTCAAACCCCACATTCAGTCCCTCACCAAGACTAAATATCATTCCTCTCTTTCCCTACCTCACTATCATTGCCATGGATAACCTAACCCAAGCCTTCATCACCTGGTGAGGAAATAGAACAGGGAAAATTAGTGTGGGATAGGATATGGGCATTAAAGTTCGAGATGAGTTGGAGTTTCTGGAACTTAGGAGACTGGTAAAGGGAGCATTGAAACAGTCAAGTCATGGAGCTGATGAAGGCTTGGATTAGGGCAATGATAGTGAGGTAAGGATGGAGAGGGACGATAGTTAGCAGTTGAAAGTAGGTAGTCTAGGTGATAGCCTGAATGTGGGGCTTGAAGTTCAGCACCAAATGAGGCTTAAATCAAGATTGTGCATCCTTTGGTTTAACCCAGGTGAACAATAAAGAAGGAGAATGGGACTGGGGAGAAAGGTGTAATGTATCCATTGGAAGTCAAACAGGAATATGTTGAATTCTGCATTGTCCTTCCTTGATTTTATTAATTGTGTGGTAATTTCACTCCCAATATAAAATGCCCCCATCAAATGGTGTACTGGGCTCCCAATCAGGAGAATAGGTGTTGCCATCTGTGCTGGACCATTAAATGGAAGGACTCCATGGTAGTGTAGCAGAGTAAGGCAGAGAAGATACACTAGCAGCAAAAACAAACGAAAAGGAGGCTATTCAAATCAAAACTGGCATGACTGAGATTTGCTAACATTCATTTTAAAGGCATATTGCTTTTGTGAAAATGTGATGTCAACCAAATGTCTTTATCAGATCAGCAGGCCCAGAATTTCCACTTCAAGATGTAGACACTCACCAATGGACTGCAGAGGCCCTGTAGGGTTCCTGGGTCCACTCATTTGCAAATCACTAAAAGCTCAGGCACAAATATAGAAAGTATTGGTGAGGCTAATGAAATGTTGGCTTTTTTTCCTCAAGGGATTTAGAATAACAGAAGTGAGGAAGTGATACTTCAGTTGTAGAGCTTTGGTCAGACCCCACCTGGAGTACTGCGTTCAGCTTTGGGCACTCCACCCCAAGAAAGATAATAGTCTTGTATGGCGTACAGTTTAGATTCACTGGAAAGAGACCAGGGCTAAAAGGATTAAATTGATCTGGAGTTGTATTACCTTGAGATTAGATGATGGAGAGGTGATCTAAATCGAGAGGTTTAAAATAAATAAGGGCATTCGACTGGATAGATACAGAGAAACTGGAATAGAAATTGGTATGCGTTGCACCTGTTTTTCAGCACAAATGCAAGCTTTGCCTTCCTTGCAGGAATTCCAATGGAGCTTCATTGGGAACTGCAGCACACACCCAGCTAAGACATTGACCAGGGACCAGTAGGTGCCTCCACCTCCACCGCAGCACAGTCAGCTTTGGAAGCATTAGGGAACAGAATCAAGTGGAGCATGTAAAATAACCTTCCAGACCATGGTAACTGCCGAGCCTCAAGGCTCTCGGCCTCCAATAGCCAGCATTAAACCAGCTGGCCAGTGCAGACAAGGACCTGTAGAATGACAATGGATGGACTCCACCTTTCTGAGACAGTCTTCTCTCTCAGTCCTCTGGCCTTCCTCCTCAAGAGTCCAAGCCAGTGGGACGTGCACAGCGAGACCAGGAGCAAGCTCGAGAGAGAGAGGAGGTGCCACCTGCATGTGCCAAACATGAGCAGCCAACCAACTTCTGCAACCCCCTACCCTCAGGTGCACAAGAACAGGCTAAAAAAAAATACAAGACAGATGTAGGTGCCAAGGGGAATCATGGTGTTACAAAAGAGTAGGTTGATTGTGTACATTATGGAATTCACTCATAAAATAGAGCATGCACTGATGTGACATTCTGTAATTATTGGAGAGTAAAGGGGACTCAGAGAATAATTGGCATGGTCATGCAAGAGCAAAGATGGCTGACCTGGGTCCCATCTGCCTGTCAGGTGGACATGCAAGATCCCATGGTAGTGAGAGCAGAAAGCTCTCTCTGCATCCCAGCTAATGTCCGTCCCTCAACCAACACCATCCAAAACAAATTCACTCTCATTTGTCTCAGTTGCACCAATTGGCTGTTGCTTTTTTCCAGAAAACAAGTGACTGCACTTCAAAAGTAATTCAATGACTGAGAAGCACTTCACAATATCACAAGCATGTGGAAGGTATATCAAGGCAATCCTCTCTTTCTATAATAAATCAATCAACTAATCTTATACATGCTACTCCTCTAAATTCAAAGTTGCTTAATTCAAATTCCTTCTTTTCACACTAAATTCTTTATGGAGTTTACATTACTTGATTCAAATTATGGGTAGAACAAACATTTCAGCTCAAAAATGACTGAATAATCAGGACAACTGTACATTGTTTTAAGTTTGCGTGTTCATAAGGATGAGGCATTCTTGCTGAAGATTGTAATATGTTTCGGCTACATCAACATCTTTAGAAATAAAATAGCAGCATTGCCGTTACCATCATTCCAGGGATATGGAGTGTGATCAAGCGTCCCTTGTCTAAGGGTGGCCAACACTTGTATCACCCCCCCCGGTCTTCTCGAAACTGAGTCACTCCAGTCAGCCAAAGGCAGTTCAGCTCCTGCACACTTTTATTCTTCGATTCATCAAACAAAATACACTGACATTCAAGGTTGTCACAGACCAATGCAATCTGCACCTTTCCAACCTCCCTTCCCGACAATCTCCCCATATCTGGCAGGTTTGGGTTGGGTAAGCCCCTTGCCTGTCTATTTTAAATAGGAACACCTGTGCCCACTTAATTGGAGCCCAGATGGCTGCCACCATCCTCTCCCCATGGTCCTAGTGCCCTATAATATTGGGAGTTGTACATTTCAGCACAAGAGTCATTTCATAGAATGTTCCTTCTTTTGCCCCTGTTTGGGGACAATGGCCCTCCTCTCTCAATAGGTTTATTTAGTTGAGTGTGTCTTTAAAGATCTGCTCAATCTGGCTGCTCCTGGGTAGCTTGGTGTATTATTAAAAATACTTTAACAGGAACGTATAACTGTGGGTGTGAGAGGGGGAGAAATGAACCTCTTGAATTGTCTTTCCAATCTAACCTGCATTGGCCAATCCTACTGTAGCCTGGCAGAGATGTGTCTGATTGATCAATCTCTACTGTAGCCTGGCAGGGATGTGTATGATTGACCAATCTCTACTGTAGCCTATTGGGACAGGGATGTGTATCACATGGGTAGTAATGATGCTTCTTCAATGTACCTGTGTTGAAAGAATCCACATCTCTGCTATAATGAAATATAATGTTCATAAATTTCATTCTTGACATAGCAAAAAAAAAAGTATTTTCATCCCATTAGAAATCAGCCCCCATCTCTTCAGCCTTTCTACCTAAACACCAAACACTAATGAAACTCCATGGATGAATAAAGCCATAAGGGAACAATTGAGGGTAAGGAAAGAAGCATATATTAAGTACATAGACAGCAGGGGAGTGCAGGATATGGGAGAATACAAAGAGATTAGGGGCTAGAAATTCGGTATCGCCCCCTTTGAGGCGGTGACGCCGTTGGGACGCTACCTTTATCGCGGGGCGATGTCTCCAGCCACAAAGTGGGATATTCAGTTGTATCGCCCCAAGAGGAAAGTGAAGCGCTAAGGGAAGCGTTGCACAATCCTCATCGGGCGCTAAAGCCCATCGCGGGGCGGGAGCGCGGGAGCACTTCTCAAGTTGAGGCGCGAGGGCACCGGCATCCTAGCGTCGAAAGAGGAGGTGTGGTCGGCCATGTGCAACCTGCAAAAACATGGAAGGGAGGCTACCAGCAACCTTCCACAGGTAAGAGAAGTAAGTAATTGTTAAAAACTTGACTCTCAACACTTACCTCTTCATTCCCTGCGATATCGCCCCGGAATCCTCGGTGTTGCGTCTACTTCCCCCTGTCAGGAGTAGTGACAGGCCAGGCGCTACGGCAGGCAAAAGCAGCCAATTTCAGAAACGAGTCGCAAAGGGGGCATTGCACACTCTTGACGGCACCAGGTGGGAGGCGCTAGAGAGCGCAGCGCTAAATGAAGCGCCACCGCAAAACCACCAGTGAAGTTCACGGCAGGTTGCCATAGCACGGCGCTCGGGCAATAGGTGCTTAGCCCCTCTCTGGTGCTAATGGTGGCGCTAAACAACCAAATTCCTCCCCCGAGGAGAGAAGTAAAAAAAACAATTAGGAAGGCAAAGAGGAACTATGCAATTTAATTATCAAGGAACATAAAACAAAATAGTAAAATATTTTACAGGCACAGCAATAAAAAAGGAAGGTTGGGATGGGAATATGGTCATTAATGCCACAGGAAACGAAAGAGAAATGGCAGAAATATTAAGTAATTATTTTGCTTCAGTATTTACCAGGGAGATAGAACAGGTGGAAATGACATTGGATGATGAGATTAGTAATGAGATAAGTGCATTTAAAATAAAAAGAGGGGCTATATTAAATAAACTAATCAAACTCAAATAGAATAAAACCCTGCATGCATTTTAAAAGAATCTACAGAAGAGACAGCAGAAGCATTACTACACATATTAATAATTTGTTTGAAAAAGTTGTATTGCCAGAGGGCTGGCGGATAGCTAATGTAATCCCTATATTTAAGAAGAGGGATAGAACATGTCCAGCGAATTATAGACAAGTCAGCTTAACATCGATGGTAGGAAAACTAATGGAATCCCTACTAAAGGAGAAAATAGAAGAATATCTAGAAACCAAAAATATAAAAATGAATAGTCAGCATGGATTTCAAAAGGGAAAGTCTTGCTTGACCAACCTCAATGAATTTTTTGGAAGAGGTAACAGATAATAAACAAGGACAATGAAGTAGATGTAATTTATCTAGATTTTCAAAAGACATTCGATAAGATAACCCATAATAAACATGAATGCAGAGTTAGGGGACGAGTAGCAGAATTGATAGCTAGCTGTCTTCAAGACAGAAAGCAGACAGTGGGTAAAAAGTAGCTATTCACAGTGGCAGAATATGGGTAGTGGTGTTCCACAAGGATCAGTGCTGGGACCACTGTTGTTCACAATTTATATTAACGATTTAGACTTTGGAATCAAAAATGCAATTTCTAAATTTGTGGATGACACCAAATTGGGGGTGATAATCAATACTGAGGAGGACGTCAACAAATTACAGGAGGACATTAATAAACTAGCAGAGTGGGCATTTAATTGGAAAATGAAGTTCAACACAGATCAATGTGAGGTATTACATTTTACATAAGAACATAAGCAATAGGAGCAGGAGTAGGCCATACTGTCCCTCGAGCCTGCTCCCCCATTTAATACGATCATGGCTGATCCGATCATGGACTCAGGTCCACTTCATTGCCCATTCCCCATAACCTCTTAATCCCTTATTGATTAAGAAAATGTTTATCTCGGACTTAAATTTATTCAATGTCCCTGCTTTCACAGCTCTCTGAGGCAGTGATTCCACAGAATTACAACCCTCTGAGAGAAGAAATTCCTCCTCATCTCAGTTTTAAATGGGTGGCCCCTTATTCAAAGGTTATGCCCTCTAGTTCTAGTCTCCCCTATCAGTGGAAACATCCTCTCTGCATCAACCTTGTCAAGCCCCCTTTCGTTTCGATAAGATCATCTCTCATTCTTCTGAATTCCAATAAGTAGAGGTCCAACCTCCTCAACCTTTCCTCATAAGTCAACTCCCTCATCTCCGGAATCAACCTAGTGAACTTTCTCTGAACTGCCTCCAAAGCAAGTATATCCTTTTATAAATATGGAAACTAAAACTGTACACTGTATTCCAGGTGTGGCCTCATCAATACCCTGTACAACTGTAGCAAGACTTCCCTGCTTTTTATACACCATCCCCTTTGTAATAAAGGCCAAGATTTTATTGGCCTTCCTGATCACTTGCTGTACCTGCATACGAACCTTTTGTGTTTCATGCACAAGTACCCCCAGATCCCGCTGTACTGCAGCACTTTGCAATTTTTCTCCATTTAAATAATAACTTGCTCTTTGATTATTTTCTACCAAAATGCATGACCTCACACTTTCCAACATTATACTCCATCTGCCAAAATTTTGCCCACTCATTTAGCCTGTCTATGCACTTTTGTAAATTTTTTTTGTGTCCTCCTCACATATTGCTTTTCCTCCCATCTTTGTATCAGCAGCAAACTTGACTACGTTACACTCAGTCCTTTCTTCCAAGTCGTTAATATAGATTGTAAATAGTTGGGGTCCCAGCACTGATCCCTGCGGCACCCCACTAGTTACTGATTGCCAACCCGAGAATGAACCATTTATCCCGACTCTCTGTTTTCTGTTCGTTAGCCAATCCTCTATCCATGCTAATATATTACCCCCAACCCTGTCAACTTTTATCTTGTGCAGTAACTTTTTATGTGGCACCTTGTCAAATGCCTCCTGTAAGTCCAAATACACCACATCCACTGACTCCTCTTTATCCACCCTATTTGTTACATCCTCAAAGAATTCCAGCAAATTTGTCATACATGATGAGGGAGCATAGTTTTAAGGTGGTTGGTGGAAGGTTTAGAAGGGATTTGAGGGGGGCCGGGGCTTCTTTACGCAGAGGGTTCTGGGGATCTGGAACTCACTGCCTGGAAGAGTGGTGAATGCAGAAATCCTCACCACTTTTAAGAGATGGTTGGATGGGCACTTAAAGTGCAGTAACCTGCAGGGTTATAGATCCAGAGCTGGTAATTGGGATTAGACTGGATGATCTTTTGTTGAACGGCGCAGATATAATGGTAAGTACTGCAGGGAATAGAATACGGTCAGGGTGATCTCCTGGACTTGTTTCGATCGCCTGGATGGGTCAGAGAAGAATTTTCCCAGACTTTTTCTCCCTAATTTGGCCTGAGTTTTTATCTGGTTTTTGCCTCTCCCAGGAGATCACATGGCTCTGGTTGAGGTGGAGTGTAGAATGTTTCAGTATAAGGGGTGTCGCAGGTGTGTGAGGCGGACTGATTGGGCTGGGTGCTCTTTGCCTTTCCATCATTGTTCATAGGTTTATATGTGTTTTTCGGGCTGCTGACCAAGGGCCATGTGGCTCTTTGTTAGTCAGCGTGGACACAATGGGCCGAAATGGCCTCCTTCTGCGCTGTAAATTTGTATGTGTCTATGCTTCTATGTTTCTATGACTTCCCCTTCACAAATCCATGCTGACTCTGCTTGACTGAATTATGCTTTTCCAAATGTCCTGCTACTGCTTCTTTAATAATGGACTCCAACATTTTCCCAACCAGAGATGTTAGGCTAACTGGTCTATAATTTCCTACTTTTTGTCTGCCTCCTTTTTTAAATAGGGGTGTTACATTTGCAGTTTTCCAATCTGCTAGGACTTCCCCAGAATCCAGAGAATTTGGTAAATTACAACCAATGTATCCATAATCCCTGCTGCTACTTCTCTTAAGACCCTAGCATGCAAGCCATCAGGTCCAGGGGATTTATCCTCATTTATTCCCATTATCTTACTGAGTACAACCTCCTTAGTGATTGTGTTTAGTTCCTCCCTTGCTATAGCCCCTTGACTACCCACTGTTGGAATATTGCTGGTGTCCTCTACCGTAAAGACTGATAGAAAATATTTGTTCAGAGTTTCTGCCATCTCCATTTTCCCCATTACTAATTCCCCATTCTCGTCCTCTAAGGATCCAACATTTACTTTAGCCACTCTTTTCCTTTTTATATACCAATAGAAACTCTTGCTATCTGTTTTTATATTTCGTGCTAGTTTATTTCATAGTTTATCTTCCCTTTCTTAATAATTTTTTAGTAATTCTTTGCTGGCTTTTAAAAGCTTCCCAATCTTCTGTCCTCGCACTAGTTTTGGCCATCTTTTATGCCTTTGTTTTTAATTGGATACCATCCTTTATTTCTTTAGTTAGCCACGGATGGCTATCTTTTCTCTTACACCCTTTTCTCCTCCTTGGAATATATTTTTCTTGAGAGTTGTGAAATATCTCCTTAAATGTACACCACTGTTCATCAACCTTCCGACACTTTAATCTATTTTCCAAGTCCACTTTAGCCACCTCTGCCCTCATACCTTCATGATCTCTATTTAAGCTTAGTACACTGGTTTGAGATCCAACTTTCTCACCCTTTATCTGAGTTTAAAATTCAACCATGCTATGATCACTAATTCCAAGAGGATCCTTTACTAAGAGATTGTTTATTAATCCTGTCTCATTACACAGGACCAGATCCAAGATAGCCTGACCCCTGGTACTGTGCTGCTCAAGGAACCCATCCCTTATGCATTCAATGAACTCTTCCTCAAAACTACCCTGACTAATTTGATTTGTCCAATCAATATGGAGGTTAAAATCACCCATGATTACAGCTGTTCACTTTTTACAAGCCCCTTCTATTTCCTGGTTTATACTCCGACCAACAGAGTTGCTACTGTTAGGGGACCAATAGACTATGCTCACCAGTGACTTTTTCCCTTTATTATTCCTTATCTCCACCCAAATTGTTTCAACATCCTGATCATTTGAGCCAATATCGTTTCTCACTGTTGCAGTGATTCCATCCTTTATCAATAGAGCTACCCCACCTCCTTTTCCTTTCTGTCTGTCCTCCCGGATTGTCAAATATCCCTGAATATTTAATTCCCAATCCTGGTCACCTTGCAACCACGTCTCTGTAGTGGCAATTAGATCATACCCATTTGTATCTATTTGTGCCGTCAACTCATCTATTTTGTTACGAATGCTATGTGCATTTAGACAGGCATTTTGAGAGGAAGAATAGGGAGGTCACTTATTACTTGGAGGGTGCAAGTCTAGGTGGGGTAGAGGAATACAGAGATCTCGGAGAACAAATACACAAATTACAGGCTAATAGTGCCATAAAAAAAGCTAACCAAGCACGAGGGTTTATTTCTAGAGGTATAGGGCTAGATTTTATACTTTTGTGCAGATCGTCCAAAAATGGGCGGTATTTCTGGCATGGGCGGTATAAATGGATTTTCAGATTGCCAGCTTGTCGCCCATTTTCAAAGCCCCTAGACTCCATTTAAAAAATTGGGCGTTACCACGAGTGATCTGAAATGGGCGTTAGCGTTAAATCTCCCTGACCTTCAGCCATAAAGTGTCGCCGTCCTTAGCAATGGCATGGTAACACTCGTTTCCCACGATTCAGGAGGTCAGGGGGTCATCGTTACATGTGCGGAAGAGGAGACAGAGAGAGATGGAACAGCGAGGGACTGAAAGCGTGTGTGGCTGTGGTGTGTGCTTGTTTGGCTATTGTGGGAGGCACGAAGGAGATTCACCAGCAGCAAAAAGCCTACTAAGCACCCAGAACATAGTTAGCACCGAGCTTTTGCCGAACAAATAATATATAACATGGAAGGGATGGAGGGGACCCTGGAGCTGTTAGCCAGAGGGCTCCCAGTAGTCCTGGAGTGCGGCACTGTACCCCAAGGTGTCGCATCCCCATTGCCAATGACATGAGAGCCAGGAGCAACATTTTGCTTCTGGCTCAGAGCACGTTCCAACCTTTGGACCGTCCTCTCCCGTATCCATCCAAGCAGCGGTTCAGCCGTCATCCCCCCGCCCATGAAGCAGCGCCTGAGGAACTCCTCGGCCAGGTGGCTTGGAGTCAGGAGGGGAAGGGGAAGTGGTAGAGGTGGGGATGAGAAGTGAGGGGGGAAGTGGGGGGGGGGGGGTTGGTTTTTACAGATATACTTATGATTTCAGATAAAGGTTTGGTTTAAATGTTTTTTATTTAACATAACCTTGTTGCGCATTGACTCAGATAGCTGCACCGTTACATGCTGGTGATTCCTTAATATCAAAGGGTATAATTACACTTAACTTCAATCAACTTAAATTTTACATGTCACCAAGGTGAAGCCCACCATTTGATGTATGACCTGCACACCCAGCAGTGTGTCAGCCTTGTAAATACCACTAATATTCTTTCAGGCAAAGCGCTCATTTATGAGCTCCTGACGAAAGAGTCTTGCAGCTATGATGCCACCACGGGCCCTTTCCTGTGGTCTACAGGGGGGCAGGGGCATGGCTTCAGCATCAACCTGATTAAGTGGCCTGAGGTCAGCGCCCACCTCCTCATCCTCCCCTTCCTCTCTCTCTTGAGGTTGACCCTCACACCCTTCTGGCAAATCTTGTCCCCTCCTGTTATCTAAGTTGTGCAGCATGGAGTACACCACCACGAATTGACCTGCTCTGGGTGGTATTGGAGCTCACCTCCTGAGTGGTCCAATCAACTAAAGCGCTGCTTAAGCACACCAATGTTTTTCGCCACGATATTGCAAGTGGCTCTGTGTCTCTCGTTGTATCGCTTCTTGGCTTTGGTGTGGGTGTCACGCAGGGGGGTCATCAGCCAGGTGGTGAGGCCATATCCTTTGTCACCAAGCATCCAGCATTGACCTTGTGGCTAATTGTTAAACAAGTCAGATACAGTGCTCTCACGCAGGATGTGAGCGTCATGGATGCTGCCTGGAAATTTAGCATTCACTGCCATTATAATTTGCTGGTGGTCGACAACGAGTTGGACATTCAGGAGTGGAATCCCTTGCGGTTCCTGAAAACCTCTGTATCCTGAAAAGGTGCCCGCATCACGATGTGCGTACAGTCTATTGCTCCCTGCCTCTTGGGGAAGTTTGCAATTCTGTAGAATCCTAAAGCCCTTTCAGTCTGAGCCTCCCTGGTCATAGGGAAGCTAATAAAGTCCATCCTGCATGCACACAGGGCTTCAGTGACCTCTCTAATGCAGCAATGTGTGGCATGCTGAGGCATACCACAAATGTCACCAGCTGAGGCCTGAAAAGAATCCGACGCCTAGAACGACAGTGCCACGGTGACTTTGACCTCGACGAACAGTGCAGTCCTGATGGTGCTGGCAGGCTGCAGATCTTCCCTAATGAGCTGGCATATCTCACTGATAACCTCTTTGTGGAAGCGCAGTCTCCGAAGGCAGGTGGGGTCAAGCAAGTTGAGGTAAGATTGCTTCTTGCTGTACTTTCGGGGTTGTAACGTCTGATCCTCCTCATCACGCAGTCGCATCTTACATTGGGCACATGATGCTGTTGAGCGTACCTTCTGCTATCTCGAGTCTGCAGCATGTAATTGGTCAAAAAGAGAGGGTGAGAAAGGACAGACCCCATTCCAATAGCTATCTGTTTTCCACCGATTGCTCACCAAGAATGAATGACCCAACTAAGACACCTATTAAATTCCAGTCGTCCACACTATGGCAAAGATGTTTGTTCAGATGTTCACATCACCTCCAAAGACCTCCAGAGTACATCCGAACTCCCCCGAAGTTGAAGCAGAGCAGCCTTTTAAATGATGCAACATGTGATTTAGAACATGGCGTCCATACCGCTGTGCGTCGTTCCTGGTCGTTCCACTTTTTCCCGGCATTTTTTTCGACGAGCGATATTGTGGGCGAGATGTGTGCGGTGCCGAAAGTAAGGATGGCCGATATACTGGGCGTTAGTTTTGGCAAATGTGATCTTGCTGGAAAAAAACAGTGGGCGGGTGATATTATTAGATCTGAATGTTAATTATGTGCCGAAAGTAACACTGGCCGATATTATGGGCAGTGGGATCGCCCATTCTGAAGTGTTATGCATGCAAAAATAATGCAAAATCTAGCCCATAGCATTGAAAAGTAGGGAAGTTATGCTAGACCTGGATTGAACCTTGGTTAGACCACACTTGGAGTACTGTGTACAATTCTGGTCGCCATATTATAAAAAAGATATAGAGATGAAGGTATTCATATTAGGAAAGAATGAACAGGCTGGGTCTCTTTTCCTTTGAAAATAGAATGCTGAGGGGTGACCTAGTAGAGGTCTTTAAAATTATGAAAGCTTTTGATCGAGTGGATACAGAGAGAGTGTTTCCACTTGTGGGGAAGATCATCATCATCATAGGCAGTCCCTCGAATCGAGGATGACTTGCTTCCACGTCAAAAAGTTCACAGGTGTTTCAATGAAGGACCTAAAATTCCATGTCCCGAACTAAATCTTGAAGGGTGGAAGGTGCCAGTGCGTGGATTTTTTCAACGTTTGGTGCCGTTGCACACCAGCCACCACACAGGCTTGACAGAGCCAGGTCTTGGTCCAGTGGCAAGGATTAACCAAGACGATTGGAGACCTGCTCTGTGGGAAAGAGCATAATTAGAGTCCATCAATATAAGATAGTCACCAAGAAATCCAATAGGGAATTCAGAAGAAACTTCTTTACCTAAAGAGTGGTGAGAATGTGGAACTCGCTACCACAGGGAATGTTTGATGCAAATAGTATAGATGCAGTTAAGGGGAGGCTAGACAAGTCTATCAGGGAGAAGGGATTGGAGGGTTGTGCTGATAGATTTAGGTGAGGAAAGACGGGAGGAGGCTCGAGTGGAGCGTAAACTTCGGCATGGACTGGTTGGGCTGAATTACCTGTTTCTGTACTGTATATCCTACGTAATCTGATGTAACCCTATGTACCTCAGCCACTTGTTGCAAAGCAAGTTAAACCATACAGCCTGTTGGCTTTCTGACACAAGGGGCATTGCAATGGGTACTGCAGGAAATTGCTGTCGTTGTGTCCGTATTGATATATAATTATACCATTGGGATAGATTTAGCATACAATATATACAGCAACCCTGCATTTAAACCTTCATAAAAGCTGGCTCAACAAAAAACAATTCTGAATGCTGCCTGTACTGTGAAACCACCACATCGCCCGCCCCCCCCCCCCCCCAACATGCAGATTTCCCCCCTTCCCCTTTCTTCATTGCTCAATCTTTCCCATCTTTGCAGGTATCTCGTATTTGTAGATGATCCTTCTCGGCCTCCTCCAGAATATCACAGCTGTTAATCTTCAACCAATTCGATTCACTCCATGTGACATCAAGAAATGGCAGATTGCATAGACACATGAAGGTATATGGGCCTTGATAACAATATACAACTTAACTACCTCCCTTTGACACTCAACGGCATTACCATCATCGAATACCCCACCATCAACATCCTGGGGGTCACCATTGACTAGATACTTAACTGGACCAACCACATAAATACTGTGGTTATTAGAGCAGGTCAGAGGCTGGGTATTCTGCAGCGAGTGTCTCACCTTATGACTCCCCAAAGCCTTTCCACCATCTACAAGTCACATGTCAGGTGTGTGATGGAATATTCTCCACTTGCCTGGATGAGTGCAGCTCCAACAACACTTAAGAAGCTTGACACCATCCAAGACGAATCAGCCCGCTTAATCGACACCCCATCCACGAGAATGGTGATATACTAAAATAATCTCGGTCACCATTGACTGCCATCTACGTGCCATGTATGTATGATGTCCTCTAATCTCTAAATTCCTCATTTGGAAGAACACGACTAAAAGAGTGAAACTGTAGATTTATCTAGCCTGGAACCAACCGTGACTGACACTCTCAAAGCGGATTAAATGGAAGCCATCCATTATCTCTGTCAGAGAAGGCAGACTGGAAAACAGGCCATTGTCACATTTTCTCTTGTATGATATATAATAAAAACAGAAACTGCTGGAAATCTCAGCAGATCAGGCAGCATCTGTGGAGAGGAAGCAGAGTTAATGTTTCAGGTCTGTGACCCTTCATCAGAACTGGAGAGTGTTCAGAAAGAACAGATTCTTAACAAGCACTGAAAGGGGGAGGGGAAGAAAGAACAAAAGGGAAGGTCTGTGCTAGGTTGGAACACAGGAGAGATTAGTGAGACAAAAGGGATGATGGCCCAAATTCAAATAGTAATGCCAGAAGTTAGAAAAACATTAGTCGAGATAGGGTGTGAATGGTGAGATAATAACCAGCTGCCATTCGAGACAAGGAGAGAAAAAGAAACAGGCTCTGAGGATGCGGGGGTGTGGGGGGGGGGGGGGGGGAGCCAAAGATTGGCAGCGGTTAGATTGGCAGCAGGTTCTCTTAACAGAACCTACTTAGCAAAAATATCCCAAGTGTTTTCTACCCTCAATTATTTTATTTTTTCAGAAAGAACACTCCTGTGGCTAGAACGGAGTTTAATGGTGAGAGGAATAGCCTTGGCCATTTTCTAAATGAGAGGCATCTTCAGAGGAACAGTTACACGCCCACAACCCCCCCACCCCCTCTCCCCATTACAAAACCTGAGTTCGGGGAGCAGTATTTCCCTTCAAATGTGCAATTCTGGCACTGAGAATTGAAGATTTAATGAATCCAAACCAACCCGCCCTCCCACCCCACCCCCCCCCCCACCCCAAGTGCGCACAAAATCTGTCATGTTGCCATTACTTGCAAGCATCAATAGAGCAGATGAAGTGGCACTTTGGCTGACCACGAGCCAGTGCTGTCTCTACTGGATTTTCTACTTTTGCCACACAGGAGTCTATGGAATAAACACAATGTGCACATATCCTTTATAGATAAAATGGAAGAAATCACAGGTCGGTGCGACCAGGCATACTAAAGCCCTCTGACTGGTCTCTGGCTGAGACAGGTGGAGTAAGTGGTAGGCGTGAGGGATCTGTTTTAGTCCTAGGCAAGATGAATGCTAAAATTATCGAGGCCTTTTTATTTTAGGGTTTGTGGGATCGGGTGTTTCTCTAAAGGACGGCACAAACTGTCTTCATCCTCGTTTCAGTCTCTTCCCCCCCGCTCACCCGTCAAGCTCAGGTGTTCAACGTCACCTTTAGCATCAGAGACTGGCGCTCAGGGGATGGAGCGTGAATAGCCTTCTGCACTCTGGTCAGAAGCACTGAACCGAGAAGATACCGACACGGAGAGTTCATCGGAGGCAAAACCTCGCATCTCAAATAACCCGTGCAAGGAGGAAAATAAGCACTTGCATTTTTATAGAGCCTTTCACAATCTCAGAATGTCCTAAAGCGCGTTACAGCCAATGAAGTACTTTTTGGGGTGTAGTCACTGTTGTAATGTCAGAAGCGTGGCAGTCAGTTTGTGCACAGCAAGCTCCCACAGACACCAATGACCTAATAACCAGATCATCTTTTTATACTGGTGTTGGTTGAGGGATGAATATTGGCCAGGACACCGAAGTGAACACCCCTTTCTCTTCTTCGAATTAGTGCCATGAAATCTACTTTGCCCACCTGAGAGGGAAGACGGGGCCTTGGTTTAATGTTTCATCTGGAGGACAGTGCCTCTGACAGTGCAGCTCTCTCTGCGTAAAGAACTGTCTGTCAGCTTGGAAGTTATGCTCAAGTTTCTGCAGTGGGACTTGAACCCACAACCATCAAACTAGACACGAGTGGGCTACCTACTGAGCCACGGTTGGGGAGCAGTACCAGAAAAGCATAAGGGAGCAGCTATAGCTCCCTATGCATTTGTTTTTAGCATGGTCTTCATGTGAATGCTCTACACACTGGTCTGGACACTGTCTACTTAGTTTGTGGAAAGAACAGAGGCACAGGCCATTTTTTTTGGTGTTGTTATGTATGTAAACAATGTGTAAGACTTGCCACCAGGGGGCGCAACTGTGGGAGACCCAAGGGTCACCTGCACACCCCGGGCAAGCAGGTATTAAAGACAGTCTACCATGCTGCCTCTTCACTCTGGAGTTACAATAAAGAGACCAAGGTCACAACAGTTTGAGCTTAAGATATATAGTCTTGTGGAGTTATTCTAAAGGAAACAGATGTGTTGTGTGCTATCAGAGTAACTTTCTCCCCCTTCCCTTTCTCTCTCTGATTCTTTACTAGGTTGTAGTTCCATGGACTATGGCAACCTTTCAGGATCTCACCCAAAGAAAGGAAGTGCATCTTAGCAAGCTGCCTAATTATTAGGAGCTGGGATTGTTCTCCTCAGAGCAGAGAAGGCGAAGGGGAGATTTAATGGCGGTGTTCAAAATTGCGAAGGGTTTTGATAGAGTAAACAAGGAGAAACTGTTTCCACTGGTTGGGGGGGTCGGTAACTAGAGAACACAAATTTAAGATAACTGGCAAAAGAACCAGAGAGGAGATGAGAAACGTTTTTAACTTTAGTTGTTATGATCTGGAATGCATTGCCTGAAAAGGTGATGGAAGCAGAGTCCACAGTAATTTTCAAAAGCGAATTGGATATATCTGTATACTGGAAAAGGAAAAAAAAATGCAGGACTTTGGGGGAAAAGAGCAGGGGAATGAGACTGATTGGACAGTTCTTTCAAAGAGCCAGCATGGACACGAAGGTGCCAAATGGCCTCTTGCTGTGCTGTATGATTCTACGAGCATCACAGCTGTTATGTCTTCAGATGCTCTAATAATGATTCCCCGAGACAATGTGTTGTGCTTGAACTGTAATAACCTTAGTCCATTTAATGGCCCCAAGTTTCCACACGCTACAAAACGGGCGCCCCTCCGAGCTGGGCGCCCGTTTTACCCGCCGAAAACGGCGCCGGAAAAAAAACGCGCGATTCTGGAGCGCCCTGCAGCTCCTTGTCTGCTTGGCGCGGCGCCCAGGGGGGCGGAGCCTACACTCGCGCCGATTTTGTAAGTGGGAGGGGGCGGGTACCATTTAAATTAGTTTTTTTCCTGCCGGCAACCCTGCGCGTGCGCGTTGGAGCGTTCACGCACGCGCAGTGTGAAGGAAACATTGGCACTCGGCCATTTTTGTAGTTCTTTGTAGCTGTTTAATTTTAGAACATTTTTTAATAAAAGCACATTGCCATCAGCACATCAGCACTGAGGCTTCTTGCAGCAGTGAGAAGGCTGCAGGAAGCCTCAGAAAGTTGAGGCAGCCGTTTCCCGATGGCCTCCCCCCCCTGCCGTCGGGAATGGCTGCTGAACTTGTGAGGCTTCCTGCAGCCTTCTCACTGTCTCCTTCCCCCCCCCCCCCCCGCCGTCTGGAACGGCTTCCTCCCCCCCCGCTGCGTTCGTTCGGTCGGTCGGGCCTGCACTCCCTCCCTCCCCCCACCCCCCGTCCACCCCGCCCACCGTCGGGAACGGCTGCCTCAACTTGTGAGGCTTCCTGCAGAATTCTCCCTGGCTGAAGCACTTTCACACAGGTAGGAAGATGGTTTATTTAATCTTTTCTTTGCTTATAAATTTTTATTCAGGTTGGATTTATTTGTATAAGTATAAATAAAGATTTATTATAGAATTGAATAACTTCCCTTCCCCTCCCCCCCCGCCCCCCCCCCACCACCTCGTTCTGGACGCCTAATTTGTAACCTGCGCCTGATTTTTTAATGTGTAGAACAGGTTTTTTCAGTTCTACAAAAATCTTCACTTGCTCCATTCTAAGTTAGTTTGGAGTACGTTTTTACTGTGGAAACTTTGAAATCAGGCGTCAGTGGCCGGACACGCCCCCTTTTGAAGAAAAAATTCTGTTCCAAAGTGAAACTGTTCTAATGGACTAGAACTGCAGAAAAAAAAATGTGGAGAATTGTGATTTTTAAGATAATCCGTTCTCCACCAGTTGCTCCTAAAAATCAAGCGCAAATCATGTGGAAACTTGGGGCCAATGTAACTCCAGAGTGAGGATCACACCTGGTGGCCTGCCTTTTATACTAGGCCTGGCACACCTGTACAGGTAACCTACAAGTCTCCCACTGCAGTGCCCTCTGGTGGCACACCTTGTAATGGTACAAGCAGTAACCATGTAGGATACATGACAACAGCCAGGCCTGATCCTCTCCTGACCTTAGGTCCGCGCACACATACATTTTACATAGGATGTCGCCGGAGAAGCAGGAGCCCCGGCTGATTGTCCCCTCAACAGGCCAAGGTATTGAGGAGAACTAAAGATGAGCAGCAAATGCGGCCTTGTCAGCAACATACCAAGATCAAGTATTTTTTTAAAAAAAGCCTATTATCATCCGTGCTAAGATCAGCTTAGCCAGCACCAACATACCCTGTTCAAAAGGGATTTGGTGGCCCCTTGAGTAAGATATGATAATGAAATAGTGCTTTTGTTCCATTTCAGAAACTGAATTTCCTTACTGTTTAAACTTTCTGATAGTTTTCAGTGTTTCAAATCACAGCTGTCCCACAAAAAATGCATGCTTTCTGCACAATGGAAAATGTTCCATTGTTTAGTGACATCTAACTTGCACTAACAAAATTTAATTGAACTATCAATGCTGACACATTTCACAAACTGATGTAGAATCTCCATTGGGTCATGCCTTGGTTGACACAACTTGCAATGTTATTTTGATTTCTTGGACTTCCATCCAATTAAAGCATAACACAAAACATCAGTACACAGAGTCACAGCTGGAGGGCAAGTGTCACATGGTTCACTTCACTTCTGTACATCCCTGCTAGAGTAATGTACAGGTATGTTCTGACAATTCAATCAAACCTTTTTTTCAGATTTAGCAGAGAATGGCATTAGAAACATTTACATACGTTCTATTAAGAGTCGATTTGCGTCGGGGGACTGGGGAGAGGTTAATGTTATACCCATTTTAAAAGAGAAGGTCGAGCTAACCGAGATAATTACAAGTTAAACATCTGTGGTCGGTAACATTTTGAGATCTTGAATTATAGATGAAATCGTTGAATATCAAGAAGAAAAGAATATAATTGAAACTTTCGATATGGTTTATGGTTCGGAAGATTGTGTTCAAAATCATGAAGGTCTAGACAGAGTTGATAGAGAGAAACTCTTCCCATTGGCGGAAGGATTGAGAACCAGAGGATACCAATTTAAGGTGATATGCAAAAAGAACCAAAGGCGACATGAGGAAAAACTTTTTTACGCAGTGGGTGGTTAGGATCTGGAATGCACTGCCTGAAAGGGTGGTGGAGGTAGCTTCAATTGTGGCTTTCACAAGGGAATTGGATAAGTACCTGATGGAAAAAAAATTGCAGGGCTACGGGGAAAGGGCAGGGGAGTGAGACAAGCTGAAGTGTCCTTTCAAAGAGCACTCACGATGGGCCGAATGGCCTCCTTCTATGTTGCATCGTTCTATGAGTCGATGAATTCAGAAATGCCACTTGTCATCCAGAAATGTCCACTTTGAAGAGGTTCTGCTCTTCTCTCCGACTGAGAGATTCTGGCTATCCAATTAGTCCTACTCCCCTGCTCTTTACCAACAGCCCTGCAAACCTTTCCCCTTCACGTATTTGCCCAATTCCCTTTTGAAAGTTACTACTGAATCTGCTTCCACCACCCTTTCAGGCAGTACGTTCCAAATCGCAACAACTCGTGTAATATTATTTGCCCTGATCAATTCTTTTCACAAATACCTTAAGTCTGTGCCCACTGGTTACCGACCATTCGGCGAGTGGGAACACTTTCTCCTTATTTACTCTATCAAAACCCTTCATAATTTTGAACACTTCGATCAAATCTCCCTTCGCTGCTCTAAGAAGAACAACCCCAGTTTCTCTAGTCTCTCCATCTAACTGAAGTCTTTCATTCCTGGTACCATTCTACCATTCTAAATCTCCTCTGCACCCTCTCTTTGATATCCTTCCTAAAGTGTGGTGTCCAGAGTTGTGCACAATACCGTATCTGTGGCCTAACCATCATTTTATAAAAAATGTGTATACCTCCCTTGCTTTAGTACTCTATTTCTCTATTTATAAAGCCAAAGATCCTGTATACGCTTTTAAAAGCCTTCTCAACTTGTATACATACACCCCCAGGTCTCTGTTCCTTCACCCCCTTCAATAGTTTATCATTTAGTTTATAATTGCCTCTCTTATTCTTCCTACCAAAATGTATCACTTCACACTTCTCTGCGTTAAATTTATTACAGGTGTCTGCCCATTTCATCAGTTTGTCTATGTCCTTCTGAAGTCTGTTACTATCCTCCTCACTGATTACTGCAGGCTCAATTTTGCCCAAAGGTGTTTTTTGGTGTGTTGCCAGAGTTACGCCCATTTTTCTCGGCCACAACTGCTCCAAAAATAAATGTGCCAAGTTTCCCCGCTCTATTTTTTAAAATTGGTGCCGCACAGCCTGTCCTGTCGACTCAGGGGGTGGAGCCAAATGTCTGCGCCGAAAAAACGATGCCGCCCCTTCTGCGCATATGCAGAAAAAAAAGGATGTTTCTGACGTGATTCCTATGGGTGTGTATGCCCAGTACAGCTCCCGGTCTGCAAGCGACCATTTTTAAAGAACCAGTTGTGTGTATAAGAATTTTAATTATCATTCGAAAAATCGCAGCTGCAATACAAGAAGCGCATGGACCAAGAATTTCTTACAGGATGAAGTGGAGGTACTAGTTACTGTGATTGAGGCCAGATAGCATGAGCTGAACACCAGCAGAGGTCACATAAAAGTTCCCCCCAAAGAACTGAAGAAACGCTGGAACCAACTTGCACAGGATTACTACAATGTTGGCGACCCCAAGGTCTGAAGACCAGAGCACAAAGAAGTGGCAAGACCTCGGTCAAGTAGTTAGTGCAAACATTTTCATTTTTCAATGGAATTGCAATTGTAAATGAAACCATTTGTATATGTTCCACCCAGCAGAAAGACACCCTCTCTAAAAAGTTATATTTTCATCTTTGCAGAGGAAGGTGGCACACAACAAATGAGAAAGAACTCGAACAGGAGGAGGCCTGGAAAATCTGCACCCACTGACACACTTGGAAGAGAGGGTCACTGTTTTGATGGGTCCTACCTGGAGAAAAGCAACCACCACTGCACAAGCTGGACCCACACTCAAGGGAGAGGGTAAGTCCTGCAAATTCCACAGTCTGGCTTTGCTGAATGTTAAGTACTATGCGGGCTAGCCATGCTTCGGTTCATGGGGATGTCTCCGTCAGCTACGCTTCGGTTGATGCAATGTGCTATTCATCCGGGTCCTTCAAATCAGCCTGCTGCCTGCGCTGTGTGAGCCTACTCATGCCACCCACCCTGCCCCCTCCTCTGCTACTAACCATTTGTCTGTTCTGTTATATTTTGCAAAACTTGAGGCCAACCTTGACGACGCAGAAGAAGATTCAGATGAGAAGGAGCCTTAAGAGGAGAATATCTTCCAATCCCACCTTCCAGACCAAGAGCATGGGGATGACGGGGAGAGGGAGGGTGAGGGGATGGATGAAGTCCCCACTGTTGTACTCACTTTGGGGGAGGTGCATGTGCCACCCATTGAGGACCTAGCCCCTTCCCTGAGTGGTGGTTTGAGTATTGGTGGGACAATCCATGGTTTCCCACTGTCCGAGGCTGGGGGTTCCAGTGGGGTGCAGCGAAGCACACCCAGGGCTCCACCGTCTGAGGCTGCGGGTCTCAGTGGGATGCAGCAAGGCACACCCAGGGCCCCACCGTCCGAGGCTACGGGTCCCAGTGGGACGAAGTGAGCCACACCCAGGATGAGGAGGGGAAGGAGAGCTCGACAGCGCTCTCCTGAGGTGCAGGATTTAAAAGATGTGATTCACAGATGATGGCAATGAGTGCGGAGAGCATTGGCCTTAACCGATCACTCCTGGACACCATCAGTAGAGTGGGTGATGAGGTGTTGGGACTGTCGGGAGAAGTAACAACACTCTCATGAGAAACGGGAACACTGTCCGGGCACATGAGGGAGGGAATGTTGCAGGTAGCTGATGCGCTATCTGTGCACATGAGGGAGGGAATGTCACAGGTAGTTCAAACACTGTCAGTGAACATGAGGGAGGGAATGGCACAGGTAGTTGAGAAACTTTTGCTTAACATGAGGGAGGGCATGTCACAGGTAGGTGAGACACTGTCGGCGAACATGAAGGAGGGAATATTGGAGGTAGTTGAGACACTGTCAGGGCACATGAGGGAGGGAATGTTGGAGGTAGTTGAGAAGTTGGAGTTGCTGGCTGCAATAAGGGAAGTCGCTAAGACTCGCACCCTTTGAGAGAATCAACTGCCTCTCCCACTCCAATCCCCAGACCATCCTCTGAAGAGGCCCAAGCCGGGCCCCTTCCACATTACTGACTGCCAAACCCCGCACCCCCCCTCCCCCACTCCACCCCCCACCCTGCCACCATCAAGAAGTGCGTATTACCCGAGATGTTTGAAAGAATAAGCTTGGTACCAACCCAAGAAACGCTGCGCCACTGCCTGTGGGCTGGAGTGAAGTCAGCAAGTCCAAGAGCAGTGGGCAGTCTTACAATAAGGTGGAGGAGAGATGGGTGCAGCCTTTCTTTGCTGCTGTTGTTGTTGTTGTTATTATTATTGTTACTGCTGTAACTGTACTCAAATTAAACATTTTGTGTAAGTTATGTAAATTTACGTTAGTAAAAGTTAGTAAGTGATCTTAAAGTTTTTAAGTGATCTTAGAGTTTGTAAGTGATCTTAACTGAAAACTTTAAAGTTTGATACCAGAATATATTTATTAAAGTTAAGGTAAGTACAAACAAATGTTTGTTAAACTTTTGAATAAAATATATTTTAAATTATAACTGAATCATTTCCATTTGTTCCATGAACACAACACAACATTATGGAACAGGTTGAAACAGTAAACATGGTCCATGTGGAATAGTTACCGCATCCCCAGTTGTAGCATGGAACGATCGAGATGCATGGAATGAAAGTGCAGCTGTAACCTTCACTTCAACTGACAAAGCAGTCTTCCTGATGCTTCTAGGTTGCAGGTCTGCTTTTACTAACTCACAGATCTCGGTTACAACTTCTTTGTGGAAACACAGCCTTCTGACACTGTCTGCCTCACTCAGGTGCAGGTGTGAACGCTTGTCTCGATAGACCTGACATGGTTAAGGCCGCCTGCCCATCACATTATGCACTCTGAGGTTCCTAATGCGATGACGTCGAATCAATTGTCTCCTCCACAGCACCATCATGCAAAAGGCTGGCACAAGGTATAGCATTCTCAGTATTGCCCCCATGCTTAAATTTTACCCTTGCAAGAAGCTCAAAATGGCAGGCAGGACAAGGTTCTTTGTTCTTTCTCCTGTCTTCCAAAGCCCCCCCACCCACCCGGGCTTGATTTGATGGGTAGTGCAGGCTTCTGATGCTTTCCCTTTGCGTTCCACAGCACCTCCTCCACCCCACCACCCCCTGGGCTTCTTTTGCAGCTAAGCCCCGAGCCACTGTGTCCGGGCGCGGGACCGAGTCTGCCGGCCGATGCTCCGACCCTTGAGGCCTGTTTGCAGACATTCGGTGGTGATGTGTCAGTTGAAAAAAAAATTGCAGAATTCCATCAAACTTCCATTTACTGTATTATCAGATTAAAAAAAAACAATCTTTATTATGCATATTTAAGTGTTCTTGACTCCCTCCAAAACTTCACTGAAAAACAATGGCGTCTTTCTGCGCCAATTTTTTAACGTGCGCTGCATTTTCTTAACTCGCCAGAAGGTCTTTTGGGAATGGTCACATACGCCGACCTAGGAGACATTTTTTTGGCCAAACTTACATAATTGATAAAAACTGGCGCAGTCATCAGGTTACGCCCCATGACCCAAAAAAAAACTAACCTAAAAAATCGTAACTACCTGAGTTACGCTGGTGCATTTTCCTTGGGGAAATTTAATTTTTTAACTTATGCCAAAGAAAGATCAGCCATGATCTTATTGAATGGTGGAGCAGGCTCGAGGGGCTGTATGGCCTACTCCTGCTCCTATTTCTTATGTTCTTATGTTCTTAAAGTGGCACGTGCCAAAAAAACAGTGCAAATCACTGGGGAAAATTGAGCCCAGAATTTCTATTTTCCTGTCATCTGCAAACTTTGAAATTATGCCCTGTATATCCAAGTTCAGGTCATAAATTAATAAGAATTTAGATGGGCTGAACAGCCTTCCTCACTTTAAGAATTATTCATGTTTTAAATTACAGTGCAGGTAAACAATAGCGAGATTCCTCAAACATCAATTAGTTGATTTGTGACGTTGATTGAGGGAGGAACCAACATGAAAACTGTTTTACTTCACAAAATGCAACAAACCACCGGAACTCTCAACTGAAAGATGGCACTTCCAAGATTGAGGCAGTTTTTCAGTACTGTACTAAGGTATCAGCCAAGGTTGCCTTACTTGGAATACTATGTCCAGTTTTGGTCTCCTCACATGGTGGGTGATATTGAGGCTTTGGAACGGGTGCAGGGGCAGGCCACTAGACTAATTCCCAGTAAAAAGCATCTTAGTTATCAGGAATATGCTAAAGGAGTTGGGACTCTACACTTTAGAGAAGCATAGACTTAGGGGTGATCTGATAGAGGTTTATAAGATAATGAAGGTAATAGATTGTGTTCCACTTTGTTCCAATTAAATAGGTTAGAGAGGACCAGGGGTCACAAATTTAAGTTGTATAGTTGCCAGATCTAGGTTAGATGTCTGGAGATGGCTCTTTTCCCAGAGAATAGAAAAATAGAAACATAGAAAATAGATGCAGGAGAAGGCCATTCGGCCCTTCGAGCCTGTACCACCATTCAATAAGATCATGGCTGATCATTCCCTCAGTACCCCTTTCCTGCTTTCTCTCCATACCCCTTGATCCCCTTAACCGTAAGGGCCATATCTAACTCCCTCTTGAATAGTGGGCCTCTGGAACAGGCTGCCGTCTCGGGCGGTGGATGCTGATTCGCTGAATTCCTTCAAGCGAGAGCTGGACCTGTTTCTGCCTGGGGCAGAGATCACCTCTTGCAGAAGTTAGGTAGTGCAGGGAATTCAGGGCCAGAGTGATCTCCTGGACTAGTTTTGATCGCTTAGATGAGTTGGAGAGGAATTTCCAGGATTTTCCCCTCAAATTGGCCTGTTTTTTTGTAATGTATGTATGCCTGTGTTTACCTGCCACCAGGGGGAGCGACCATCAGAGGTCATTGGACCACAGACTCACACGTGCAGCCCTTGTATATAAAGAAAGCCACCATGTTTAATCCTAACTTTGAGAGCTAATAAAGTAGAGTCAGGACACACCTGATTGAGTTCACAGTACTAAGCCTATTGAGTTATTGCATACGCAACATTTAGCGATGAGGCACAATACGAACTTTCACACACAAAAAAAAATGATCACTGTTGGAATCCTGAAGCGATTCGTTGAGGGATTTTATAGCTCGTCTCCATTATGTATTTAACCCCTTATGTCTCCGTTATGTAACTGCATCACACCTGTCCACCAGAGGGCCTACCTGTTGGAATCCCAATGGATCCCAGCATCCTGTGGGAGCACAAAATATAAGCAGGCCACCCACGAGGTACCTGCACTCTGCAACTACAATAAGGGAGCTAAGGCCACACTTGCTCATTACACACAGTACTCAGTCTGACCATTTATTATGAATGTAACAATTGGCGATGAGGTAACAAATAACCACGTGAAAATGCAAAGAACAGTCGGCATCCTGGACAAGTTCTCAAAGAGGGACGATTGGGAGGCCTTCGTAGAGCGATTTGACCAATACTTCGTGGCCAATGAGCTGGAAGGGGACAAGAATGCGACCAAAAGAAGGGCGATCCTCCTAACTGTCTGTGGGGCAAGAACCTATGGCCTCATGAAGAATCTCCTGGCCCCGGCTAAACCAACAGAAAAATACTACGAAGAACTGTGTACGCTGGTCTGGGAGCACCTAAATCCTAAGGAAAGTGTTTTGATGGCGAGATATCGGTTCTACACGTGTCAACGATCAGGAGGGCCAGGAAGTGGCGAGCTACATCGCCGAACTAAGGCGCCTTGCAGGGCATTGTGAGTTTGAAGGATTCCAAGAACAAATGGTCAGAGACTTTTTTGTACTGGGCATCGGACATGAGACAATCCTTCGCAAACTGTTCAATGTAAAGACTCTGAATCTGAGTAAAGCCATGACGATAGCCCAAGCATTTATGTCCACCAGCGACAACACCAAGCAGATTTTGCAGAATAAAGAAGTTTCGGCCAGTACTGTGCATAAAGCAACGTCGGTTTTGAGCAGAAATGTACAGGGCAGAACGTACACGCCGGCTGCTGTGGCCCGACCTCAATTGACCCAGCGTCCGCCGTCATCTGTTAATGCAAGGCAGTTAACACCCTGTTGGCGCTGCGGGAGGGGTCAAGGGCCCCATCAATGCTGCTTTAAGCAGTAAGCATGCAATGGCTACAGAACAATGGGACATCTTCAACGAATGTGCAGGCGAGCTGCAAACCCTGCAAACCACCAAGTTGCAGAGGAAGATCGGTCCACAGTTGATCAGATGGAATTGGAGACTTGCACCGAGGAAGCAGAGGTGTACGGGATACATATGTTCACGACGAAATGTCCACCAATAATGTTGAAAGTTGAATTGAACGGTATTCCAGTGTCTATGGAGCTGGACATGGGGGAAAGTCAGTCCATAATGAGTAAAATGGCCTTCAACCGGCTGTGGGGGAAGAAGGTACACAGGCCCAAGCTCAGCCCCATTCACACCAAACTAAGGACTTACACAAAGGAACTAATCCCTGTAATTGGCAGTGCTGAAGTCAAAGTCTCCTATGATGGATCAGTACATGAACTCCCGCTGTGGATTGTGCCACGGGATGGCCCCACCTTGTTTGGCAGAAGCTGACTGGGGAAAATCGGCAGCGCTTTTGTCTGTCGACGACACTGCATGTACCCAGATTCTAAGAAAATTCCTTTTGTTATTTGAGCCAGGCATTGGAAGCTTCTCAGGGGCGAAAGTGCAGATCCATTTGGTTCCAGGTACATGAGCTATCCAATACAAAGCTCGGGCGGTACCGTACATGATGCGTGAAAAAGTAGAAATCGAGCTGGACAGGCTGCAATGTGAAGGCAGTATTGCGCCGGTGGAATTCAATGACTGGGCCAGTCCGATTGTTGTGGTACTCAAGGAGGACGGTACGGTTAGAATTTGCGGGGACTATAAAGTAACGATTAACCGTTTTTCGCTGCAGGACCAATACCCGCTACCCAAGACAGACGACCTATTCGTGACCCTGGCTGGAGGGAAGACATTCACCAAACTGGACCTGACCTCGGCCTACATGACGCAGGAGCTGGAGGAGTCTTCAAAAGGCCTCACCCTCATCAACATGTACAAAGGTCTGTTTATCTACAACCGGTGCCCGTTCAGGATTCGGTCGGCCGCAGCAATCTTCCAACGGAACGTGAAGAGCCTGCTAAATCGATTCCTTGTACAGTGGTTTTCCAGGACAACATATTGGTTACAGGTCGGGACATCATGGAGCACTTGAAGAATCTGGAGGAGGTTTTTAGTCAGTTGGATCACGTGGGACTCAGGTTGAAATGCTCAAAGTGTGTTTTCCTGGCACAGGACGTCGAATTCTTAGGAAGAAGAATCGCAGCAGACGGCATCAGAGCCACCGATGCTAACACGGAAGCCATCAAGAACGCGCTGTGACCACAGAACGTGATGGAACTGCGGTCGTTCCTGGAACTCCTTAACTACTTCGGTCATTTCCTACCTGGGTTAAGCACCCTGCTAGAACCCCTGCATGCGCTACTGCGCAAGGGAGACCACTGGGTATGGGGGAATTCACAAGAGGCTGCCTTTAAGAAAGCCAGAAATTTATTGTGTTCGATCAAACTGCTTGCCCTGTATAACCCTTGTAAATGATTAGTGCTAGCTTGCGATGCGTCGTCATACGGGGTCGGGTGTGTGTTACAAAAGGCTAATGAATCGGGAATTTTGCAACCAGTTGCGTATGCATCCAGGAGTTTGTCCAAGGCCGAAAGGGCCTACAGCATGGTTAAAAAAGAGGCTCTGGCGTGCATTTACAGGGTAAAGAAAATGCACCGGTACTTGTTTGGCCTCAAGTTCGAGCTTGAAACTGACCTCAAGCCGCTCATATCACTATTCTCGGAGAGCAAAGTGATTAATACCTGCTCGCATCCAAAGATGGGCATTCACGCTGTCAGCATACAACGATGTAACCCGGGCACAGAGAACTGTGCAGATGCTCTTAGTCGGCTACCATTGCTCACCACCGGGGTGGAAATGGCATAGCCAGAGGACTTGCTCATAGTCATGGAGGCATTTGAGAACGTGAAATCCCCCTTATGGCCCGCTAGATCAGGATCTGGACCAACCAGGATCCTTTACACTCCCTGGTAAAAAACTGTGTCCTCCATGATAGCTGGTCCAGTGTCCCATTGGAGATGCAGGAAGCGACTAAGCCATTCCACAGATGCAAAGATGAGCTGTCCCTGCAGGAAGACTGTATTTTGTGGGGCAATCGTGTAGTCTTGCCCGAGAAAGGCAGAGGCACATTCATTTGCGAACTGCACAGCACCCACCCAGGCATCGTGATGATCAAAGTGATAGCCAGATCCCATGTGCGGTGGCCGAGGATCAACTCAGATTTAGAGTCATGTGTGCGCCAGTGCAACACTTGTTCTCAGTTGAGCAATGCACCCAGAGAGGCACCACTAAGTTTGTGGTCCTGGCGATCCAAACCGTGGTCGAGGATCCATGTAGACTATGCGGGCCCATTCCTAGGCAAAATGTTTTTGGTTGTCATGGATGCTACTCAAAGTGGATTGAATGTGCAATAATGTCTGTCAGCACATCCATGGCCACCACTGAAAGTCTACGAGCTATATTTGCCATGCACGGCGTGCCCGATGTCCTAGTCAGCGACAATGGGCCGTGATTCACCAATGCCGAATTCAAAGAATTCATGACCCCGCAATGGGATCAAACATGTCACATCTGCGCCGTTCAAGCCCGCATCCAACGTCCAGGCAGAACGGGCAGTCTAGACCATCAAGCAAAGCTTGAAACGCATGTCGGAAAGCTCCCTGCAGACCCGGTTGTCCTGAGTACTGCTCAGCTACCGCACCAGACCCCACTCACTCACCAGGATTCCCCCAGCCGAGCTGCTCATGAAGAGGGCACTTAAAACAAGGCTCTCTCTGGTCCATCCTGATCTACATGATCACGTGGAGGACAAGCGGCATCAACAAAATGTGTACCATGACAGCGCAAACTTGTCACACGATATTGAGATCAATGATCCTGTGTTTGTGCTCAATTATGGACATGGTCCCAAATGGCTCGCTGGCACGTTCACAGCCAAAGAGGGGAGTAGGGTATTTCAGGTCAAACTGACGCCAATGGACAAACGCAGAGAAAACACTTGGACCAAATTAAACTGCGATTCACCAACAGCTACGTTCAACCTGAAGAGGACACCACCAACTTTGACCTTCCAACACACACACAAGTGACAACTGACATCACAATTGACCACGAAACAGAACTCATCATCCCCAGCAGCTCAGCAAGGCCAGCTGCCCAACAGCCCAGTGAAGAACTAACCAACTCATCCACACCAGCATTTGTACCGAGACGGTCAACAAGGGAGCGCAAAGCCCCAGATCGTCTCACCTTGTAAATACGTGTATTGTTGACTTCACGGGGGAGTGATGTTATCTATTTAACCCCTTGTAACCTGCATCACACCTGTCCACCAGAGGGCCTATCTGTTGGAGTCCAAGGGATCCCAGCATCCCTTGGGAGCACAGAATATAAGCAGGCCACCCACAAGGTACCTGCACCTGGAACTACAATAAAGGAGCTAAGGTCACACTTGCTCATTGCACACAGTACTCAGTCTGACCATTTATTATGAATGTAACAGCCTCAACCAGTACTTCGTGGCCAACAAGATGGATGAAGACGCTGATGCAGTTAGGCACAGGGTGGTTTTCCTCACGGTTTGTGGTCCAAAAATCTATGGCCTTATAAAGAATCTGCTCTCACCTGCAGGTCCAATGGAAAAGACCTATGAGGAATTGTGTGTGTGCTCTGATTCAGGACCAACTCAAACCTAAAGAAGGCACCATTAACTCGAGATATCACTTTTACAAGCATGTTCGTTCTGAGGGTCAGGACGTGGCGGAATTTGCTGCCGACCTGAGACGTCTCGCTGGGCCGTGTAAGTTTGGAACCGCGTTGAGAGCCATGCTGCGCGACGTCTTTGTAATAGGCATAAACCACGAGGTGATCCTGCGTAAACTGCTGGCTGCGGAGATGCTGGATCTGGGCAGGGCCATCACGATCGCTCAGGCTTGCCTGACCACGGTCGACAGTACAAAGCAGATATCTTCGCAGAGTCGAAACTCCACGGCAAGTACTGTGCACCAGATTGTGTCGTCGGTTGGCAGAGCAGCACCTGGCAGGGCCTACCCGACTGTGTTTGCGAAACCTGTAACTGCTCGAAGTCCGCCATTGGGTACAAATCCGATTTCAACCTGTTGTCGTTGTGGGTGCAATCATCGGACTCATCAGTGCCGTTTCAGACAGTATATTTGTAGAGGCTGTGCGAAAATGGGGCACCTTCAGCGGATGTGTCTGCAGCTCAGCAAGTGTGCTGCGGCACACCACGTGGATGATGATGACCGATCCGGAGCGGATCTGGCAATGCATCTAAGATACCCGAGGAGGAAGTGTATAGTGTCATTTTGTTCCTGACAAAGAGCCAACCAATAATGATTGAAGTAAAATTGAACGGCGTGCCGGTATCTATGGAATTAGACACGGGTGCGAGTCAGTCAATTATGAGCCAGAGGACTTTCGAAAAGCTATGGGACACCAAGGCCGTGAAACCCAAGCTGAGTCCAGTAAATGCAAAATTGCGTACCTACACCAAAGAGCTCATACCAGTCAAGGTGTCGTACGATGGGGCGATTCATGATCTATCGCTGTGGATCGTTCCAGACAATGGTCCAATGCTGTTCGGCAGAAATTGGCTCGAAAAAATCAAGTGGAACTGGAACAATATTAAAGCTTTGTTAAGTGCTGAGCAAATTTCCCTCGCTGTTTGAACCGGGCATCGCAACTTCACGGGAGCCAAGGTACAGATCCGCCCGGACTCGGATGCAAGACCCATCTATCACAAAACCCGGGCGGTCCCGTACATGATGAGGGAGAAGGTTGAAATTGAACTGGACAGACTCCAACGTGAAGGGGTCATTTCACCGGTCGAATTTAACGAATGGGCTAGTCCCATTGTTCCTGTGCTGAAGTGTGATGGCACTGTCAGGATTTGTGGAGACTACAAGGTTACGATCAACCGAGTTTTGAAACAGGATCAGTACCCGTTACCAAAGGCTGATGACCTGTTCAGCAGGGGGAAAGTCGTTCACCAAATTGGATCTGATGTCAACTTATATGACACAGGAGCTTGTTGAATTGTCGAAGAAACTTACGTGCATCAATACACAAAAAGGGCTGTTCATTTACAACAGGTGTCCTTTCAGAATTCGCTCGGCTGCAGCCATATTTCAGAGAAACATGGAGAGTTTACTGAAGTCTGTCCTTGAACCGTGGTGTTCAAGACGACATTCTGGTCACAGGTTGTGACACTGCCGAACACCTGCACAACCTGGAAGAGTTCTACGTCATCTGGACAAAGTGGGGCTCAGGCTGAAACGTTCAAAGTGCGTCTTCATGACACTGGAAGTTGGATTCTTGGGAAGGAAGATTGCTGCAGACGGCATCAGACCTACGGACTCGAAAGCAGAGGCCATCAAAAACATACCCAGATCCCAGAATGTGATGGAGCTGCGTTCGTTCCTTGGTCTTCTCAACTACTTCGGTAATTTCTTACCTAAATTGAGCACATTATTAGAGCCACTGCACATGCTGCTCAGAAAAGGCGACAACTGGGTTTGGGGTGGATCTCAAGACAGGGCCTTCGAGAAGCCTGGAAATCTGCTTTGTTCCAACAAATTGCTGGTACATTATGACCTGTGCAAGCGTTTAGTATTGGCCTATGACGCTTCATCACATGGGGTTGGTTGCGTGCTCCAACAATCCAATGAGTCGGGAAAACTACAACCCTTGTGTACTCGTCGAAAAGCATGTCTAAAGCAGAAAGAGCCTACGGCATGGTAGAGAAAGAAGCTTTAGCCTGCATATATGGGGTTAAAAAGATGCACCAGTGTCTGTTTGGGCATCGTTTCGAGCTTGAAACCCATCACAAGCCGCTCATATTTTTGTTTTCCGAGCATAGAGGTATCAATACCAACGCATTGGTCCTGCATCCAGAGGTGGGCGCTGACATTATCTGCCTATGATTATGTCATTTGCCATAGACCTGGCAACGAGAATTGTGCCGATGCATTGAGCCATTTACCGTTGTCCACGCCGGAGGTGGAAACGCCACAGCCCGCAGACCTACTGTTGGTCATGGATACCTTTGGAGAGTGAAGTGTCGCCTGTCACTGCTCAACAAGTTAAGACCTGGATCAGCCAGGATCCGATCTTATCCGTTGTAAAATGTTGTGTCATTAGTGGTGATTGGCCGACCATTCCCAGGGAAGTGTGTGATGAGAGCAAACCTTACAACCATCGCAAAGATGAACTATTCATTCAATCCGATTATTTGCTGTGGGGTAATCGTGTTGTTATGCTCAAGAAAGGCAAGAAGAGATTTGTACGGGATTTACACAGTACCCATCCCAATATTGTGATGATGAAGGCCATTGCTAGGTCTCACATTTTGTGGCCTGGCATTGACTCTGATTTGGAGTCATGTGTGCATCAGTGCAACACTTGCATGCAATTAAGCAATGCACCAGTGGAATCTCCGCTAAGTCTGTGGTCATGGCCATCCAAACCATAGTCGAGGATCCACATCGACTACGCGGGTCCTTTCCTGGGCAAAATGTTTTTGGTGGTGGTGGATGTGCATTCCAAATGGATAGAATGTGTAATCATGTCATCCAGCACATCTACAGCCACCATTGAGAGCCTTTGTGCCATGTTCGCCACTCATGGTCTGCCCGACATTGTTGTGAGCGATAACGGATCGTGCTTCACGAGTTTGGAGTTTCAAGAGTTTATGAGACTCAATGGTATCAAGCACGTAAGGTCAGCACCATTCAAATCCACGTCCAATGGTCAAGCGGAGTGGGCCGTCCAAACCATCAAGCAGAGCCTGAAACGTGTAACTCACGGTTCTTTGCAGTCTCGATTATTATGCATACTGCTTAGTTACAGGACAAGACCCCACACTCTTACTGGGGTCCCCCCTGCTGAACTGTTGATGAAGAGAGGTCTCAAGACCAGGCTCTCGCTTGTCGACCCTGATCTTAACGATCACGTCGAAAACAGACGTCAACATCAGCAGTGGTATCATGATTGCACTGCCGTGTCACGCGACATCTCTATTAATGATCCAGTGTATGTGCTAAATTATGGTCAACACCCCAAGTGGGTCACTGGCACTGTTACGGCCAAGGAGAGTAACAGGGTGCTTAATGCCAGGCTCACTAACGGGCAAACATGCAGGAGGCATATTGATCAGACGAAATTGCGGCACACAGATGAACCGGAACAGCTTGAAGAAGACACCATCAATGACCAACCGATTCATATTCAGCCATCAGAAGACCCTGCTGTTGTCAATGAATCTGGACCTTCAATCCCCGACATGGACACTGTCACTCCCATTAGATCGGCTACCCATCCTCAAGTCATGAATGACTCGGAGAGCTCACCCAGATCTGGAATTGAACTGAGACGATCAACTAGGGAGCGGAAAGCCCCGGACCGTCTCAATTTGTAAATAGGACTGATACCAAGGTCTTGGGCGGGGGAATGATGTAATGTATATATACCTGGGTTTACTTGCCACCAGGGGAAGCAACCGTCGGAGGTCATTGGGCCACAGACACACACGTGCAGCCCTTGTATATAAAGAAAGCCTCCATATTTAATCCTCACTTTGAGAGCTAAGAAAGTAGAGTCAGGTCACACCTGATTGAGTTCATGCTACTAAGCCTATTGAGTTATTGCATACGCAACATATTTTGCCACTCCTAGATCGCAAGGTTTCGGGTGGGGTGGAGAGTGTGAATATTGTGATACACAAGGTATCACAATTGTGTGGGACAGACTGAATGGAATAGAGATGTTAGCTGTAGTTCAGTGGGACTCGCCTCTGAGTCAGAAGGTTGTGGGTTCAAGTCCCACTCCAGGGATTTGAGCACATAAATCTAGGTTGACACTCCAGTGCAGTGCTGAGGGAGTGCTACACTGTCAGAGGTGCCGTATTTCAGATGAGATTTCTGCCCTCTCAGGTGGACGTAAAAGATCCCTTGGCACTATTTCGAAGAAGAGCAGGGGAGTTCTCACTAGTATCCTGGCCAATATTTAGCCCTCAATCAACATGACAAAAGCAGATTATCTGGTCTTTATCATTGCTGTTTGTGGAAGTTTGAAACAGTTACAACAATGCAGCTCTTGCTACAGATATATAAGGTATTGCTGAGGCCACACCTGGAATACTGCGTGCAGTTTTTGTTTCCATATTTCCGAAAGGATATGCTCTGTTTTGGAGGCAGTTCAGAGAAGGTTCACTAGGTTGATCCCGGGGATGAGGGGGTTGACTTATGAGGAAAGGTTGAGTAGGTTGGGCCTCTACTCATTGGAGTTCAGAAGAATGAGAGATGATCTTATCGAAACGTATAAGATTATGAGGGGGCTTGACAAGGTGGATGCAGAGAGGATGTTTCCACTGATGGGGAAGACTAGAACTAGAGGGCATGATCTTCGAATAAGGGGCTGCCCATTTAAAACAGAGATGAGGAGAAATTTCTTCTCTCAGAGGGTTGTAAATCTGTGGAATTTGCTGCCTCAGAGAGCTGTGGAAGCTGGGACATTGAATAAATTTAAGACAGAAATAGACAGTTTCTTAAACGATAACGGGTTTTGGGGAGCGGGCGGGGAAGTGGAGCTGAGTCCATGATCGGATCAGCCATGATCTTATTGAATGGCGGAGCAGACTCAAGGGGCCGTATGGCCTACTCCTGCTCCTGTTTCTTATGTTCTTATTGGCTGTAAAACACTTTGAGACATCTGGTGGTCGTGAAAGACGCAATCTAAATGTAAGACTTTCTTTCTTTACCTGTCCGTCATTGTTCGTATGTTCATGTGTTTTGCACTCCAGTCCAAGCCTGTGGTATTGAATCCCAATCTTCTGACTCAGGGGTGATAGTGCTACCAACTGAGCCAGGGTGACATGGCGATCAGCAGTGTGACATAACCATCATTAAATCCAATCTTGTTTAACATTATTGTATTTGTGCTTTGGTACCATTTAATACTTTCTGGACACATGATTCATTTTTCCTCGTTATAAGCACAAATCTCAGGTCTCGACCTCAATCACAGAAAACAGGCCTTCCACTTCACCTTTTCACACTGCCATTTTCAGATGTTAAACCCTAGTACCTCACAGCCATTAAAAAAACAAGGAAGTACTGAGCGGTAAACATACAATCAAAATGCCTGTCACACACCTCTCCTCCCCGTCAATTTAAAGGCATCATTCCACAGACCAGCTAGATCATTACAATATCTCTATCACTAACAAGCTTACCAAACAAAGAGACTGCACGTACATGGAGATTCAACATGGAATTAGATTAAATGAATAATACCCTGAGCTTTGTCCTTGGCTGCTGGCATTCCTGTGGGAATTGGAGACAATACATATTCTCTCTTTCTCTCCAGAGGATGCCCACAAGGCAAAAGCTTGGGGATTCATCCACTTTCTCAGGCTATTTTTCAGTTTCTTATAAATATAGCTGTACTAAAAACACACACTGGGTGAAAATCATGCTGTGTGACATTTGTCAGAAGCAGGTTACTATGTTTGCGGAAAATTCCTCTACCTGGAATTGCAAATAAGAGGTATTAACATATATATATTTTTTTAATTAATTCGCAGAATATCAGCATTGCTGGCAAGCCAGGTATTTTTTGCCCATCCCTAGGATAGAATCGAGAGATTTGCTCAGCATCTTCAGAGGGCAGTTAAGAGTCAACCACATTGGTGTGAGATTGGAGTCACGTTTTGGCCAGAACGGGTCAGGACAACAAGTTTCCTTCCCCAGAGGAAACAGAGTGAACCAAGTGGGTTTTTACAACAGCGTTGTGGGTCATTTGTACTGATACCAGCTATTTATTTATTTCCAGATTGGTAGTCCGGAATATAACCATCATCACCATCATCATCATCATGATGAGCAGTCCCTCAGGATCGAGGAAGACTTGCTTCCACTCTTAGCATGAGTTCTTAGGTGGCTGTACAGTCCAATACGAGAACCACAGTTTCTGTCACAGGTGGGACAAGTAGTCGTTGAGGGAAAGGGTGGACAGGGAGCCTGGGTTGCCGCACGCTCCTTCCGCTGCCTGCGCTTGATTTCTGCATGCTCTCGGCGACAATACTCGAGGAGCTCAACGCCCTCCCGGATGCACTTCCTCCACTTAGGGCGGTCTATGGCCAAGGACTCCCAGGTGTCAGTGGGCATGTCGCACTTTATCAGGGAGGCTTTTAGGGTGTCCTTATAATGTTTCCTCTGCCCGCCTTTGGTTCGTTTTCCGTGGACGAGTTCCAAGTAAGCGCTTGCTTTGGGAGTCTCGTGTCTGGCGTGCGAACTATGTGGCCTGCCCGGCGGAGCTGATCAAGTGTGGTCAGTGCTTCAATGCTGGGGATGTTGACCTGGACGAGGACACTAATGTTTGTGCATCTGACCTCCCAGGGGATTTGCAGGATCTTGCAGAGACATCGCTGGTGGTATTTTTCCAGCGACTTGAGGTGTTTACTGTACATGGTCCACGTCTTTGAGCCATATAGGGGGGGCAGGTATTATATTACATTACATTACCACTACATTACTGAAAACTTAATACATTTGTACTAACCCAGTGCCTTTCATATTCTTCGGACACCTCAATCTTTTCTATCAAGCCTTTGATCACCACTCCTAACGTTGCCCATCCTGGCTTGGTGTTTGTTTTCTTATTCTTGCCTGTGCCCCGCTTTGGGACATTCTTCGCATTAAAGGCATTATATATAAGTGCCAGATGTTGTTTTCACAAGCAACAAATTACTTTTCAGGTGCAGTCATTGTTTTGTAGGCAAACACAACAGCCAATTTGCACGTGGCAAGATCAACCAAACAGCAGTGATATAAATGGCCAGTAAATCTTTTTTTCCCCCTGATATTAGTCAGAAGAATATTGCCCAGGATACCAAGAGAAATCTCTGCTTTTCTTTGCAAAAGTACCCTGGGATTTTCTACTTCCACTTGAGCAGGCAGGGGCTGTAGTTGAACATCTTAAAACCAGCACCTTCAACACTGCAGCACTCCCTCAGTGTCAGCCTGGATTAGGTGCGCAGGGGCTTCAACCAACAACTTTCCAACTCAAAGGCATGAGTGCTACCACTGCCCCACCAGCCTCACGTGCTGCTCAATGCACCACAACCCCCATCACTCACCTATCAACAATCACGACCAAACACCACTCATACCTCACATTCATGGCTTTGCCTCACCCTCACACACTTACCACTGCTGCAAGCCTTACGCCCACATCTCATAGTTGGCACACATTGCCAGCTTTTCAGCCATGACATGGCACAGCACCCGAACACATTGCACCACACTCACTGACATACTTCCCTCTCTCTTGCAGGGCAAGGTGGCGCAAAGCAGGAGAGAGCAGCAACTAACCAGCAGCAATCAGGTACGACTGCATATCCTGACTCAGCTGAGGAATTGGTGCTTAACAATATTGGAGGGGCCGTCACTGAGGCTAATTGGCGAGGCTGAAACTATTTTAGAAGACGGAATTCTCATACCTAATCCTCCTTTTCCCTTTCAGATATCCAAGAACTCCAAGCTTCTCAGCCAGAGCAAGAAGAGCAAGAGGAGAGTGATGGAGAAGATTCACCTTCACTCATCACGTGATCTGACACTCGCAGACACCAGCTCAGAAACTGGTACTGTGAGTACTTTAGAGGGTAGTACAGAGGCCGGAACTGCATGTGGAGATCACTGGGCATGAGAGGCCTGCAGGGGGAAAGGGCAGCGCAGGTGCCAGCTCCCTGGAGGGCGAGTTCTGCTGCAGAGGACTCAGATGAGGACTTCGAAGGGGTTGGCCTTCAGAAGAAGGGTGATGGGCGTGCACACCGAAATGCTTGGTGCATTGGCAGGCCTGCCAGAGAGTCTGTTGTCACTGTCAATGAGCATGGAGGAGCCCGGCACCAATCTTGCACAGGGCTTTGCGCAGAGCTTGGAGCCCATGATTTCCAGGATGGAAGTGATGGGCAACTCGATCAGAGCACTGGACCCAAACTTGATGCAGGGTCTGATGGACGATGTCTCAGCTTCCATTGCAGCACAAGCAGAAGCCACCCAAGGTCTGAGCTTGCTGCCGCACAAGCTCACACTGCTGCCATCATGCGTTTCCCAGTGCGGAAAGCGGCTTGCAGGGCATCACAGCAGTCCAACAATCTGCCCTCCAACAGATTACTAGGATTGCTGAGACGCCAGGAATGGCAGTGGCTCCATGGAGCATAAACCTGTTGTCCTCTCTCAGGACGACAGCCTTTGTACTTCCACTACTGTCCCCTCCTCCTGAGCTGGTCGCAGAACTCCTGGTGGCAAGGGCTGTGCCCTCATGATGGCCAAGTTGTGGAGTACGCAGCAGACTACAGCAAAATGGGGCACCCGTTCTACCGAGTACTGGAGGGCTCCTCCCGAGCGGTCAAGGCAGCGGAACCCCGATGGGCTGCTCGATGGTGTTTCTGATGGCAGCATGGCTCTCATTATACGAGTGCTGGCCAGGATTGGTGGGGTTGCGGAGGGGAGTCATCAGCTAGGTAGGGAGCAGATAGCCCTTGTCGGCGAGCAGCCACCCTCGGGTTGGACGTGGTGGCGGGAAGATTGCTGGCACAGTGCTGGTGCAGGATGAAGGAATCATGACTGCTGCCAGGATAGTGGGCATTCACCATTGTGATGTGCTGGGCGTGGTCACACCCCCAACTACCCATTCAGTGAGTAGTGCCCTCTGCAGTTGGGAACATCTCACCATTGAGTTGCGGCACCCACAAAGCCACGTGTGTGCAGTCGATGGCACCTTGCACCATGGGGAAGCCCGATATCCGGGCAAAGCCCTGTGCTTGTTCCTCCTGCTTCTCTCTGTTTAGAGAGCAGACAAGGAAGCCCCTTCTCCACGTGTACAGAGCCTCTGTGACCTCTTGAGTGCAGCAATGGATGGCGCACTGCGAGGTGTTTGCTATGTCGTGTGTTGCAGCTGAGAAGGATCCGCTGGCGAAAATATTCAGGGCCACGGTCACCTTGAGAGCCACTGGCAGAGATGTCGTGGCCCTGGTTTGAGGCTGCAGGTCTGGTTCCAAGAGGTAGCAGAGTTCTGTGACCACATACTTGGCGAAGCGGAGCCGCCGAACACATTGCTCCTGCCTTAGGTGCAGGTAGAAGAAGCGCTCCCTGAAGACTCTAGGTGGGGAAGGCCTCCTGCTGTGGGCCCTCCTCCTCTCTTCCTCCTCCCTGTGTGAGCAGCGTGACTTTGCTGCCTGTGCTCCATTGCCGCAGCACGAGGAGGACGGTAACTACAGCCCGCAGGACTGGTAGCAAGTGGTGGAGCCAATGCCTTCCCAGCATCCAGCAGCACTCCCTGCACACGTTACCAACTTTATAAATCTCCTCCCCGCAACCCAGCAATCCTACAAACTCTGCAAGAGGCAGAATGGAAACAATAATCAACTAACCTGCAAATTGGATGGATCGCTTTAAGTAGCGCTGGTTGGGGGGGCGGGGGCGCGGTCCCTCGTGCAGCTTAACCCACGTTCAGCTGTGCATGTTTAGGAGAGGGCAGCGATGCCGAAAATGGCAGCTCGTGCATCATGTCAGCGTGACGTCGCGACCTGCCAACTGCATAGTGCTGGTGCACGCACGCACCGTCTGCGCGATCGCCCTCGCCAAGATGGCGGACAGCGAGGGCCACGCCAAACATGGTGCAAGCAAGGCGGATGCCATTCTTTTTAAAAAGTGGCCATAACTGCCGGTGTAAAGGAAACGAATTTCACGGCCTATGTTTTATTTCACAGACACTACCAGTTAAGAGGTTGTGATAGAAGTGATGAGTTTATTCCTTGCCTTGCAAAAACTTACCTTTCACAAGGTACCTCTATCCCTCCAGTTTTACTCCTTACTGTTATATAAGACAATATTATTCCTTTACTAGCTTTCAGGCATCTTTAGGTGTCAGGCTAAAATTTCAGTGCAGTATTGCGGGAGTGCTGCAGTGTTGGAGGTGCCATCTTCCAGAAAAAACACAAAACTGAGGCCCTGTCTACACTCTCAGGTGGAAGTAAAATACTCCATGGCACTATTGGATGAAGACCAGGGTATAGCTCCCAGTGTCCTGGACAATCCCTCAACCAAGATCACTAACAAAGAGTAGGAGTAAATGGGGACTTTTCAGAATGGCAGGCAGTGACTAGTGGGGTACCGCAAGGTTCTGTGCTGGGGCCCCAGCTGTTTACACTGTATATTAATGATTTAGACGAGGGGATTAAATGTAGTATCTCCAAATTTGGGGATGACACTAAGTTGGGTGGCAGTGTGAGCTGCGAGGAGGATGCTATGAGGCTGCAGAGCGACTTGGATAGGTTAGGTGAGTGGGCAAATGCATGGCAGATGAAGTATAATGTGGATAAATGTGAGGTTATCCACTTTGGTGGTAAAAACAGAGAGACAGACTATTATCTGAATGGTGACAGATTAGGAAAAGGGGAGGTGCAAAGAGACCTGGGTGTCATGGTACATCAGTCATTGAAGGTTGGCATGCAGGTACAGCAGGCGGTTAAGAAAGCAAATGGCATGTTGGCCTTCATAGCGAGGGGATTTGAGTACAGGGGCAGGGAGGTGTTGCTACAATTGTACAGGGCCTTGGTGAGGCCACACCTGGAGTATTGTGTACAGTTTTGGTCTCCTAACCTGAGGAAGGACATTCTTGCTATTGAGGGAGTGCAGCGAAGGTTCACCAGACTGATTCCCGGGATGGCGGGACTGACCTATCAAGAAAGACTGGATCAACTGGGCTTGTATTCACTGGAGTTCAGAAGAATGAGAGGGGACCTCATAGAAACGTTTAAAATTCTGACGGGGTTAGACAGGTTAGATGCAGGAAGAATGTTCCCAATGTTGGGGAAGTCCAGAGCCAGGGGACACAGTCTAAGGATAAGGGGGAAGCCATTTAGGACCGAGATGAGGAGGAATTTCTTCACCCAGAGAGTGGTGAACCTGTGGAATTCTCTACCACAGAAAGTTGTTGAGGCCAATTCACTAAATATATTCAAAAAGGAGTTAGATGAAGTCCTTACTACTAGGGGAATCAAGGGGTATGGTGAGAAAGCAGGAATGGGGTACTGAAGTTTCATGTTCAGCCATGAACTCATTGAATGGCGTTGCAGGCTAGAAGGGCCGAATGGCCTACTCCTACTATTTTCTATGTTTCTATGTTTCTATCACCTGGTCATTAATCTCATTGCTTTTTGTGGAACCTTGATGTGTGCAGATTTGTTGCTGCATTTCCTACATTACAACAGTTTATAAAGTACTAAAGTACTTCATCAGCTGTGAAGCGCTTTGGGATGTTCTGAGGTCAAGAAAAACGCAGTATAAACACAAGACTTTCCTATTTTAAGACTAACAGTGGGCGATGTTACCCAACGTCCCTTGCCAATTCTCCCAAGTTATGAACATCAAACGCATAGTTCATACAGTGATGTGCAGATGCAACTCAGAAAATGTATTTGTTCATTTTAAGCAGGTACATTACTTGGCCTGGGTTCAGAGCAGTGAAGCTGCTGGCAGCTTTAGTTCAGAGCATTGCTCATCATTTGTTTTCTGAAGTTATAAAAATCGACGAATCTGCAGATGAGCAGAAAGGTTGTTGTGACTTTAGAACAGAGACGAAATGTCGGAAACAGAAAGCGGGTCCGCAAGAAAGGAATGACAGGCCGAAAAATGGGACCTCGGCCCAAAATGGCCGCCAAGTCGGCGGGGAGGGCGCTCTGCCCGCACCAATACGAGGCCCCGATCTAAACGTGGGTTCAGGCTGCGATTAAACACCACTGGGTGAGTTGTGGGCGGCGAATGGGTGATCCGCTGCAGCGAGCCGGTGGCGAGATGGTGGGCAGTCGGCCGACTCCCATGTTGAACTGGCTGGTAGTTCGGGCCTGGGGTAAGGGGGTGTAAGGTGAACCTTAGGGTGGGGGGGGGGGGGTGGGGGTCTTGAAAGTTGTGCCACTGAGCCGGAGTGTTTTGGTGGACCTAGGAGCAGCAATCCAGTTTTCCGGAGCGGCCTCCAGCCGTCCCTTTATAGATCGCTGGCTCAGCTTCTCGAGACCTGGTACACTGAGGGGGTGCGGGCACAGTGCATGGAGGCAGTGACAGAGATAAGAAGGGGGGCGGGAGGGCGAGCCCAGGGAGGGATTTGAAAACAAGGATGAAAGTTTTATATTCAAGGTGTTGCCAGACCCGATGCCAATGTAGGTCGGCGAGCACAGGGGTGACAGGTGAACAAGACTTGGGTGCGAGTTAGGATATGGGCAGCAGAGTTCAGAATGAGCTCAGGTTTACGGAGGGTGGAAAGTGGGATGCTGCTCAGGAGAGCATTGGAATAGTCAAAGTAATAAAGGTGTGGATGAGGGTATCAGCAGCAGAGTAGCTGAGGCAGGAGCGGAGACAGATAATCACTTGGTAAGTACAGATACTGATGACTGGATAATCACTTGATAATGGTAATGGTAAAGGTAATGTACAAGGATCCCAGGTCCCTCTGTACTGCAACATTTTTTAATCTCTCTCCATTTGGGGTCAGAAGCTCAGCTCAGAATCAAAACGCAGCAAGACCTGGACAACATTCAGGTTTGGGTTGATAAGTGGTAAGTAACATTCGTGCCACACAAGTGCCAGGCAAGGACCATTTCCAACAAGTGAGGGTCTGACCACCTCCCCTTGATAATCAACGGCATTACCATCGCCGAATCCCCCACCACCAACATCCATTGACCAGAAACATAACTGAACCAGCCATATAAACTCTGCGGCGAGTGACTCACCTTCTGACTCCCCCAAAGCCTTTCCACCATCTACAAGGCACAAGTCAGGAGTGTGATGGTATACCTGGATGACTGCAGCTTGAACAACATTCAAGAAGCTCGACACCATCCGTTTGATCGGCTCCACACCTTCCACCTTAAACATTCACTCCCTCCAACGCTAGCGCATCGTGGCTGCAGTGTGTACCATCTACAAGATGCGCTGCAGCAACTCGCTACGGCTTCTTCGGCAGCATCTCCCAAACCGGCGACCTCTACCACATAGAAGGACAAAGGCAGCAGGCACATGGGAACACAATCACCTGCAAGTTCTCCTCTCCAAATCACACACCATCCTGACTTGGAAATATATCGCCGTTCCTTCGTCGTCGCTGGGTCAAAATCCTGGAACTCCCTCGCTAACAGCACTGTGGAAGTACCTTCACCATCCAGGCTGCAGCGGTTCACCACCTATTCAAGGCTGGCCTTGCCAACGATGCCCACATCCCAAAACAAACTTAATAAATAGAATGGCAAGGTTGCAAACAGTCAACAATAAACAGATGAGCACATTGGCGCCACACAGCTACTCTTTCGAAGAGGTATTTGACCAACACTTGTTAAAAATGAGCTGGATGGTGTCGAGCTAACTGATCTCATCCAGGGTAGCAGTCGAAGCACTCCAATGGGCCTCAGCCGACCTGGCCTAAGGAGAAAATATTTTAACCCAGGACTCTTCTGGAAGTGTGCACTCCTGGTGATGTCCGGATTGAGCTCAGCTGTGGTGATGCCCTACAGTCCATCACCTGTCAGCACTCACCAGCGGCAATCATGTATTCATAATAGAGGCCAGCGGGGCGGTGAACAGACTGGAAATTTGTCTCGGGCGTTGGCGCACAACGGGCAGTGTCGGATCAATCGCCCGTTATCCACAACATCTGTGGCTCATTGCAAGAGGCGATACATCCCGGAGTGTCGGGAGGGGAAAAGTATAGAAGTGAAAATTTGGAAAAAAAAATGCTGCTCAGAGGCATGGGATTGAGGATTTAAGGGTAAGTACAGATACTGATGAAGGATATCAGGTGAAACAAGATGATTCCTGAGCTGCTGGCCCCTTGGAATTCTAATGGCATGAAAGTGTACAGTCTGGCCTGAATAATGTAAGGTGCAAGGTTAGATAAATATTAGACATTCTGCTTGATTTACCTTTAGGGAGACAGGATCTGTCGAACTTTTCTTCAAAGCACTAAGTAGGTAGAGCGCCAATGGAGTGAATTGTATGTGGTTTGTGGAATGAACCAGTTTGATAGGATGAATGCTGGCCCATGTTTTCTATCAACTCTTATGAATGAGTGGGTTCTATTTTAAACTCCTATTACCTGAAAACTGCCTTTTTTTAAGCTTTTCCAAAGAAAATTAATTGCAGCAGTAGCACTATATTTAGCATGCTCTAGATATGTTCTTATACGTTACCCCTTCAACATTAGACAACTAAGCATATTCAAGACTAGTAACTGGAGATAAAAATTCTTCACTAACACAAAGCTTGCTGAAATATTTCTTCTCACCTCTGTTCAGAGTCAGTACATAAGAACATAAGAACATAAGAATTAGGAACAGGAGTAGGCCATTTAGCCCCTCGAGCCTGCTCCGCCATTCAATAAGATCATGGCTGATCTGGTCGTGGACTCAGCTCCACTTACCCGCCCGCTCCCCGTAACCCTTAATTCCCTTATTGGTTAAAAATCTATCTATCTGTGACTTGAATACATTCAATGAGCTAGCCTCAACTGCTTCCTTGGGCAGAGAATTCCACAGATTCACAACCCTCTGGGAGAAGAAATTCTTTCTCAACTCAGTTTTAAATTGGCTCCTCCGTATTTTGAGGCTGGGCCCTCTAGTTCTAGTCTCCCCTACCAATGGAAACAACCTCTCTGCCTCTATCTTGTCTATTCCTTTCATGATTTTAAATGTTTCTATAAGATCACCCCTCATCCTTCTGAACTCCAAGGAGTAAAGACCCAGTCTACTCAATCTATCATCATAAGGTAACCCCCTCATTTCTGGAATCAGCCTAGTGAATCGTCTCTGTACCCCTTCCAAAGCTAGTATATCCTTCCTTAAGTAAGGTGACCAAAACTGCACGCAGTACTCCAGGTGCGGCCTTACCAATACCTTATACAGTTGCAGCAAGACCTCTCTGCTTTTGTACTCCATCCCTCTCGCAATGAAGGCCAACATTCCATTCGCCTTCCTGATTACCTGCTGCACCTGCAAACTAACCTTTTGGGATTCATGCACAAGGACCCCCAGGTCCCTCTGCACCACAGCATGTTGTAATTTCTCCCCATTCAAATAATATTCCCTTTTACTGTTTTTTTTCCCAAGGTGGATGACCTCACACTTTTCGACATTGTATTCCATCTGCCAAACCTTAGCCCATTCGCTTAACCTATCTAAATCTCTTTGCAGCCTCTCTGTGTCCTCTACACATCCCGCTTTCCCTTTGATTTGATACTCTCCTTTATTTCCTTGGTTATACACGGCTGGTTATCCCTTCTCTTACCACCCTTCTTTTTCACTGGAATATATTTTTGTTGCGCACTATGAAAGAGCTCCTTAAAAGTCCTCCACTGTTCCTCAATTGTGCCACCGTTTAGTCTGTGTTTCCAGTCTACATTAGCCAACTCTGCCCTCATCCCACTGTAGTCCCCTTTGTTTAAGCATAGTACGCTCGTTTCTGAAACAACTTCCTCATCCTCAATATGTATTACAAATTCAACCATATTGTGATCACTCATTCCGAGAGGATCTTTTACTAGGAGATCGTTTATTATTCCTGTCTCATTACATAGGACCAGATGTAAGGTGGCTTGCTCCCTTGTAGGTTCTGTTACATACTGTTCTAAGAAACAATCCCGTATGCATTCTATGAATTCCTCCTCTAGGCTACCCCGTGCGATTTGATTTGACCAATCGATATGTAGGTTAAAATCCCCCATGACTACTGCCGTTCCTTTTTCACATGCCTCCATTATTCCCTTGATTATTGCCTGCCCTACCGTGAAGTTATTATTTGGGGGCCTATAAACTACGCCGACCAGTGACTTTTTCCCTTTACTATCTCTAATCTCCACCCACAATGATTCAACATTTTGTTCATTGGAGCCAATATCATCCCTCACAACTGCCCTGACATCATCTTTTATTAACAGAGCTACCCCACCTCCTTTCCCTTCTTGCCTATCTTTCTGAATCATCAGATACCCCTGTATGTTTAATTCCCAGTCTTGGCCACCCTGCAACCATGTTTCTGTAATGGCCACCAAATCATACCCATTTGTAATGATTTGTGCCGTTAACTCATTTACTTTATTTCGAATGCTGCGTGCATTTAGGTGGAGTGTTTTCATCCTAGTTTTTAAACCATGATTTTTAGTTTTGACCCCTCCTGCAGCCCTTTTATATTCAGTGGGCTTTTTTGTTTCTTGCCTTTGGTTTCTCTGCCCTCCACTTTTACTCATCTATTTTCTGTCTTTTGTTTTTGTCTCCTTTTTGTTTCCCTCTGTCTCCCTGTATTGGTTCCCATCCCCCTGCCATATTAGTTTAACTCCTCCCCAATAGCACTAGCAAACACTCCCCCTAGGACATTGGTTCTGGTCCTGCCCAAGTGCAGACCGTCCAGTTTGTACTGGTCCCACCTCCCCCAGAACCTGTTCCAATGCCCCACGAATTTGAATCCCTCCCTGCTGCACCACTGCTCAAGCCACGTATTCATCTGAGCTATCCTGCGATTCCTACTCTGACTAGCACGTGGCACTGGTAGCAATCCCGAGATTACTACTTTTGAGGTGCTACTTTTTAATTTAGCTCCTAGCTCCTTAAATTCGTCTCGTAGGACCTCATCCCTTTTTTTACCTATGTCGTTGGTACCAATGTGCACCACGACAACTGGCTGTTCTCCCTCACTTTTTAGAATGTCCTGCACTCGCTCGGAGACATCCTTGACCCTTGCACCAGGGAGGCAACATACCATCCTGGAGTCTCGGTTGCGGCCACAGAAACGCCTATCTATTCCCCTGATGATTAAATCCCCTATCACTATCACTCTCCCACTCTTTTTCCTGCCATCCTGTGCAACAGAGCCAGCCATGGTGCCATGAACTTGGCTGCTGCTGCTCTCCAGTAAGATGATGAAATTCCCATAAAGAAAAGAAATGGAAGAAGTGTCTTTTTTATTTTATTTTCAATAATTGGCCCGGCGACATAAATGACATTCCGGGAAATCGGGCTTTTTAAAGGCGCGTGTCCCTGCAATTTCATTAGCTGGTCATTAATTATGGAGAAAAGCAGATGAGGGACTAACGGGATATGGAGACATTGCAGGGAAGTTGCGTTGAGGTAGAAGATCAGCCATGATCTCATGAAATGGTGGAGCAGGCCTGAGGGGCTACGTGGCCTACTGCTGTTACGATTTCTTATGTTCTTAAGTTCTCCAGTCTTCATAAAAAGAAAAATTTCACCCCCAGTCTCCAGCTCCCTTAGTCCATAGATATTTTATACACCCTGCATTTACAACAATGCCTTGCATTTATATAGCACCTTTAACAAAGTACAACACCACAGGGCTTCACAGGAGAGATTATCAAAGAAAATTTCATACCAAGCCACTTAAAGAGATATTAGGACAAGTGACCAAAAGTTTAGTCAAAGAGCTAAGTTTTAAGGAGCATCTTAAATGAGGAGAGAGAGGTGGAAAGGTTTTATGAAGGGAATTCCAGAGTTTAGGGCCTAATCAGCTGAAGGCATGGCCGCCAATGCTGGAGCGATGAAAATCAGGACTGCATAAGAGGCCAGAATTGGAGGAGTGCAAAGATGTCGGCGGGTCGTGGGGCTGGAGAAGGTTACAAGTTAGGGAGGGCCGAGGCCATGGAGGGATTTGAAAACCAGAAGGAGGATTTTAAAACGAGGCTTTGCCAGACTGGGAGACAATGTAGTTCAGCCAGCACAGGGGTGATGGGTGAGCGGGACTTGGTGCGAGTTAGGATACAATGCAACAGAGTTTTGATGAGCTCAGATTTACAGAAGATGCAAGCTGAGCGGCTGGGAAGGACATCATTGGAATAATCGGGTCTGGAGGTATGGATGAGTGTTGAGCTGAAATTGGATAAGCTAGAAGCTAAAGGATAAGAACATAAGGACATAAGAAATAGGAACAGGAGTAGGCCATATGGCCCCTCGAGCCTGCTCCACCATTCAATAAGATCATGGCTGATCTGATCATGGACTCAGCTCCACTTCCCCGCCCGCTCCCCATAACCCCTTATCTCTTTATCGTTTAAGAAACTGTCTATTTCTGTCTTAAATTTATTCAATGTCCCAGCTTCCACAGCTCTCTGAGGCAGCAAATTCCACAGATTAACAACCCTCTGAGAGAAGAAATTTCTCCTCATCTCTGTTTTAAATGGGTGACCCCTTATTCTAAGATCATGCCCTCTAGTTCTAGTCTCCCCCATCAGTGAAAACATCCTCTCTGCATCCACCTTGTCAAGCCCCCTCATAATCTTATATGTTTCGATAAGATCACCTCTCATTCTTCTGAATTCCAATGAGTAGAGGCCCAACCTACTCAACCTTTCCTCATAAGTCAACCCTCTCATCCCCGGAATCAACCTAGTGCACCTTCTCTGAACTGCCTCCAAAGCAAGTATATCCTTCCGTAAATATGGAAACCAAAACTGCACGCAGTATTCCAGGTGTGGCCTCACCAATACCTTATATAGCTGTAGCAAGACTTCCCTGCTTTTATACTCCATCCCCTTTGCAATAAAGGCCAAGATTCCATTGGCCTTCCTGATCACTTGCTGTACCTGCATACTATTCTTTTGTGTTTCATGCACAAGTACCCCCAGGTCCCACTGTACTGCGGCACTTTGCAGGGATAGCTGCATCACATAGTAAAAATGACACTAACTTCACTGATCCAGCAGTTCTGCTGCTCAGTTCTCAACTGAAAAGTTAACACTATAATTTACCTCACTTTGTATATTCCTAATTGGCAGGACCCTTAACTGAACCCATCAAACAAATCCATTTTAGACTTGAAACACTCCAGCTACCACAAAGCTCCATTGTTCTTTCCACTCAGGAAGCTTTAAACTAATTTTGTTTCCTGTCACCATATCACACATTATTGAAAGGAACAAACAATTGCATCCCTCAACGACTCAATCTTAATGTGGTTGAAGCAGCATGTAGGTAAATGTTATGGAATTTGCCATGACAACTCCTGATGGGCGATTGTTTTCATCGAGCCACTGAAATATCAAATGCCTTCATTTGACAAAGGGATAATTATGATTTTTATTACTTTGATTGACTAACCAAACAGCAGAGTATTTCTGAGAACATGTCAGGTGCAATGTCCCCGCTAAGCTGTGTGGTCGTGCTCAGGAGGTCCCGTGCAGGCCCCTCACTGGCATTTCAATGCAAGAAACCACGTATGCGCGGAAATATGAATGGACCCCCCAGTTATCAAGATCCATGGTTCGGACTTGGACAACATGGACCACTTTCTATACCTCGGGAGCATATTATCAGCGAGGGCAGACATCGACGACGAGGTTCAATACCACCTCCAGTGCACCAACTTAGCCTGAGGAAGAGAGTGTTCGAAGATCAGGCCCTCAAATCTGGCACCAAGCTTATAGTCTACAGGGCTGTAGTGATACCCTCCCTCCTGTATGGCTCAGAGACGTGAACCATATACAGTAGACACCTCAAATCGATGGAGAAATAGCATCAACGATGTCTCCGAAAAATCCTGCAAATCCCCTGGGAGGATAGACGCACCAACATCAGTGTTCGCGATCAGGCTAACATCCCCAGCCTCGAAGCACTGACCACACTCAACCAGCTCCGGTGGGCGGGCCACATCGTCTGCATGCCCGACACGAGACTCCCAAAGCAAGCGCTCTACTCGGAACTGCTACACAGCAAACGAGCCCCAGGTGGGCAGAGGAAACGTTTCAAAGACACCCTCAAAGCCTCTTTGATTAAAGAGCAACATCCCCAACGACACCTGGGAATCTCTGGCCAAAGAGCACCCGAAGTGGGGGAAGAGCATCCGGGAGGGCGCTGAGCACCTCGAGTCTCGTCGCCGATAGTATTGCAGAAACCAAGCGCAGGCAACGGAAGGAGCGTGCGGCAAACCAGACTCCCCACCCACCCTTTCCTTCAATGACTGTCTGTCCCACCTGTGACAGAGTCTGTAATTCTCATATTGGACTGTACAGTCACCTGAGAACTCACTTTTAGAGTGGAAGCAAGTCTTCCTCGATTTCGAGGGATTGCCAATGATGACGATAATGGGACTGAGCACCAAACCAAAGTTACAGGGAAGGTTGGTCGAGTGTATAATCACCGGAAGGTACGAGACAGCTGCACCGTATAGTTAAAGCAATCCCAGCTTCCTTGCTCTAGCCTTTCGGTTGCCCGGTGCTGTGCTGCAAAGCTAACAATGTAATTCTATTCTCCATTCAAATGGGAAATAAATATCTGGCAAAGAGCAAATGGTTGCAGTTTACCTCGAATGAACCTTGAATGAATAACAGTCACCAACAACATTTCAATACAATCATACCAAGTGGCAAGATAAAGACACAAGTGTAACTTGTTCCGACATGTGCTGAGTAAAATTACCCTTTCTTGAATAGCAACCATTAGTTTATACGTCTCACTGAATGAAAATAATAAATATAGTGGTAGGTACATTCAAGGCAGCAACAAGACAAATCTTGCAATTATATGGGCTATGGGGAAAAGAGCAGGGGAGCACAGGCTGGCTTTTAATTTAGTAAGCATATCATTGGAAATTGGGCAATGATTAAATCTCAGGTCTCCCTCCATTCCTGCCCCCCCCCACCCCCCGCCCCACTCCCACTATTTATAGTTTATCAAACAGGTGTGGGTTTTAGAAGGTCGAGGACAAAGCTCAGTTACAGGCATTGAAACTGCCGAGAAGATAGTCCTATTAAAAGCTGCAATTGTACTACCCACATTCATTATTCACCATCTCCGTGTATCCCCAAAGCTGCACGCAGATATCTGAATAAGAGCCATTAGTTTGAGATTTCACTTCAGCACGCCTCAATGCCAGCAGTAAGGTGTGCTGCGTGATTTCTGACACCTTTGGAAAATCAGGTTCCGCAGGGAACTGAGGATGTAATAAGACCAATCAATCGATGTGTGGAGGAAGGAGGAAAGCTATTGTGAACACTGTTATCTCTACACCACATTCTCCAGCATAATCTATCAATGTAAATAAACTGCTGCAGGGTGTGTAATACCCTAAAGGGAGAACTGAAAATATATCCTCCCTACTTATTGCTTATAATACTATTTTGTGCCGAAAAACACATTTCAAAATTAGGTTGGGAGGAAGATATTTTATCGTTCAGTATTATCCTTGCCCTTGTCCGCTGAGGGCAGCAACTCCTTGCTGAGGCTTTTTGCTCCACAGCCACCTGTCGGTACCGAGCCCCAATCGTCCCGCGTGTGAGACTCGATCGGCAATTCAACCACAGGAGGACATTGCGGCCAGGCTTAATCATAGTCCTCACCCAACAATCACTTCGACCAGGGAGAGCTTATCGGATCGTGATCTTGACTGGGAACCTCAACAGATTTTCCTCTCCCTAATCCAGGCTGCTTCGGTCAACTCTCCGGCCTCTGCCACTGCATCAGCTAAAGTAGCACAGTTTGGGGCTTGAACAGGCAATCCACATGGTCTGTATGGTTACTCATTATCTGAGCCATCAGCAGAGCCAAGAATCAAGCCTACTTCTAAAGTGAAAGTGCTACAATAGCCCTTTCCTGTTGGTCCACTTTATATGTCTTCACTGACCTAGTTTGGGGTGTTTTGCTTCTGCTGTTAAAATAACTCCGGAGGCAACCTGATGCAACCAAAAATACATTCTATTTTGGCTGATCTTCAAGGCAAATTTATTTAAAGTGGAAATTTGAGCTCCTTCGATGACTCAGTCAATCATACACTGTTAATTCATTCACCGCTGTGTCAAAACCCTGGAAGAACCTCCCTAACAGCACTGTGGAAGTACCTTCACCACACAGACTGCAGCGGTTCAAGAAACCGTCTAACCACCACCATGGTAGGTCCCTTGCAGTCAGAATCAGGTGAATTTATAATAGGGAACAAATAAATGGCAGAACAATTGAACAAATACTTTGGTTCTATCTTCATGAAGGAAGGCACAAATAACCTTCCGGGAATACTAGGAGACAGAGGGTCTAGTGAGAAGGAGGAACTGAAGGAAATCCTTATTAGTCAGGAAATTGTGTTAAGGAAATTGATGGGATTGAAGGTCGATAAATCCCCAGAGCCTGATAGTCTGCATCCCAGAGTACTTAAGGAAGTAGCCCTAGAAATAGTGGATGCATTCGTGATCATTTTCCAGCAGTCGATCGACTCTGGATCAGTTCCTATGAACTGGAGGGTAGCTAATGTAACACCACTTTTTAAGAAAGGAGGTAGAGAGAAAACGGGGAATTATAGACCGGTTAGCCTGACATCAGTGGTAGGGAAAATGTTGGAATCAATTATTAAAGATGAAATAGCAGCGCATTTGGAAAGCAATAACAGGATCGGTCCAAGTCAGCATGGATTTATGAAAGGGAAATTATGCTTGACAAATCTAGAATTTTTTGAGCATGCAATTAATAGAGTGGACAAGGAAGAACCAGTGGATGTGGTGTATTTGGACTTTCAAAAGGCTTTTGACAAGGTCCCACACGAAAGATTGGTGTGCAAAATTAAAGCACATGGTGTTGGCGTTAATGTATTGACATGGATAGAGAACTGGTTGGCAGACAGGAAGCAGAGAGTCGGAATAAATGGATCCTTTCAGAATGGCAGGCAGTGACTAGTGGGGTGCCGCAGGGCTCAGTGCTGGGACCCCAGCTACTTACAATATACATCTATGATTTATATGAAGGAATTCAGTGTAATATCTCCAAGTTTGCAGATGACACTAAACTGGGTGGTGGTGTGAGCTGTGAAGGGGACGCTAAGAGGCTGCAGGTTGACTTGGACAGGTTAGGTGAGTGGGCAAGTACATGGCAGATGCGGTATAATGTGGATAAATGTGAAGTTATCCACTTTGGTGGCAAAAACACGAAGGCAGAATATTATCTGAATAGCGGCAGATTAGGAAAAGGGGAGGTGCAACGAGACCTGGGTGTCATGGTACATCAGTCATTGAAAGTTGGCATTTAGGTACAGCAGGTGGTGAAGAAGGCAAATGGCATGTTGGCCTTCATAGCTAGGGGATTTGAGTATAGGAGCAGGGAGGTCTTACTGCAGTTGTGCAGGGCCTTGGTGAGGCCTCATCTAGAATATTGTGTTCAGTTTTGGTCTCCTAATCTGAGGAAGGATGTTCTTGCTATTGAGGGAGTGCAGTGAAGGTTCACCAGACTGATTCCCGGGATGACAGGACTGACATATGAGGAGAGACTGGATCAACAGAACCTTTATTCACTGGAGTTTAGAAGAATGAGAGGGGATCTCATAGAAACATATAAAATTCTGACGGGACTGGACAGGTTAGATGCAGGAAGAATGTTCCTGATGTTGGGGAAGTCCAGAACCAGGGGACAGTCTAAGGATAAGGGGTAAACCATTTAGGATCGAGATGAGGAGAAACTTCTTCACTCAGAGAGTTGTTAACCTGTGGAATTCTCTACTGCAGAGAGTTGTTGATGCCAATTTGTTGGATATAGTCAAGAGGGAGTTATATATGGCCCTTACAGCTAAAGGGATCAAGGGGTGTGGAGAGAAAGCAGGAAAGGGGGACTGAGGTGATGATCAGCCATGATCTTATTGAATGGTGGTGCAGGCTCGAAGGGCCGAATGGCCTTCTCCTGCACCTAATTTCTATGTTTCTATGTTTACCTTCTAAAGGGAAACTAGGGATGGGCAATAAATGCTGGCCTTGTCAGCGATGTCCCGACTTTTATATTCACATAATGCAATCATTTTAACTGATTGTCCTGTACAACAATGTTTTGAGTTTGGTCAACATCAGTGCAAGATCTAATCTACAGGCACAGGCAGATATTTAGTAATAAGAATATAAGAACTAGGAGCAGGAGTAGGCCAAATGGCTCCTCGAGCATGCTCCGCCATTCAATAAGATCATGGCTGTTCATCAACCTCTCCACTTTCCCACCCAATCTCCATATCACTTGATTCCCCATGACTCCAAAAATCTATCTATCTCAGCCTCGAATATATTCAGAGACTCGGCATCCACAGACCTCTGGGGCAGAGAATTCAAAAGGTTCACAACCCTCTGAGTGAAGAAATTCCTCCTCATCTCTGTCTACCCCTTATCCTGAGACACCCTAGTTCTGCAGTGAATTTACTGGTCTGAGTGATCTCCGAGACTCGGTTCAATCACCAAGATGGGTCGGAGCGATATTTCCCAGATTTTTTTCCAAAATTGGCCTGGGTTTTTAATCAATTTTTTTGCCTCATGGTTTCAGGTGGGTGGAGTGTATATGTTGTTACACACAAGGTATCGCCATTGTGTGGGATAGGATTGATCGACCAGATGGTCTTGACCTGTCTGTCATTAGACACTCCAGCCAGGGGAAACAACCTCTCAGCCTCTACCTGTTAATCCCCTTCAGAATCTTGTATATCTCAATGAGATCACCTCTCATTCTTCTAAACTCCAGAGAATATCGGCCCATTCTACACAATCTCTCAACATAAGACAGCCCTCTCATCCCAGGAATCCATCTAGTGAATCTTCGTTCTTCTGTTTCCAAGGCAAAAGCCTGTCTGACAGCTTCATGGTCACATTTTATTGACACCAATTTCAACCCCACCATTCTGCCTCTTGGCTCCAATATGAAACAGTAGAGCATTAACGCTTGGAGAACACATCTACAGAATAAGCAGGTTTGCAGGCAGCTCCCCCCACCCGCACCCCCCCCCCGACCCCCTCATCCCCCGTCCAATCTGTGAAGGAGTCCTGGTAATGCCCCTGCCAGTCACAGCCAGAGCTAAACTGGTACTCATAGAATCTTACAACAGATTGCAGGAGGGGCGAAGGAGTGGCAAGGGTCCATGGAGGGAAGTGACCGGGGCCCAGGAGAGGCATGAATCTGGGGCCCAGAAGAGGCGAGGGCCCAGGGGCAGCACGGGCCAGTCCACACTGTGATATGTGTGCGCACTAGGTCCGTGCAGCCGAGCTGGTTTCCAGTTTGTCTTGGGTAATCCTTGCCACTGACCTAGCTCTGTCAAGCCCGTGTGGTGGCTGGTGTGCAACAGCCACCATACTTTAAAAAAATCCACGCACAGGCATCTTCCACCCTTCAGGATGTAGTTCGGGATCTGGAATATTAGGTCCTTCATTGAAACACCTGTGATCTCATCCCTTTTGGCCATGGAAGCAAGTCATCCTCTATTCGAGGGACTGCCTATGATGATAATGATCCTTCCTTAGAGAAGGAGACCAAAACACTTTCATCTTTTAAACATGATTACAGATAGATGGCAATTAATACAAATTAGCCAGCTGAATTGTAAATGAATAGAAAGCAGGAAGTAACAAAAAATGGACACCACACTCGGGTTAGATTTTCAACTTGCCACCCTGACGAAAAACTGGCATTGCAGATCGGGCACCCGTTATAGAAACTGCCCAGATTTTAACATCCAAATCCCTACATGGCCTTACCCGTCCCTACCTCTGTAACCTCCTCCAGCCCTACAACACTCTGAGGTCTCTGCGCTCCTTCAACCCTGGTGCCTCGCGCTTTCGCGATTTTTCATCGCTCCTTCACTGGCAGCCATGCCTTCAGCTTCCTGGGTCCTCAGGTCTGGAATTCCCTCCCTAAATCTTTTTGGTTCTCTCTCTACTTCCTTTAAGTCACTCCTTAAAACCTACCCCATTGACCAAGCTTTTGGTCACCTGTCCCAATATCTCCTTATGTAGCTCAGTGTCAGATTTTGTTTGAGAGCGCTCCTGTGAAGCACCTTGGGTTGTATTACTACATTAAAGACGCTATATAAAGAAAGAAAGAATTGCATTTATGTAGTGCCTTTCACAATGACAAGACGTCTCAAAGCACTTTACAGCTAATGAAGTACTTTTGGAGTGCAGTCACTGTGGAAAACAGAAATGCAAGTTGTTGTTGTTGTTGTTGTTTTACTCCCGGGTAGCAAGATGCAAATCTACCCAACTCTATCCACGGGGATGGTGGTTGCTAGAAGTGGAGGGTGACTTAGAAAAGGGTATGTGTGGAACAACACAGTAATTTGTTATGATCTGGAAAGCAATGCCTGAAAGGCCGTAGGAAACAGATTCAATAGTAACTTTCAAAAGGGAATTGGATAAATAGTTGAAAAGGAAAAATTTGCAGGGCTATCTGTGAAGAGCGAGCGAGTGGGATTAACTGGACAGCTCTTTCAAAGAGAAGGCATGATGGGCCAAATGGGCTCCATGCACGCTATATGATTCCATGATTTGCCGATGGCGCCAAACTACATACGATGACTCTACAGGTTAGTAAATGTCTCCTTTACAACCTTTTGCTCAGCTCTATGAGGGAAAGTTGCATAAGTTGGCTATCAGACTAGCATAAACAGCAGAGAAGGATAATGATTAATATATGGTTACAAAAAGATTTGGTGATTGCATTTCAGTGGGGATTGAGGGGCAGTGGGTTCTTCCGATAGTCCACCTTACCTTCAGTGGAAGATCTGGAGAAACAACATAAACACCATTTGTGCCAATTCCGCAAATCATTTGCTGAAGTTACGATGGACAATTGGGAGAATCCTGGTGGAAATTTGAGCCCTAATGTTCTTAAATAAATAAAGCAGCTCCTTCAGATAACTTCCACCCACAAGTTTCAAAGGACATGAGAGAGGCTGTAGTTTCCGTATTGGACTGTTGAGTCACCTGAGAACTCACTTTTCGAGTGGAAGCAAGACTTCCTCGATTTTGAGGGACTGCCTATGATGATGATGACATGAGAGCTGATGTTAGTGAAAATCTTTTTGCACATTCACTAAATTCAGAATAGACTCCTAAAAGGTGCAGAAGGAGGCTAACATAACCTCCATTAGTTAAGAAGGGCCCAAAGATACATCTGAAAATTACAGACCAGTAAGTTTAACATCTGTTGTAGAGAAAGTATTTGAAACAATTCAGTGGGTAAAAATTTGAGAAAAAGCAGAAACTGTTAAAGGACAGTCAGCAGTAGGCACGGGTTAATGCGAGGGTTTGTAAAACAAAGAACTTTGATTTTATATAGTGCCTTATCACATCTCTCAGGCATGTCCCGAAGCTCTTGCATGCAGTGAATTATTTTGATCTCAGATCATTGTTTGAGAAGATGAACACAGCACCTCTTCTGTGCACAGCAAGGTGCCTTAATGAGCTAAGTCCAATTAATTTGGGTTTGTTTCGCTGGTGGTTGAAGGATGAGTATTAGCCAGGACACAAAAAAACCTCCCTGCTCTTCTTTTAAACAGTGCTGTGCAATCTTTCCCATTTAGGTGAACATCTGAAGGACAGCAGTTCCCTCAGCGGTGAACTATCAGCCCACATTATGCTCTCCAGTGCTATGACTTGAACCCACAACCTGCTGACTCAGAGCAAGAGTTCGAGCAACTGACACTTGGTAACATAGTGAACTGCAAAAGTAAAACAATAATACAGAATTATTTTTCTTCCAACTTTGTAAAGAGCTTTGGGATTTTTTTCAGAAGGCTGTGAGTTCAACTACCACTCCAAAGACTTCAGCAGAACAATCTAGGCTGACACTCCAGTGCAGTACTGAGGGACTGCTGCACTGTCGGAGGTGCCGTCTTTCAGATGAGACATGAAACCAAGGCCCCGTCTGCTCTCTCAGGTGGATGGAAAAGATCCCATGGCGCTATTTCGAAGAAGAGCAGGGAACTTACCCCGCAATGTTGTGGCTAATATTTATCCCTCAATGAATACCATTAAAACAGATTATCTAGTCACTATCCATTATCATATTGCTGTTTGAGAGAGCTTGCTGTGCGCAAATTGGCTGCCGCGTTTCCTTCATTATAACAGTGACTATACTTCAAAAAGTATATCATTGGCTGTGAAGCACCTTGGGACGTCTGGTGGTCGTGAAAGGCGCTATATAAATGCATTTCTTTCTTTTAAAAAAAAACTGTGACCCTGAGTTTCCTCAATGTCTGTGCCATTATTGTACTGAAAAGATCGAGGAAATTTGTGTTTTAGCAAATTAAGCCCCTTATGTGCCGATACTGCACTAAATAAAAACCTCTTTGATACTTTAAACAATGTAAAATCTTAAACTCATCGAAAACCCTCAGGGTTCATTTGCATAGCTACACAGTTCAAATACATGGTAGTTTCCTGGGTTTACACAGTCCCTGCAATCGGTGTGACTATACACCCAAAAAATCCCCCAAAAACTAGAGACGCTAGGATTGGTCACCTAAGATCAGAGAAGGTTGAGGGGAGATTTAATTGAGGTGTTCAAAATTATGAGGGGTTTTGATAGAGTAAATAAGGAGAAACTGTTTCTATTGGCAGGAGGGTTGGTAACCAGAGGACACAGAATAAAGTTAGTTGGCAAAAGAACCAGAGGGAAGATGGAGGAGAATTGTTTTATGCAGTGAGATGTTGTGATCTGGAATGCATGCTGATGAAAGCAGATGCAATAGTAACTTTCAAAAGGAAATTGGATAAATACCTAGAAAAAATTCACAAGGTTATGGGGAAAGAGCAGGGGAGTGGGATTAATTGAATCACTCTTTCAAAGAGCTGGCACAGACTCGATGGGCTGAATGGCCTCTTTCAGTGCTATATCATTCCATGATTCTATGAATCCAGAAATGCCACTTATCTTCCAGGAATACCCACCTTGAAAAGGTTCTGTTCTTCTCTCCGACGGGATTTCCGATTGTCTCTTCTGCCTTATTTAACCTTCATTGCTCTCTGTTTCTCCTCTCTCATTTGCTTTCTTCCCTTCCACCCTTTCCGTACCTCTGTACAAGCTTAAACCTGTTACATCTCTCACTTTTTCCAGATTTGAAGCTGCATGGTGTGCTGAGTATTTCCAGCATTTTCTGTTTTTATTATAAAAAATCGATCACAGTTTTAAATTGCTATCTGCCAATGATGTTGAACCAGGCTCTGTTGGCAAACCGACCCTCCATTCCGTGATGATGACAAGAAGTCAAACCTGGCTGAATACAAGGTGCCAAAAACCTTATGCAGTGAGTTGTTATGATCTGGAATGCACTGCCTGAAAGGGTAGTGGAAGCAGATTCATCACTAAATTTCAAAAAGAAATTGGATAAATACTTGAAAGAAAAAGGTTTTTGTGGCTATGGGGAAAGAGCAGTGGGGGGGGGGGCGGGTGGGGGGGGGGGGAGAACTAATTGGATAGCTCTTTCAAAGACCTGCTAAAGGTCTTCCTTCCGACCTATATCCGCAACACTTCTGACAGCAGTTTAACAGTTTCCTGGCCACAAACATCTTCTTTTCACCATGGACATCCAGTCTCTCCACACCTCCATCCCCCACCAGGACAGCCTGAGGGCGCTCCCCTTCTTCCTTCAATGGACACCCAACCAGTCCCCATCCACCACCATCCTCCTCCACCTGGATGAACTTATTCTCACGTTGAGCAACTTCTCCTTTGTCTCTTCTCACTTCCTCTAAATTAAAGGTGTTGCTGTGGGGACTCGCATGGGTCCTGGCTACGCCTGCTTTTTTCTGAGATACTTGGAACATTTTTTGTGCCAGTCCTACTCAGATCCCTTCGCTCATTTCTTTTTCCAGTATATCAATGACTGTATCGTTGGCGCTTCCTGCTCTCACCCTGAAATGGAAAATTTCATCAAATTTGCTTCCAGCTTTAACCCCTCCCTCACCTTCACTTGAACCATCTTCAACTCATCCCTTCCCTTCTGCGACTGCTCTGTCTCCAATTCTGGGGATAGGTTGTCAACCAATGTCTACTATGAGCCCACTGACTCCCACAGCTACCATTATTACACTTCCTCCCACCCCACTTCCTGGAAGGACTCTACTCCATTCTTCCAGTTTTTCTGCTCCATCATATCTGTTCTGACACCTGTGCTTGATATGTCTTCCTTTCTCCTCAACCGAGTATTGCCCTCCGTCACGGTTGACAAAGCCCTCACCACTTTCCATCCCTCACAGATCCATGATAGGTTTTCCTTTTCCTCACCTTCCAACCCACCAACTTCCACATTCAACGGATCATCCTCCGCCATCACCAGCACCTCCAGTGTGATGCCACCACCAAACACACCTTCCCCTCCCTTCTCAGCATTCCAAGGCATCGTTCCCCCCGCGACACCCTGGTCCGCTCCTCAATCACCCACATGTCCCGCTCTCCTTCCCATGGGATCTTCCCATGCAAGCACAGGAGATGCAACGACTGCCCTTCCTCTTGCTGCCTTCCCACTGTCCAGGGCCCCAAATACTTCAACCAGGTGAAACAGCGATTTACTTGTACTTCTTACAATTTAATATACTGCATTCGCTGCTCATGATGTGGTCTCTCCTGCATTGAGGAGACCAAACGTAGATTGGCTGATTGCTTTGTTGAACACTTCCATTCAATCCACAAGTGCGAACCTGGGCTTCCAGTCGCCTGCCATTTTAATTCTCCACCGCATTGCTACACTGACTTCTCTGCCCTCGGCCTTCTGCACTGTTCCAATGAAGCTCAATGTAAGCTCGAGGAACAGCACCTCATCTTTCGATTAGGCACTTTACAGCCTTCCGGACTCAACATCGAGTTCAACAATTTCAGACAATAATCACAAATCTCATTTTTTCAGACAACAAATGTTGGTAATTATTCTGCTGTTGCCATTTACACCTCCTCTAGACCCATCTTTTGTTTCTTTACTTGCCCCATTACTGCCCCTCTTTACCTTGCACCAAAATCCCGTCGGTCATTTAATCTCTCCTGCCTTCCACCCTATCAAAGACCATCCCTTTTGTTCTTTCCTGCTATCCCTCCTTTCCCTACCTCTGTACATGCTTAAAAACTGTTACATCTCTAACCCTTTCCAGCTCTAACAAAAGCTCATCAACCTGAAATGTTAACTCTGTTTGAAATGTTACCTATTTCTCTCTACAGGGATGCTGCCTGACCTGCTGAGTATTTCCAGCATTTTCTGTTTTTATGTCCTCCTTCTGTGATGTAGGATTCTATAACAGCTTCCCAAATAAGCAAGCAGGTGGTGAGCTGAGGTGGACACAAACATCACTTATTAATTACAGGCTTCAGTGTGGATTTGTTTTCGTAACTCCTTCTGTCATGCTTTTAAAATCATTGTTACTGTGATATATTCACAGAGCACAGCACACACCGCTTCCAACATGGCAGGCAGCTCTTTCAGAAGCCTCCGGAATCTGCCTGGTTCTGTTTATTATTATCTCTGCAGTTGCAGTACACAATACGTCCACATCCACAGTGTGGAGCTACAAACATTACAAGCTTACAGACATTACACTTCTGCCTCCTTAATGAAGAAGTTATTATAACAAACATCATACCTAACTTTCATGTTTATACATAACACAAGATATAAACTTATATTTTTTTCCATATTTACAAATTTAACTTTACCACTTGTGTTCTGTTTTGAAGAGGATACATTCGCTCTCGAACAGAATCTTCCAAACATGGTGTCGATTTCACACTCATTCGAGGCAAATCCTGAAGAACGTTTTCCTCCACGGAATTGCCTTGATTTTCATTTGAACTCACTCTAACTTCAGGCTCTTTGTTTTCCTGACTCGGACTCAGACTTTCATTCTGATTCTCTCCTGGATTTGTTTCCAGTACATTGGATTTAGGATTTGCTACTGGTGTATCAAAACGATATAATGAGTCAGAAATAATTGAATCAGTCCCACCTTCAACTCCTTCCATGTCTACAGGTAAAATATGATCAATATGAACAAACCTAACCTGTCCATTATCAAACATCTTTACCAAATATGTGCGAGGACCACATATCTTCACCACTCTTCCTGGTAACCACTTTAACTATTTATGGTGATGGTTCTTCACTCTCACCTTCTGGTTTAATTTCACACTTCTCTCTTTTGCTCTACCTTTATCATGATTATCTTGCTGTCTTAATTGTGTCCCTTCTACGGACTGTGCCAAATTTAGCTTTAACAACGAGAATCTGGTTCATGGCTGTCGTTTGAGAAACAACTCTGCTGGTGTTCTACCAGTAATTGTATGAGGAGTATTTCGATATGGAATCAAAAAATTAGCCAATTTGTGATCCAATGACAACTGTCGTTTCCTTGGATTTGGATCTAACATTTGTTTTATGAGGGCACGTTTTACAATTTGTACAGTGTGCTCTACTGCACCATTCAAAGCAGGATGGCATGGTGTAACCTTGGTATTTTTTACACCATTTTTGCTCGTGAATTGTGCAAATTCTTCTGAACGAAATTGTGGTCCATTATCCGAAACAATCTCTTCAGGGAGGCCAAATGAAGAAAATAATTTTTGCAAAATGTCCAATGTTTTACTTGTTGTCATTTTCCACATTGGAAACACCTCAACCCACTTCGAATGGCTATCAATCACAATGAACAATTGTCCTTCTAACTCAGCAAAATCAATATGTAGTCTTTGCCTCATCCTGGGAGGCCATTTCCATGGCTGTAATGGTACTGGTGGTGGTTACTTGCTTACCGATTGACATGTCGTACACTGACTCACGATGTACTCTATATCTTTATCAAGACCTGGCCACCATAAATAACTGCGTGCAAAACTCTTGGTCAAGCACATTCCCAAGTGCTGGTCATGGAGGTCTCCTAATAATTTGGACCTGAATTTATTTGTTATAACCACTCTTGTACCCCATATGAAACAATCTTTATCGACTGATAATTCATTCCTACGAATGAAGAATGGATGTGTATCTTTGTCTGTTACCTGGTTTGGCTATCCATTTGCAATATACTCATACACCTTTGACATCACTGGGTCACGTTTGGTTGCTCTACCAATCTTTTCAGCTGTGACTGGAAGTTCATCAATGTATGAAAAATAAAACACTTCTTCCCTATCGGTTGTAACTTTTGATGGGGAAGGCAATCTAGACATTGCATCAGCATTACTGTGATCAGCTGATTGTCTGTATTCAATATTATATGTATATGCTGACAAAGTCAAAGCCCAACTCTGCATTCAGGCTACAGCTAATGTTGGAACTGGGGACTTTGGATGGAGGATTGCTGTTAGGGGCTTATGGTCCATAACGATGGTAAACTTATGATCATACAAGTATTTGTGAAACTTCTTGACCCCAAAAATTAATGCCAAAGCTTCCCTTTCAATTTGCACATAATTACTCTCACTGGCACTGAGAGTGCTTGAAGCATAAGCAATTGGTCTCTCCTCCCCACTACTTAATACATGAGAGATTACTGCCCCAACTCCATATGCAGAGGCATCACATGCTAGCTTAATCTCCTTAGATATGTCATAGTGAACTAACATGGTGCTCTCTACCAATTTGCTTTTACACTCCTTGAATGCTGTATCGCATTTTTTTGACCACTTCCAATAGATATGTTTTTTCAAAAGTTCATTCAGTGGACATAATACTGTAGCCAAATTTGGTAGGAACTTCCCATAATAGTTCAAAAGACCCAAGAATGAACGAAGTTCAGTGACATTCCTGGGAGTGGGTGCATTTCTAATTGCATCCAATTTTTCCATGGTTGGATGTAAACCATCTTTGTCTACTCTGTACCCTAAGTACTCCACTGAGTTTTTAAATAACTCACACTTACGAGCAGATACTCGTTCTCTGCGATTTTCTAGTCATTTGAGGACTTCATTCAATATGTTATTATGAATTTGCCTATTTGGTGCTGAAATTAGTATGTCATCCAAATAACATACTACCCCTTCATTACCTTGTAAAATCTGGTTCATCACCCCTTGGAATATGACAGGGGCAGAAGACACTCCAAAGGGTAGCCTATTAAATTGATATAGGCCTAGATGAGTATTTATAGTCAAACATGACTTGGACTCCTCATCTAGTTCAAGCTGTAAGTAGGCATTCGTAAGATCCAGTTTTGAGAAGATCTGACCACCTGTCAGTGTTGTGAACAAATCTTCTATATTCAGCAATGTATTGGGGGCATTACCCTCTAGAACCTGGTTTACGGTTACTTTATAATCACCACACAATTTTACCTTACCATCGGACTTAGGTACAACATCAATGGGTGTAGCCCAATTGCATCGATCTATCTTACAAATAATGTTCTCGGTCTCTAGTCTTTTGAGTTCTTGCTCAACTTTCTCCTTGAGTGCATATGGGATAAGGAATGCAGCTTGTAGTAAACTGATCTAGCGTCCTTCTGTACCCTGACACTCACCTTGAAGCCTTGGATCGGACTGCGTGTTTCGGCGAACACCTACAGATACTTCTTGATAACCTCATCCGTTGATGAAAATCTCGCTTCCAATCCAGCTTCAGTGAGTTCAACCAATTTCTTCCGAGTAAGGCAGACTTGTCTCCTTTCACTACTATTAGAGGCAAGTTCTGAAATTGATCTTTATATTTCACCAGTACGGTGATACAGCCTACCACAAGAATTTTCTCTCCCGAGTAGCCTCACCGCTCTATCTTGGATTTCTCCAGTTGAAAATCACGCAAATTGTCGCGTTATAGTGACTCCGGTATTACACTCACGGATGCACCCGTGTCAATTTCCATTGGTATCTTGAATCCCGCATTATCTATATGGATTTTGATGCTTTCCGAATCGTTGTCCATTAACCTCGTGCTCCTGATGACGTGTAACTCTAACATCTCCTCGTCCTGTAGTTGTTCTTCCATGCTATGTAGTCTCTTGGGATTTCTACTCATAGCTTTGAACGCTGGACTCATAGATTTTAAATCTGGTTTACCCTTCAGTCGGCATGCCTTTGCAAGATGCCCAGTCTTCCTGCAGAAGAAACACTCTGCCTTCACGTATGGACAACTTTGAGCAATGTGTTGTCCCAGGCACCTAGAGCACGACTTTGATGCTCTGGTAGAATTTCCAGTTTCTGAGAATTTGGGCCCCCACCATCTTTTACTTTGAACCTGCAGGTGATTTACCTCGGTTGTCTGATGACCGTAATTATTATTTAATTTTCGGGAATATTGTTCGGCCATGCTCATCGACCTCGCTGTCTGACAAGCAATCACAAAAGTCAAGTCATCCGTCGTCAATAACTTCCTTCTGATCACATCATTTTTAACCCCACAAACAAAATGATCCAGTAATGCTCGGTTTTGAAAGTTTCCAAAATTACAGTGCATCGATAACTTTTTTAATGCTACGATGTATTCACTGATACTTTCATCAGCCTTTTGATTCCAAATCCAGAAACGATAGCTTTCAGCAATTTCTAAACATTTGGGGTTATAGTGCTGCTCCAGCTTCATTAAAATCTCTTTAAGGATAAGGGGTAAGCCATTTAGGACCGAGATGAGGAGAAACTTCTTCACCCAGAGAGTGGTGAACCTATGGAATTCTCGACCACAGAAAGTTGTTGAGGCCAATTCACTAAATATATTCAAAAAGGAGGTAGATGTAGTCCTTACTACTAGGGGGATCAAGGGGTATGGTGAGAAAGCAGGAATGGGGTCCTGAAGTTGCATGTTCAGCCATGAACTCATTGAATGGTGGTGCATGCTCGAAGGGCCAAATGGCCTACTCCTGTACCTATTTTCTATGTTTCTGTGTTTCTAAGCATTGTGTCCTTTGGCTCGTCAGGCACAAGCAGATTTACAAACGTTTCTTACAATGTCGGACCCGCCTCCGATAAGAAGGTCGCTTTCTTACGTTCCAACACAGCCCGGTTATGGACTGCATTGTCTGGAACTTCGATTATGTTATTTGCAGTGAAATACATTTTTAGCCGATCCACATATGCCTTAAAACATTCCAGGTCATGTCTATATTCCCCCAAATGTCCGATTACACCTGCCATTTTAATCTCTAGCTGTTCACACTGTGTGCTGTATTTTACCTCGGATTTTGTAGCTTTTTCCGAAGACAGAAACTTCCAAAGTCTCTCTGTCGGCTGGCTGAATCCTTCCACACCAAAATTTAAGCTTTAAATCATCCAAAAAATCCCATCTCATGGGATATATTCACAGAGTACAGCACACACAGCTTCCAACATGGCAGGCAGCTCTCAGAATCCTCCGGAATCTGCCTGGTTCTGTTTATTATTAACTCTGCAGTTGCAGTACACAATATGTCCACATCCACAGTGTGGAGCTACAAACATTACAAGCTTACAGACATTACAGTTACCTGCATTTCATTTTACGCTAGTGCGTTCCTTTCTTAGCAGAGAATAAAATGTGGATCCCCGATCTCGACCACCCCAAACCCAGGCTCAGATTGACTGCAGACAAGGGATTGCATTCCCCATGGGCACATCACTCAATGCGATCTTAATGGAGTAGAAGTTGTAGTGGCAGCAAGTCCAGACCAGCAGAACCAGGCACGATGGCAGAGAACAGAAGCCCACCTGGTAAACGCCTCACCCCACCCACCCTGAACATGCAGCTGGTGGACAGCACTGGAAGACCGATTCACTTAGGCCCACTAAGAACATAAGAACATACGAAATAGGAGCAGGAGTAGGCCATACGGCTCCTTGAGCCTGCTACGCCATTCAATAAGATCATGGCTGATCTGATCATGGACTCAGCTCCACTTCCCTGCCCGCTCCCCATAACCCCTTATCCCCTTATCGTTTAAGAACTGTCTATTTCTCTCTTAAATTTATTCAATGTCCCAGCTTCCACAGCTCTCTGAGGTTGCGAATTCCACAGATTAATAACCCTCTGAGAGAAGAAATTTCTTCTCATCTCTATTTTAAATGGGCGACCCCTTAGTCTAAGATCATGCCCTCTAGTTCAAGTCTCCCCCATCAGTGGAAACATTTTCTCTGCATCCACCTTGTCAAGCCCCCTCATAATCTTATACGTTTCGATAAGATCACCTCTTATTCTTCTGAATTCTAATGAGTCGAGGCTCAACCTACACAACCTTTCCCCATAATTCAACTCCCTCATCCCCGGAATCAACCTAGTGAACCTTCTCTGAACTGCCTCCAAAGCAAGTATATCCTTTTCTAAATATGGAAACCAAAACAGCACGCATTATTCCAGGTGTGGCCTCTCCAATACCTTATATAGCTGTAGCAAGACTTCCCTGCTTTTATACTCCATCCCCTTTGCAATAAAGGCCAAGATACCATCTGATCACTTGCGATACCTGCATACTATCCTTTTGTGTTTCATGCACAAGTACCCTCAGATCCCGCTGTACTGCGGCACTTTGCTATCTTTCTCCATTTAAATAACAACTTTCTTTTTGATTTTTTCTGCCAAAGTGCATGACCTCACACTTTCCAACATTATACTCCATCTGCCAAATTTTTGCCCACTCACTTAGCCTGTCTATGTCCTTTTGCAGATTTTTTGTGTCCTCCTCACACATTGTTTTTCCTCCCATCTTTATATCATCAGCAAACTTGCCTGCGTTACACTCGGTCCTTTCTTCCAAGTCGTTTGTATAGATTGTAAATAGTTGGGGTCCCAGCACTGATCCCTGTGGCACCCCACTAGTTTTACTGGTTGCCAACCAGAGAATGAACCATTTATGCTGACTCTCTGTTTTCTGTTAGTTAGCCAATCCTCTATCCATGCTAATATATTACCCCCAACCCCATGAACTTTTATCTTGTGCAGTAACCTTTTATGTGGCACCTTGTCAAATGCCTTCTGTAAGTCCAAATACACCACATCCACTGGTTCCCCTTTATCCACCCTGTTTGTTACATCTTCAAAGAATTCCAGCAAATTTGTCAAACATGACTTCCCCTTCATAAATCCATGCTGACTCTGCCTGATCGAATTTTGCTTTTCCAAATGTCCTGCTACTGCTTCTTTAATAATGGACTCCAACATTTTCCCAACCACAGATGTTAGGCTAACTGGTCTATAGTTTCCTGTTTTTTGTCTGCCTCCTTTTTTAAATAGGGCCATTACATTTGCAGTTTCCCCCGTACTGTTCCCACATTCATTCATTCATTTTTTCACATTTCAAATTTCTTAAAAGCTTTTCTGGATCCTGTTCCTTCTAGGATATTCAATGTCCTAACAACCCCCTGTGCAAGAAGAATTTTCCCAATCTCTCCTGCAGTTATTTGGTGATGACATGTCTACGCCATCTTGTTACTCGCCCATCGACCAGTGGAAATCATTGTTTTTCAGAATTACCAGATCAAATCCTTCATAACTCTGATTATCTCGATCAGATCCCCTCTTAACATTCTTTGTCCTAATGAAAAACAATTTCCATGCTCTTTGATATAACAACAACTTGTATTGATATAGCACCTTTAACATAGTAATATATCCCAAGGCTCCTCACAGGAGTATCATACAACAAAAATTTGACACCGAGCCACATAAGAAGAAATTAGGGCAGATGACCAAAAGTTTGGTCAAAGGTGTAGCTTTTAAGGGGAGTCTCAAAGGAGGAAAGAGAGGTAGAGAGGCGGAGAGGTTTAGGGAAGGAATTCCACAGCTTTGAACCTAGGCAGCTGAAGGATTGGCCTCCAATGGTTGAGCGATTAAAAGCGGGGGTGCTCAGGAGGGCAGAATTAGACCGGCGCAGATATCTTGCGGGGTTATAAGGCTGGAGGAGATTACAAAGATAGGGAGGGGTGAGGCCATGGAGGGATTTGAAGGCAAAGGTGATCATTTGGAAATCGAGGCGCTACTTAAACGAGAGCCAATGTAGGTCAGCGAGCACAGGGGTGATGGGTGAACGGGACTTGGTGCAAGTTAGGACACGGGCAGCTGAGTTTTGGATGACGTCAAGTTTACATAGGGTAGAACGTATGAGACCAGCCAGGAATGCATTGGAATAGTCAAATCTAGAGGTAGCAAAGGCATAGATGAGGGTTTCAGCAGCAGATGAGCTGAGGCAGTAGTGGAGATGGCGATGTTACAGAGGTGGAAATAGGTGATCTAACTAAACAGCAACAGCAACTAGCAGTTATAAAGCATCTTTAACGTAGTAAATGTTGCAAGGTGCATCACAGGAGCATTATCAAACAAAATTTGACACCGAGCCACATAAGGAGATATTGGGGATGATGACCAGAAGCTTGGTCAAAGAGGTAGGTTTTAAGGAGAAAATAAAGTAGGTTTTAAAGCCTTTCATCTCATGTTCCAATCTCTCCAAGACCTTGATATCCTTTCTAAAGTAGAATGCTCAAATCTCAACACAATATTCTAACTGCAGCCTAACCAGTAATGGATAGGTTTATTATTACATCAGCTTTTGTGCTCAACGCCTCTATTGATAAAACCTTGGATCCTACATGCTCTTTTTAATTAATTACAGCTTTATCAACTTGTTCTCCTGCATTTAAAGATTAGTATAGCTGAACCTCTAAGTATCTCTGGTATACAATAGGGCTGGATTTTTGGCTCATTTGCACCCTGGTTAGCGCCCCAGCAGGACATTAACTGCTGCTTTTGGGCATTATGCCGGGCATTCAGGAATTAGCGCCAGGCCGGAAGATTCGGTTATTGGTTTGCGCTGGGGCAAAAACTTACCACCCTGCCCTCCGTTTTTAGCGTGGTGATGGCGTCAATCATCGTGCAAAGATGCGCTAGAACCCCAGATGAAACTCTCGGCCTTAACGGCTCATTTAACGCCCAGGAAACGCCTGACAAAAACAGGTGGTCCCAGGGTGCAGCAGGTGGAATTGGCAGCATTTTTAAAAGGCGGGAGACAACAGGAGGCTGAGGGGTGACCTGCTAGAGGTCTTTAAGATAATGAATGGGTTTAATGGGGGAGACTTGTGGAGAAGATCACAATTAGAAGTCATAAATAAAAGGAAGTCACTAATAAATCCTAAATATATTCAAGAGAAACGTTTTTACCCAGAGTGTGGTAAGAGTGTGGAACTTGCTACCACATGGAGCAGCATAGATCTATTTCAGGGGAAGTTAGATAATTAAATGAAGGAGAATGGAATCGAAGGATATGGAGATAGGGTGAGATAAAGTAGGGTGGGAGGAGGCTCATGTGGGGCATAAACACCAAGGTAGACTACTTGTATTGTAAAATTTAATGTGATTCATGCAAAGCTAAACAATATCAAAACTATTTGGGACCATCTCATGTAAAGCCCATTCCCCTCATGTTATCTGCAACATCATACACATCATATTTCTATTTTTCATGTCCTGAATTTTATATTAACAAAATGCAATCATTTTAGCTGATTGTCATGCAAAACAATGTTGTGAGTTAGGTCAATTTCTGAGCGAGATCTAATCGACAGACACACACTGAAATCAGCAACCTCCGATAAAACCCAATGCAACAATTAGCAATTAGAGGAAGAGGGAGTTGAGAAAAAGCCATTCCATTCACACTAAGCATATAGGTTTATAGGCCATGTACAGACAATTTTCATCATTTAAACATGATTACAGGTAAATGGCAATTAATGCAAATTAGCCAGCTGAATTGGAAATAAATAGAATGCAGAAGGTAGCAAGAAATGGGCATTATACCAGAGCTAGATTTTCAACTTACTGCCCTGATAAAAAAATGTCATTTCAGATTGGGAACCCGTTATAGAAACCACCCAGATTTAAAAATCCAAATCCCTCGCCCATGCCTAGCTCGGTAACTTCCTCCAGCCCTGCAACCCTCTGAGGTCTCTGCGCTCCTCCAATTCTGGCCTCTTTCCCATTCCCGATTTTCCATCGCTCCACCATTGGCGGCAGTGCCTTCAGATACCTTCAGACAGCTAGATCCTAAGCTCTAGAATTCCCTCCATAAACCTCTCTGTCTCTCTACCTCTCTCTCCTTTTAAAACGCTGCTTAAAACCTACCTTATGACCAAGCTTTTGGTCACCTGTCCTAATATCTCCTTATGTGGCTCAGAGTCAAATTTTGTTTACCAACGCTCCTGTGAAAGGCCTTGGGGTGTTCTACTACCTTAAAGACGCTATATAACTGCAAGTTATTTTTGTTATTGTTTTACTTCCGGGCAGCAAGATGAAAATCAGGGGGATGATGGTTGCTGGAAGTGAAGGGTGTTCTGGGTCCCATTCTGCTTGCACAATGTATAAGTGACTTGGAACAATGCAGTAATTTGTTATGATTTGAAATGCCCTGCTTGAAAGGGTGGATGAAGCAGATTCAGTCGTAATTTTCAAAAGGGAATTGGATATGTACTTGAAAAGGAAAAATTTGCAGGGAAATCTGTAAAGAGTGGGCAAGTGGGACTAACTAGATGGCTCTTTCAAAGAGATGGCATGATGGGCCAAATGGGCTCCTTGTATGTTATATGATTTAATGATTTGACTATATACGATGACTCTGCAGGTGTTATTAAATGCCTCCTTTACAATCTTTTGCTCAGACCTATGAGGGAAAGTTGCATAAGTTGGGTATCAGACTAGCATGAACAGCAGAGGAAGATAATGATTAATAAATGGTTACAAAAATATTTGGGGATTGTGGGGCCAAAATTGGTGGCCTTACCATCCACTGGTACTGGCTGCTGCCAAGTTTTTTAGTCGCTCTCCCCTCAGTGACAGATTCCTCCAAGTCTGCATCCGGCGGGAGGGGAGTCCCGCCGGGACCCGCCCGCTGACGACCTCTGGCGGCCAAGTCCCGTAAGTGACCTCCCGCCCGCCGACCTGACATATTGGTACGGGCGGGAGTCAGCGGGAGTCAACGGCAGCAATGGAAAGGACCGCTGTGTGGAGGCAGCTCTAACCCTGACGCTAAGTCAGAAGACCTGCAAAAAAAGGTTAGCGAACATTTTTAAATGTTATTTCTTTCAGAGTTTTACCTGAATGGAGTCGCCGAACGGTGTTATGGTGTTTTTTTTTTAAATTCTGAATATTTTTATTTTTCAGTGATCCCTCTCCCTGGGCCCCACTCAATCCTCAGCGGCACTTTGGCAAGGAACGCATTTGCCGCCGAGATCGAGAGCTCCTGCCTGCTGCCGCCGAGATTGACGGCGTAAGCCATTATTTGGCGACCGGCCATCTCTTTTAGAGGGATCTTCCTGGCAACGTACTGTCCGGTCACTCGACGGCCATCGGCTGTCGTTTGTGCGGCACTTGGACGGGCCTTGGCCTTCACCAATTTCTGGCCCTGTATTTCTGTAGGGGTTTATTATGTATTAATGCTTGGGGGTCACCAGACACCAGAGGGCGCCGTGGTCGGAGGTCATCGGGCTGTACGCATGTGGCATGTGTGCTTGGTCACCTGCATATAAGCTGAGTGTCTTTGTCAGGCAGGCACTCTTGGGCTGGAATAAAGATGGATCAGGTTGCACCTGAGTGAGTTTGCAGTAACCAGACTCTTGAGTCATTAGGGCGGGAGGAGGATTTCTCCCGATAGTCCACCTTACCTTCAGTGGAAGACGTCGAGAAACACAGAAACATAGAAAATAGGTGCAGGAGTAGACCATTCAGCCCTTCTAGCCTGCACCGCCATTCAATGAGTTCATGGCTGAACATGCAACTTCAGTACCCCATTCCTGCTTTCTCGCCATACCCCTTGATCCCCCGAGTAGTAAGGACTACATCTAACTCATTTTTGAATATATTTAGTGAATTGGCCTCAACTACTTTCTGTGGTAGAGAATTCCACTGGTTCACCACTCTCTGGGTGAAGAAGTTTCTCCTCATCTCGGTCCTAAATGGCTTCCCCCTTATCCTTAGACTGTGACCTAAACATCACAACATAAACACCATTTGTGCCAATTCTGCAAAACATCTGCTGAAGTTACGATGGAGAATTGGGAGGACCCTGGCAGAAATTTGAGCCCTGAAATTCTTAAGTTAAAAAAGCAGCTTGCTCAGATAACTTCCACCCGCGCGTTTCAATGCACATGAGAGCTGATATTAGTGAAATTTCAACATCTTTTTGCACATTCACTAAATTCAAAATAGATTCCTAAAAGGTGCAGAAGGAGGCTAACATAACCTCCATTAGTTAACAAGTGCCAAGAGACACATCTGACAATTACAGAGCAGTAAGTTTAACATCTGTTGTAGAGAAAGTATTTGAAACGATTCAGTGGGTAAACATTTGAGAAAAAGCAGAACCTGTTAAAGGACAGTCAGCAGTAGGCACGGGTTAATGCGAGGGTTTGTAAAACAAAGAACTTTGATTTTATACAGTGCCTTATCACATCTCTCAGGCATGTCCCGAAGCTCTTGCATGCAGTGAATTATTTTGATCTCAGATCATTGTTTGAGAAGATGAACACAGCACCTCTTCTGTGCACAGCAAGGTGCCTTAATGAGCTAAGTCCAATTAATTTGGGTTTGTTTCGGTAGTGGTTGAAGGATGAGTATTAGCCAGGACACAAAAAAACCTCCCTGCCCTTCTTTTAAACAGTGCTGTGCAATCTTTCCCATTTAGGTGAACATCTGAAGGACAGCAGTTCCCTCAGCGGTGAACTATCAGCCCACATTATGCTCTCCAGTGCTATGACTTGAACCGACAACCTGCTGACTCAGAGCAAGAGTTCGAGCAACTGACACTTGGTAACATAGTGAGTGAACAGCAAAAGAAACAAATTATACAAATTTCGCTTTCTACCCACTTTGTAAAGTGCTTGGAGTTAATTTTGAAGGCAAGTAGGGAACGATTGCATGGTGGTTATGTAACTGGAATGGTAATCCAGAGTCCTGGATGAATAATCCTATTAATGCAGGTCTGACTTATATGTGACTCCAGACAGACGGCAATGTGGTTGATTCTTAACTGCGCTCTGAATTGGCATAGCAAGCCATTTAATTGTAACAAACTGCTACAAGAAACCATAATAATAATAAAACCGGACCCCCGCCCTGCATCGACCTCGGCACTGGCTTCGGACACAACAACAGCACACCCAGCCCAGTCGACGCTGCAAAGTTGTCCTCACTAATATCTGGGGACTTGTGCCAAAATTGGGAGAGCTGTCCCACAGACTAGCCAAGCAACAGCCCGATATATTGACTTCAGACCCATGAAGTCTCATGGCATCGGGTCAAGCATGGGCACGGAAACCTCCTGCTGATTACCACCTACTGCCCTCCCTCAGCTGATGAATCAGTACTCTTCCATGTTGAACACCACTTGGAAGAAGCACTGAGAGTAGTAAGGGCACAGAATGTACTCTGGGTGGTGGAACTTCAATTACCATCACCAAGAGTGATTCAGTAGCCATACTTCTGACCGAGCTGGCTGAGTCTTGAAGGACATAGCTGCCAGACTGGGCCTGCAACAGGTGGTGAGAGAACCAACATGAGGGGAAAACCTACTTCACCTCATCCTCACCAATCTACCTGTCGCAGATGCATCTGTCAATGACATTGTAGGTAGCACTGACCATCACACAATCCTTGTGGAGACGAAGTCTCAACTTCACACTGAGGACACCCTCCATCGTGTTGTGTGGTACTACCAGCATACTAAATGGGATAGATGCAGAACAGATCTAGCAGCTCAAAATTAGGCATCCATGCTAATCGTGCTATGGACCATCAGCAGCAACAGAATTATTTCCCACCACAATCTGTAACCTCGTGGCCCGGCATATCCCTCACACTGCCATTACCATCAAGCCAGGGGACCAACACTGGTTCAATGAAGTGTGTAGAAGAGCATGCCAGGAGCAGCACCAGGCATACCTAAAATGAGGTGCCAACCTGGGGAAGCAGCAACACAGCACTACATGCATGCTAAGCAGTAGAAGCAGCATGCTATAGACAGGGCTAAGCAATCCCATGACCAACGGATCTGATCAAAGCTCTGCAGTCCTGCCACATCCAGTAATGAATGTTGGTGGACAATTAAAGAACTAACGAGAGGAGGAGGCTCCATGTACATCCCCATCAGCACTGTGGGAGCACCTTCACCAAGCAGACTTCAGCAGTTCAATAACCATCACTTTCTCATGGGCAATAAATACTGGCCTTGCCAGCGACGCCCACATCCCAGGAACAAATAAAAAAACACTGAGGGCTAGAAATTCATGGCCTTAGCACCACTCCATAGCACCATTAAATTGTGCTAAGAGGCTGGCCGTGCTCTTTCGCCAGCTGCTGGCGGTTTAAGCAGCCACTGCCGCTTTCGTCCTTACCATTGCGCTGCTGGTCACTGGCAGTACCAGTGACGTCAATTGGCATGCAATGGCGACTTTATACAGTATCACAATTGCAAACTTCGAGCCTAGTGCTGAAGCGGTGTCCCAAGCATGCTAGGTTAACCTGACTTGCAAGCAGACTGTCAGTGGCATTGTCTGCACCTCTTAAAGGGACATACACATCGGTCAGGTAAGTTTGGATTTAAGGTTTTGGCCTTTTCTTTTATTTTATTGAAGTGGTGGCTTGCTGCTGTAGATGTGAAAAGTTTTTTTTAAGTGTGGAGGGAGTGCTGCTGGATGCTTGCAAGGACTCGGATGCTAAATGAAGGCCGTTGAGAAGACGGAATATGTTGAAAATACTCTGCAGGCCATGCAACAGTTGTGGAGAGATAAAACAGAGTTCATGTCTCAGGTCGAAATGCTGCCTGACCTGCTGAGCATTTTTAGCATTTTATGCTGTCAGTTCACATTTACAGCATCCGCTAGCAGAGGGAAGAGGAAGTCACAGAAAAGGAGGAATCAGACGGAAGGATGCATCCCAGACAGCCCCTTTGTGGCCGGGATATCCGGGATGGAATCATCCACCTGCGATCCCAATGACCACAACCCCAATTCCCCTTTCAATATTACTCCCACACCTTACCTTCCCTCTGTTACTGACCTTCATAACGTCCTCTTGGCCACAATGCTGAAAGTAGTTCCACCACAAAGTAAACTTTCCAATCCACCTGTACAAATCTATCCTTCCAATGTGACACCAAGAAATCAACTCATCTCCCGTATGCATTCTCTTAGTGAGTGTCTTGTGTGTGCCTTTGCCTACGCAGTGCTGGTGGAAGGTTGCTGACTTTCAATGGGGGTTACTGCAGATGTCCTTCCTGGTTGACCTTGAGGAGCTGGTGGCCGGGAGTGTCAAATCAATCATCATCTTCTTGTTCTTCTTCACTCTCTCTCTATCTCTCTTTTTGGTCAACCACTGGCTGGGCAGGCTGCATTTCTTGGGTGTGTGAAATAAGGAAGGCACAAGGGTGGAGTTGTGGTGAGGGGAGGGCTGGAAAGCATGACATGCATGCCAGAAGGAGGATAACGTATGAGGATACCAGCATCTTGTATCCTTTCAGCCCCGCCACTGGCCAAGGGCTCAGCAATGCTCCTGCCAAAAATGGCCAGCACCGTCTCCTCCAAGGAGGTGAGATGAGGATAGGAATGGGAGATGTGCCTTGTGATTGGTGCAGATTGTTGGTAGGTGAGTGATTGGGGGTGGGGTCATGCATTGAGCAGTGTGTGAGGCGAGAGGTGCAGTTGGTAGGAGACGGCTTTTGAAGATGCATTAACTGACCAGGGTCTGAGGTCGTGAAGCTTCTTTGGGCACTGGAGCTGGATGGTAGCCTCGGTGATGTACTCCGACATAATTCTTTCTGGAGGGCCTCCTGGCCCCTGTGGGCAGAGGGCCTGCCTTGCAGTATTGACCCCCTGCGCAATGCTGAAGTGCTGAGCCATTTGTGTTAGTGCTGAGGCAGTTTTCCCATTTTTTGAGGTCAGGAAGGGAATTCAGCTTTAACAGCTGAAAATTCACATTTGGTATGTTTTTCTAGTATCAAATATTTTTTTTACAAGGCAGGAAAGGCTGAAAACTACATTGTCTCACATAATTTTAATTTATTTTGCTTCAGTGTGCATGGCCCCTTTAATTCTCAGGCCTCTTCATTACCCACAATTCCTTGTGAACTCCACAGCCTCACTTCCAGAAGCAGTGGGCACTGAACCTGGATAGGAACTTCGGGTCAGGTGCCTCCAGCAACGCCACCAGGACAGGGTTACATGGAAGATGAACCTTGCGCCACCAATCTCCATCCCTCCCGAGATACATTTTGCTCTGTTAGCATTGCGGCCATCTTCAGCAGCCATTAACTCCAGTTGCCAGTTGCTGGCTAAGACGAATTTCTCCCCCTATAACCATGTGTTTCCTCATTGTCTTCAGAATTAGGCCTTCGTTGCACCATTATTGTGCTGAAAAGATTGAGGAAATTTGCGTTTCAGCAAATTCCTGTTTCCTGTTGGGTCCAGGGCAGGTGGAAGTTCCTCCCTGTAGAAACCTCCCACTACTTTCCGGCCTCCGGGCCTCCCGTTCCTTGCCGACCTTCGGGCTACCCGCTGCTGAGTGCGTTGCCCCCTTGCGCCCTGCCTTCTTGTATCGTGAATGCCGTGAGTGGTTTGCTGTCCTCCACTAGGGGTATTTGCAGGTAACTTGCGGCGTATGTCGAGTTTCGTAAAAACTATTGAGCAGTGGTATTCTGAAGACAGTTTGTCGATGGTAGGAAGAGGGTACTTGTCAGGGATAATGGCCTTGTTGACCTCTTTCAGGTCAATGAATAGGTGGATCTCCCCATTTTTACACCAAGCAATGACTAAGTTCAAGATCCAGGCTGAGGAGTCGATACTCTCAATGATTCCCTGAGAATCATGTCATATTAATTCTGCGGCTATTTGATCATGAACCGTGAATGGGAGGCGGTGAAGTTGTTGCATAACCGGTTTGACGAAAGGGTCAATGCGGGGACGATGGCAGAATTTTGTTGTCACTCCAAACCCTGTGATGATTGAGGGGTACTGCTTGTCAAAGTCCATCGTGTACACAGGTGTGCCGGTTGGGCCGTAAACATTGAACCTCAGCTTGTCAAAAAAGTCAACACCCATGAGGCTTCATCCCTTCGTGACATGAAAGGAAAAGTTCTCCAATGTTATGTCTTTGTAGTATATCGGGACAGATATGACCCCAAGTACCTCAATTTTGGAGCCGGAGTAAGCATGTAGAGTGGAAGTTGCGGGCTGCAGTTGACAGTGCGTGAAGTGGGTTTTGTATATAGCCTCGCTCAATATGGAGATTTTGGCTCCAAGGTCAATGAGGAGGCAGATGGGCATGCTATCAATGTTTTTATCACAGTCCTTGCATTTACCCAAACCAATGTGCGAAATGTCACTAACGGTGTAAACCATACTGGGTTCATCATTATCTGAGTTGCCCACATGTCGAATATGTTGCGATGAGCGACAGACACTAGCAAAATGGTTTTGCCACATTTTACCACATGCAGAGCATTTCTTCCCACATGCAGGGCAATTAGGACTCTTTGCCGAATGTGATTTATCCCCACAGTTAAAGCAGTGGAAGTTAGGCCAGCGATCGCAATGGGTGGCTTATTACTAGCCCTAGGTCTCTGCTGTGATTTCCGCCTTGAACGAATACCTTGCACATGGGATGTAGCTTTTGAATCGGAAAGCACTGATTCAATTTGGATGGCCAAATTAGTTGCTTTTTCCAATGTCAATTTATCATCCTCCATTAGCAAGTGTTCGTGAATGCAGGAATTGCTGTTTTCTCAATAATTTGATCCCTGATCATTTCCTCTATGAGTGCTCCAAAGTTACACGTAGCAGCCAGTTCAATTAATGAAATAATATACTGTTTGATTGGTTCACCGTTACCTTGTCCCCTTTGACGAAATTTTATCTCTCCATCACGATACTTTTCTTTGGCCCAAAATAGTTCTCTAGGGCACTTTGTCGTAGGACTCCGTGTCTTCAATTTGGCCAAAAATGCGTTGGCCTTTGGTGCCGAAGCAGTGGATAAGTATTGCACGGCGGTGAGCTGGTGTTATGTTGTCGCCGTCTAACCCACTCGCCATGATGTACGGAGAAAAGGTTTTTATCCATCTCGGCCACGGGATTGGAGGGTCCCCGGGTGTGTAGAGGAAATGGCGGGGGGGGGGGGCGGGGTGGGGCAGGGTAGGGAGGTTAATTTGATTCACCCTCGTCACCAAATTATGTTGTGTACATAAATAACCAGACGACCTGAAACAGGAGTAATGTAACTAATTGTGTCCTTTATAGCAACTCTCAAAATGGTGTCCCAAAACCAGCATGTTTACAACAACTGTGAATAGCTTCCTCGGGGTCCTAATGCTTGTCTAGTGAAGGTTCGTGTAACAAACAAATAGAGTATGAACACAACATCCATTGTTTTATGTTTTTGTTTCAGATTTCCAGCATCCGCAGTATTTTGCTTTGGCAAACCTAATGAATGGTTTATTTCCTGACTGTAATGGTCATTAGTAACAATGTGCAGACAAGTTCACAGTTTATTTCAATGCAAACATTTCTTTTGTTGCAACTCCATACAGTTTTGGTCTCCTTATTTAAGGAAGGATATACTTGCATTGGAGGCAGTTCAGAGAAGGTTCACGATGTTGATTACTGAGATGAAGGGGTTGACTTATGAAGAAAGGTTGAGCAAGTTGGGCCTATACTTATTGGAGTTTAGAAGAATGAGAGGTGATCTTACTGAAACATATAAAATACTGAGGGGGCGCAACAAAGTAGATGCATGACGACATAAGAACATAAGAAATAGGAACAGGAGTCGGCCATTTGGTCCATCGAGCCTGCTCCGCCATTCAATAATATCATGGCTGATCTGATCATGGACTCAGTTCCAATTCCCTGCCCGTTCTCCATAATCCTTTACTAACTTATCGCTCAAAAATGTGTCTATCTCTGCCTTAAATATATTCAAAGACCCAGCCTCCACAGATCTCTGGGGCAGAGAATTCCATAAATTTACAACCCTCTGAGAGAAGAAATTCCTCCTCGTCTCTGTTTTAAATGGGCGGCCCCTTATTCTGAGACTATGTCCCCTAGTTTTAGTTTCCCCTATGAGTGGAAATATCCTTTCTGCATCCACCTTGTCGAGCCCCCTCATTATCTTATAGGTTTCGATAAGATCACCTCTCATTCTTCTGAACTCCAGTTTATATAGGCCCAACCTACTCAACCTATCTTCCTAAGTCAACCCCCTCATCTCCAGAATCAACCTAATGAACCTTCTCTGAACTGCTCCTATGCAAGTATATCCTTCCTAAAATACGGAGACCAAAACTGTTCGCAGTACTCGAGGTGTGGCCTTACCAATAACTTATACAGCTGTAGCAGGACTTCTCTGCTTTTGTACTCTATCCCCCTTTCAATAAAGGCCAACATTACATTTGCCTTCCTGATTACTTGCTGTAGGATGCAGAGAGGATGTCTCCCCTTGTGTGGGAATCTAGAAGTAGGGGGCATAGTTTAAGAATAAGGGGTCGCACATTTAAAATAGAGATGAGGAATTTCTTCTCTCAGAGGGTCGTAAATCTATGAAATTCTCTGCCCCAGTGAGCTGTGGAGGCTGGGTCATTAAATATATTTAAGCTGGAGATATAAGGATTTTTGAATGATAAGTGACTGAAGGGTTATGGGAACGGGCAGGGAAGTGGAGCTGAGCCCAAGATCAGATCAGCCATGATCTTATTAAATGGCAGAGGCTCGAGGGGCCAAATAGTCTACTCCTGCTCCTATTTCTTATGTTCTTATTTTCTTAAGCTAAGTGGGTGTGATGATAAGGCTATCAGTTGAGGAGTGTATGTGGCAAATGTGATGGGAGAAGCGAAGTAAGAGATGTGGGTGTGCGAGGATGTTAGAGTGGTGGAAGGTGTTGTGGGCTGTCGGGGAGTTGCAGGGCTAGTGTGAAGAGTTAGATGTGTGACTGTTGCTTTAAGATTGCGAAGAGTGTGGTGGTGGCCAGGATGGACAAGGAGGAACGAGAGAGTGTGGCGACATGCTACCCTTCGCTGCCCGATGAAGTGTTTTCACTTCTTCCTGTCCTGTTGATCGGTCCTGGGTGTGAGGTAATTGGGAGTCCATGCCAGCTTGAAGTTGGTGTCCAGCTTAGTGAAAGGAAGACTAGGGAGCGTGACGCTCCTGTTTTGTACCTCTTAAGAACATAAGAAACAGCAGGAATAGGCCATACGGCCCCTCGAGCCTGCTCCGCCATTCAATATGATCATGGCTGATCATGGACCTCAACTCCACTTTCCCGCCCGATCTTCATATCCCTTGATTCCTCTAGATGCCAAAATCTATCTATCTCAGCCTTGAATATATTCAGAGACTCAACATCCACAGCTCTCTGGGGCAGAGAATTCACAACCTTTGAGTGAAGAAATTCCTCCTCATCTCTGCCTTAAATGGCCTGCCCCTTATCCTGAGACTGTGCCCCCGAGTTCTAGACACTCCGGCCAGGGGAAACAACCTCTCAGCATCCACCCTGTCAATCCTCTTCAGAACTTTGTATGTTTCAATGAGATCACCTCTCATTCTTCTAAACTCCAGAGAGTCTAGGCCCATTCTACACAATCACTCAATATAATACAGCCCTCTCATCCCAGGAATCAATCTGTGACCCTTCATTGCACCGCCTCCAAGGCAAGTATATCCTTCCTTAGATAGGGAGACCAAAACTGTGCACAGTACTCCAGGTGTACAATTATAGCAAGACTTTATTACTCTTATACTCCAACCCCCTCTTGGAGGAGGATTTACATCAGAAAAGCTAAATATGCTTCTTTTGCCTGCTGCCCTGGTGTGAAGCCCAGTGGGGTAATGAGGGTACCTCGAGGATCAGCGCACATACAGTAAGGGTTGTTGGATAGTGACCAGCTGTGCAAACCATGGCTTTTTTTTGCCCGTCTAACTGAGGGACACTGAGGCCAATTGTGGGACTTCTATTGCCACTTCGGCTGAGCTCAGCTAACTCAAGTTTGTACCAGGGATCTTCCTAATCCATATGGCTCACTCACTCACTGCCTGAGCCAGCAGGAGAACTTACAACTAGAACTTAATCTAGATAAATATAAGGCAATAAACGCAGGCACAAAAAAACAGATAAAAAAAATAGATGGATGTTCTTTGCGAAGGCAATAAACAGAAAGCTCATTGATTATTCTTTGCAAGTATCCAGTCCATAGGAGGTTGTTAACACAGTTGCTGTGAATCACGATGCAGCTAAAGTGAGGTTGATAATGATGTTAGAGGCCAGATGATGCACTGTTTTGGGCTGGGTCAGTTTTTTTGACAGCTTAGATCAGAGTAATCGCCTGAAAGCCTCTTGTCTCTGATGACTTTAAAGGTCGGCAATGAAATGAGTTCATGGGTCACAGCACCAACCTGCCCATGCGTTGACACTAGCTTGAGACTCTGAGTCACAGAAGCCTGAAGCAGGGCTAATGCAGAGAATTGTAGGAATAAAAGTGTATATTAATGATAAAATTGATTCAGTGTGTATGTATAAATGTCAAAGTGCAGATTTTATAGACAGGCTGTGGTTTGAACTCAAAAAACACAAAATGGATACCTCCAAGTTCATGTCTTCTCTGGCTCGGCGGAGCTTAAGGACCAAAGAAGCGTGGCTTCGAAACTCACCAAACTAGAAAAGGTGTTGATTGGAAAGCAATTAACCTAATCAAGGAATGGCACCAGTCCTCCAGACAGTCACATGTGTGAGGAAAGCCAATGACAGGCTGCCCTGAAACTAAGACCCAATCCTGGGGCTTTCTGAAAAACAATGGGCTTAAGAGATATAAAAACCCAAGTACAAGGCCTGCTTCTTGTCTCTTTGCTCTTTGTCAATAACCACACGGCAAAGTAGGAAGCCTCCCTCCACAGAACCAGGAGCAAGAAAGAACGGGGTGTGCTTTGCCTTGGCTCAGAGTGAAGTATATGTCTCCATAAATCTGTAACTCATTACCTTACCTGTTGTAATCAAATAGAGTCCATAGGATACTAATCGGCTGCTGTTTGCCCGATAGGCTATGTGCATGTGTGTGTCTTTAAGAAACTTATTCCAAATTGTTTTAAAAGAATCGGTCTTGCTGTCAATTTAATGCCAGAGATTTAGAAATCTTACAGAATACACATGTCATCACAGAAAAACTTCAAAGGTGAGAAAAGGGTTATTTTACTTGTCAAGACTTCCCTTTCCAACTCCCTGTTCTCCCATCACAACATTTCAATTTACTTTGAACTATCCCACTGTCTATAATATAATATCTAGACTACCCTACCAGGGAGTCCACTCCAAACATTTATTACAAGAACAGGTCGGTCTTTAATTTGTAGCTTACTTTAAAGTAATGATCTAATGCAGTGGGGGCAAATGTATTCCGTTGAATTAGTGCACTTTACACACACAGAGGTTTACAGGAGGATGCCATTCAGCCCTTCATGTCTATAATAGGTCTTTGCTTGAGTAATCCAAAACTCAACCCACTACCTCGCTTTCTCTCCTATAGATCATCAAATTTATATCTACCTGACCCGACAGTCTTCGATCTGGACCATGGCTGCTGAATGTGAAAAATGTTCCATTCTCCAACATGCTTGTATCTGCCAACCATCTATGATTCATTTGGACTCCCCAGAGCAGTGCTTGTGTGGCCACAGATTGAAAGTGATGCTGTGCTCCTCAACAGTACAGCTGGCGGGGCCACTACTCATGCCCATAGAGGTGTGGGAGTTGACATGTGAAGTGAATTTCTTTATTGTAAGCATCTCCATCACTTTGCCATCATTTCGCCTTTGAAACTGAATGCAACTTCAGGATTTAGTGCATGTGCAGCCGAATACAGAAATCCTGAAGTTGTGGTTTGTCATTCACGGCTCTGACATTGGCTGCACTGTTCGCACCCCCTTACCCTGCTTGTTGGCAGCCTGGCCGAACCCGGGGGCATAATTGTCGGGCCTGACTTATCAATCAGCCAACAAAAATAAATAAAATGGCATCGCCGGCAACGCCCCCTCCCCTTTAAGGGCGACCGTGCCACCAACCACCAAGGCCCTACAAGAAGTGCATCGACACAAAAAGCTATCGGGAGCACCGAGCGGCGGCTGAGAGAATTTTGCAGGTGTTTTTCCCTCCCGGGGTGGCTCTGTTGTGGTGCGCATCCTGATGACGTTTTTAAGACGCGTCTGCAGGAGCGGGGCGGATCGTCACACTGCAACAAAAAGCCCCGAGGTGAATTTAGCGTGCGTTGGCCAGGCCGCTGCAAGTCGGTGACCATTCGGTACCGCCCCGTGGCTGCCGTTTCAGGCAGCCAGAGGCCTGACTGGGAGGCTGAATTTCGGCCCCATAGAGTTTTGTTCTCTTACACTGGCATAATTTACCAAAACGGAATGAGATATATCTACTTAATACAGTTGAGTACACATTGCACAGTGACTATAGAGTTATATATATATGCCAGGTCTCCATCAGTGGGCCCTCTGTTGAATCTTTTGTTACCCATAACAGAAAGTGCAGGGGTCTCCAGTGGACCAGGCCTGTTGAAACAGGCTTCTTAAAGCGAGAAGGTAAGTTTTTTATGAAGATTTTCTTTATGTTTTTATGTACTCCTTTAATTTGTGTTCCTTTCAGTATGGAAGTTAGCTGATTGTTTAAAATGTTAAAAGGATTAAATAAGTACAAGAAAGCTATTTCCTCTGATGGGGAATCAAGAGCGAGGGAACATAATCTTAAAATTACAGCTCGGCCATTTAGGAGGGAAATCAGGTGGAACTTCTTCACACAAAGAGCAGTAGAAATCTGGAATTCTCTACCCCAAAATGCTGTGGATGCTGGGGGCGATTGGAGCTTTCACGAAAGAGATTGATAGGTTTATTTTAGGTAAGGGTATCAAGGGATATGGAGCTAAGGAGGCTGGATGGAGTTGAGGTACAGATCAACCCATAATCTATGGCCCGAGGGTCCTAAATGCTTTACTATGTTCCTATGTACGCCATACTGCATTTTGCTCAGTGCATTAGTTGATATTTCAGGATAGCCCTCCATTTTTACATGTTGCAGATTTTCCCTGCCAATACATTGCTTCGTTATTTCCTATTGCTGCTGGCTTTGATGTCACATCATGAAAATAAATAAGAATCAATATTTCTTCTGAGCATGCTATGTGAGCGAGGAGAGGAGTGGAGTTCACGATGACGAACAAATGGAGATACACGGACTCACAGGGCATTTTGACCACACCTGGAACCTGCATCGCTCATACCCTCCCTCCACATGTACCTGGGCATGCCAGTGCAGGCCAGTCTGTGCCAACTCTACTGTACCAGATCGGCAGCCACAGTTGTGCCATCTGCTGCATATTCACATGCATACAACATCTAAATCAGGGATGGCTCTTATTGTAAATGCAGATGTTGCCACAGCAGCTTACTTTCATGCTCCTAGATCTTTCCAAGCTATCTCTCCCCCAGGTAACATTTGTTGCGTCAGGCAGTTTGCACTACCCATCCAAAACCCCGCTGCCCATATTCTAACTCGTTCACCCATCACCCCTTTGCTCGCTGATCTACATTGGCTCCCGGTCCGGCAACGCCTTGATTGAAAAATTCTCTACTTCTCGTCCCTCCTTTCATCATCATAGACAGTCCCTCGGAACTGAGGAAAACTTGCTTCCACTCATCGAATGAATCCTTAGGTGGCTGAACAGTCCAATACGAGAACACAGTCCCTGTCACAGATAGTCGTTGGGGGCAAGGGTGGGTGAGACTGGTTTGGCGCATGCTCTTTCCGCTGCCTGCGCTTGATTTCTGCATGTTCTTGGCAATGAGACTCGAGGTGCTCAGCGCCCTCCCGGATGCTCTTCCTCCATTTAGGGTAGTCTTTGGCCAGGGACTTCCAGGTGTCAGTGGGGATGATGCACTTTATCAGGGAGGCTTTGAGGCTGTCCTTGTAACGTTTCCGCTGCCCACCTTTGGCTCGTTTACCGTGAAGGAGTTCCGAGTAGAGCGCTTGCTTTGGGAGTCTCGTGTCTGGCATGCGAACTATGTGGCCTGCACAGCAGAGCTGATCAAGTGTGGTCAGTGCTTCGATGCTGGGGACGTTGGCCTGGTCGAGGACACTAATGTTGGTGCATCTGTTCTCCCAGGGGATTTCTCGGATCTTGTGGAAACATCGTTGGTGGTATTTCTCCAGTTAGGGCGGTCTTTGGCCAGGGACTCCCAGGTGTCAGTGGGGATGTTGCACTTTATCAGGGAAGCTTTAAGGGTGTCCTTGTAACGTTTCCTCTGTCCACCTGGGGCTCACCTGCCATGAAGGAGTTCCGCATAGAGCATTTGCTTTGGGAGTCTTGTGTCTGGCATGCGAACAATGTGGCCTGCCCAGCAGAGCTGATCAAGTGTGGTCAGCGCTTCAATGCTGGGGATGTTGGCCTGGCCTCTTTTAAGATGCTGCTATAAACCTACGCCTTTGACCAAGCTTTCGGTCACCAGTCCTAATATCTCCTTATGTGGCTTGGTGTCAAATTTTGTTTGTAAAGCTTTAGGATGTTTTACTACTTTTAATGCGTTATATAAATGCAAGCTGTTGGTGTTGTTGTACACACATGTATCAAGCACGGAAGAACACCATCACTGGAGAGGAAGCACAGGTGGATCTCTCAAGTGCGAAGTGTTGCACCTGCTACTAATGTCAACATCAAGACTCTTCATATCAACCCCATGGCCTTTGTGAGCCGAAAGGATTTATACTTGCTTTACACTGTCAGCCAGTGACTCAGTGGATAGCACTCTCACCTCTGAGTTGCAAGGTTGTGGGTTCAAGTCCCACTCCAACGACTTGTGCACAAATTCTAGGCTGACACTCCAGTGCTGTACTGAGGGAGTGCTGCACTGTCGAAGGTGGTGTCTTTTGGGTGACAGAATAAACCGAGGCCCAGTCTGCCTCTCTCAGCTGGCCACAAAAGATCCCATGGCAATATTTTGAAGAAAAGCTCCAGACTCCAGGCTGTCACTCCAGTGCAGTGCTGAGGGAAACCTGCATTGTCGGAGGTGCTGACTTTCAGAAGAGATGTTGAACCAAGGTGGACCTAAAAATCCCATGACACTATTTTGAAGAAGAGCAAGTGAGTTCTCACCAGTATCCTAGATAATATTTATCCCTCAACCAACTAAACAAAAAACAGATTATCTAGACATTATCTCATTGCTGTGCACTAATTGGCTGCCATGTTTCCTACATTACAACAGTGACTACACTTCATAAATTGGCTGTAAAGAGCTTTGGATGAAAGACACTATAGAAATGCAAGTCTTTTATTTCATCTTTCTTTTCATGTAAGAATGCGCAGAACTAATGCATACCTAAGATGAGCAAATGTTGGCTCAAAACTTTAATTTGGCTTCATCTGACTGCCGGTGGTTTATAGCTCGCCCATCTAGGGTGGAAAGCAATAGGAGAGATGAAGAACATATCTCGCTGCCTTCCCAACAGGTTTATCTGGACATCCATGATTTGCATTTAATAATGAGGCTCCCACAGGATTCCGGCAGGATTAATTAGCCACAGCGTACACCAGTGTATTTGCTTCATGGGTTCTTTGCTTAAGAATTCATAGCAGCACATTGCTATTAAGAATTAGTTGGTTTATTAACAAAGGTTTAAAAATCACACGACACATTACCAGTTCATCCACTAGGCTCAAAATTGCATGCCTCATCGTGGATGACCTAGACCCAACTGACTGAGGTTTTATTGAGTCTTGTGAACATCATGTGACTGGCTAAGTCACTCATAATGCAACAGCTCTACAAATATTTTGTCGTATCTGTAAAACGATAAAACATTAAATCAAGTGCCCCCTGGCTAAAAGGTGGGCGGCGGGGGGGCGGGGGGAGAGGGGTGGGGAGGGGGCCACTAAAACCGACAAACTTAAACAAATTAAACTTTAGATAGTCAACTGGTTCAAATTAAAATTTGGTTGCCGGGGGGTGATGATGCACTCCAGTCCCTCCGGCGCCCACCTCTCGTGGAAGGCCGCGAGCATACCGGTGGACACCGCGTGCTCCAACTCCAAGGACACCCTGGCGCGGATGTACGCACGGACCACCTTCAGCACAACTCTTTTTAGGAGACAAATAAACAGTAAATCAAGTTCCCCCCGATCTGGGGGACACTTCAAACATTTTTCCAGGCCATTTTTTTTTGTTTTTTTTTGCATTTTTTGTAGATTTATTTTGTGTTTTTTTTTCTGGGCACTAAAACCATAATTTACAAGTGCCCCCTATAAAAGGGGAGGGGGACACTAAAACCCAGCAATTAAAACAAATTAAACTTTAAAACATATAAAATCAAATTAAAATTTGGTTGCCGGGGGTGATGATGCACTCCAGTCCCTCCGGCGCCCACCTCTCGTGGAAGCCCGCGAGCGTACCAGTGGACACCGCATGCTCCATCTCCAGGGACACCCTGGCTCGGATGTAACCGCATAAGAGAGGCAGGCAGTCGGGCTGATCGACCCCCTCGACCGCCCGCTGCCTGGACCGGCTGATGGCACCCTTGGCCGTGCCCAAGAGCAGTCCTACGAGGCGGCCTTCTGACCTGCCCGCTCCCCTCCGCACAGGGTGCCCAAAGGAGGGGAGTGTGGGACTGAAGTGCAACCAGAATTTGAGGAGCAGCCCCTTCAAATAATGGAACAGGGACTGCAACCTCGCACATTCCGTAAAAACATGGAACACGGACTCCTCCAGACCGCAGAAATTGCAGGCGGCCTGGGAGCCCGTGAACCGACTTAAAAACTTATTGCACGGGACTGCTCCGTGCACCACCCTCCAGGCCAAGTCCCCAATAAAAAGAGGGAGGACTCCCACGTAGAGAGCACTCCACTGGGAACCCCCGCCTCCTCCGGACGGCAAGATGGTGTGCCATGGCGTGTCTGGATGGCAGACGAAGATGGCAACGTAGAGAATGTGCAAAAGCAGCCCGTACAGGAAACCCCTCCACGCAGAACTGAAAGGCACGGAGGGGATTTCCCGGAGGAGGCTCAAGTTGTGAGGCACATGCTCCCGAGGGAGGTTTTGGGGTTTCACGCTAAGGAGGCATTCCGTCCAGACAGGGGTCAGTTCGGACGGGATCGCCCCACGTGCTTGAGCCTTCTCAACACACCTAATGGAGTCAGGGCCCAGTGCTGTTTTTAGTGACTCGATGGCATTGGCCGCGCGCCAGACGTCGGTCCAGGATAGGCGCCATGCCATGCTCGTCTGGCACCATCCAGCCCTCTTCTCCGCCATTGAGCAGATCCCTGACCCTTGTCACCTTGCCAGACACAGCCCTCTCGTCCGCCTGCCGCCTAAAACCTCGGTCGTGGAGGTACGGATTCCTGAGCAGCGGCTCCCGAAGGACAGCCGCCACTCCAGGCGGGGGAGAACTGCTTTTGATGGCGACTTTGTTTCAGATCCTGATGAGTTCCTGGTAAAAGACAGGCAGCCCCAGCAGGGCGGTCCTGACGCCCCCTAGGCTCACAAACAGGAGCTGCGTGTCATAATTGAAGCAGTACTGCTGGCGGAAGAAGTACGTCGCCAGCGCACACCACCTAGGAAGGGGATCAACGTACAGGTATCTCTGCAGGGTCTGAAGACGGAAAGTCGCATGCAGGGTGCTGACACATACCAACGCCTGACTGCCCTCCCTAAGCGGGAGACTCAGAACCACAGCAAAAGCCCAGTGCTTCCTGTTGTTCCAGAAGAAGTCGACCAGCTTCTTCTGTATCTTGGCGACAAACGCAGGGGGAGGGGTGAAAGTGACCAGGCGGTACCACAGCATAGCAGCCACCAGCTGGTTTATGACTAGCGCTCGACCCCTGTAGGACAGCACTCGGAGCAGTCCTGTCCAGCAGTCTAGGCAAGTGGTGACTTGGCCTTCAGCTCTTGCCAGTTCGCCGGCCAGGCTCCCTCGTCAGGGCTAAAGTACACTCCCAGATAGAGGAGAAGGGTCATGCTCCAGGCAACAGTTCTACAACTATTTTATTTGTGATCAATTAATCAAATGCCCCCTGATTAAAGGGGGGGGGGGGGAACATAACAAATATTTTCAAACAAGTGCCCCCCTTTTTTTGTTTGTTTTTGGTTTTTTTTGAGGACACTGAAAAACACAAATTATACAAATAATACTGGCTAAAAGTGGGGGCGGGGGGGCACTAAAACCGGCAAATTAAACAAATTAACATTTAGACTTCAAATCAAATTAAAATTTGGTTGCCGGGGGTAACGATGCACTCCAGTCCCTCCGGCACCCGTGCTCCATCTCAGGGACACCCTGGCCCGGATGGAAGTGCGGAAGTGAGGCAGGCCAACAACTCTACAACTCTTTTTGGGGAAAACCAAAATTAAACATTTGAGGCAAGTGCCCCCCGATCTGGGGGACACTCCAAACACTTTTCACATGCCCTTTTTAGTTTCTTTTTTGTTTTTTTTTTGTGGTTTTTGTGTTTTTTTTTGTTTTTTTGGGCAGTAAAACCAGAGATATATATACAAGTGCCCCCTATAAAAGGGGAGTGGGACACTAAAAATCCGGCAATTAAAAGAAATTAAGCTTTGAAACATATAAAATCAAATTAAAATTTGGTTGCCGGGGGTGATGATGCACTCCAGTCCCTCCGGCGCCCACCTCTCACGGAAGGCCGCGAGAGTACCGGTGGACACCGCGTGCTCCATCTCCAGGGACACCCTGGCTCGGATATAAGTGCGGAAGAGGGGCAGGCCAACAACTCTACAAACCTGTGAGCATACTCACAGGTGCATACATTAAACCGTTAAAATAGGGGGATCCGGCGGGAACAGAGAGGCAAATGGAGCAGCTCTATTTCAACTGCTCCCCCACTCCTGTCTTGTTGATTTGGGGAGAGTACAAATTCCACTGTGATTTCTTGGTCAAGAAATGGGCAGTGTTTCGACTAAAAATGGTTAAGCTGCGCCATCTGAAAATCGCCAAGAATGCACACAAAATTCGTGCTCATTCCTCATTAAAATGATGGCAGTCATGATTCTCGACTAAAAACCCAAGCTCATTTGCATTACACTGAAAAGCTGGACCAATATCGGGGGCAGTCAAAGCTGGACCAATTTCGGGGGCAGTCTAAATACAAGTGACGATTGCCACGGGCTCTTTTCACGACTGAAAACGGAGGTTTATTGATGCTGCGGCACCTCATTTTCATTATTGTTGCGCGTGCAGCTGCCCAAACATTCCGAACATGAAGAAGCAGATGGAGAAGGATCAGTTAGTAACAAATTGTGGTGGCAGATCGCCACCCCAGGGTGCGAGCCTGGAGTTTCTCCAGTGAGGCTTTGGAAGCTTTTGTTTTCGCGGTCGCGAGAATGCGCGTGGTCCTGTACCCGGCAACTTGCGGGAGGCCCTCGCCACAGGTGATCTGCAGCATGTGGAGGGAAGTGCCACACCACATGACAGGCAGCACTGTGGTCAACAGGGCCCACACACAGTGCAGGAACAAGTTTAACGATCCCACACAGCGTGAGCGAAGGCGTCAACAAATGCTACACAGCGCCGTCTACACCAGACGCTCCACACGCTGCTCAATGCACCAGACCCATCAGCACTTGCCCACCAACTACCTAGCAACACTCACACCCACATCTCACACTTTGCACACAGTGGCAGCTATTCAACCATGGAAGGCACATCGCCCAAACACATTGCTCCACACTCTCTCACAAACTTTCCTTTCTCTTGCAGGCCAAGGTGGCTCACAATGGGAGGGAGCAGGTGCGCACAGGCGGGGACCAAGCCCACACTGAACAACTGGGTCAGCTGGAGAGTAGAGTGCTGGAAATCATTGGGTGCCAGGCGGTGGGCACTGTGACCACTGCCAACATTGAGGACAACAACGTTATGTTCATTCCTGCTCCTTCTTGTCACAGTCCACTTCCCCTTAAGCCCACAATCGTTTCTCACTTTCAAGCTACTCATGCTGCATGCATGCATTTTTCCCTTCCTGCCCCCTCCCCTCACCAGAACATAGGAGCAGGAGTAGGCCATTGAGCCCCTCGAGGCTGCTCCACCATTCAATGAGATCATGGCTGATCTACGACCAAACTCGATACACCCGCCTTCGGCCTATATCCCTTAAGACCTTTGGTTAACAGAAAGCTATCAATCTCCGATTTAAAATTAACAATTGATCCAGCATCAGTGGCGTGCATAGAAACATAGAATGATAGAAAATAGGTGCATTTGGCACTTCGAGCCTGCACCACCATTCAATATGATCATGGCTGAACATGCAACTTCAGTATCCCATTCCTGCTTTCTCTCCATACACTTTTATCCCTTTAGCCATAAGGGCCACATCTAACTCCCTTTTGAATATATCTAACGAACTGGCCTCAACAACTTTCCTTGGTAGAGAATTCCACAGGTTCACAACTCTCTAAGTGAAGAAGTTTCTCCTCATCTCAGTCCTAAATGGCTTACCCCTTATCCTTAGACTGTGACCCCTGGTTCTGGACTTCCCCAACATCGGGAACATTCTTCCTGCATCTAACTTGTCCAATCCCGTCAGAATTTTATATGTTTCTATGAGATCTCCTCTCATTCTTCTAAATTCCATTGAATATAAGCCTAGTCGATCCAGTCTTTCTTCATATGTCAGTCCTGCCATCCCGGGAATCAGTCTGGTGAACCTTCGCTGCACTCCCTCAATAGCAAGAATGTCCTTCCTCAAAACTGTACACAATACTCAGCAAGAGGCAGGGGAAAAGTGTAGCTCGGGGGCCAGCACCCCGGGGTACGGATTCGTGCATGAGTTCGACACACAGGACTCAGATGAGGAGGCCTTCAGAAGATGGGTGCTGGGTATGCACATGGAAATGCTGGGTGCAACAGCAAGCCTGCCAGAGAGCCTCTCGGCAACGGCAAGGTGCATGGAGAGGTTCACCTCCAACATTGCACAGGGCTCTACACACACCATCTGCAAATAACGGTACACTCCCAGGGAGACCGTGACGGACCCAGACATGATGGTGCACATGCTGAGTGAGGTCGCAGATTCCATTGCAGCACAAGCGGAAGTGACCCGGTGTCTTAGTGCTACAGCGGAAGCTCAGGCTGCTCCCATGCAGTCTCTGCTTAGTGGCATCCAAGGTCTGGCTGCTCGCATGCAGTCCCAGCCTGCTGCCATGCAAGCTCTGACTGCTGTCATCGTGGCTGGGTCTACCACCTGGGTCGACCGGGGCTCTCACGGTGTCGCATCAGGCCAGCAATCTGTGCTTCAACAGACTGCCCGGGATGCTGAGGTGCCGTTTCGGGTGAGTGGCAGAGGATCAGTGGAGCAGGAACCTGCTCTCCTCTCTCAGGGTGACAGCATTCCTGCGCCCGCCAATGCAACTCCGCCATTGCACTTGTTGCTGCCTGACATCCAGCCAGCCCAGACTGCTGCCGCCCATCCTGAAGTGGTGCTGTCTGCAGCCGGGCCTTCCAGGTCCAGAGTTGGTCGAGGGTGTACTGCAAGGCCATCTGAAGTGTCCCACATGGACACTCAGCAGCCTTCCACCAGCCATGCTGCAGCCACTGTGGACGCACTGCATAGGAGCACGAGAGGATGCAAAGGCACACAAATAGCAGGCACTATGGGATTGCACAAGGGTGTAGATGTGTTATGTGTAAAGATAAATTTATTAATTGGGTTCGGAATCCTTTGTGGTGCCTCTCATTTCAGCTTTACCCCTAGGATGACCCTGTGATATGGTCTGCGACAGAGATGGTCGATTGGGAGTGTAGTGAGCAATGGGGATCTGGGGTTTCATTCATTCGAATCAGAGTCTGCTGTGCCGGTCACAGATTGCCCATCTAGAAGGCTGATTGTCTGGCTGCCTCCTCCCTCCCTCGTCTTCCTCTCCCTCCTCCTCCTCGTCCACTTCCTTCTCCTCATCCTCCTCTCATCCTCTCCTTCCTCCTCATCCTTCTCCTCCTCATCCTGCTCTCCCTTGTCCTCCTCCTGAGGTGGTCCCGCAATCCCTGGTGGCAAGAGCTGTGCCCTCATGATGGCCAAGCTGTGGAGCTTGTAGCAGACCACCACGAAATGGGACAGCTGCTCTGGCGAGTACTGGAGGGCTCCTTCCGAGCGATCCAGGCAGAGGAACCGTTTCTTCACTAGGCCTATGGTCTACTCGACGATATTGCTGGTGGCAGCATGGCTCTCATTATATGAGTGCTGGGCAAGGGTTGCGGAGGGGCGTCATGAGCCAGGTGGAGAGCGGATAGCCCTTGGTCTTTGAACAGACACCCTTGACCTAGCCGTGGTGGCTGGAAGAGTGCTGGCACACCGGTCTGGCTCAGGATGAAGGCATCATGGCTGCTGCCAGTATAGTAGGCATTGACGTTGAGTATGTGGTCGCACACCAACTGCACATTAAGTGAGTGGTAATCTTTGTGGTTACGGAAGATCTCAGGATTGTTATGCGGTGCCGGCAAAGTGACGTGGGTGCAGTTAATGGTGTCCTGCACTATGGGGAATCCCGCTATCCTGGCAAAGCCACATGCATGCTCGTCCTGCTTCTCTCTGGTGATTAAAGAGAAAAAAAAAAGACTAGCATTTATATCGCGCCTTTCACAACCACCGGACGTCTCAAAATGCTTTAAAGCCAATTAAGTACTTTTGGAGTGTAGTCGCTGTTGTAATGTGGGAAATGCGGCAGCCAATTTGCAACAAATAGCAATGTGATAATGGCCAGATTATCTGTTTTCATGATGATGATTGAAGGATAAATATTGGCCAGAACACCGGGGATAACTCCACTGCTCTTTTTCGAAATAGTGCCATGGGATCTTTTACGTCTACCTGAGAGAGCAGACGGGGCCTCGGTTTAATGTCTCATCCAAAAGACAGCACCTCTGACAGTGCAGAGCTCCCTCAGCACTGCACTGGAGCCTCAGCCTAGATTTATGTGCTGGAGTCTATGGAGTGGGACTTGAACCCACAACCTTCCGACTCAGAGTCGAGTGCGCTACCCACTGAGCCACAGCTGAGTCCCTTCTCCTGGTGTACAGAGCCTCGGTGACCTCCCGGATGCAGCAATGGACAGCAAAATGTGAGTTGTTAGCTATGTGTCCTGCTCCAGACTGGAAGGATCCGGTAGTGAAGAAATTGAGGGCCTCGGTGACCTTGACTGCCACTGGGAGAACCGTGGTCACCCTGCTCTGAGGCTGGAGGCCTGGTTGCAGGAGGTGGCAGAGTTCTGCGACCACCTCCTTGGTGAAGTGAAGCCTCCTAATACACTGCTCCTCGCTTAATTGCAGATAGGAGAAGTACTGTCGGAAGACCATGGTAGGGTAAGGCCTCCTGTTGAGAGCCCTGATGGCCCTCCACCAACCTCTGTGCACATGGCCCCATCTTTCTTGCTGCCTTCGCTCCCTCCGCCGTAGATCCTGAAGGGCGAAGCCGACTGCCAGCACAGCCCCCATGACTTTCAGCAAGTGTTGTAGTTTGAAATGTTTCAAAAATAATGAGGGAGTTTTTTAGTTTCCAAAACATTCCCTGATACCAAATAACCTTCACATAACTAAAGAAAACTCTTGGAATTGGAGGAAGTTGCACACAGCCTCTCAAACTTCAAAGCCTTGTCAGGTCCGACTGATTGGTGAGGATCCCTTTAAGTATCATCGCTGGGGCAGGCTTCCTGCTGCTGCACGCCACCTCAACCTGTCATAACTTTCTCTAGCTGGTAAATTCAATGGCCAAAATGAAGTTGGGAGATCGGGCGTCAAGTGGGCGTTGCACACTCACTGACGTCATGACCTCCGTGATTGCGATGTCCCCGGTGATCGAATTTACCGGCAGCGCTACCGGCAAGACGGATATGGCGTGCATCTCATGGCACTAACATGTGGTGCTAAACACAGGAATTTCTCTCCCATTGTTGCTAGTTCATTACGATAAGCAGTAGGATACCATACCATGCTGAGATTTCTAATGAATCTTATCAAAAAAAAATAAACCTCAAGGGAGAGAGTCTGAAACAAAAGGATTGCTTGCTCACATCTTCTTGTAACAGTTTAATGTATTGCCCTGCTTTCTAACTCATCTGTTCAAGCTGTACTTGAGAAATCATTGGCTGGCATAATCACTGACTGGGGAACAATTTGACGAGTGCTGGAATATTTCCCTAGCCATAATTGTTTGGTACATACTGTTGCTGCTTTGTTTGAGCAGCATTTAAAGTAATGTTAGGACATTCTTTTTGATTTCTGATATGCCCTAGATCACTGTGTCCACAGAATTAGAATACCATCTGCAAATACTAGTGGCTGGTGAAAGTCGAGGGAAATTCCAGATTGCTCCGTAAACTGTGATTGGCTCATCACCAGAGGCAGTCCCTCGAAATCAAGGAAGACTTGCTTCCACTTTAAAAGTGAGTTCTCAGGTGACTGTACATTCCAAGTCAGGAATTACAGTCTCTCTCACAGGTGGGACAGACAGTGGCTGAAGGAAAGGGTGGGTGGGGAGTCTGGTTTGCCGCACGCTCTTTCCGCTGCCTGCGCTTGATTTCTGCATGCTCTCGGCGATGAGATTCAAGGTGCTCAACGCCCTCCCGGATGCTCTTCCTCCACTTAGGGCGGTCTTGTGCCAGGGATTCCCAGGTGCCGGTGGGAATATTGCACTTTATCAAGGAGGCTTTGAGGGTGTCCTTGAAACGTTTTGACAATCTTCATGAATACCTTTAGAAATCAAGTTGGAAAATAAAGTAGACTGTACATTCTGAGCCACAAAAACCTTTCCTTTGGTTCATATCTCACTTTAAGTATAACACTTTAAGCTGAACCTTTTTAAAATACGATTTAGATATATATGATCACAGTGGATGCTTCTATACATCCGATTGGGCAATGATTCATAAGAACATAAGAATTCGGAGCAGGAGCAGACCATACGGCCCCTCAAGCCTGCTCTACAGTTCAATAAGATCATGGCTGATCTTCTACCTCAACTCCATTTTCCTGCACTATCCCCATATCCCTTGATTCCCTGAATAACAATAATCTATCGATTCATGTCTTGAATATACACAAAGACTGAGCCTCCACAGCCCTCTGGGGTAGAGAATTCCAAAGATTCACCGCCCTCTGAATGAAGAAGTTTCTCCTCATCTCAGTGGCCTAAATGGCTGACCCCTTATTCTGAGACTGTGATCCTTGGTTCTAGACTCCTCAGCCAGAGGAAATATCCTCCTTGCATCTACCCTGTTAAGTCCTGTAAGAATTTTGTATGTCTCAATGAGATCACCTCTTATTCTTCTAAACTCGAGAGAATATAGGCCTAGTCTACTCAACCTCTCCTCATAGGACAATGCTGCTATCCCAGGAATCAATCTGGTGAACCTTCATTGCACTCCCTCTATAGCAAGTATATCCTTCCTTAGGTAAGGAGACCAAAACTGTACACAATACTCCAGGTGTGGTCACATCAGGGCCCTAATAGGAGGGCAATGGCAGTGAAGCGGGATGTCATCAAGGTTCCAGGTCAATGATTGGAGCATGGGCAGATACAGCAGGAGCGGCGAGATCGGGGCAAAGGAGTGACGAGAGATTGTAGAGGGATGTGATTGGGGCCCAGGAGAGGCGTGAGTTCAGGGCCAGGAGAGGCGAGGGCCCAGGGGCAGCACGGGCCAGCCCACACTGTGATATACGTGCGCATTATGTCCGTGCAGCAGAGCAGGTCTCCAGTCGCCTTGGTTAATCCTTGCCACTGGACCAAGACCTAGCTCTGTCAAGCCCATGTGGTGGCTGGTGTGCAACGGCCACCCCACGTTAAAAAAATACATGCACAGGCATCTTCCACCCTTCAGGATATAGTTCAGGATCTAGGATATTAGGTCCTCATTGAACCACCTGTGAACTCATCCTTTTTTGGCATGGAAGCAAGTCATCCTCGTTTCGAGGGACTGTCTATGATGATGCTGATGGTACAATTGCAGTAAGACATCTTTACTCTTATACTCAAATTGTCATATAATAAACACCAAGACACCATTTGCTTTCTTAATTGCTTGCTGTAACTGCATGTTAACTTTCAGTGATTTGTTTACAAGGACACCCAGGTCTCGCTCAACACTAACATTTCCCAATCTCTCACCAGTTAAAAATTACTCTGCTTTTCTATTTTTCCTGCCAAAGTGGATAACTTCACATTTCTCCACATAAGGGACCCAAATTTGCCAGGAGTTGCTCCGTTTTTTTTTGAGCAACTTGATTTTTTTGGAGTATCTAAAAAATCGCAATTCTGCACATTTAATTTGCACCAGTGTAAGTGAGTTAGTTAGGATTTTTTATAGTTTCGTTTTTTTTTCAAAAGGGGGCGTTACCAGCCACCTACGCCTGTTTTGGCCATTTAAGCTAGCTTGTACAGCTAAAGGTTACTCCAAACTAACTTAGGCCAGCGTATGTGGCCACTTGTGGCCGCACAGAAAAACCTTGCAGAGAGTTAAGAAATCAGCGCAGGTAAGTACGTTTAAAGCACCAAGCACTAAACAAAGCACAAAAATAAGCATTCAATAACAAATAAAAAATACAAGGAAGCTGTGAGGACCTGCACCTATCACCAAGATTTACAAAGCACTAAACAAAGCACAAAAAGTAATAAGCAATTAATTAACAAATTAAAAAATAGAAGGAACCCTGCACCTAAAGCACTCAGACCAAAGTAATAAGCAATCAATCAATAACAAATAAAAAGGTCAGCGAGTTGGCAAGGCCCTGAGGTCGACGAGTCGGGACCCTGTGTACAGCTTTCACTTGCTGCTCCGCCGGCTCCGAACAGCCTCAATCCCGGGACCGACACTCCGAGCCCTGCATTATTAGTGAGGAGTAATCACCTGCAGAAGTCCTTGTGGATTTAGCTGTTAACAGTTCTTTCTCACTATGTAGATCTGCTCTTGGTGATATACCCTCAACCTACTATTGACTGCAACTCAACTTGCATGCATGTGCAGTTGAAACTCACTGAAAGCTCAGAATCTCTTTAGTGAACTTAAACTGGGGTCTCAAGAGATCTCGTGCAACCCAGAAAGCAAAATGAAAAATGGACCACATAATCAATCAATCAATAAATAAATAAATAAACAAATAAAAAATAGAAGTCCTATCTTGAGCGGGCCGCCGATGAGGGAGACCATTCGGCCAGGGATAGGGGCGGCGCAGTTCAGGCCCCTCCCACACAGCCTGCAGAGCACACGCAGAGATTCTGGGGGCGAGGAGCTACTGCACATGCGCGCACACTCTAGTGTGCATGTGCAGAGGTCCTGGCACTGTTTTCAGCGCCAGGGCCAGACTCCGCTCCCGAATCCAGTGGCCACTCTATGCCACCATCGAGGAGAGACTGGGGAGCAGCCAAACTCGGCCTGAAGACTTTTGGCGCCCTAACCAGTGTACAAAAGCGGTGCACCTCTGGTGAGTGCACCAGAAATCGTTACTGGCCAAATTTAGGCCCTATATTCCATTTGCCATGTTCTTGCCCACTCACTTAGCCTGTCTATATCCCCTTGAAGTCTCTTTGCATCCTCCTCACAACTTACATTCCCACCTAACTTTGTATCTTCAGCAAACCTGGATATATTACATTTGGTCCCCTCATCCAAATCATTGATATAGATTGTGAATAGCTGGGGCCCAAGCACTGATCCTTGCGGTACCCCACTAGTTACAGCCTGCCAACCCGAAAATGATCCGTTTAGTCCTACTCTCTGTTTTCTGTCCATTAGCCAATCTTCAATCCATGCTAGTATGTTACCTCCAATCCCATGAACCCTAATTTTGTTCAATAACCTCTTGTATGGCACCTTAACGAATGACTTCTGAAAATCCAAATACGCCACACCAGTATTTATTCTGCTAGTTACAAACTCAAAAAACTTGATCAGGTTTGTCAAATATGCTTTCCCTTTCATAAATCCAGGTTGACTCTGTCCAATCCTATTATTATTTTCCAAGTGCCCTGTTACCACGTCCTTAATAATAGATTCTAGCATTTTCCCTACGACTGATGTCAGGCTAACTGGTCTGTAGTTCCCTGTTTTCTCGTTCCCTCCTTTCTTAAATGTTACATTAGCTACCTTCCAATCTGCTGAACCATTCTAGAATCTATGGAATTTTGGAAGATGACAACCAATGTATCCGCTATCTCTATAGCCACCTCTTTAAAAGCCCTGGAATGTCGACACTCTGGTCCAGGGGATTTATCAGCTTTCAGTCCCATTAATTTTTCCAGTGGTATTTTTTTGCTAATATCGGTGCAGCATCCCGAATCAGGAACCCTGGGACCGAGGCCGTTCCGGATTGCGCGTTTTTCCAGACTTTGGAACGTCTTTCTGACGTCACGAATCCGGATACACCCGAGCCCAGGTTCGGGTATTTCCGGATTTCGGAAAGTCAAAAGGGCGGGGGGTACTTGCCGAGGAGCTGTTTGGCTGTCCGGGGCCCTACGAGGAGGTCGTTGGGCGGGCCGGCCCCGCCAAGGTTGTTATTGGGCGGGGCCCCGCCGAGGAGGCAGTCGAGTGGGCCCCTCCGAGGAGGTGTTCGGGCAGGCTGGCCCTGCTGAGGAGGTCATCATGGGGCCGGCCCCACTAAGTATGTTATCGGGCAGGCCAGCAAGGAGGCCTCGAGGTAAGGGCAATGGCGGTGGGGCGAGTCAAGCGGCGCGAGGCGAGGCCCGAAGTCGGGCAACGGCGGGGCCTCGAGGTCGGCAGGGTTGTCGGGTCTGGATTTCGGAACATTTTACGGATTCCGGACAACCCTGCCACCGATCGGTCCGGAGTCCGGATTCTGAAACATTCCGGATTCTGGAACTCCGTATTCTGGATACTGCATCTGTACTAATTTCTTTCAGTTCCTCATTCTTGCTAGACCCTTGCCACTCCACTGTTTCCATGAGATTTTTCCATGTCTTCTTCCGTGACGACAAACACAAAGTTTGTTTAATTTCTCTGCCATTTCCTTATTCCCCATTATAATCTCTCCTGTCTCAGCCTGTCGGGAACCCACATTTACTTTTGCTGGTCTTCTCCTTTTTACATACCTGTCGAAGCGTTTACAGTCTGTTTTTATGTCTCTCGATAGTTTACTATCGAATTCTAGTTTCCCTTTGTTTATCAATTTCTTGGTCCTCCTTTGATGAATTCTAAAATGCTCCCAATCCTCAGGCTTACTACTCTTTTTGGCAACATTATAAACATAGAAACATAGAAACATAGAAAATAGGTGCAGGAGTAGGCCATTTGGCCCTTCGAGCCTGCATTGCCATTCAACAAGATCATGGCTAATCATTCCTTCAGTATCCCTTTCCTGCTTTTTCTCCATACCCCTTGATCCCCTTAGCCGTAAGGGCCATATCTAACTCCCTCTTAAATATTTCCAATGAACTGGCATCAACAACTCTCTGCGGCAGGGAATTCCACAGGTCAACAACCTCTGAGTGAAGAAGTTTCTCCTCATCTCAGTCCTAAATGGCCTACCCCTTATCTGAAGACAATGTCCCCTGATTCTGGACTTCCCCAACATCGGGAACATTCTTCCCGCACCTAACCTGTCCAGTCCCGTAAGAATCTTATACGTCTCTATGCGATCCCCTCTCATCCTTCTAAATTCCAGTGAATAAAGGCCCAGTTGATCCAGTGACTCCTCATATGACAGTCCAGCCATCCCTGGAATTAGTCTGGTGAACCTTCGCTGCACTCCCTCAATTTCAAGAACATCCTTCCTCAGATTAGGAGACCAAAACTGAACACAATATTCTAGGTAAGGCCTCACTAAGGCCCTGTACAACTGCAGTAAGACTTCCTTGCTCCTATACTCAAATCCCCTAGCTATGAAGGCCAACATACCATTTGCCTTCTTCACCGCCTGCTGTACCTGCAAGTCCACTTTCAGTGACTGATGAACCATGACACCCAGGTCTTGTTGCACCTCCCCTATTCCTAATCTGCCGCCATTCAGATAATATTCTTTATTCGTGTTTTTGCCCCCAAAATGGATAACCTCACATTTATCCACATTATACTTCATCTGCCATGCATTTGCCCACTCACCTAACCTATCCAAGTCACCCTGCAGCCTCTTAGCGTCCTCCTCACAGCTCACATCGCCACAAATTTGGATACATTACACTCAATTCCTTCATCTCAATCGTTAATGTATATTGTAAAGAGCTGGGGTCCCAGCACTGAGCCCTGCGGCACTCCACTAGTCACTGCCTGCCATTCTGAAAAGGACCCGTTTATCCCGACTCTCTGCTTCCTGTCTGCCAACCAGTTCTCTATCCACTTCAGTACATTACCCCCAATACCATGTGCTTTGATTTTGCACACCAATCTCTTGTGCGGGACCGTGTCAAACTTCTTCCTTTGATCTAAAGCTAACTTTAATTTCTCTTGTTAGCCATGGTTGGACCACTTTAACTGTGGGGTTTGTCTGCCTTAAAGGAATGTATGTTTGCTGTAAATTATGTATTCATTCTTTAACTGCTATCCATTGCTCATCTGCCATCATACCTTTTGATGTAGTTTCCCAATCTACCTTCGCCAACTCACCCCTCATACCTACGTAGTTTTCTTTGTTTAGATTTAAAACCCTAGTTTCGGATTTAACTAAATCATTTTCAAACTTAATGTAAAATTCTATCATATTATGGTCATTCTTCCCTAAGGGCCCCTTTACTTCAAGGTTATTAATTAACCCTTTCTCGTTGCTCAATACTAGATCTAAAGTAGCCTGTTCTCTAGTTGGTTCCTCACCATACTGATCCAGAAAACCAACATATACATTTCATGAATTCATCGTCCACACTATTACTGCAAATTTGGTTTGCCTGGTAAATATGGTGATTAAAATCCCCCATGCTTATTGTATTACCTTTGTTACCTCTAATTTCCTGATTTCTATTGTGCCCTACACTACTGTTTGGGCGCCTATAAACAACTCCCACCAATATTTTCTGCCCCTTGCTGTTTCTTAGCTCCACCCAAACTGATTCATATGACTTCTAAGTGGTCATAGTGTACATAAGCTTACTATATTTACACACACAGACACACACACACAAATCTAACGAGTCCGTATCAGGCCATATAAGGTATGCGGATTAACAATGACTTTTGATGTATTGGTGAATTTTCCAGCTAGTTGCCCCAGGATGATTACACATTGATGTTCCTGTGATACACATCACTAGCCTGAAAGGCATATAACCTTCAATGCATTAAATACAAGCAAAGTTAATTCATCACTTATGAAGCTATGCCACTGTAAGTGTAGAATGTGAAGTCACTTTTGTTTTCTGGACAGATATTTCGAAGTTATTTGATTGATTTGACATTCTATTTAGCAATATTCAAAGGGCATGTGACAAAATACTGAAATGAATTTGGTTATCAACATGCAGCATTTGTGTGTCCCAAACAAACAGAAAATTATTTTTTTGTTTGTTTTGTTCACGGGATGTGGGCATCGCTGACAAGCCCAGCATTTTTTGCCCATCCCTAATTACCCTTGAAAAGGTGGTGGTGAGCCGCCTTCTTGAACTTGCAGTCCGTGAGGTGAAGATGCTCTCACAGTGCTGTTAGGGAGGGAGTTCCAGGATTCTGACCCAGCAACAATGAAGGAACGCCAATATATTTTCAAGTCAGGATTTGGAGGATTGTGTGTGATTTGGAGGGGAACTGAGAGATGGTGCTGTCTCCATGCGCCTGCTGCCCTTGTTTTTCAAGATGGTGGAGGTCACAGGATTTCGGAGTTATGCCAGGTTGTGGTGATATTAAAGAAAAGGCTGAGAGGGTGACATAATAGAGGTCTTCAAAATGATGAAAGGGTTGGATAGGGTAGATAGAGAGAAGATATTTCCACCTGTGGGGCGTCCAAATCTAGAGGTCATATATATAAGATAGTCACTTAAAAATCTGGTAAGGAATTCAGGAGAAAGATGTTTACCCAGAGAGTGATTAGAATGTGGAACTCACTACACATGGAACAATTTAGGCGAGAAGCATACATGCATTTAAGGGCAAAGGTACTCCCACAGTGCTGTCTTTGTCATAGCAGTTTGGTTTAACTGAGTGGCTTGCTAAGCCATTTCAGAGGGAAGTTAAGAGTCAACCACATTGCTGTTGGTCGGGAGTCACATGTAGACCAGACCGGGAGAGGACAGCAGGTTTCCTTCCCTAAAGTACGTTAGTGAACCAGTTGGGTTTTTGCAACAATCGGGTAGTTTCCTGGTCACCAATACTGCTACTAGGGGGGGAGGAATTGGCCTGGTTTGCACCTTCCGTTAGCACCTTTGGGGAGCAATAACAGAGCGGTAAGTGGTAACCAACTGGACGCGGTGCAACCAGCAACGTCCGTGGACTTCCATGGTGGGTTTGTGCTATCGCTACACCTTACCGCCTCGATCTCTTGTGGCCTGGAGATCGTGACGTTATCCGGTGTGCAACGCCCCGTTATTGCCCTGGATGTAAAATTCACTTCCACCCCCTGCAGCATCGCCGGGTGTCAACAATGGCAGCTGCAGGAGGCGTTGTCACTTTGGGGAGCGCTAATGGTGATCAGGTAAGCCAGAATTTAATTATGTCCCCAGAGTGTTACATTTTCATTTTTTTGTACCCCGCGATTGCTCAGCCCTGCGCTCTGAGTGTATGGGGCTGGTTTGCGCGTATCGCAGGTGCTGTCGCCCAACATCCACAGTCTTAGCTTTCAATGGACGCAGCATTGGCCCTTCCCTTAAGGCAGGGAAGGAGCCTGTAAAACTGGCAGCATTGCACGGAACATTGTGCAGCACTCTGCCGATACAGCCCCTCTCACTCCCTTTAGCGCTATAATATAAGTGGTAGCACTTGATTTAGTGCTCCACTTCCCTCTTGGAACATTAAAGCGTAAGTTACCGGCAAAATCAAATGTTTAGTGCTCGGCAATACTTTTGCGCTCTTGCAAAATTTATTGCCCCAAACGGGACGCTAAGCAATTACTCGCCCTAGCTCTTTAATTCAAGATTTATTCAATTATCTGAATTTAAATTCTTCCAAATGCCATGGTGGGAGTTGAACTCATATTTCCAGATTATTAGTCCAGACCTTGAGATTATTCAACCAGTGACATAACCGCTAGACTACCGTACCCCCGCAGCAGTCACATAGACATCCTGAGCAGGGCAGACTCAGTGCAATCAAATTTCTATGAGAGGACCTAAAGCAGGCATATTTACATATTTAAGGCAACTGACTTCCGTTTTAGGTAACCGCCAAGGACGCCTGAAAAATAGCTCGACCCAATTTTGTGTCCTTGGCTTCCTTGGGCTGCAGGACTTTGGTGACTGAATTTGGGCCCTGTTGTGTCTGAAAAATGGGCACAACAAAGCCTAATTTCTACCCCAAAGTGTCCAAGTTTTCTGCCACACATATGCCTGGTAAAATGAGTCAGATACAAGTGAGCACAGTTCTCACATGATAAACAGTGCAGTCATCCCAATCCCCATCTCTCTTCTCTTGCTGCAGTTGTGATTTTACCAGAAGATGCAGAATTCAAAGGTGCATCTTTCGAGCATAGATAAATCAGACTAGTATAGAACTCTGCTGTCATTTCAAGGACACCTTTCCCCTGGTGAAATCAAAGTTAACAGCAAGAGAAACACAAAGTAGAAAAATCTGTTAATAGCTTAGTAGGCGCTGCTTGCTGTTGTCGGCAGGTACTTTTAGCTATCTTGCCTCATATTGGCTTGCAATAAATCTAATTATAAGAAGCATGGAAATAGATCCAAGGGAAGCTCCTCGATTTAAAAAATCACCTGAATGAAGTGTTCTGGGCAGGTTATTCGTTTATTTAGATGTTGCTTATTTGGCTTATGGCAATGATACTAAACATTCTTTCGGTAATATGAAATCAAAAGTAATATTACCCTCGGATTTTCTGTGCAGATCAACATAACAAGGCAATGATATAGGATTACACAGGATATACAGAAACAGGCCATTCGGCCCAACCAGTCCATGCCGGCATTTATGCTCCACTCGAGCCTCCTTCCGTCTTTCCACATCCAAATCTATTGGCATAACCCTCTATTCCCTTCTCCCTGATATGCTTGTCCTAGCCTCCTATTAAATGCATCTACAGTATTTGCTTCAAACACTCCCTGTGGTAGCGAGTTCCACATTCCCACCATTCTTTGGGAAAATAAACTTCTTCTGAATTCCTTATTGGATTTCTTGGGACTATCTGATATTGATGGCCTCTAGTTCTGCTCTTCCCCAAATTGGAAACATTCTCTCTGTGTCCACTCTATCAAAAATTTTCAGAATTTGAAAGACCTCTATTAGGTCACCCCGAGCCTTCTTTTTTCAAGAGAAAAGAGTCCCAGCCTGTTCATGCCTTCTTGATACGTACAACCTCACATTTCTGGTATTATCCTTGTAAATCTCTGCACCCTCTCCAGTGCCTCTACCTCCTTTTTATAATATGGCGGCCAGAACTGCACAGAATATTCTAAGTGTGGTCTAACCAAGGTTCGATACAGGTTAAGCATAACTTGCCTTCTTTTCAATTTTCTACCTCTAGAAATAAACTCTTGGGCTTGGTTTGCTTTTTTACGGTCTTGCAAACCTGTGTCGCAACTTTTAATTAACTTTCCGTACCTTTTTGTTCTTCTGGAATCATTTTACAACTTACTTCCAAAGTCAAGGGGCTAAAAATTTGGTTGCTTAGCACACGTTGTTTGGCCGCTACGATTGCCATTTTGGGTAGAAAATGGAGTCCGAGCCACGCGTGCACTCTTCTGGTACGGGCTGCGCCGGACGCCATCTTGGTGAGGCCAGTATTGTCAGTGTTGGGAGCATGCAGCTGAAGTAGGTTGAGTGGGCAGATTTGACGCCAGAGCTGCCATTTTCGTCCTTATCGCTGGAGCTAACGCCCTGTGTTAACCTCACACAGCTGAAGACGTGTTCAGTAGCTGCAAGGAGTCTCTACCAGTTATATTTATCGGGACCACCATCAGGTTAGTTGCTGATTAATTTCGACTGGCTCTGTGTACATTTGCGGACGTGTTTGGAGCTTTCTAGGGTTGTTTAAAGTTGGTGAGGTGACAGGGAGTGGTGCTGCAAGTGGAGAAGGTCTTGCTTCTGACGTCAAGGTTCTGGTCAGACCACTTGCTCCCAGTCATGGGGGGCTCCAGTTGTCATCCCCCTTGATCTGCACCATGACAGGGAGATGGAGCAGAGGCAGCAAAGAAGAGGACAAGCTGCTCGCAGAGAGAGGAGGAGGAGGGGGAGAAGCGCTCTCAGCAGGAGGCTTTGACCACCTGGGGTCTTCCGAGAGCAATTCTGTTACCTCAGCCTGAGGTGTCTGCACTTTACAAAGGAGGTGCTCATAGAATTCTGCCACCTCTTGCAACCAGACCTGCAGCCTCTCTCCAGGGTAAGGACAGCACTGAAGGTGACCGTGGCCCGTAATTTCCTCACATCAGGATCCTTCCAGACTGGAGCAGGTGACATCTGTAACATTCCCAGTTCGCCGTCCACTGCTGCATAAGATAAATGCTCTTTATGCCAGGGGAGGGGACTTCATTGTCATCTCTCAGGCCAGAGATAAGCAGGAGGAATATGTACATGGCTTTGCCAGGATAGCAAGATTCCCCATGATGCAGGGCGCCATCGACTGCACCCACGTGGCTTTGCTGGCACCTATCTAAATGCTGAGATGTACCCATCATCATCATCATAGGCAGTCTCTTGGAATCATTGAAGACTTGCTCCACTCTTAATATGAGTTCTTAGGTGGCTGGACAGTCCAATATGAGAACCACAGTCTCTGGCACAGGTGGGGCAGAGAGTCGTTGAGGGTAAGGGAGGGTGGGACTGGTTTGCCGCGCACTCTTTCCGCTGCCTGTGCTTGATTTCTGTACGCTCTCGGCGTTGAGACTCGAGGTGCTCAGTGCCCTCCCGGATGCACTTCCTCCACTTAGGGTGGTCTTTGGCCAGGGTCTCCCAGGTGTCAGTGGGGATGTTGCACTTTATCAGGGAGGCTTTGAGAGTGTCCTTTTAACATTTCCACTGCCCATCTTTGGCTCGTTTGCCGTGAAGGAGTTCCGAGTAGAGCGTTTGCTTTGGGAGTCTCGTGTCTGGCATGCAAACTATGTGGCATGCCCAGCGGAGCTGATCAAGGGCGGTCAATGCTTCGATGCTGGGGATGTTGGCCTGGTCGAGGACGCTAACGTTGGTGCATCTGTCCCCCCAGGGGATCTGTAGGATCTTGCGGAGACATCGTTGGTGGTATTTTTTCAGTGACTTGAGGTGTCTGCTGTACATGGTCCATGTCTCTAAGCCATACAGGAGGGCGGGTATTACTACAACCCTGTAGACCATGAGCTTGGTGATGGTTTTAAGGGCCTGGTCTTCAAACACTCTTGTCCTCAGGTGGCCGAAGGCTGCACTGGTGCACTGGAGGTGGTGTTCGATCTCGTCGTCAATGCCTGCTCTTGTTGATAGGAGGCTCCCGAAATATGGGAAGTGGTCTACGTTGTCCAGGGCTGTGCCATGGATCTTGATGACTGGCGGACAATGCTGTGCAGTAAGATCAGGCTGATGGAGGACTTTTGTCTTGCTGATGTTTAGCGTAAAGCTCATGCTTTCGTACGCCTCGGTAAATACGTCGACTATGTCCTGGAGTTCAGCCTCTGTATGTGCGCAGTCGCAGGCGTCGTCCGCTTACTGTCACTCGACGGCAGAGGTTGGGGTGGTCTTGGACCTCAGTGAGAGATTATCACTCGCTGAATGTGCAGTTGGTGCGCGACCATGCTCAGCACATCATGATGGTGAATGCCCGGTATCCTGGCAGCTGGATACCCTGTAAGCCCCTTTCCACACTACTAAACCCAGCCACAATGGCTGCAGGCTTTCCTTTACGTAGCAGCAAGCTGAGCCTGCGTGAGAGCAGTCTGAGTTTGCATGACAGCAGTCGGAGCCTCCACTGCAGCACTCAGACTGTGGGTGGCTTCTACTTGTGCTGCAATGGAAGCTGAGTCATCGCCCATCGGGCACTGCATCATGGTTGGGTCCACAAGTGCTCTAATCGAGTTGCCCATCACTTCCATCCTGGAAATCATGGGCTCCAAGCTCTGCGCAAAGCCCTGTGCAAGGTTGGTGCCGGGCTCCTCCATGCTCATTGACAGTGACAATAGGCTCTCTGGCAGGCCTGCCAATGCACCAAGCATTTCGGTGTGGATCTCCCAACCCCTTCAATGCTGGAAATCTTGGGGTCTGTGCAAAGCCCTGTGCAGGGTTGGTGCCAGACTCCTCCATGCTCCTTGACATTTCTGAGCTGAGGCAGATGGAAGGGGAGGAGAATGGTGTGGAGTATAGCACCAGCACAGACTAGTTACGTGAAATGACCTGTTTCTGTGCTATATTCTATGTAATTCGATGTAATTACTGCCCAGGTACTTGTATTCCATTGCTAAATTTACACCCAATTTCTGGTCTGTGTTCGCTAAAATTAGCTGGGAGAGGAAATTATTGCTCTTTATGGTTCCCCATTGGTTTAGTGGTTAAATGTACCACATGGTGTAGAATTGAGCATTATAGATCAGGGCAGCCCAGATTCAAGTCCTGGTCCCAGGTTCCTGTGCTGGTATTAACCAGGAGGACCGTTGGAGTTACACAGTTGGACTCTATGGGGTGGAGTTTCGGTTTTGGCCGCAAGTTTCCACATGATTTGTGCCTGATTTTTAGGAGCAACTGGTGTAGAACGGAGTATCTTAGAAATCGGAATTCTCCACATTTAGTTTCCTCCAGTTCTAGTCAGGTAGAACAGTTTCACTATGGAACAGAATTTTTTTTTCAAAAGGGGGCATATCCGGCCACTTACGCCTGATTTCAAAGTTTCGTGAGTGAAAACTTACTCCAAACTAACTTCGAATGGAGTAAGTGAAGATTTTTGTACGCTTGAAAATACATTGTCTACACTTGAAAAAATCAGGCGCAGGTTACAAATTAGGTGTAGGGAACGAGGTGGGGGGGGAGGGGGGGGAAGGGAAGTCATTAAATTCTACAATCAATCCTTAATTATACTTATACAAATATTATACAAATAAATCCAACCTGAATAAAAATTTATAAGCAAAGAAAAGATTAAATAAACCATGTTCCTACCTGTGTGAAAGTGCTTCAGGCAGGCCTTTCATGTTGGAGACAGGCAGGGGTGTGGCGTCAGTGTCTCGACTGCAGCGGCAGCAAGCTTCGAGCTGAGCTGCAGTGCTTGAGGCAGGCCTTCATTCTCTTCGTGGCTGGCTGCGAAGAAGCAGCACCGGACGGACCCGAGGCCATTCAGCCATGAGATATCAGCAGCGTCAGTGGCTGGCCGGCAGCCGAAGAATCAGCAGCGGACCGATGTGAGGCCATTCGGCCATGAGATAGCAGCGGCGTCAGTGGCTGGCCGGCAGCCGAAGAATCAACGCAGGACACACGCAGCTCATTTAGGTTCTTGAGGCCATTCGGCCACACTTTAGGGGCGGCGTCAGTGGCTGGCCGGCAGCCAAAGATACAGCAGCAGCCTTTGAGCTGTGAGGGGGACTGAGGCCATTTGGACAGGGAGAGGCAGCCACATGGACAGTTTTATATTTAAATTTGCAGAATGTGTGCTGCATTGTCAACACCACGTATTATGCAATGGTTTGCCATCAATTCACTGCATAGGAGAGAATTGATTAGAGCTCACCGCACCAGGAACGTCGTAGCCCGTAGGTTGATGGGCAGGAGACCTTACCCACATCGACAATATCGAACCAGGCGCTCGTACCTGGACATGAGCGAGGCTGATTGTGTGAAAAGGCTGCGTTTTCGCAGAGAAGTTGTCACTGAGATCTGTGATATGGTGAGAGCAGATTTGCAGCCCAGAAGCAGAAGGACAACTGCCTTGTCTGTTGAAGTGAAGGTAACAGCTGCACTTTCTTTCTATGCCTCGGGATCGTTTCAGGCTACAACTGGAGATGTGTGTGCCATCTCTCAACGTGCAATACATGCCTGCGTTTACCAGGTCATGGCTGCACTTTATGCACGAAGGAATGACTTCATCAATTTCCCAATGACTGCACAAGCGATCCATGAGAGGGCTGTTGGCTTCTTCAGGATTGCCGGCTTCCCAAAGGTACAGGGCTGCATTGATTGTACCCACATAGCCTTGCGAGCTCCCGTGGAGGAATCTGAGCAGTTCCGAAATAGGAAAGGTTTCCACTCTATCAATGTGCAGCTCGTGTGTGACGACAAGCAGCGCATCATGTCAGTCGATGCGAGTTACCCTGGCAGCACCCACGATGCGTTCATCCTATGCGACAGCGTTCTATCTGACATGTTTGAGCAGCAGCCAGAAGGGCAGAGCTGGCTACTGGGATACAAAGGGTACGGCCTGACTACCTGGCTCATGACGCCCATACGCGTGACACGGACAGAAGCTGACCGTCAATACAACATGGCGCACATTGCGACACGCAGCATCATTGAGAGGACCATTAGCATATTGAAACAGCGATTCCGATGCCTGGAACATTCCGGAGGACAGTTGCAATACTCCCCTCAGATTGTCGGCCACTTCACTGTTGTGTGCTGCATGCTTCATAACTTAGCCATCATGAGGCATCAGGAGCTGGTAGTGGAACCCGAAGACCGACGTGAGGGTCCAGTGCATGATGATAGTATTACGGAAGACCAGGATGTGGATGATAACGACAATCAGGAAAGCATGCAAGTGCCTGATGCAGGAGCACGAGGTCGGAGGAGGGCCGTCCATCGTGCCCCTTTAACGATTGCTCGAGACTTGTGCCAGCAGCTCATCCGTGAACGCTTCAACTACTGATGCCTGAGGGCTCTGCGAACGCTTTTGCATATGGACATGTTTATTCTTTGCAGTTGTTCCTACGTTGTGTTGTGTTAATGGAACATGAAACAGTTTTAATGAAAAAATATTTTATTGAAAAGTTAACGTCACTCTAATAAAATATTTGTTGTATCAAACTATACTTTTTAATATAACTCTTGAAGATCACTTATAAACTTGTAAAGTTACAAAAGTTACAAAATACTTTCTATGTGAAAAATTTTACACTCTAAGATCACTTACACTTCAAGATCACTTTTTAGATGCAAAATTAAATAATTTACAGAATGTGAGAGCATTTACACTATAAGATCACTTGAAAACCCTGAGATCACTTATATGTTGTAAAGTTACAAAACTTACAAAACAGTTTCATTGTGAAAAATCTTACACTCTGAAGAACACTTAAACTTCAGGATCACTTTTTAGGTGCAAAATTAAATAAGATACAAAAAAATGTGAGAGCATTTACACTATAAGATCACTTACAAACCAAAAGATCCCTTATAAGTTGTAAAGTTACAAAACTTACAAAACAATTTCAATTTGAAAAATGCTACTACAGCTACATCAAGAACAAGAACAAAAGCAGCAAAGAAAGGCTGCAACCATGTCTCATCCATATCTCAGTGAATGTTCACTTCCTCATGGGGGTGTCATTTGATTGGCTGGGCTGTGTGCCCTTATTGCAGCAGCTACCTCAACCAGGCCCTCCCTGACGGCCTGTGCCGTAATTTGCATGCCCTCCCTGATGGCCTGTGCCGTCGATTGCACTCCCTCGGACATTCCCTCCCTAAGTTCCCATGTCATTACTGCTATTTCTCCCGTCAGGACCGTCAACTCTTCACCTACTGCATTGACGCCACCGATGAGTGATCGGGTAAGCTCATTGGTCTCATACCCAATGCCACAACCTGAGCTGCATCTGTTGCACGCTGCATCTCAGGAGAGCGTGTCTCCAATCTCCTTCTCCTCTGCCTGGGTCTGCCTCGTGGCACCACTACACTGGGAGGCGCGGGCACGGACGGTGGGATGCTCGGTGTTGCAAGCGGCACCCCTACACAGGGAGGCGCAGGCTGGGACTGTGGGACGCTCTGTGTTCCAGACGGCTGAACTGGAGGGAGAGGCTCGGGCTGGAATGGTGGGATGCTCTGTGTTGCAGATGACAGCACTCGAGTGCGAGCCGTGGGCTGGGATGTTGGATGAATGGGTGTAAACTGCTCCATGATATCAGCAGCAACACTGGGACCCGAAACGTCGGAATCAAAACCATAGTAGGTGGAACCAGAACCTATGCGAGAGGGAGGTGCAGGCTGGGACGGTAGAGCACTGACTGTAGAATGCTGCATTATACCAGCAGCACCACTGGGACCCGCAACATCGGAAGCAAAACCATGGAAGGTGGAACCAAGACCTATGCTAGGGGTTGAAACTCTGATGCCCCTTGATGGGGACTCATAAACATTAAATTGGAAGCTCTCCTCTGCAGACATTTCAGTCATCACTGCCATCATCCAGTCTGGATCGTCCGCAGCTGGTTGTACTGGTTCTTGTTCTGTACCCTCAGGATCCTCAGGGTTGGCAGCAGCAGCATCGTCATCATCATCATCATCATCATCATGTTCTGCAAAATACATCAGAACAGTCAAATTCTTAACAGCAAGGGAGGGGGCTGGGTTGGTGGCATGAGTACTCTCACACATAGCAGGCCAGGCAGCAGGTTGATTTAAAGGGCCACGATGCATTTTCAGGACTTACCCTCTTCCTCGCGTGTGGGCCCAGCTTGTGCTGTACCAATTGCTTTTCTCCATGTCCGACTCATCATAGCAGCTACCCTTTGTTCCAAGGGTGTCAGTGGATGCAGATTGGGCACGCCTCCTCCTGTCCGAGTTGCCTCCCTTTTGTTGTGGGCCAATTTCTTCTGCAAAGAGTAAAATATAACTTTTTACAGAGTGTGTCAGTCTGCAAGGTGGGACATACAGATAGCCAGGTTACAATTACGATTAAACTAAAAATGGGAAATATTACTTACACTAACTACTTGACCAAGGTCGTGCCATTTCTTTTTACACTGACTTCCAGATCTCCTGGTATGCACCACTGCGCAGTAATCTTCTGCAACTTGGTTCCAGCGTTTCTTCATTTCTTTTGGTGGCACTTTTATGCGACCTCTGTTGCTGGTATCTAGCTCCTGCCATCTCTGCTCAATTACGTTGACTAATATCTCCACTTCCTCATGCAAGAAATTCTTTGTTCTTGCTGGACGTTGATCTATTGCAAAGTTGAATTGGCACTTTTATTTCTCCAAACACACAGTCCTTAATTTGCATGCACCAATGCAGCACCGGTTCTGCAAGTTTAGCAGTGAAAAGCTGAACTCACTGATTTCAGCATGTGATTTATTCAGCAGTGCTGCTAAAAGCACTCCCTCACACACAGAAATATCAAAAAAAATTAAATTACAAGCCTTTGCAGGGTCCCAAGAAACAAATCTTCACTTTTTCTGCAGTATTTTAAAAAAATGGCCGAGTGCCAATGTTTGTGTGAGACTGCGCGTGCGTGCATGCTCCAACGCGCATGCGCAGAGTTGCCGGCACCACGAAGGCTAATTTAAATTGTACCCGCCCCCTGCTACTTAGAAAATCGGCGCGAGTGTTAGGCTCCGCCCCCTGCGGTGAAGAGCGCGCACGCCAAGCAGACATCGAGCCCCAAGGAATATCGGATTTTTTTTTAGGCGCAGTTTTCAGCAGGAAAAACAGGCGCCCAGCTCGGAGGTGCGCCGTTTTCGCTGCGGCACGAAACTTGGGGCCAAAGAGTGCTCAAAATTGCGATGGTTTTCCGAATTGAAACTCATTTGAATATTGTCAAACGTAAAATCTTCCATGAACCAGTGCGATCGAATAGCGTGTTAGAAAGTAATTGCATACTTTTTTGTCTTGCATTAATAAATAATCCTTGATATATTTAAGAGGAGTAACCTGGTGCTGTTCTATTAATACAGCTGGAAATGAGTTTATCACCAAAAATAAGCATTTTTAATCGGCATGTCTACTCCATTACCTGTGAGTAACCTGATTTTAAATGACTGAAAATTACTTTAAAAACTATACAGAATCATTTACTAGTTTTATTGGTGTGCACTAATCAGTTTCTTAGTAAATTTACAAAAACATATTGGCCCAGAAAAATATCAATGAATTTACCTGGTGGTCCGGGAAGTTCGGCGACTTGCGATCCTGGGCCTCTGCACGAAGGCCTGTGTTCCAGGAGTGCAGGCACTTCATACATGTCCCCGGGTACATGTGGGCTGGCCCAACCAATCAAAGTAGGGGTATTCCCATTCGTACTTGTGGTGAGTTCCATATGGGGTGAGTCCCACCATCTACGAGGCACGTCAGGAGTTTGATGGAATACTCTCCCCTTGACTGGATGAGTGCAGCTCCAACAACACTCAAGAAACTCAATACCATGCAGGAGAAAACAGTCCGCTAGATTAGCAGCCCATCCATCACCTTAAACATTCATTCCCTCCACCACTGGTGCACCGTGGCTGCAGTGTGTACTATCAACAAGCTGCACTGCAGCAACTCGCCAAGGCTTCTTCTACAACACCTCCCAAACCCTCATCCTCTACCACTTAGAAGGACAAGGCAGCAGGCACATGGGAACACCACCACCTACAAGTTACCCTCCAAGTCACACACCATCCTGATGGAAATATATTGCTGTTCCTTCATTGCTGCTGGGTCAAAATCCCAGAACTCCCTCCCTAACAGCACTGTTGCATTACCTTCACCTAACGGACTGCAGTGGTTCAAGAAGGTGGCTCACCACCACTTTCTTAAGGGCAATAAATGCTGGCTTTGACTGAATAAAAAAAAAATTCAAAACAGAAATGGATAGATTTTTGTTGGATTAGTGTATAAATTGATATGGAGCTAAAGAGGGCAGATGGAGTTATGATACAGATTGGCCAGGATCTAATTGAATGGCAGAAGAGCCTCGAAGGGCTGAATGGCCTCTGCTCCTATGCTACAAGTGCTCCCACTCCTCTGAGCAGTAGATGTCTGGGCACTGTGTAAGGTCACTCTGTCTGAAGGTTCGAAGCTCCAGTGAAGCTCATACATCAGCAAGAGTAAAGGCTTTGATGAAAGAAGGGCCGAAATAAAATGTTTTTTTGGAAACCATGAAGATTCCTCGCTTTCCAGATGTCAGGAGGTCTTCCTTACTTGCTTTGAACTGAGACAGAGATTCAAATACAAATGGGACACTATTTGCACCCAGTCTGTCACTGGAGCTGCTCATTCAGCGCCTTATGCAGCAATCGCACATCTCATTTCAGATTAAAAGCTGGACAGACATCTGACTGTTCATTATTTCAATTGGACAGGGTGCTTCGACTTTTAAAAGGGTTTAATTATTTCTGTAACCTGATAAGAACTGCTTGTAAACGATATAATTGTGTAAATGTCTTAATCAATATGTAAAGAACTCATTTGCTCACTTTGATTTGAACTCTGACCGACGCAGAGAGCCGTCAATATCCATTGTGAAAAGAGTGCTTCCTCTGACATACTGGCAAAGAATTGTCACTCTGTAGGTGTGTCCAGCTGCAGTATATTATACATTTGATGAAAGAGTGATTGGAAATGTGATTAATGGTGTCATTCATTTAGTTAGGCATCTCCCCACATTGGTCAAAAGTTTTCAATTGGATTTTTCTTAATCAATATTGTCTGCTAAATGGAACAAGTCAGGGCATCTCAGTTAAGAGTGTTCTACTTGATAACTTTATCTTATCATGCATGACCATTATTTTATATAGTAGGCTGGAACGGAGTAGAGTTACAAGAATGTGATGTGTCACTTGCTTGTGTGTGTCTCTCTCTACTCGCATTCATGTTCATGTGACTCTCACTCGCTCATTTATATCTTTCTTGCGAGTCTCTCCATCTCTCCTGTGTCTCTCTTTGGCTCAGATACACAGGAACAGGAGGAGGTCATACAGCCACTTGAGTCAGTTCCGCCATTCAATTCAATCATGGCTGACCTGTGTCTTCCCTCCATTTCCCCACCTTTGCTCGCTATCCCTTGATACCCTTACTAATAGAAATCGATCAAGCTCAGTCTTGAAAGTTTCAACTGAACTAGCATCCCCCCACTTTTTTTGAAGCGAGTTCCAGATTTCTACTACCTTTTGTGTGAAGAAGTGCTTCCTGATTTAATTCCTTGTGTCCCCTTGTTCTGCATTTCTCTTCCAGTGGAAAGTTTCTCTTTATCTGCCATAAGTAGCACATAATCCAGGTTGACACTCTAGCGCAGCGCCGAGGGAGTGCTGTGCTGTACTGTCAGGGGTGTGCTGTCTTTTGGAGTTACATTGCAAATGCATAAAATGTATATTTGCTCGCACAAGTAAATTAGTCATCAGGATCAGTATAGAAACATAGAAACATAGAAAATAGGTGCAGGAGTAGGCCATTCGGCCCTTTGAGTCTGCACCACCATTCAATAAGATTGTGGCTGATCATTCACCTCAGTACCCCTTTTTGCTTTCTCTCCATACCTCTTAATCCCCTAAGCCATAAGGGCCACATCTAACTCCCTCTTGAATATATCCAATGAACTGGCATCAACAACTCTCTGCGGCAGGGAATTCCACAGGTTAAGAACTCTCTGAGTGAAGAAGTTTCTCCTCATCTCAGTCCTAAATGGTCTACCCCTTATCCTAAGACTATGTCCCCTGGTTCTGGACTTCCCCAACATCGGGAACATTCTTCCCGCATCTAACCTGTCCAGTCCCTTCAGAATCTTATATGTTGCTATGAGATCCCCTCTCATCCTTCTAAACTCCAGTGAATAAAGGCCCAGTTGATACAGTCTCTCCAATATGACAATCCAGCCATCCCTGGAATCAGTCTGGTGAACCTTCGCTGCACTCCCTCAATAGCAAGAACGTCCTTCCTCAGATTAGGAGACCAAAACTGAACACAATATTTCAGGTGAGGAAATAGATCATTCGGCCCAGAAGTAGATCATTCGGCCTATTGTGCTGGTGCTGGCTCTTTTGAAAGAGCGATCCAATCCATACCGCTGCCCTGCTCTTTCCCCAGAGCCCTGCAAATGTTTCCATTTCAAGAATATATCCAATTCCTTTTGAAAGTTAGTTTGAATCTGCTTCCACCGGTCTTACAGACAGTGCATTCCAGATCAGAACAACTCGCTGCGTAAAAATAAAATCTTTCTCCATCTCTCCTCTGGTTCTTTTGCCATTTCTGTTGGGCTGAAATTGCGGTTGGAGGCTTCCCGCGGGCAATTGCCTCCGACCTGAAACATTTCTACAAAATTGCCTGTTGGTCTGGGAGGAGCGTGGGATTGTGGTGGGGAGGCCTTCTCTTCCCGTGCTGTGAAGCGCGCTCCCGTCCTCCAGGTTCCCACGCAGAAGGTGCAGTCACGTGTGACTGTTCAGCCAATCGGGTACAGTATTCCACAATTCTTTCATTAATAGCAATGGGAACCCTGTATCTAGGAGTTCTCATGAATAGCAATGAGAAAAAAAACAAAGACACTAAACACATGTAATAAAAAATAAAAAACACACCTCACATAATTAAAATTAATTGAACTTAAAGTAAATAAATATCTTAGAGAAAAAATGTTTTTCCGAGTTTTTAAAAAGTTTTAAAAATTATGGTTAAAAATAAATGTAACGTAGTGGGCAGGGTTTTAAAAAATAAAGTTTTTAAAATGTAATTTAATTATATTTTTGTATGTTTTTAAACTCTTACACCTGTAAAAGTAGGCTATGTGTCTGCTTTTATCAGGCGCAAGAATTTTGAGGATATTTGCTGGGCAAGATATGGGTAAATCCCGCAATCTTGCCCTTGCAAATGTCCTCGCTCCTGATCTGCGTTGGATCTGTCAATCTCCAGCTTGACAGATCGGAAAAGCCGGTTTTCAGCGCATGCGCATTGTGCGCTGAAAACCGGCTTTTCTGATGCCCTACCGGGGAGGTCGGAATTTCAGGACCATGACATCTGTGTCCTCTGGTTACTAAAATTCCTGCTAGTGGAAACAGTTTGTTCTTATTTACTCTGTCAAAAACTTTCATAATTTTGAACACTTCTATCAAATCTTCCTTTAACCTTCTCTGCTCTAATGAGAATAATACTAGCTTCTTTAGTTTCTCCCTATTGTGTTCCTAACACAGATGAGGCTGCACACAGTGAGGTTAAAGTAACAGTGACCTCAGTCTTTATTAAGACACTCCAGAGTGAGGAACAGGCCTTAGGGGCCGGCTTATATACAGTGCTCCCAAGGGACGCTGGGATCCCTTGGGGCTTCAGGGGATGCACTCCCTGATGGCGGAACATGGGAGTGCATGTTTTACAGATACACAACATCACTCCCCCCCCAAAGTCAAAGTGAAAACTATTTGCAAGGTGAGGCGGTCGGGAGCCTTTCTTTCCCTGGTGGACCGCCTTAGTACAAATGGTTTTCTGGTCTGCTGGCTGTGCCCTCTCTGGGCTGGGTGAGCCTGGCCTTGCTGGGCTGTTGGGCGTGATGGGTTCGATTTCCAGGCCCGGGGTGGTGTCGTTGATCCTTTGGGTGTGTGTTGTGGGCTCGAAAAAGGTGGCGTCCGCTGTGGGTTGTTCAGGGCAGTCTCATTTGGTCCAGGTGCTTTCTGCAAATTTGTCCATTGTCTAGTTTGACTACAACCACCCTACTCCCTTCTTTAGCTATCACCGTGCCTGCGATCCACTTGGGTCCATGTCCATAGTTTAGCACATACACAGGTCATTCAGATCAATTTCCCATGACACAGTGGCGCGACCATTGTTTACATTTTGTTGCTGCCGCCTGCTCTCTACCTGATCATGCAGGTTGGGGTGAACCAACGAGAGCCTGGTTTTAAGTGTCCTTTTCATGAGTAGCTCAGCCGGGGGCATCCCTATGAGCGAGTGGGGTCTCGTGTCTCGTGCGGTAGCTGAGCAGTACTCGGGACAGCGGGTTTGAAGTGAGCCTTCTGTGACTCACTTAAGGCTCTGTTTGATTGTTTGTACTGCCTGTTCTGCCTGCCCATTGGAGGCTGGTTTAAACAGGGCCGAGTTGACATGTTTGATCCCATTGCGGGTCATGAATTCTTTAAATTCGGCATCGGTGAAACATGGCCCCTTGTCACTGACTAGTATGTCAGGCAGGCCGTGGGTGACAAACATGGCCCTCAGGCTTTCAATGGTGGCACTGGCGGTGCTTCCCGACATTATTTCACATTCAATCCATTTTGAAAAAGCATCCACCACCACCAGGAACATTTTACCGAGAAACGGGCCCGCATAGTCGACATGGATCCTTGACCATGGTCTGGAGGGCCAGGACCACAAACTTAGTGGTGCATCTCTGGGTGCGTTGCTCAACTGAGCACACACGCTGCATTGCCGTACACAGGACTCTAAGTCAGAGTCGATACCGGGCCACCATACGTGGGATCGGGCTATCGCTTTCATCATTACTATACCCGGGTGTGTGCAATGGAGATCCGAGATGAACGTCTCCCTGCCCTTTTTGGGTAGCACTACACTGTTACCCCACAACAGGCAGTCTGCCTGAATGGACAGCTTGTCCTTTCGCCGCTGGAACGGCTTGATTAGCTCTTGCATTTCAACAGGGATGCTGGCCCAGCTCTCATGCAGTACACAGTTTTTTACTCGGGACAGCAGAGGATCTTGACTGGTCCAAGTCCTAATCTGGTGGGCCGTGACAGGTGATTTATCATTCTCAAATGCTTCCATGACCATCAACAAGTCTGCGGGTTGTGCCACCATCAACAGGTTTGCAGGCTGCGCCATTTCCACCCCCATGGTGGGCAATGGTAGCCGACTGAGAGCATCCGCACAGTTCTCGGTGCCTGGCCTGTGACGGATGGTATAGTTATATGCTGATAGCGCGAGTGCCCACCTTTGTATGCGGGCTGAGGCATTAGTATTGATCCCCTCGTTTTCAGCGAACAGGGATCTGAGGGGCTTGTGATCGGTTTTCAGCTCAAATTTGAGGCCAGACAGGTACTGATGCATTTTCTTTACGCTAATGCCTCTTTCTCAATCATGCTGTAGGCTCTCTCAGCCTTAGACAAGCTCCTGGAGGCATAGGCGACAGGTTGCAACTTCCCCGGCAACGTTAGCTTTGTTGTAATACACACCCGACTCCATACGACGACGCATCACATGCTAGCACAAATCTCTTACACGGGTTATACAATACAAGTAGCTTGTTGGAGCATAAAATGTTTTTGGCTTTCTCAAAAGCAATTACTTGTTTTTTTTCCCCATACCCAGTTCTCACCTTTACGCAATAACACATGTAGGGGCTCTAAGAGGGTGCTTAACCCCGCCAGGAAGTTACCAAAATAGTTGAGGAGTCCCAGGGACGATCGCAGCTCCGTGACGTTTTGTGGCCTGGGCGCGTTCCTGATAGCCTCTGTCTTGGCTTCTGTGGGCCGAATGCTGTCCGCCGCGATCTTTCTCGTCCAAAACTCCATTTCTGTTGCCATGAAGATGCATTTCGACCTCTTCAGCCGCAGCCCTACGCGATCCAGTCGCTGGAGGACCTCCTCCAGGTTTTGTAGGTGCTTGACAGTGTCCCGACCCATGACCAATATGTTGTCCTGAAAAACCACCGTGTGTGGAACCGACTTGAGTAGGCTTTCCATGTTTCTCTGGAAGATCGCTGCAGCCGACCGAATTCCAAACAGGCATCTGTTGTAGATGAACAGTCCCTTGTGCGTGTTGATGCAGGTGAGGCCCTTCGAAGCCTCCTCCAGCTCCTGCGTCATGTAGGCCGAAGTCAGGTCGAGCTTGGTGAACGTCTTGCCTCCTGCCAACGTCGCAAATAGGTTGTCTGCCTTAGGTAGTGGGTATTGGTCCTGTAGCGAGAAACGATTAATAGTTACTTTATAATCGCCGCAAATCCTGACCGTGCCATCACTTTTGAGTACTGGAACAATCGGGCTGGCCCATTCGCTGAATTGCACTGGGGAGATGATGCCCTCGCGATGCAGCGTGTCCAGCTCAATTTCCACTCTCTCCCTCATCATGTGAGGTACCTTGTGGTGAATGGGTCATGCTTCTGGGAACAAATGGATCCGTACCTTCGCTCCGGAAAAGTTTCCAATGCCTGTCTCAAAAAGGGAAGGAAATTTGTTAAGACCTGGGTACATGAGGCCTCAATGACATGTCATCCCAGTTCCAGCAGATTTTGCCAGCCAGCTACTTCCAAGCAGTGTGGGGCCATTGCCAGGGACAATTCAGAGTGGCAGTTCATGCACCGTGCCCTCGTAGGTGACCTTGAGCATGGCGCTGCCCAGCTCAGTGATAAACGCTTTGGTATATGTTCTCAGTTATGTATGGATGGGGCTCAGGGCTGGTCTGAGTGCCTTGTTGCACCACAGTCTCTCAAACATCTTTTTACTCATGATGGATTGGCTAGCGCCAGTGTCCAGTTCCATGGCTACGAGTAAGCCATTCAATTTTACATTTAGCATGAAAGGTGGACATTTCGTCGAAAATGTGTGCACCCCATGTACTTCAGCATCTGCCTCCTCTCTCTGAGGCTCGAAATTGCTTTGATTCACCATGGACCTATCTTCCTCTGCCATGTGGTGGTTAGCAGGTTTTGCAGAGTTTGCAGCTTGTCTGCAAACTCGTTGGAGGTGCCCCATTGTTCCACAGCTCTTGCAAAACATACCCTTTAAAGCGGCATGAATAGGTTGAATGGAAGCCTCCACAACACCAACAAGGTGTGAATTGCCTTGCATTCATCCTTTGTTGGGGACTCTGAGTCATCTGGGTCACCTGAGGCCTGCTGGCAGTTGCAGACTCATGGTTTCTGCCCTGTACATTTCTGCTCGCAAACACAGTTCTAGTTAATTTATGAACATTGCTAGCACTTGTGTGCTGAGAGATTTGTTTGGTGTTATCACTGGTGGACATAAACGCCTGTGCTATCACAATGGTCTTACTGAGGGTCGGTGTCTCTACAGTCAAAGGTTTTCGTAGGATGGTCTCGTGGCCAATGCCCAGTACAAAAAAGTCTCTGAGAATTTGCTCCAGGTAGCCATCAAACTCACATTGTCCTGCAAGCTGCCTTAGCTTGGCGACGTAGCTCGCCACTTCCTGACCTTCAGGTCGCTGGCACGTGTACAACCGATACCTCGCCATCAGCACGCTCTTCCTTGAGTTAAGATGCTCCCGAACCAGTGTACACAGCTCCTCATATGACTTATCTGTGGATTTCACCAGAGCCAGAAGATTCTTCATGAGGCTGTAGGTCGGTGCCCCGCAGACCATGAGGAGGACCGCTCTCCTTTTTGCAGTGCTTCCTTCTCTGTCCAGCTCATTGGCTACAAAGTACTGGTCTAGCAGTTCGACATAGACTTCCTCACCCTCCGAGAACTTCTCCAGGATGCCCACAGTTTGCTGCATCTTGCATTGGATTCGTATACTCGTCGCCAGTTATTGTGTTCGTAACACAGATGAGACTGCACACAGGGAGGTTAAAGTAACAGTGACCTCAGTCTTTATTAGGACACTCCACAGTGAGGAACAGGCCTTAGGGGCTGGCTTATATACAGTGCTCCCAAGGGATGCTGGGATGTGCTCCCTGGTGGCAGAACATGGGAGTGCATGCTTTACAGATACACAACACTCCCCATAAGCTGAAATCCCTCATCCCAGATTTTGTGATTCCAAAGTTACTGAGAATAACCTTTGCAGTAAAAAGAAAAGTATCCTAATGCTTTGCAGGCTATAATAAATCCAGTGTGAAAAGAAAAGACAGTCTTGCATTTCTATAGCGCCTTTCATGACCACCGGATGTCCCAATGCAATTTACGGCCAATGAAGTCCTTTTTTAAGTGTAGTCACTGTTGTAATGTGCTGCTGAGTCGCATGTTGTCGCTCTGTGTCTACACTTCTGCATTTAGTGAGCTGCTACCAGAGCAAAGAGCTTCTCTGTCCTACTCCCACTCTGACCTCTCTGTCCTCGCCCTCCTACACTCTGCCAATGAAGCTCAACGGTGAGGAGTAGCACAAAGCACTTCACCACCTTCCGGACTTAACATTGAGCTCAACAACTTCAGATCATAACCACTGCTCCTAATTTTTTGCACTCTGGGTGCTTGTAATGATTCTGCTGTTGCTATTTACACCTCTTCAGGACCCATCTTTTGTTTTGTCCTTTGTCCCATTCCTAGCTCGTTTTACCTTGCCCCATTATCCCTTTTGTCATTTAATCACAACTGCCCTCCATCTGACCACGGACCTTCCTTTAGTTCTTTCCTCTCCTTCCCTCCTTTCCCTGGCTTTGTACTTGTTTATAAACATACATTTCTAACTTCATCCAGTTCTGATGAAAGGTCCTCGACCTGAAGCATTGACCTTACCAACGGATGCATCACAGACCCAATCCACGTCCGGACTGGGGTCAAGCAGGGCTGCGTCATCGTCCCAACGCTCTTCTCAATCGTCCTCGCTGCCATGCTCCACCTCACAGTCAACAAGCTCCCTGCTGGAGTGGAGCTAAACTACAGAACCAGTGGGTACCTGTTCAACCTTCGCTGTCTCCAGGCCAGGTCCAAGACCACCCCAATTTCTGTCGTCGAGCTACAGTACGCATATGATGCCTATGTCTGCGCACATACAGAGGCTTAACTCCAGGACATAGCCGACGTATTTACTGAGGCATATGAAAGCATAGGCCTTACACTAAACATCAGCAAGACAAAAGTCCTCCACCAGCCTGTCCTCACCGCAGAACACTACCCCCAGTCATCAAGATCCATGGTGCGGCAATGGACAACGTGGATCATTTCCTATACCGCGGGAGCCTCTTATCAACAAGAGCAGACATATATGACGAAATCCAACACCGCCTCCAGTGCGCCAGTGCAGCCTTCGGCCGTCTGAAGAAAAGAGTGTTCGAAGACCAGGCCCTCAAATCTGCCACCAAGCTCATGGTCTACAGGGCTGTAGTAATACCTGCCCTCCTGTATGGCTCAGAGACATGGACCATGTACCGTAGACACCTCAAGTCGCTGGAGAAATACCACCAAAATGATGTCTCCGCAAGATTCTGCAGATCCCCTGGGAGGACAGACACACCAACGTTAGTGTCCTCGACCAGGCCAGCATCCCCAGCATTGAAGCACTGACCACACTTGATCAGCTCTGCTGGGCAGACCACTTGTTTGCATGCCAGACACGAGACTCCCAAAACAAGCGCTCTAATCGGAACTCCTTCACAGCAAACGAGCCAAAGGTGGGCAGTGGAAACGTTATAAGGACACCCTCAAAGTCTCCCTGATAAAGTGCGACATCCCCACTGACACATGGGAGTCCCTGGCCAAAGACCACCCTAAGTGGAGGAAATGCATTCGGTGGGGCGCTGATCACCTCGAGTCTCATCGCCGAGAGCATGCAGAAATCAAGCTCAGACAGTGGAAAGAGCGTGCGACAAAGCTGTCCCACCCTCCCTTTCCCTCAGTGACTATCTGTCCCACCTGTGACAGGGACTGTGGTTCTTGTATTCGAATGTTCAGCCACCTAAGGACTAATTTTTAGAGTGGAAGCAAGTCTTCCTCGATTCCGAGGGACTGCCTATGAAGATGATGACTCAGTTTTTTCCTCCACAGATGCTGCCTGACCTGCTGAGTATTTCCACCATTTTCTGTTTTTACTGAGGAAATCCTATCAATCGCCTTAAAACTGAGCAAGTCACCCGGCAGCTAAGCATGTTGCTGGATACGAATGAAAAAGAGCACTAGTAACTACAGGTAGAGGATAATCATGATGGATAGGCTGAAATGATTCTCCCAGACTTGAACTCAGAGACAGCTGCCCAAGTCTAGATATTAGTAACTGAACGAGGGTTTAATTTCCATCTTCACCGCCTGGATGGGAATCTCGTGGAGTGAATCACCCGGCCGGTACAGATTGACGTTCCAATGTGACAATAAATACATGCCCCATAAAGCAACTAAAAATACCGCCATCCGCCCACCTCCTCACACAATACATAACATATTGTCTCTGATGAAAACTGCACCTTTTTTGAGAATTTTATTTCTTTGTTGGTACTTTTGTTGCAATTTCGAAGAAATTAAAAATTCAATGAAAAAAAATTAATTGGCAGTAGATTGGGCCTAATTGTAATTAGTGAGGTACTGCACGGCAACATACAAGGGTTGAGGTAACTAGAAAAACTGTCCCTGTGATGCTCCGCAATCTCATCAATTAATGCGGCAAAAGCAGTAGGAACATCGGAAACACAGGAACAGAGTTAGACTAGTCAGTATTAGAAGAATGAGATGTCTCACTTTGTGTGTGTCTCTCTTGCACTAATATTCATGTGAGTCTCACTCACTCCTTTATATCGCTCTTGTGTCTCTCTCACTCTCTCCTGCACCTCTCTCTGACTCATGTACATAGGAACAGGAGTAGGCCATTCAGCCCCTCGAGCCTGTTTTGCCATTCATTTAGATCTGTACCTTAACTCCATCCACCTGCCTTGCTTTGTGACCCTTAATACCCTTGCCTAACAAAAATCTATCAATCTCAGTTTTTATATTTTAGTTAACCCCCCAGCCTTAAAAGCTTTTGGGGCAGAGATTTCGAGATTCCTACCCTTTGTTTGAAGAAGTGCTCCCTGACAACACCTCTGAATGGCCCAGATCTAATTTTAAGGTTATACCTGTTACATAGAAACATAGAAACATAGAAAATAGAAGCAGGAGTAGGCCATTCGGCCCTTCGAGCCTGTACTGCCATTCAATAAGATCATGGCTGATCATTCCCTCAGTACCCCTTTCCTGCTTTCTCTCCATACCCCTTGATTCCCTTAGCTGTAAGGGCCATATCTCACTCCCTCTTTAAAAATCCAATAAACTGGCATCAACAACTCTCTGCGGCAGGGAATTCCACAGGTTAACAACTCTGAGTGAAGAAGTTTCTCCTCATCTCAGTCCTAAATAACCTACCTATTATTCTTAGACTCTGACCCCTGGTTCTGGAACTCCCCAGCAACGGGAACATTCTTCCTGCATCTAACCTGTCTAATCCCATCAGAATTTTATATGTTTCTATGAGATCCCCTCTCATTCTTCTAAATTTCAGTGGACACAAGCCCAGTTGATCCAGTCTCTCCTCATATGTCAGTCCTGCCATCCCAGGAATCAATCTGGTGAACCTTCGTTGTACTCCCTCAATGGCAGTAACGTCCTTCCTCAGATTAGGGGACCAAAACTGAACACAATATTCCAGGTGTGGCCTCACCAAGGCTCTGTACAACTGCAGTAAGACCTCCCTGCTCCTATACTCAAATCCTCTAGCTATGAAGGCCAACATGCTATTTGCCTTCTTCACCGCCTGCTGTACCTTAATGCCAAACTTCAATGACTGATGTACCATGACACCCAGGTCTCATTGCACCTCCACTTTTCCTAATCTGTCACCATTCAGATAATATTCTGTCTTCCTGTTTTTGCCACCAAAGTGGATAACCTCACATTTATCCACATTATACTGCATCTGCCATATATTTGCCCAGTCACCTAACCTGTCCAAGTCATCCTGCAGTCTCTTAGCATCCTCCTCACAGCTCACACCACCACCCAGCTTAGTGTCATCTGCAAACTTGGAGATATTACATTCAATTCCTTCATCTAAATCATTGATGTATATTGTAAATAGCTGGGGTCCCAGCACTGAACCCTGCGGCACGCCACTAGTCACTGCCTGCCATTCTGAAAAGGACCCATTTATTCCGACTCTCTGCTTCCTGTCTGTCAACCAGTTCTCTATTCACGTCAATACATTACCCTCAATACCATGTGCTTTAATTTTGCACACTAATCTCTTGTGTGGGACTTGTCAAAAGCCTTTTGAAAGTCCACATATACCACATCCACTGGTTCTCCCTTGTCCACTCTACTAGTTACATCCTCAAAAAATTCGAGAAGATTTGTCAAGCATGATTTCCCTTTCATAAATCCATGCTGACTTGGACCGATCCTGTCACCGCTTTCCAAATGCGCTGCTATGACATCATTAATAATTGATTCCAACATTTTCCCCACCACCGATGTCAGGCTAACCGGTGAATAATTCCCCGTTTTCTCTCTCCCTCCTTTTTTTAAAAGTGGCGTTACATTAGCTGCCCTCCAGTCGATAGGAACTGATCCACAGTCAATAATAGAATGTTGGAGAATGATCACAAATGCATCCACTATTTATAGGGCCACTTCCTTAAGCACTCTGGGATGCAGCCTATCAGGCCCTGGGGATTTATCGGTCTTCAATCCCATCAATTTCCCTAACACAATTTTCTGACTAATAATGATTTCCTTCAGTTCCTTCTTTTCGCTAGACCCTCAAAGCCCTAGTATTTCCGGAAGGTTATTTGTGTCTTCCTTAGTGAAGGCAGATCAAAAGTATTTGTTCAATTGATCTGCCATTTCTTTGTTTCCCATTGTAAATTCACCTGATTCTGTCTACAAAGGACCTACTTTGGTCTTCACTAATCTTTTTCGCTTCGCATATCTATAAAAGCTTTTGCAGTCAGTTTTTTATGTTCGCTGCAAGCTTCCTCTCATACTTTATTTTCCCCCTCCTAATTAAACCCTTTGTCCTCCTCTGCTGAATTCTAAACTTCTCCCAGTCCTCAGGTTTGCTGCTTTTTCTCGCCAATTTATATGCCTCTTCCTTGGATTTAAAATTATCCCTAATTTTCCTTGTTAACTACGGTTGAGCCACCTTCCCCTTTTTATTTTTACTCCAGACAGGGATGTACAATTGTTGAAGTTCATCCATGTAATCTATAAATATCTGCCATTGCCTATCCACTGTCAAACCTTTAAGTATCATTTGCCAGTCTATCCTAGCCAATTCACGTTTCATACCATCGAAGTTACCTTTCCTTAAGTTCAAGACCCTAGTCTCTGAATTAACACTGTCACTCTCCATCTTAATAAAGAATTCTACCATATTATGGTCACTCTTCCCCAGAGGGCCTCGCACATCAAGATTGCTAATTAGTCTTCTCTCATTACACAACATCCAATCTAGGATGGCCAGCTCTCTAGTTGGTTCCTCGACATATTGGTCTAGATGTTTAACCCAATCTGCATGCAGATTAAAGTCGCCCATGATAACTGCTGTACCTTTATTGCACGCATCCCTAATTTCTTGTGTGATGCTGTCCCCAACCTCACTACTACTTTTTGGTGGTCTGTACACAACTCCCACTAGCGTTTTCTGCCCTTTGGTATTCCGCAGCTCTTCCCATACTGATTCCACATCATCCAAGCTAATGTCCTTTCTTACTATTGCATTAATTTCCTCTTTAACCAGCAACGCTACCCCAGCTCCTTTTCCTTTCTGCCTATCGTTCCTGAATGTTGAATACCCCTGGATGTTGAGTTCCCAGCCTTGGTCACCCTGGAGCCATGTCTCCGTAATCCCAATTATATCATAATCGTTAATAGCTGCCTGCGTAGTTAATTCATCCACCTTATTACGAATACTCCTCACATTGAGGCACAGAGCCTTCAGGCTTGTCTTTTTAACACTCTTTGTCCCTTTAGAATTTTGCTGTAATGTGGCCCTTTTTGATTTTTGCCTTGGATTTCTCTGATCTCCACTTTTACTCTTCTCCTTCCTATCTTTTGCTTCTGCCCCCATTTTATTTCCCTCTGTCTCCCTGCATAGGTTCCCATCCAACTGCCATATTAGTTTAACCCCTCTCCAACAGCACTAGCAAACACTCCCCCTAGGACATTGGTTCCGGTCCTGCCCAGGTGCAGACTGTCCGGTTTGTACTGGTCCCAGCTCCCCCAGAACCGGTTCCAATGTCCCAGGAATTTGAATCCCTCCCTCTTGCACCACTCCTCAAGCCACGTATTCATCTGAGCTATCCTGCGATTCCTATTCCGACTAGCACATGGCACTGGTAGCAATCCTGAGATTACTACCTTTGAGGTTCGACTTTTTAATTTAACTCCTAGCTCCCTAAATTCAGCTTGTAGAACCTCATCCCCCATTTTACCTATATCGTTGGTACCTATATGCACCACGACAACTGGCTGTTCACCCTCCCCCTCCAGAATGCCCTGCAGCCGCTCCGAGACACCAGGGAGGCAACATACCATCCTGGAGTCTCGGTTGCGACCACAGAAACACCTATCTATCCCCTTTAGAGTAGAATCCCCTATCACTATAGCTCTCCCACTCTTTTTCCTGCCCTCATGTGCAGCAGAGCCACCCACGGTGCCATGAACTTGGCTGCTGCTGCCTTCCCCTGGTGAGCCATCTCCCCCAACAATATCCAAAGTGTTATATCTGTTTTGGAGGGAGATGACCGCAGGGGACTCCTGCACTGCCTTCCTACTCCTGCTCTGCCTGATGGTCACCCTTTCCCTATCTGCCTTTGTAACCTTTACCTGTGGTGTGACCAACTTACTGCACGTGCTATCCACGACATCCTCAGCATTGCGCATGCTCCAGAGTGAATCCATCCGTAGTTGCAGTGCCATCATGCGGTCTAACAGGAGCTGCAGCTGGATACACCTGCTGCACATATAGTCATCAGGGACATCGAAGTATCCCTGATTTCCCACAGAAGGAGCATGACACAGATCTGGGCTCTCCTGCCATGACTTAACCATTAAAGTAACCTAATTTATGTCTATAATGTACTTGTGAATGATTCCACGAGGCAATGTGTTGTTTTCAAACTGTAGTGGCCTTGGTTCTTTATTCCAAACTCTAGAGTGCCCCACAAGCATTGTGTGCAACCTTTCATACAGGGCTCTGCCACCAGGACAGGTAACCCCCGGTCTCCACCAGTTGCACCCTCTTGTGGTTCCAGCATGTATGTTCATAGTACCTTATTAATAGTACATCAGTTAAAAAAATCTCCATCTTATGCAATCACACAGTGACTACACATAGAGTACATCCATGGTCTGTATATACAACAATACCTCCTTGTTCTAGACTCTCATACCAGAAGAATTAGTTCCTCGTTACGTATCAAAATCATCTTAAATCCTCAATCACCCCTTAATCTTCTATACTCTAGGGAATACAAGCCCAGTCTATGTAACCTGTTCTCATAATTTAAATCTTTGCCCCAGTATCAGTCTGCACTGTACCCCCTCCAAGGCTTTTCTGAGGTGCAGTGCACCGAACTGTGCGCAGTACTCCAGATGCGGTTGAACCAGCGCTTTAGACAACCAGCACCTTTATCTCCCAGCCCCCTGGAGATGAAGGCTAACCATTCCACTACTCTTTTTAATTATAATGATTATTTTTGTACCTGACCACTCGCGATTTCTTTCAGCGGGCTTAGGATGTGGCCTTGACCAGTTTTGGGCTAAGTCTTTAAAATTGCCAATTTAGTTAGGTGGGGCCGCTTGTCGAAGATATTTGAGGTTCATGTTGTGCGCCTAGCCCGAATGGGAAGGGCTGAGCCACACGGCATTCCAGTGGGATTTGAAAACCAGCCAACATCTCGAGAGCTGTGGATCTGCCAAGAAAGAGCTACACATTGCCAATTCAGAGCTGAGCCTCTGTGTTTCACAGAAGGAAAGACGTCAAGTAAATTAGCACAGTTAGCTCCCTTGCGAGATATTGAGTTTGCAACTGCAAATCCATTATTTGAACTGAGATGATGTGGTTACTGTATGATGCACTGCATGTTAATGGTGTCTTTGAACCAGTCATTTCAATCTTCTGATTAAAAAGGGCGGGGGGGGCGGTGGTAGGGGAGGGTGCGGAGAAAAAAAATCACAGCATTACATCTCACAAGTAAAGACCTATGTATATAGTGTCAAAGGCATGATTGAAGTATCTCATGAAGTCCCGTTAACCCGTTAATACCACAGTCTGGATATGGGCATGCAATGTACTGAACAGACTTGCTGCTGTGAAATTAACTGTGAATATGGCCTAAATATTCCCAGAAGCATTTTTTTTTTCCATTTGGGTAGAATCCTGTTCAGTCATTTGAAAAATGCAGGGGTCATAGTTCATTTGAACAAGCTTGAAATTAAAAAAAAACCTCGTGACCAGAAGTTTGGGTGAGCTCAACTCTGCTGGCCATATCCTAACTCGCATTTACACATCACCCCTGTGCTTGCTGACCTACAATTGGCTTTGTGTCCAGCAAAATCTCAGTTTTAAAATCCTCATCCTTGTTTTCAAATCCATCCATGATCGCGCCTCTGCCCATCTCTTTCACCTCCTCCAGCCCTATAACCCTCCCATTCTAGCCTCTTGCGCCTCTCCAATTAGCATCGCTCCGCCATTGGGGACTGTGCTTTCAGCTACCTTGGTCCTGAATCATCTTATGAAAGATCATCGACCTGAAACGTTAACTCTGTTTCTCTCTCCACTGATGCTGCCTGCCCTGATGAGTGTTTCCAGCATTGTCTGTTTTTATTTCTAATATCTCTAAATATAGCTCGGTGTCAAATTTTGTTTGATAAATCTCCTGTGGAGGGCCGTGGGATGTTTTACTATGTTGCAGGCGCAATATCAAGGCAAGTCGCTGCTGTTATTGCAGTCTGTTGTGCAGTCTGCTGCAGCCCATCCACAGGTGTCTGCTGATGAAAGGGGTGAAAGGTTACACATTTTCAAAGAAGCCTACCTGCGAATCCTGCATCGCACCAACAAGAAAAGTGGCCGATTAAATCTGTGCAGGTTGCACTGTTTTCACAAGGTGAGCTTGCACATTCATTGGTTTCTGTCTGGCAAAAGGGCCCTTCATATCCAATCATGCAGTGGCAGGTATAGTTATGCGTGTGATCCAGACAGATGCCATGTTCGGTGCACAAGTTTCCAATGCAGTAGTCTATGTCAATGTCGCAGAATAGACCTGTATATCCAGGAGGGCATATGCACCTAGGAGAAACAGGAATACATTTCAACACAACACAAAGAACAGATATGTTTGAAGGCATTAGCCAATGCATTCTTTCCCATTAATTTACACCCTCTCCTGCAGATGCTGACACAGCTGGTGCGCAGATCTACGGGAGTAACCTGCCACAGATGCTTCTCCAACCATGTGAACGCAGGCAGTGAATGCAGAAGGGATTTTTAAAAATTCGCTCTGGGATGTGGGCATCGCTGGCAAGGCCAGCATTTATTGCCCATCCCTAATTGTCCTTGAGAAGGTGGTGGTGAGCCGCCTTCTTAAACTGCTGCAGTCCGTGTGGTGAAGGTACTCCCACAATGCTGTTAGGGAAGGAGTTGCAGGATTTTGATCCAATGCAGATGAAGGAACGGCGATATATTTCCAAGTCAGGATGGTGTGTGACTTGGAGGGGAACTTTCAGGTAATGGTGCTCCCATGCGTCTGCTGCCCTTTTCCTTCTAGGTGGTAGAGGTCACGGGTTTGGGAGGTGCTGTTGAAGAAGCCGTGGCAAGTTGCTGCAGTGCGTCTTGTAGATGGTACACACTGCAGCCACGGTGCGCCGGTGGTGGAGGGAGTGAATGTTGAAGGCGGTGGATGGGGTGCCAATCAAGTGGGCTGTTTTGTCCTGGATGGTGTCGAGCTTCTTGAGTGTTGTTGGAGCTGCTCTCATCCAGGCAAGTGGAGAGCATTCCATTACACTCCTGACTTTTGCCTTGTAGATGGTGGAAAGGCTGTGGGGAATCAGGAGGTGAGACACTCGCCGCAGAATACCCGGCCTCTGACCTGCTCTTGTTGCCACTGTATTATGTGGCTGGTCTAGTAAATTTTCTGGTCATGGTAACCTCCAGGATGTTGATGGTGGGGGATTTAGCGATGGTAATGCCGTTGAATATCAAGGGGAGGTGGTTAGACTCTCGCTTGTTGGAGTTGGTCATTGCCCAGCACTTGTGTGGCGCGTATGTTACTTGTCACTTATCAGCCCAACCTGAATGTCATCCAGTTCTTGCTGCATCCGGGCATAGACTGCTTCATTCCATCATTGGAATGGCTACCCCACCATTGAAGGTAACACAGTCGGGCCGAAACCTGTCACCTCTCTGCACTTTCTAGCAGGGTTTGCTGGGCAGCAATAAGCAATGGGAACCTTTATTGGTGTTGTCCTTCCATAGCCCAGGGTGTTGACCCTAATTGTAGAACTCCTATTAGTTGAGATCCGCTATCTCATCGCAATCTCTGGATGGAATCTCAGCTCTTTTCTGATCCGTACAGCTGAATGCTGGTGTGTGTTCACTAACAAAGACATATTTAATGTGCACCTCCCAAAAGCGAGATACTTAAAGGGGCACTGCTTTCCTAGAAAGGAAATGGGAAAACCCCTTCTCGACAACAGTTAATGGTCACAATGTTTTCAATTGGCATGATCAAGAAATCTATCAAAATAATGAATGGGCTATTCAAAGGATTAGAAAATTTACACTGCAGAAGGAGGCCATTCGGCCCATCGTGTCCATGCTGGCTAACAAAGAGCCACACGACCCTCGGTCAGAAGCCCAGAAGGTTACATATAAACCTATGAACAATGAACAATGGTGGAAAGGTAAAGAGCATCCGGCCCACGTCGCCCTCCCAAACAACTGCGACACCCCATGTATCGCCCATCCCAACCAGAGCCATGCGATCTCCTGGGAGAGGCAAAAAAACAAGTAAAAACCTAGGCCAATTGGGGAAAAAAATCTTGGAAAATTCCTCTCCGGCCCATCCAGGCGATCAAAACTAATCCAGGAGATCACTCTGACCATATAAGATTCCATGATGTGATTCCATATTGTGTCTGCGCCAGCCAACAAGAGGTTATCCAGTCTAATCCCACTTACCAGCTCTAGGTCCGTAACCCTGCAGGATATGACACTTTAAGTGCCCATCCAAACACCTTTTAAATGTGGTGATGGTTTCTGCTTTCACCACTCTTCTGGGCAGTGAATTCCAGACCCCACAACCCTCTGCTTGAAGAAGCTTCCCCTCAAATCCCCTCTAAAACTTCCATCAACCACCTTAAACCAAGACTCCCTTGCAATTGACCCCTCCACCAAGAGAAATAGACCTTTGCTATGCACTATATCCAGGCCCTTCAAATACACATCAATGTGGTCTCCCCTCAGTCTCCTCTATTCCAAGGAGAACAAACCAACCTATCCAATCTGTCCTCATAGCTAAGATTCTCCATTCCAGGCAGCATCCTCTTAAATCTCCTCTGCACCCTCTCCAGTGCAATCACGTCCTTCCTGTAATGCGGTGACCAAAACTGCACGCAGTACTGCAGCTGTGGCCTAACTAGCGTATTATACAATTTAAGCATAACCTCACTGCTCTTGTATTCTATGCCTCGGCCAATAAAGGCAAGTATTCCGTATGCCTTCTTAACCACCTTATCCACCTGGCCTGCTACTTTAAGGGATATGTGGACAAGCACTCCAAGGTCCATTTGGTCATCTACACTTCTAAGTGGCCTACCGCTTAATGTGCATACCCTTTCCTTATTAGCCCTCCCCATGCATTACCTCACACTTCTCTGAATTAAATTCCATTTGCCACTGTTCTGCCCACCTAATCAGTAGATTGATATCCTCCCGCAGTCCATGACTTTCCTTTTCATTATTAACCACACAGCCAATTTTAGTATCATCTGTAAACTTTTTAATAATACCCCATTTATTCAAATCTAGATCATTGATGTATACCACAAAAAGCAAGGGACCCAGTACCGAGCACTGTGGAACTCCACTGGAAACATCCTTCCAGTCACAAAAACATCCATCAACCATTACCCTTTGCTTCGTTCCTCTAAGCCAATTTTGGATCCAACTTGCCAATTTGCCCTGGATCCCATTGACTTTTACCTTTGTGGCCAATCTACCATGTGGGACTTTATCAAAAGCTTTTCTAAAGTCCAAATACACTACATCGTGCGCCCTACCTTCATCGACCCTCCTTGTTACCTTCTCGAAAAATTCAATCAGGTTAGTCAAACACGATCTTCTATTAACAAATCTGTGTTGACAGTCCCTAATTAATCCTTGCCTTTCTAAATGTAGATTTATCCTGTCCTTCAGGATTTTTTCCAATAATTTTCCCACCACTGAGGTTAGGCTGCCAGGCCTGTAATTACTCAGCCTATCTCTTTCTCCCTTCTTAAACAAGGGTACCACATTGGCAGTCCTTCAGTCCTCCGGCAGCATGCCTGAATCCAAAGAGGCCTGGAAAATGATGGTCAAAGCTTCTGCTACTTCCTCTCTTGCTTCACTCAACAGCCTGGGATGCATTTTATCCGGGCCTGGGGATTTATCCACTTTCAAAGCTGCTGAACCCCTCAGTACCTTCTCTTTCACTATGTCTATTTTGTCCCCGATAGCAGTTTCTACATTGCCCCTTTCCTTTGTGAAAACAGATGCAAAGTATTCATTACGAAGCATATTACATAGGATATACAGCATAGAAACAGGCCATTCAGCCCAACCAGTCCATGCCGGCGTTTATGCTCCACTTGAGTCTCTTCCAATCCTTCCTCATCTAACTCTATATCAGCTTAACCCTCTATTCCCTTCTCCCTCATGCTTATCTAGCTTCCCCTTAAATGGACCAACTACTCCATGTGGTAGCAAGTTCCACAATCTCACCACTCTCTGGGTAAAGAAATTTCTTCTGAATTCCTTATTTGATTTCTTGATTGTCTTATATTGATGTCCTCCAGCTTTGCTCTTCCCCACAACTGGAAAACTCTCCCTCTGTGTCTACTCTATCAAAAATGTTCATAATTTTAATGACCACTATTATGTCACCATTCAGCCTTCCTTTTTCAAGAGAAAAAAGCTTCAGCCTATTCATCCTTTCCTGATAAATATAACCTCATAGTTCTGGATCAACCATGTCAATGTTGGTTGCACCTCCTCCATTGCCTCGATCTCCTATAATGACATAACTAAAGCAAACCAAGCACGAGGATTTATTTCTAGAGGTTTATTTCTAGGGTTTATCTATATTGGTATGGGCTTGATGGACCAAATGGCCTTCTTCCATGATGTAACTATTCTATGATTCTATAATCCTTTTTATAATGTGGCAAACAGAACTGCACACAGTGCTGCCAGTGTGGTTTAACCAAAGTTCGATACAGGTTTAGCGTAATATCTTTACTTTTCAGTTCTATCCCTCTACAAATAAACCCTAGTGCTTGGTTTGCTTTTGCTATTGCATTTGTGTCACTACTTTCAGTGATCTTCAAACAAAACAGCTTTGAAAATGCACATGAGTTATCCTTGGGGTCAGAGAGAAATTAATGGTGTCAGCCATGGCTCAGTGGTCACACTCTTGCCTCTAATTCAGCAGGTCGTGGGTTCAAGTCTAGCTCCAGAGATTTGAGCACATAATCTAGGCTGACACTCCAGTACAGCACTGAGGGAGTGCTGCACTGTCTGAGGTGCCGTCTTTCAGATGAGATATTAAACATGTCGGCCCTCTCAGGGAGATATAAAAAATATCATGGCATTATTTTGAAGAAGAGCACGTGGGTTCTTTCCTGGAAAATATTTATCCCTCAACCAAACCAAAATCAGATTATCTGGTCATTATTATGTTGCTGTTTGTGGAAATGTTCTGTGTGCAAGTTGGCTGCTGCGTTTCCTACATTACAACAGTGACTACACTTCAAAAGTAGTTCGTTGGCTGTAAAGTGCTTTCAGGTATCCTGAGATCATGAAGGGCACTATCTCTCTTTGGTTTTGCTCAGTGGATCGATAGGACATGTTAGAGGCGGTGATTCGACAGAATGTATATGGTCCATCGACAGAAATGCTGCATAGCCTTTCCTCATTCCAATGCGTTCTTATGCACTTAACAGTTTTACCATTATCATAAGGATAAATTCTGCGAATACGTCCAGCCACAGAGGAAGCCATTCTCAAAATGACTACTGGTCGGAGATAGAACTACAACAATGCAGCCCTGATTCTCCAATCTGTGCTCCCTATGACTGAAGATCACTGCTGGGATTGCAGAGACAACCCATCGGTGTAACCTGAAGTCCATGTGAGCTCATCGGCTTCCATAACTGGCATAGGAATAAAGAGAGCATGTGGCTCAAGGTGTAGTGTGGGAAGATGTGATTCCAGTTACACAGAGTTAGATAGAATCTACAGCACAGAAACAGGCCAGCATTTATGCTTCACAGGAACCTCCTCCCACCCCTCTTCATCTAACCTTACCTGCATAACAAGGTCCCAGACAAGAGATTAGTGTGCAAAATTAAGGCACATGGTATTGGGGGTAATGTATTGACGTGGATAGAGAACTGGTTGGCAGACAGGAAGCAAAGAGTGGGAATAAACGGATCCTTTTCAGAATGGCAGGAAGTGACTAATGGGGTGCCGCAGGGTTCAGTGCTGGGACCCCAGCTAGTTACAATGTATATTAATGATTTGGACGAAGGAATTGAATGTAATATCTCCAAGTTTGCAGATGACACTAAGCTGGGTGGCAGTGCGAGCTGCGAGGAGGATGCTAGGAGGCTGCAGGGTGACGTGGACAGGTTAGGTGAATGGGCAAATGCATGGCAGATGCAGTATAATGTGGATAAGTGTGAGGTTATCCACTTTGGTGGCAAAAACAGGAAGGCAGATTATTATCTGAATGGTGACAGATTAGTAAAAGGGGAGGTGCAACGAGACCTGGGTGTCATGGTACATCAGCCATTGAAGGTAGGCATGCAGGTACAGCAGGCAGTAAAGAAAACAAATGGCATGCTGGCCTTCACAGCGAGGGGATTTGGGTATTGGAGCAGGGAGGTCTTATTGCAGTTGTACAGGGCCTTGGTGAGACCACACCTTGAATATTGTGTACAGGTTTGGTCTCCTAATCTGAGGAAGGGACATTCTTGCTATTGAGCGAGTACAGCGAAGATTCACCAGACTGATTCCCGGGATGGCAGAACTGACATGTGAAGAAAGACTGGATCGAATAGGCTTATATTCACTGGAATTTAGAAGGATGAGAGGGGATCTCATAGAAACATATAAAATTCTGACGGGATTGGACAGGTTAGATGCAGGAAGAATGTTCCCGATGTTGGGGAAGTCCAGAACCAGGGGTCACAGTCTAAGGATAAAGGGTAAGCCATTTAGGACCGAGATGAGGAGGAACTTTTTCACTCAGAGAGTGGTGAACCTGTGGAATTCTCTACCACAGAAAGTTGTTGAGGCCAGTTCATTAGATATATTCAAAAGGGAGTTAGATGTGACCCTTCGAGCTAAAGGGATCAAGGGGTATGGATAGAAAGCAGGAATGGGGTACTGAAGTTGCATGATCAGTCATGATTATATTGAATGGCGGTGCAGGCTCGAAGGGCTGAATGGCCTACTCCTGCACCTATTTTCTATGTTTCTATAATATAAAAATAGATAGCAAGAGTTTCTATAGGTATATAAAAAGGAAAAGAGTGGCTAAAGTAAATGTTGGTTCCTTTGAGGACGAGACCGGGGAATTAGTAATGTGGAACATGGAGATGGCAGAAACTCTGAACAAATATTTGTATCAGTCTTTACGGTAGAGAACACTAACAATATTCCGACAATGGATCGTCTAGGGGCTATAGGGGGGGGAGCAACTTAACACAATCACAATCACTAAGGAGGTGGTACTCAGTAAGATAATGGGACTAAAGGCAGATAAATGCCCTGAACCTGATGGCTTGCATCCTAGGGTCTTAAGGGAAGTAGTGGCAGAGATTGTGGATGTATTGGTTGTAATTTACCAAAATTGCCTGGATTCTGGGTAGGTCCCAGCAGATTGGAAAATTGCAAATGTAACAACCCTATTTAAAAAAGTAAGCAGACAAAAAACAGGAAACTATAGACTAGTTATCCTAACATCTGTGGTTGGGAAAATGTTGGAGTCCATTATTTAAGAAGCAGTAGCAGGACATTTGGAAAAGCAAAGTTCGATCAGGCAGAGTCAGCATGGATTTATGAAGGGGAAGTCATGTTTGACAAGTTTGCTGGAGTTCTTTGAGGATGTAATGAACAGGGTGGATAAAGGGGAACCAATAGATGTAGTGTATTTGGACTTCCAGAAGGCATTTGACAAGGTGCCACATAAAAGGTTATTGCACAAGATAAAAGTTCACGGGGTTGGGGGTAATATATTAGCATGGATAGAGGATTGGCTAACTAACAGAGAACAGAGAGTTGGGATAAATGGTTCATTCTCGGGTTGGCAACCAGTAACTAGTGGGGTGCCACAGGGATCAGTGCTGGGACCCCAACTATTTACAATCTATATTCATGACTTGGAAGAAGGGACTGAGTATAACGTTGCCAAGTTTGCTGATGATACAAAGATGAGAGGAAAAGCAATGTGTGAGGAGGAAAGAAAAAAACCTGAAAAAGGACATAGACAGGCTAAGTGAGTGGGCAAAAATTTGGCAGATGGAGTATAATGTCGGAAAGTGTGAGGTCATGCACTTTGACAGAAAAAAATCAAACAGCAAGTTATTATTTAAATGGAGAAAGATTTGCAAAGTGCCACAGTACAGCGGGACCTGGGGGTACTTGTGCATGAAACACAAAAGGATAATATGTAGGTACAGTAAGTGATCAGGAAGGCCAATGGTATCTTAGCCTTTATTGCAAAGGGGATGGAGAATAAAAGCAGGGAAGTCTTACTATATAAGGTGTTGGTGAGGCCACACCTGGAATACTGCGTGCAGTTTTGGTTTCCATATTTACGAAAGGATATACTTGCTTTGGAGGCAGTTCAGAGAAGGTTTATGAGGTTGATGCCAGGGATGAGGGGGTTGACTTATGAGGAAAGGTTGAGTAGGTTGGCACTCTACTCATTGGAATTCAGAAGAATGAGAAGTGATCTTATCGAAATATATAAGATGATGAGGGGGCTTGACAAGGTTAATGCAGAGAGGAAGTTTCCACTGATGGGGGAGACTAGAACTAGAGAGGCATAATCTTAGAATAAGAGGCCGCCCATTTAAAACTGAGTTGAGGAGAAATTTCTTCTCTAAGAGGGTTGTAAATCTGTGGAATTCGCTGCCTCAGAGAGCTGTGGAAGCTGGGACATTGAATAAATTTAAGACAGAGATCGACAGTTTCCTAACTGAGAAGGGGATAAGGGGTTATGTGGAGCAGGCAGGGAAGTGGACCTGAGTCCATGATCGGATCAGCCATGATCTTATTGAATGGCGGAGCAGGCTCGAGGGGCCATATGGCCTACTCCTGCTACTACTTCTTATGTTCTTATAGCCTCCTATTTCTTTCTCCCTCATGTACTTATCTGGCTTCCCCTTAAATGAATCAACTTCCCCTTTAATGCATCAATTCATGGGACAGTGGCATCTGTACTGGGACAGGAAGGAGCTGTACTGCTGGGACGGGCTGCAGCTGACCCCAGCTGGGACAAGGTCCTAGCAGAAGTGACAAATAGGCATGTAGAAAGGAGCCTAAACTAATAAAGGGGGCAGAGGATTCAGGTTGATATAATAGCAACCTAAAGATTAGATAAAGAAAGAGAGAAAAGGGCAGAGTACAGAATCAAATAAAGATAACAGAAATACTCAGTGAGCGGAAAAGATTATAGGAAGTACGAATAAAATACTTGCTAGAAATAAGGCAAGCGTAATGGAAAATAAAGGCATCCTAAATTGTCTGTATAGCAACGTACAGAGCATTCGCAATACAACAGGAGAATAGAAAGCGACACTTATGAGTTAGGAAATAGATGTAATCGGAATGATAGAAACATGGTTGCAGACAGAACATGATTGGCAGTTAAATATTGCAGGCTATAATATTCCTTCTTTTGGTTGGTACGGCAACTCATCAGGGAGCTGCCTGCCAGAGCGACGATGTTCTGATTAGTGTGAGCTGATCTGGCTGTGAGCTATAAGGAAGCTGCATGAGATTGAAAAGGGAAATCTTTTAAAAAAAACACTGTTTGGAATGAGCAAAAGAAAATCAGTGATGGAGGGAGAGGCTCGTTATTCTAATGGATGGAAGTCATACATTGTGTCTAGCTTGACAGAGAAGAAAATTAGTAAAAATGAGAAAGTTGAATCCCATTCGTACAAATGCATGTTTTTAATTTTAAAAAGCTAATAATTGACATCAATATGCAAAGAGTGATTAGAATTTTACATTGGTATAGACACACTCCTCGGTTTATTTTGTATATTTTAGAAAGGCTTATAATGCCACCACCAATGTCCTCATCTTAAAGAATGTCTAATGTTCGTATCGCACCTGTCTTTGTCAAGCTCCAACGGTTCCCTATGACCTAGTGAATTAACTTTCTTGCTTTCAAATCCCTCCATGTTCTCAGCCCACCACACCACAGATTTGCCCTTCAACTGTATCGGCCCACTCTTCTGATCTGCATGTATTTGTTTCATAGGTTCTTTGCTGAAGAATTCATAGCAACACATTGCTATTAAGAAGTAGTTGGTTTATTAGCAAAGGTTTAACAATCACATGACACATTACCAGTTCATCCACCAGGCTCATAACCACCTGCCTCATCGTGGATCCCCTGCATCCAACTGGCTGGGGTTTTATTGAGTCTTGTGAACATCACGTGACTGGCTAAGCCACTCACAACTCAACAGCTCTACAACTATTTTAGTTGCATCCGTAAATCTGTAAATCAATTGCCCCTTTCTTAAAGGGGTAAATTAGATGGCAATCTTTAATATAAGTGCCCCCTTATTAAAAGGGGGGCAGTAAAACCGACACGTAAAAAAATTACATTTTGGCCATCAATTTAAATTTAAATTTGGTTGCCGGGGGTGATGATGCACTCCAGTTCCTCCGGCGCCCGCCTCTCGCGGAAGGCCGCGAGCGTACCGCTGAACACTGCGTGCTCCATCTCCAGGGACACCCTGACTCGGATGTAACCGCGGAAGAGAGGCAGGCAGTCGGGCTGAATGACCCCCTCGACCGCCCGCTGCCTGGACTGGTTGATGGCCCCCTTGACTATGCCCAGAAACAGTCCTACAAGGAGGCCTTCCAACCTGCCCGCTCCCCTCCGCACAGGGTGCCCAAAGATCAGGAGTGTGCGACTGAAGTGCAACCAGAATTTGAGGAGTAGGCCCTTCAAATCATGGAACAGGGACTGCAACCTCACACACTGTACATACACATGGAACACGGACTCCTCTAGACCACAGAAATTACAGGCAGCTTGGGAGCCCGTGAACCAACTTAAAAACTTATTGCACGGGACTGCTCCATGCAACACGAGCCAGGCTAAGTCCCCAATAAATAGAGGGAGGACTCCCACGTAGAGAGCACTCCATTGGGGAACACCGCCTCCTCCGGACGTCAAGATGGATCGCCATGGATTGTCCGGACGGCAGACGAGGATCGCAACGTGGAGAGTGTGCAAGTCAACAGCTCTACAACTATTTTGTTGTATACTTTAATCAAATGACCCCTGAATAAAGGGGGGGTCACACTCCAAAACCTTTTCAAGTGCCCCTTGTGTTTTTTTTCTTCTGAGGGCCCAAAACACAAATTATACGTGCCCCCTAGCTAAAAGGGGGCGGGGCGGAGAGCGGGACACTAAAACCGACAAACTTAAACAAATTAACCTTTAGACAAGTGGTTCAAATTAAAATTTGGTTGCCGGGGGTCATGATGCACTCCAGTTCCTCCGGTGCCCACTACTCGTGGAAGGCCACGAGCGTATCAGTGAACACCGCGTGCTCCATCTCCAAGGAAACGCTGGCTCGGATGTAACCGCGGAAGAGAGGCAGGCAGTCAAGGCTGAACGACCCCCTCGACCACCCACTGCCTGGACCGGTTGATGGCACCCTTGGCCGTGCCCAGAAGCAGTCCTACGAGGAGGCCTTCACCCCTCTGCACAGGGTGCCCAAAGATCTGGAGTGTGGGACTGAAATGCAACCAGAATTTGAAGAGCAGCCCCTTCAAAGAATGGAATAGGGGCTGCAACCTCGCACATTCGATAAAAACATGGAACATGGACTGTTCCAGACCGCAGAAATTGCAGGTGGCCTGGGAGCCCGTGAACCGACTTAAAAACTTATTGCACAGGACTGCTCCGTGCAACACCCTCCAGGCCAAGTCCCCAATAAATAGAGGGAGGGTTCCTGCGTAGAGAACACTCCACTGGGGACTGCCGCCTCCTCTGGACGGCAAGATGGTGCGCCATGGCGTGTCCAGACGACAAACCAGGATGGCAACGTGGATAGTGTGCAAGTTAACAGCTCTGCAAACCTGTGAGCATACTCACAGGTGCATACATTGCATGATCCAACTCTGGAAACATAGGAATTCTTTAAAAAAAAAAAATCATTCTTGGGATGTGGGCTTCGCTGACAAGAGCGGCATTTATTGTGCATCCCAAATTGCCCTTGAGAAAGTAGTGGTGAGCAGCCTTCTTGAACTGCTGCATTCCGTGTGGTGAACGTAAAGTGACTTTGTTTCAACTGGGTGGCTTGCTAGGCCATTTCAGAGGGAAGTTAAGAGTCAGCCACGTTGCTGTGGGCCTGGAGTCACATGTAGGCCAGACCAGGTAAAGGCAGCAAATTTCCATCCCTAAAGGACATTAGTGAACCAGATGGGTTTTTACGACAATCCGGTAGTTTCATGGTCATTACTGATACTAATATATTCCAGATTTATTTACTTAAATACATTTAAATTCTCCAGCTGCTGTGATGGGATGTGAACTCACGTCTGTGGATCATTAGTCCAGGTCTCTGGATTACTAGTCCAATAACATAACCGCTATCCTACCGTTCCCAGCCCCTTGATCCTGTTTCGCCATTCAATCAGATCACGACTGATCTGTATCTTAACTTTACCTATCTGCCTTGGTTCTGTAATCCTTCATATTTTGCCCTACAAAAATCTGTCAAAAATCTGAGGAGGGAGATGAGCAGAATTGTTTTTACGCAGCAAGTTATTGTGATCTGGAATGCACGACCTGAAAGTGTGGTGGAAGCAGATTCAGTCATAACTTTCAAAAGGGAACTGGATAACTACTTGAAAAGGAAACAGTTGCAGGACTATAGGGTAAGAGCAAGGGTTGTGGGACTAATTGGATAGCTCTTTCACAGGCATGAAGGACTGAAGGGACTCCTTCTGTGCTGTTAGGTTTGTTGCACTGTTAAACTATTCTCAGTCTATCTCAACAGTAGACTTCAAATCCCATCTGCAACTGACCATGCGTACATCACAATATAGCAACATGAACAAAGGCCATTCGGCCCATTCAGTCCATGTTGGTGTTTATCTCCCACATGACCAGCAGTCCAAATCCCATGTCCCCACTCTGTTTCCATATCCCTTCATCCCTGTTTTGTTATCTGAGTACATTTGACTCGAATGGATTACAAAAAGGCAAACCTTAATGGTTTGGCACAGTGGCAACTGAAATCACAATATGCGCAGTGCTGTTTCTATAAAAGGACTGATTAAAGTTGACTCGAGATGTGCATAACGATCAGAGGCTGGAGCACACTCTGTGTTTGCTGCAGAGATACAGTTTCAAAAATAATTAACTCTGAAATGATCATAACACCACGATTGAAATAATGGCCTTTATATTAACCACTCTCCACTCCTGTCCCCAGGACGGGCGGGAGAGGGTCGGGGGTCGGGGGGAAGGGGTTAAAGTATTTTAAACAGGATAAACCTGCATCCCCTAACCCACCACGTAAGCACCTCCTGCCATTTTCACAGCGGCGGGTTAATATATTTAAATTGGGTTCCCACTGTGGAAGCAGTTGCCAGGTGGGTTTACCAGGGCTTGGGTTTCCCGGCAGTGCTGCAATGGAGGTGGGAGCGGCCAGCTCAAGAAGGTAAGTGCTTATTACAGCACTCCTTGTGGGCCAGGAGGTGCCTTCAGCCTCCCGCCAGCCAATCATGGCCACTCTCTCCCCCACTGCCGCGACTACAGACCTCTCTCCCGATTCTGCCCCACCGCCCCCCATCCACCCAGCCAGCAAAATCTCAATCTCAAGCCTTCCCCACTCCTTATTTTTTTTTAAAATTTGTTCCGGGATGTGAGCATCGCTGACAAGGCCAGCATTCATTGCCCATCCTTAATTGCTCTTGAGAAGGTGCTGGTGAGCCGCCTTCTTCAACCGCTGCAGTCCGTGTGGTGAAGGTAAAGTGACTTTGTTGTAGCGGTTTGGTACAACTGATTGGCTTGCTAGGACATTTCAGTGAGCATTTAAGAGTCAACCTTAGTGCTGTTAGTCAACTGTAGTGATGTTAGGGAGGGAGTTCCAGGATTTTGACCCAGCGATGATGAAGGAACGGCAATATATTTCCAAGTCAGGATGGTGTGTGACTTGGAGGGGAACGTGGAGGTGATGATGATCCCATGCACCTGCTGCCCTTGTCCTTCTAGGAGGGAGAGTCTGTGAATTTGGGAGGAGCTGTCGAAGAAACCTTGGTGAGTTGCTGCAGTGCATTTTGTAGATGGTACACGCTGCAGCCACAGTGTGCTGGTGGTGGAGGGAGTGACTGTTTAAGGTGGTGGATGGGGTGCCAATCAAGCAGACTGCATTGTCCTGGATGGTGTTGAGCTTTTTGAGTGTTGTTGGAGCTGCACTTATCCAGGCAAGTGGAGAGTATTCCATCACACTCCTGACTTGTGCCTTGTAGATGGTGGGAAAGGCTTTGGGGAGTCAGGAGGTGAGACACTCGCCGCGGAATACCCAGCCTCTGACCTGCTCCTGTTGGCACAGTATTTCTGTGATTGCTGGGTGCCATCTCCAGGGGTCACGGCTAAGGGATCCTGCGGCTGGTTTTCCTGCCCGGCTGCCAAGCTGTTTCGCTGCCGGGCACGAAATGGAAAAAAAAAATCATAATGAGGTACTGCTGTTAAATGTGGCAGGACATCTGTGTCCCAGGCCTCAACGCGTTCCCTAGGCAATTTCGCCCTCCCGCACACCCTCCTTACCTCCCTGTAAACATCGAGGCCAACGTATTTGGCCAGAAGTCAAAAGCACAGAGAAAGCACTTAAATGTGCACTGTTTTGCCAGCTAATAATGCGCCTGTCCCTAATCTGCCATCAGAATCAATGAATGTCACTTCAGTGAATGATTATAAATCTGAGTACCGTGAAAGCAATTTTTTTCAAAAATATTTTTGCAAACCGACATACATTAAAGTGAAGAATAGTCGCTCAACTTGCTGATCTATCCTGACGATACAAAAATCTTGCATCTGGCACATTTATCGCACCTCATGGTGTTACACCTGAAGCAATCATACTTGCGCTTGATTGGCTAAGTTGTCATATTCGTAAAACAGCATCAATTCGCAACTGGGCAATCTCTCAACAACATAGTGTCAGAAAAAGAACGCAACAGCCTGCCATTATCTGGTGGTTTCTGCCACATTCGTAAACTGACCTCTCTGGAGGTGTCAGGCATGGCTCAGCGATGGCTCTCAATCAGAAGGTCATAGGTTCGAGTCCCACTCCGGAGATTTGAGGACAAAATCTCGGCTGACACTCCCAGTGCAGTACTGAGCGAGTGCTGCACTGTCGGAGGTGCCGTCTTTTGGACGAGACGTTAAACCAAGGCCCCGCCGGCCCATTCAAGTGGATGTAAAATTCCCACTGCCACTATTTCGAAGAAGAGCAGGCGAGTTCTCCTGGCCATTATTTATCCCACAGCTAACATTATTAAAAGAGATTATCTGGTCATTAGCATGTTGTTAGTTTAGAATGTTGCTGTGCACACATTGGCTGCCCTGTTTCCTACAGAACAACAGCGACTACTCTTCAAAAGTTACTTCATTGGCTGTAAAGCACTTTGGAACATCCTGAGGTTGTAATCGATAAAGGGTGCGTCTTTCTTTTTCTTTTCTGACCTCTCCCAACGGGAGGAAGTGGGAACTTACATGCATCTGCTGACAAAAATTATGATTATTTAATTGACCTCAAAATGCGCTATTTTAGAGCATTTCCCCAAAGACCTAGGGGTTGAAATTGCTCCGCGCACCATCCGTGGCGGAAACCTTTTCATGCCCGGGACTTTTGCCGCCCGGGCCAGAAGTCCCGACCGCTGGTATGGAATTGGACTTTGTGCCCCTCAAACTAGGTGGAGCACTTTGCGTTAAAGGCGGGTGGGGGGCCACTGCACACTCTGCAGGGCCCTAGGTGGCCGCCATTGGGCCACCAGGGATGTGCTCGAACACGCCAGCGCCCCGGCAACCAAACAAGAAGCTGCCGGTGACACCGAGCAGCAGCAGCAAGATTTTCTCGGTGATATTATGCGTTCGGGAAGGGGGGGGGAGAGGTGACATTGGCGATGTGCGCTCTGATGACGCACAGGATGGACTGGCAGCAGCAGAGCGGTTGTGGGGGGAGCGGGTCACCGCCGGGATCCCGCAGGAGGGCAATTTTCAAAATGGCAGCCATCCCACTCCGTAGCCGCGCCGACGGCAAGACACAAAAACCATGCCAAAAATTGCTGGTCACGGGAATATGGGAAGGGAGGACCTTGAGACAATCACTATCACCAGGGGGGTAGTGCTGGACAGGCTAATGGGACTCAAGGTAGACAAGTCCCCTGGTCCTGATGAAATGCATCCCAGGGTATTAAAAGAGATGGTGGAAGTTATAGCAGATGCATTCGCTATAATCTACCAAAATTCTCTGGACTCTGGGGAGGTACCAGCGGATTGGAAAGCAGCTAATGTAACACCTCTGTTTAAAAAAGGGGGCAGACAAAAGGCAGGTAACTACAGGCTGGTTAGTTTAACATCTGTAGTGGGGAAAATGCTTGAGGCTATCATTAAGGAAGAAATAGCGGGACATCTAGATAGGAATAGTGCAATCAAGCAGACGCAACATGGATTCATGAAGGGGAAATCATGTTTAACTAATTTATTGGAATTCTTTGAGGATATAAAGAGCATGGTGGATAGAGGTGTACCAATGGATGTGATGTATTTAGATTTCTAAAAGGCATTCGATAAGGTGCCACACAAAAGGTTACTGCAGAAGATAAAGGTGCGCGGAGTCAGTGGAAATGTATTAGCATGGATCGAGAATTGGCTGGCTAACAGAAAGCAGAGAGTCGGATAAATGGGTCCTTTTCGGGTTGGAAATCAGTGGTTAGTGGTGTGCCACAGGGATCGGTGCTGGGACCACAACTGTTTATAATATACATAGATGACCTGGAAAAGGGGACAGAGTGTAGTGTAACAAAATTTGCAGATGACACAAAGATTAGTGGGAAAGCGGGTTGTGTAGAGGACACAGAGAGGCTGCAAAGAGATTTAGATAGGTTAAACGAATGGGCTAAAGTTTGGCAGATGGAATACAATGTCGGAAAATGTGAGGTCATCCACCTTGGAAAAAAAAACAGTAAAAGGGAATATTATTTGAATGGGGAGAAATTACAACATGCTGTGGTGCAGATGGACCTGGGGGTCCTTGTGCATGAATCCCAAAAAGTTAGTTTGCAGGTGCAGCAGATAATCAGGAAGGCGAATGGAATGTTGGCCTTCATTGCGAGAGGGATGGAATACAAAAGCAGGGAGGTCCTGCTTCAACTGTACAGGGTATTGGTGAGGCCACACCTGGAGTACTGCATGCAGTTTTGGTCACCTTACTTAAGGAAGGATATACTAGCCTTGGAGGGGGTACAGAGACGATTCACTCGGCTGATTCCGGAGATGAGGGGGTTACCTTATGATGACAGATTGAGTAGGCTGGGTCTTTACTCGTTGGAGTTCAGAAGGATGAGGGGTGATCTTATAGAAACATTTAAAATAATGAAAGGGATAGACACGATAAAGGCAGAGAGGTTGTTTCCACTTGTCGGGGAGACTAGAACTAGGGGGCACAGCCTCAAAATATGGGAGAGCCAATTTAAAACCGAGTTGAGAAGGAATTTCTTCTCCCAGAGGGTTGTGAATCTGTGGAATTCTCTGCCCAAAGAAGCAGTTGAGGTTAGCTCATTGAATGTATTCAAGTCACAGATGGATAGATTTTTAACCAATAAGGGAATTAAGGGTTACGGGGAGAGGGCGGGTAAGTGGAGCTGAGTCCACGGCCAGATCAGCCATGATCTTTTTGAATGGCGGAGCAGGCTCGAGGGGCTAGATGGCCTACTCCTGTTCCTAATTCTTATGTTCTTATGTAACAGGCTTTAAGCAAAAGGGGCAATTTCGGCCCCATAAGCCATTGTTAAACACAACTCAGTCACAGCAGCAGGCATCTCACATCAAGGCCGTCCCTCTGCAAAACAACAACTTGCATTTAAATAGTGCCTTTAATAGAGTAAACATCCCAGGCCTATCACAGGAGTGTTATGCAACAATTCGACACTGAGCTGCATGAGCCCATAGTTGCTCAGGTAACCAAAAGCTTGTTCTAAGAGATACGTTTTAAGAGTCTTAAGGGAGTAGAAAGAAAGCAAGCAAAAAATAAATTAATTTTATATAACGCTTTTCACAACCTCAGGATGTCGCAAAGTGCTTTACAGCCAATGAAGTACTTTTGAAGTGTAGTCACTGTTGTAATGTAAGAAACATGGCAACCAATTGTGCACAGCAAGCTCCCACTAACAGCAATGTGATAATGACCAGATAATCTATTTTGTGACGCTGTTTCAGGGATAAATATTGACCAGGACACTGGGGATAACTTCCCTGCTCTTCTTTGAAATAGTGCAATGGGATCTTTCACATCCACCTGAGAGAGCAGAAAGGGCCTCAGTTTAATGTTTCATCCGAAAGATGGCACCTCTGATGAGTGCAGCAGTCACAACTGCACTGGAGTGACAGCCTAGATTTTGGTGGTCAAGTCACATGGAGTTCAATTTAACCCACAACCTTCTGCCTCAGAAGTGAGAGTGCTACCAACTGATCCATGGCTGTCAGAAGAGAGGCAGAGAGGTTTACAGAGGGAATTCCAGAGCTTAGGGCCTCGGCTGCTGAAGGCATCGCCGCCAATGGTGAAACGATAAAAATCGGGGGTTGTGCAAGAGGCCAGGATTGTAGGAGCACAGAGATCTCAGAGGATTTTAGGGCTCGAGGAGGTTACGGAGAAAAGGAAGGATGAGGCTATGGTGGATTTTGAAAACAACTATGAGAATTTTAAATCGAGGCATTGCCGGACCGGGAGCCAATGAAGGTCAGCGTGCACAGGGGTAATGGGTCTGCTGGACTTGGTGTGAGTTAGGACACCAGCAGCAGAGTTTTGGATGACCTCAAGTTTATGAAGTGTACAAGATGGGAGGCCAGTCAGGAGAACATTGAAACAGTAAAGTCTTGAGGTAACAGGCATGGATGAGGGTTTCAGCAGCAGATGAGCTGAGACAGGGGGGGAGACAGGCAATGTTATGGAGGTGGATGTAGGCGGTCTTCGTGATGGAGCATGTCATGTATGTAGACCATGTATACTAACTGTATAGTCACATAAGGGGTGCCAACAGAGGGCACTGTGGTGGGACACCTGAGGGTCACCTGCACAGGTGTGCAGGGCCCTGTATAAAAGGCTTCCCACCATGCTTGTGCCTCACTCTGGAGTTACAATAAATGGGACTAAGGTTACAACAGCTCAAATACAATACGAGGCCTTGTGGAGTCATTCATAAGAGTATCAAAGACATAACAGAGCAGATATGTAGTTGGAAACTCATCTCACGGTCAAATAGGATGGCAAGGTTGCAAACGGTCTGCTTCAGTCTCAGACAGGGGCCAGCGAGAGCGATGGAGTAGATGGACAGGGAACAGAGTTTCTGGCGAGGACCAAAGACAATCATTTCAGTCATCCCAATATTTAGTTGGAGGACATTTCTGATCATCTCGGACAGGATGTCGGACAAGCAGCATGACAAGTCAGACAGAGTTGAGGGGTCGAAAGATGTAGTGGTGAGGTAGGTGGGAGGGCGGGTGGGTGTCGTCACTGTATATGTGGAACCTGACATTGTGTTTTCAGATAATATTGCCAAGGGATAGCATGTAGATGAGAAATAGGAGGATTGGAAGGGGGATGGGGGGCAAGGGACTCCAGAGGTAATGGTGTGGAGCAGGAAGAGAAGCCATTGCAGTTGATTCTGTGGTTACAACTGGATAGGTAAGCATGGAACCCCAGGTGGGGGCAGTCTAGCTGCATGGTGGCAGAGAGGCGTTGGAGGAAGATGGTGTGGTCAAAGGCAGCAAACGGGTTGAGAAGGTTGAGGAGGGATAGTTTACCATGGTCACAGGTCATTTGTGACTTTGATAAGGGCTGTTTCGACACTTTGACAGGGGCAGAAACCTGATTGAAGGGATTCAAACATGGAGTTGCAGAAAGATGGGCACGCATTTGAGAGGCAACAACACATTCAAGGGCTTTGGAGAGGAAAGAGAGGTTGGAGATAGGGTGGTAGCTTGCAAGGACAGAGGGGTCAAGTGTTGGTTTATTGAGGAGAGGGGTGATGATAACGGCAGATTGGAAGGAGAGGGGGGAACAGTACCTGAAGAGAGAACCGTTAACAACATTAACGAACACCTACTAAAGAGAGGGTTATCATGATGTAATTGCTCTCCTCATTACTGTGTAACAATACTTTGGATAATGCAATGCGGCCTCTGACTTAACGGTGAACAATCTCACTGAATTCTGCTAGCTTTCTTTCAAAAAAAAGAACCAGATAATGTAACCCAGAATTGGCTTTTCACCAAGGAAAAGCAAATCAATCGTCAAATTCATTCAGGGCAAACCTTATATGTCCAACAGGAAGATGCTTGTTTCTATCTACTATTTACAATTAGAGTTCAAAACAATTCATGTATATTCAACACTACGTGCTTTGTTGACTGGCGCATTAAACATTTTTAATTCAATTTTTAATCTACTCTGACATCTAATTTCCCCTAATAAATTTCTCAATGTTTCTGTTTGAAAATAGTTCTTCAAGAAGAAGTTACTGGTGAGCCATGTGTTATTATTACATTTAACCAACCAATCTTACATTCAGCAATATGTGTTCCACTGATGAAGATGTTATAGAGTCGTATCATCATGCAGTACAGAATGAGGACATTCAGCTCATAAGAACATCAGAAATAGGAGGAGGAATAGGCTATTTGGCCCGTCGAGCCTGCTCAGCCATTTAACACAATCATGGCTGATCTGATCTCGGGCTCAACTCCACTTCCCTGCCACTCACCATAACCCTTCACTCCCTTATCATTCAAAAATCTGTCTATCTCCACCTTAAATATCTTCAATGACCCAGCCTCTAAAAGAAGAAATTCCTCCTCATTTCAGTTCTAAATTGGCAACCCCTTATTCTTAAACTATGCCCCCTAGTTCTAGATTCCCCCACGAGAGGAAACATCCTCTCTGCATCTACCTTGTCGAGCTCCCTCAGTATCTTATATGTTTCAATAAGATCCCCTCTCATTCTTCTAAACTCCAATTATCGGCCCAAACTGCTCATTCTTTCTGCATAAGTCAACCCTTTCATCTCAGGAATCAACCGAGTGAACTTCTCTGAACACCCTCCAATGCAAGTATATCCCTCTTTAAATAACGAGACAAAAACTGTACACAATACTCGAGGTGTGGTTTCACCAATAGCCTGTTCAGTTGTAGGAGGACTTCTCTGCTTTTATACTCTATCTCCTTTGCAATAAAGGCCAACACTCCATTTGCCTTCCTGAGTAATTGCTGTACCTGCATACTAACTTTTTGTGTTTCATGGACAAGGATCCCTAGGTCCCTCTGTACTAAAGCATTGTGTAATTTTTCTCCATTTAAATAATAATTTGCTTTTTTATTTTTCCTGCCAAAGTGGATGACCTCATACTTTCCCACATTATACGCCATCTGCCGAATTTATGTCCACTCACCTAGCCTGTTTATATCCCTGTGCAGATTATTTGTGTCCTCCTCACAACTTGCTTTCCCACACATCTTTGTATCATCAGCAAACTTGGCTACATTACACTCAGTCCCTTCATCCACATCATTAATATAGTTTGTAAATAGTTGAGGCCCCAGCACTGATCTCTGTGGCACGCTGCTAGTTACCATTTGCCAACCGGAAAATGACCCATTTAACCCGATTCTCTGTTTTCTGTTAGTTAGCCAATCCTCTATCCATGCTAATATATTACCCCCAACCCCATGAGCTCTTATCTTGTATAGTAACCTTTTATTTGGCACCTTATCAAATGCCTTCTGGAAATCCAAATACACCACATCCACTGGTTCCCCATTATCCACCCTGCTCGTTCAATCCTCAAAGAACTCCAGCAAATTTGTCAAACATGATTTCCCTTTCATCAAACCATGCTGACCCTGCTTGACAGCATTATGATATTCCAAATGTCCTGCTACTGCTTCCTTAATAATGGACTCCTACATTTTCCCAACCACAGATGTTAGGCTAACTGGTCTATAGTTTCCTGCTTTCTGTCTGCCTCCTTTTTTAAATAGGGGCGTTACATTTGCAGTTTTCCAATCTGCTGGGACCTCTCCAGACTCCTGTGAATTTTGGTAGATTGCAACCAATGCATCCACTATCTCTGTAGCCACTTCTTTTACAACCCTAGAATGCAGGTTATCAAGTCGAGGGGACTTGTCCACTTTTAGCCCCAATGGGGTAGAAATCCCGACCTGCCCGGGTCTGTATGGAGTGCGTACGGACCCGTAAGGCATTGCCAAAGCTTGATTTCAGTCCGCGATGCGCACGCGATGAAAACAAGCTTTTCCGAACTGTCAAGCTTTGGCTTGACAGATCCTCTGTATCCCCATAGCCAGGATAATCACGTGGGCACGATTGCAGTATTTGCCCATAGCCTACTTTTACCAGCATATGAAAACATACAAAACATATAAAATAAAATTTAAATGTTTTAATGTTTAGGATCTATCCTTAGCCCCCTCCTAGTTCTCATCTATATGTTGCCTCTTGGCAACATCATCCGGAAACACAGTGGCAGTTTCCACATGTACATTGATGACACCCAGCTCTACCTCACTACCACTTCTCTCGACCCCTCCACAGTCGCAAAATTGTCAGACTGCTTATCCGACATCCAGTTCTGGATGAGCAGAAATTTTCTTCAATTGAATATTGGGAAGACTGAAGCCATTCTTTTCGGTCTTTGCCACAAACTCCGTTCCCTAGCCATTGACTCCATTCCTCTCCTCAACTTCTATCTGAGACTGAACCACACTGTTCGCAACCGTGGTGTCACATTTGACCCTGAAATGAGCTTTCATCCACATATCCGCAGCATAACTACGACTGCCTATTCCACCTCCCTAACATCTCTCGCCTCCGCCCTTGCCTCAGCTAATCTGCTGCTGCTGCTGAAGTCATCATCCATGCCTTTGTTACCTCTAGACTTGACTGTTCCAATGCACTCCTGACTGGCTTCCCACATACTACCCTACCTAAACTAGAGGTGATCGGCTACCCATGTCCTAACTCGCACCAAGTCCCACTCACCCATCACCCCTGTGCTCGCTGACCTTCATTGGCTCCAGCAAAGCAATGCCTCGATTGCAAAATTCTCATCCTTATTTTCAAATCCCTCCTTGGCCTTGCCCATCCCTATCTCTGTAATCTCCTCCAGCCCCACAAGCCCCCAAGCTGTCTGCACTCTCCTAATTCTGCCCTCTTAAGCATCCCTGATTATAATCACTCAGCCATTGGTGGCCGTGCCTTCTGTTGCCTCGGCACCAAGCTCTGGAACTCCCTGCCTAAACCTCTGCGCTTCTCTAACTCTCTTTCCTCCTTCAAGACGATCCTTAAAACCTACCTCACCTGCGCTAATTTCTACTTATACGGCTCGGTCTCAAATTTTTATCTCACGATACTCTTGTGAAGCGCCTTGAGATGTTTCACTATGTTAAAGGCGCTATATAAATACAAGTTGTTTTTGTTGTTATCCCTGCAAAACTTTCTCGTTCAAATATTTATCCAATTCCCTTTGAAAGTTACAATTGAATCTTTCAGGCAGTGCATTCTCGATCACAACAATTTGCTGCGTAAAGCAAAATTCTCATTTCGAGAGAGAGATTGATTTCTTAATAATGAGTGCCCTGAATTAACTGAACAACTGACTTGCTTTTTCTCTGGCGATCTGCCAAAAGGCAGCTCTACGATCTCTTCCTGGCTTGTTTCAAAAAGAAAATAAGGCACTATCTTCAAGCAGGTACATCAGTGACAGTAGATGAAAGAGCGAGCAGGGCTGGTCACATGGAACGATTCACCTGGTTTGAACAGAAGGAAGAAATGCACAAGAGACTCTCCAGCTGAAAATTTAATAAGGCTTGAAGAAAAAGTTGAGCAATTGTAGTCTAAAAGATTCAGCAACCCTTTGTTGATCAGTCAACTTCCTGATCTATATATACATTCAAACGGGATACATCGAGCATATTCATCGCACCTCAAAGTGCGGCCCCTGAAGTGCCTCTCAAACATCTAATTGAATCGAATATCTCATAAAACAGCAACAATTCACCACTGGGAAATCTCTGCACAACATAGTGTCAAAGGGAGAGAGACTGGGGGCTAAATTCGCAAGCCCCCCCCAAAACGGGCGCAGGAATCACGATGCGTGATTAACTCACGCCCGTTGCTTCCGTGCGGGTAGCACCCAAATTTTGCGCCGTCTGCTAATTTAAAGGATTGTAGCAACGATTGCAACCTTAAGTGGCTGAATGCTTCAGCAGGGTACCCAAGTTCTTGTGAAGTTAGCTCCACCGAAAGCTAGCTTGCACCGCTTAAAGCCAGCTAACACCTCTTAAAGGGGAGGTGCATTCTGGCTAGAGTAGGTGCTGCAAGTGGAGTCTGACCTGCAAGAACAGTGACTAATGGCGCAACAGGGGAGACAGCTTGCTCCAAGCTATCGCAGCCAAATGTGTCGGTCACGGACAGCCTGGACAGGAAGGGGCTGTCTGTGTTGCCTCTTCCCTTCTGCTTCCTCCTCCTCCTCCTCCTCCTGCTCCTCAGCTGGTCGCCGTATGGTGGCAAGTGCTGTGCCCTCATGATGGCGAGGTCGTGCAACATGCAGAAGACCACTACGGACCTCGACACCCACTCTGCTGAGTACTGCAGTCCAGGCTGCACAAGCGTTGTTTCAGCACGCCAAAGGTCGATGATATTTTGTGTGGCGGCGTAGCTGTCATTGTACGAATGCTGCCGACCTGCGTGTTGATCGCGCAGAGGAGTCATGAGCCAAATGGTCAGTGGCTAGCCCTCGTTGCCCAGAAGAGGGGGTCCTTCCTGCTTGTTCAGCTGTGCGAGTTTAAGAGAGGGTATTAGCCGGAGCATTGAACTCCAAAATGGCAGCGCTGGCTTCAAATCGGCATTGCACGCTGATTGATGTCACGATCTGGCTACTCGTCCCGCATGAACACCCTAATACACACGCACGCCACAGAAGCCATTTTGGAACCAAAATGGTACCTGTATCACCCAAACAACGGGCGCAATGGAGCCGAATTTTGCAGCTAAAGACATTTGAATTTAACATGGTCAACTTTTAAAACTGGCTTGTAATACAGTATATTAGCATGCTCATCTCAAGCAATTATGTAGGACCAATCTTCCCATATATCGTCACTCAGGGTTATCTAAACTTTGGGTAGACATGTTTTCAGCGAGATACTGAACACTTTGCATTAAAAGGTGTGAAATATCGATTTGAGTGGGATAATGGGTTGATGAGGAGATCCTTTTCAGAATGGCAGGCAGTGACTAGTGGAGTGCCGCAGGGCTCAGTGCTGGGACCCCAGCTCTTTACAATATACATTAATGATTTAGATGAAGGAATTGAGTGTAATATCTCCAAGTTTGCGGATGACACTAAACTGGGTGGTGGTGTGAGCTGTGAGGAGGATGCTAAGAGGCTGCAGGGTGACTTGGACAGGTTAGGTGAGTGGGCAAATGCATGGCAGATGCAGTATAATCTGGATAAATGTGAGGTTATCCATTTTGGGGTCAAGAACACGAAGGCAGAATATTATCTGGATGGCGGCAGATTAGGAAAAGGGGAGGTGCAACGAGACCTGGGTGTCATGGTTCATCAGTCACTGAAAGTGGGCATGCAGGTACAGCAGGCGGTGAAGAAGGCAAATGGTATGTTGGCCTTCATAGCTAGGGGATTTGAGTATAGGAGCAGGGAGGTCTTACTGCAGTTGTACAGGGCCTTAGTGAGGCCTCACCTGGAATATTGTGTACTGTTTTGGTCTCCTAATCTGAGGAAGGATGTTCTTGCTACTGAGGGAGTGCAGCAAAGGTTCACCAAACTGATTCCAGGGATGGCTGGACTGTCATATGAGGAGAGACTGGATCAACTGGGCCTTTATTCATTGGAATTTAGAAGGATGAGAGGGGATCTCAGAGAAACGTATAAGATTCTGATGGGACTGGACAGGTTAAATGCGCAAGAATGTTCCTGATGTTGGGGAAGTCCAGAACCAGGGGACTTAGTCTTAGGATAAGGGGTAGGCCATTTAGGACAGAGATAAGGAGAAACTTCTTCACTCAGAGAATTGTTAACCTGTGGAATTCTCTGCCGCAGAGAGTTGTTGATACCAGTTCATTGGATATATTCAAGAGGGAGTTAGATATGGCCCTTACGGCTAAGGGGCAAGGGGTATGGAGAGAAAGCAGGAAAGGGGTACTGAGGGAATGATCAGCCATGATCTTATTGAATGTCAGTGCAGGTTCGAAGGGCCAAATGGCCTACTCCTGCACCTATTTTCTATGTTTCTATCACCTGTGCACTTGGCTGATTGTTTGGACCAGCAAAACCTGTGAGTGTCTGCAAATTTGAACAGGGTGTGCATTTAACCAGAAACCATATTTATTTCCACTCTGTATTCAATTAAATGAATCCATAACGCCATATATAAATAACAGAGAAACACATTTGCTAAAAGTAATGAAACAAGGGAAATATGAGCGAACACTGAGTTAATGATGAAAGAATCAGATGCTGTAAAATTGTGCATTCAACCAGTGTGATCTTAAGTGAACTTCAGTGTGTTTAAAAACAAATTAATTGCAAAAATGGCATAGTTACAAGACTGCACCAGCCAATGTAGTCATTTCCAGATTTTCTGTGATGTTTTATGCATTACATTAGTGACTACACTTCAGAACTATTTCACTGGCTGTAAAGTGCTTTGAGATGTCTCAAGGTCGTGGAAGGGGCTAATAAATACAAGTCTTTCTTTTTTATTATCTCATTTCTGTTTGTGGGACCTTATTGTGTGCTAAGCACCTGCCACATTTCCTACATTAACACAGCAACTGCTCTTCAAAAGTATTTTATTGGCTGTGCAGCGCATTGGGATGTCCTGAGGTCATGAAAGGCGCTGTATAAAATGCAAGTTCTTTTTTTTTGTATCTCATTCAACAAGATGAAAAATAAATGCTGGCCAGGTGTATTTGGTTACTGTTTCAACAAGTACAGTACTTGTCACGATTACTCAGGTGCGGCAGCTTGACATTGCCACCCGATTATACGCTTTGGCCAATGGGACGTTTCAAGATTAAGAAGGGGACTGACAAAGTCGGTGCAGGCAAATTCTCACTGTCATGAAAGGTCCAAACACCAGGGATACAAGGTGAAATTTAAGAATTTTTCAGTAAGTAAGAAGGGAAATCAGGGGGAAGCTTATGTAAAGGGTGATAGATCTGTGGAATAAGTTGCTAAGGAACACAACTGAAGTGAACGACAGAGAGAAAAAGAAAAACTGGATACCTCAAAGAGAAAATGCTGGAAGTACAAAACAGCACATGAAGGACAAAAAAAAACAAGATGCCAAATTTAGATTAATTATTGCTTTAAGATTATTGCCACTAGAGACTTTTAGTAACTGTGAACACGAGAGTTTCATCTCTCTTTTCAATCCACCATAAATCTTCAGAGATGAAGGGTGTAGTAGATCAAAAAGGTAAGAATGCTTTGGTGAGGCCCTTCATCTGATGATTTAGGGTCTCCACCTGAAATGCTGACCACTAGTTGCTCTTTCACATGCCTGTGCCTCTCCAAGGTTTCCTGTTTGTGCTGTGGATAGTGCAAAATGGACTTAGAAGGAACTTCATCAGTTCTGAAGAGGGAAGAACTGTGTCAGCCGTGGCTCAGTGGGTAGCACTCTCGCCTGAGTCAGAAAGTTGTGGATTCGAGTCCCACTCCAGAGACTTGAGCACATAAATCTAGGCGGATACTGCAATGCAACACTGAGGGAAGGCTCAGCTGCACTGTTGGAGGGGCTGTATTTATGATGGGACATTAAATCAAGGCCCTATGCGCTCTCTCAGGTGTATGTAAACGATTCCAAAGCACTATTGTTATATATGCAGACTATAGATATACTCTCTGTGTAGTCACTGTATAGTTGCAAAAGATGAAGACTTGTTTACCTGATGTCCTATCAATAAGGTGTACACTGTGTATATACATGCTGGCACCACTAGAGGGTGCAACTGGTGGAGACCGGGATTTCCTGCTCTGGTGGCAGGGGCTGTATAAAAGGGGAGCCACCATGTGGCTGCCTCACTCTGGAGTTATGAATAAAGGACCAAGGTCATTACAGTTTGAGTACAACACATTGCCTCGTGGAGTCATTCACAAGTACACAACAGACATAATAACTATTTTGAAGAAGAGCAGGCGAGTTCTCAATAACCCTGGCCAATATTTATCCCTCAACCAATATCACTAAAGCAGAGTATCTGGTCATGATCTTATTTCTGTTTGCTGCATTTCCTAATAGTCACATCAGTGACCACACTTCAAAAGTACTTTATTGGCTGCAAAGCGTATTGGGACATCCTGAGGTCATAAAAGGCACTATAGAAATGCAAGACTTTCTTTTTAAAGGCATTGAAGATTTAAACACATTGACTGGGAACTCGTGGTTCTGATGATGGCGAACTGGCAGCTTTCACTGTCATTTCACCTTTGAAACTGATCGCAACTTCAGGATTTAGCCCACCCCCACAGAGCCAGCAATCAGTGAAATCTCTCAAATCATGGAAACTGTTGAAACCATGCCTCGTCTGCAGTAATTATGCTGTTAAATTTCCCCACTGAAAGTTAGACCCTTTTGGATTGATGTAACTAGGGTTTTAACAGTGTATTGACTGTTAAGCAAAGCTTATGGCCCTGAAAAACTCATTTTTTAATTTTGTGTAGTGTCAAATTTATCCATTTTAATAAAAATCAACATTTTAAAGGAACTTTAAAAAACAATTAACTTTTTTAAAGAAGTTTGTTCATCTTTACTTCAGGCTTGCCTTTTCCCAATGTAAGAGCCCCAGTCTTTGTTTTGCTCTCTCTAACATTTTTTAAAAGTTTAAGAATTTTAAGAGTTTATCCATGTCCTTGTTAGCTGTCTGTGAGGATTCTGCATTTTACTATATTATGTTAATTTGAATTACACGTCAAAATCCAGAACATCTCGACACAGAGATCGCAAGATCTTTGTGCGAAGTTGACGTCGGAGCCAGTGGTGAATTTACTGACCGCAAATTCCAGGCCAGTATGAGAAGATGGGCTGTGGGGGGGATCTCTAAAAAAGGATGAGCGTTTGGCCCGAATTTGATTTGAGCTTTTCCTAAACATTCATATGCTCTCGTTCTCATGTACCCTTCTCATCTGGATAATGGATTCTGGTGTCCACGGTTAACAAAAGTGCTCAGAATTGCATCCACAATTACGTCAAAGATCACCAAGCACAAATAATCCACATCTGGAACATGGTGATATATAAGGGTGCCCATTTCTAACACCTCGCCTCATCTCAACGAAAATTTGGCTCTCACTCCGTGTAAAAATGCCATTCCCCAGTACCATCCCAGCTTACTGCGGCAAGGCACTATATCGCTAATGTGAATATAGTGTTTGGGCATCTGAATTATAATGAACGATGTTTAAATATTTGCTCAGGGAAAAGTAATTTAGAACCATGGCAAAACATGATTTAGGTTAATATAGCCGATTTGTTATTTTGGCAGCTCTGCTTCCATTGGCTTTGATCACATTTATAAATAAGTATGTACAAAGGCAGGAATGTTTGGCTGGCAATTCATCAACATTCATAATGGACATCTGGTCAAGTTCATTGCATGCCAGGGAAAAAAAAATTGTAATATTGTTATAGTATAGCCTGAGTGGAAATAGGAAAATTAACCTCTAATGTGCCCACATAAACTTTGCATGGTCAAATAATTTATTGCACAAATGTTGTTGATGTGTTTTCTGAAATGTCATTCGCATTTTACTTAGTAAGGAATCACTAGTGAAAATGTGTCAATAAATATTTATCTCGCTGCATCATACCTTACTGCATTATATTTAGGTGGCATATTTACACTGGGTACATTTGAAAGCGATGTGCTGCATGTTATCTTGAGTTCTCTAACCAAAAAAAAACACATTGGGCTGGATTTTTGGGTCGTTTGCGCTCCAGGTTTCGCCGGGTCTTGATCCTCCGCGGTGAGAAATGTGGCAGTGAGGTCTCCTGCGTCCGGTCGCAATCCTCCGGTCGGGTTTTGCGGCGGCCCTTGGAAGCCCCGCCAGGGAGAGCTGCGCTCGGTGTGCAACGCCTCTCGTTGGGACGCCGCCAGTAGTTTGGACTCGCACCCGACCCCTGCGCCCTGAAGCATGCCCCGCGATGACCGTCAGGGTACACAGAGCGGTCCAGCCCTGCCAGCGGCCGTGAGGTAAATAAACTGCAACAAAGGTAAGTTCCAGAGTTTATTCTTTTATTTTTTTGTAGCGATTTGTGTTGTGGTGGTGTGGACAATGTTGATGGAATGTTTCTGTGACTTTTTTTTGTGGCGGGTTCCCTTCCCAAGGCCACTCTCAGAGCGGTCCCGGCCCCGCACTTTAGTTGGCGAGGTTCCAATTTTTGTACTGCAAAAGTTGTAAAACGCTTCCCTTTGCGCTGTGTCCCTGGCACAGGTCCCAGATGGCAAAAATTACTCCACTCAGCGCAAACCTTCCCCGGGCGGTAACTTTCCCGCCCCGAAAACGGCAAACCCGAAAAATCCAGCCCATTATCTGGTCATTATCCCATTGCTGTTTGTGGGAGCTTGCTTGTGCGCAAATTGGCTGCCGCGTTTCCCACATTACAACAGTGACTACACTCCAAAAATACTTCATTGGCTGTGAAAGCGCTTTGAGACGTTGGGTGGTCGTGAAAGGTGCTATATAAATCCAAGTCTTTCTTGCTCCCAGCCATGCTGTGATATGGGCGCATGGGTCTCTTCATAATCGTTGGAAGATTTTGCTGATGTACAGATATCACAATGTGTGAACCTTGACTTAATCAGAGATTTAAGGGCTTAACTAATTCACCATCATTAACAATGCGGGATTGTCCCTGGACAACAGATGAATTATAGGAAGATTAATTTTTTTTAAACTGCTATATACATAAAGCTATGTTTTAGCAATTAAAATACCTTGAGGTTGAAATTCCATGGCAAACCTACCAGGGCTGAAGGAATGTAAGCCCCTTTATCATTTTCTTGCAGTGAAGTTTAAACAGACTCTATTATGTAGCCCTTGATTATCTATCTGTGCATTGCAGGGCTTTTAATTATACTGAATAGCTTACAGACTAAGTAAAGGTATGGTTAGATAATTTACCTCAATTTAGCAAAGGAAACATTTTAAATAATTGGCAGTCCTAGTTATTATTAAGTTCTCGAATAACATAGGCCTGAATTTTCTGTACCTGACGGGTCAGGTGCAGGCCGTAGGCTTGGTGGGTCATGACCCCATTTCTCATGCCATTCCACTCCTTAGGTCGATTATCTCTTATTGGCGCCTATTAAGGCAACTCTGCTTGTTTCCCCGCCCTTTTAACTGGTGCGGGTCTGATTTAAAGGAGCCATGGCCACATTGCATTTGACGTCCACATCCGGACCAGGGTCAAACAGGGCTGCGTCATCGCCCCAATCCTCTTCTCAATCTTCCTTGCCACCATGCTCCACCTCACAGTCAACAAGCTCCCTGCTGGAGTGGAACTAAACTACAGAACCAGTGGGAACCGGTTCAATCTTCGCCGTCTCCAGGCCAGGTCCAAGACCACCCCAACCTCTGTCGTCAAGCTACAGTACGTGGATGATGCCTGCGTCTGTGCACACGCAGAGGCTGAACTCCAGGACATAGTCGACGTATTTACTGAGGTGTATGAAAGCATAGACCTTACGCTAAACATCAGTAAGACAAAGGTCCTCCACCAGCTTGTCCTCGCCGCACAGCACTGCCCCCCCAGACATCAAGATTCACGGCATGAACCTGGACTACGTAGACCACTTCCCTTATCTCGGGAGTCTCCTATCAACAAGAGCAGGCATTGATGACGAGATCCAACACCGCCTCCAGTGCATCAGTACAGCCTTCGGTACAGTGCGTCCTTGTCCAGGCCAACATCCCCAGCATTGAAGCACTGACCACACTTGATCAGCTCCGCTGGGCAGGCCACATAGTTCATATGCCAGACAGGAGACTCCCAAAGCAAGCGCTCTACTCGGAACTTATCCATAGCAAATGAGCCAAAGGTGGGCAGCGTAGATGTTACAAGTCACCCTCAAAGCTACCTGATAAAGTGCGACATCCCCACTGACATCTGGGAGTCCCTGGTCAAAGACCGCCCTAAGTAGAGGAAGTGCATCCGGGAGGGCGCTGAGCTCCTCGAGTCTCGTCGCCGAGAGCATGCAGAAATCAAGCACAGGCAGCGGAAAGAACGTTCGGTAAACCAGACTCCTAGCCTACCCTTTCCTTCAATGACTATTTGTCCCACCTGTGACAGAGACTGTGGTTCTCATATTGGACAGTACAGCCACCTCAGAACTCATGCTAAGGGACTGCCTATGATGCTGATGCATTTGACGTTTCATCTAGGATTGTGCAGGCACTGTGTTGGTGCAATGGAGTTTTGGAAAGACTTGAAAACATGACTGCACAGCGGCACTCCAATCCTCTGGCAACACCCCCATATCCAAGGAGGATTGTGTTATGTATGTATGTAAACCTCACCAATATGTAAGATTTGCCACCAGGGGGCACACCTGTAGGACATCTAAGGGTCACCTGTGCACCCTGAGCAAGCAGGTATAAAAGGTAATCTACCATGCTGCTTCCTCACTCTAGAGTTACATTAAAGAGACTAAGGTCACAACAGTTTGAGCTTACAATACAGTCTTGAAGAGTTATTCTGAACATAACAATTGATGACGAGTAATGGATATGAACTTTCACGCGGTACTGGCTGCCATTGATATTCTTGAGAGATTTGTTGAGGGTGATGATTGGGAAGCCTTCGTTGAGCGTCTCGACCAGTACTTCGTGGCCAACGAGCTGGACAAGGCTGAGACGGTGGTCAAGCACTGGGCGATTCTCCTCACCATATGTGGGTCTTCAAGATATGGCCTCCTCAAAAATCTGCTGGTACCGGACAAACCAACAGACAAGACTTACACAGAGCTGTGCACGCTGGTTCGTGAACACCTCAAGCCGAAGGAAAGCATCTTAATGACCAGGTATCGTTTTTACATGCACCATCGCTCCGAGGGCCAGAACATGGCAAGCTTTGTCGCCGACACAAGACGCCTTGCAGGATAGTGCGAATTTGCTGGTTCTTTGGGGGAAATGTATGGAACTTTTGCGGGACAGAGGGAGAACGAGGTTCATAAAAGGGCAGCAGTCGGGAGAGCAGCACAACAGAGGGCGAGTGAGGCCCATAAAAGGGCGGCAGTCGGGAGAGCAGCACAACAGAGGGCGAGTGAGGCCCATAAAAGGGCGGCAGTCGGGAGAGCAGCTCAACAGAGGGCGAGTGAGGCCCATAAAAGGGCGGCAGTCGGGAGAGCAGCTCAACAGAGGGCGAGTGAGGCCCATAAAAGGGCGGCAGTCGGGAGAGCAGCTCAACAGAGGGAGAGCAGGTTCAGGTTCAAAAGACAAAAAAGAAGCAGAAAGAAATCGAGTGTGACATCACAGCCAAGCGGGTAAGTGATTGGCTGGTCGATTGGTGAATAGTTTTTCTTTTTTCTTAATCTTTTTCTTTTCTTATCATTAAGAAACCTTTGGGGTTGTTACCAATTAGATTAATTTAAGGGTTAAGTGGTGACAGGAGAGCCCAGACCCATTTCATGCTCCTCCTGTGCTATGTGGGAAATCAGGGACACTGTGTCCCTGACAACTACATGTGCAGGAAGTGTATCTAGCTGCAGCTCCTGACAGACCACATTGCGGCACTGGTGCTGCGGATGGATTCACTGTGGAGCATCCGCGATGCTGAGGATGTCGTGAATAGCACATTTAGTGAATTGGTCACACTGCAAGTAAAGGTTACACAACCAGATAGGGAATGGGTGACCATCAGGCAGAGCAGTGGAAAGAAGGTAGTGCAGGGGTCCCCTGCGGTCATCTCCCTCCAATACAGATGCACTATCTTGGGAAAGATGACTTATCAGGGGCAGGCAGCAGCAGCCAAGTCCATGGCACCAGGAGGGCAGGAAAAAGAGTGGGAGAGCTATAGTGATAGGGGATTCTATTGTAAGGGGAATAGACAGGCGTTTCTGCAGCCGCAAACGAAACTCCAGAATGGTATGTTGCCTCCCTGGTACAAGGGTCAAGGATGTCTCAGAGCAGCTGCAGCACATTCTGGAGGGGGAGGGTGAACAACCAGCTGTCGTGATGCATATAGGTACCAATGACATAGGTAAAAAAACGGGATGAGGTCCTACAAGCTGAATCTAGGGAGCGAGGAGTTAAATTAAAAAGTAGGACAGCAAAGGTAGTAATCTCAGGATTGCGACCAGTGCCATGTGCTAGTCAGAATAGGAATTGCAGGATAGCTCAGATGAATATGTGGCTTGAGGAATGGTGCAAGGGGGATTGATTCAAATTCCTGGGACACTGGAACCGGTTCTGGGGGAGGTGGGACCAGTACAAACCGGACGGTCTGCACCTGGGCAGGACCGGAACCAATGTCCTCGGGAGAGTGTTTGCTCGTGCTGTTGGGGAGGGTTTAAACTAAAATGGCAGGGGGATGGGAATCTTTGCAGGGAGGCAGATGGAAGTAAAAATGGGGCAGTAGCAAAAGATAGGAAGAAGAAAAGCAAGACTGGAGGGCAGAGAAATCAAGGGCAAAAATCAAAAAGGGCCACATTACAACATAATTCCAAAAGGACAAAGAGTGTTAAAAAAACAAGTCTGAAGGCTCTGAGTCTCAATCCGAGGAGCATTTATAAGGTGGATGAATTGACTGCGCAGATAGCTGTTAATGGATATGATCTAATTGGGATTACGGAGACATGGCTCCAGGGTAAACAAGGCTGGTCACTCAACATCCAGGGGTATTCAATATTCAGGAAGGGAAGACAGCAAGGAAAAGGAGGTGGGATAGCATTACTGGTTAAAGAGGAGATTAATGCAATAGTAAGGAAGGACACTAGAATGGATGATGTGGAATCTGTATGGGTAGAGCTGCGAAACACCAAAGGGCAGAAAACATTAGTGGGAGTTGTGTACAGACCACCAAACAATAGTAGGGAGGTTGGGGATGGCATCAAACAGGAAATTAGGGATGCGTGCAATAAGGATACAGCAGTTATCATGGGTGACTTTAATCTACCAAACTGGTAGCAATAATGTGGAGGAGGATGTCCTGGAGTGTATAAGGGATGGTTTTCAAGACCAATATGTCAAGGAACCTGTCATGTATTTCACCACCTTGTAATGACTATAAGTATGTAACTGTAACTCATGCATACTGTACCTGTACCCTTGTAATGCACACCCTGACCACAGGGAGTGAGCTCCTCACCTGGGCTTCCAGGTATAAAAGGGGAGGTCCCATACAGGAGCAACACTCTTTAGTCCTGGTAATAAAGTGAAGGTCATAGAGTGACCGTGTCTGATATATCCATGCCTCGTGTGAGTTTGTAACAAGATGCAGAGACACAACATCTGGCGAAGAGAAACGGGAATCACCGAACCACGAGGATGGCCACCGGTGGCACAGAGGAACGTTACTGTGTGGGTGAGGACTGGGACGACTTTGTGGAAAGACTCCAGCGGAGCTTTGTCACAAAGGACTGGCTGGAATAGGCAGCGGTTGACAAGCGGAGGGCGCATTTACTGACCAGCTGTGGTCCACAGACGTATGCGCTAATGAAAGACCTGCTCGCACCCCAAAAGCCAGCGGATAAGTCCTTCGAAGGGCTCAGCCAGCTGATCAGCGAGCATCTCAAACCGGCAAGTAGCATACACATGGCTCGGCACCGGTTCTACTCTCACCGGCGTCAGGAGGGTCAAAACATCTCGGACTTTGTGGCGGAACTGCGGCGTTTGGCTAGTCTCTGTAAGTTCTCCGATGCCTGCAGGGGAGGGGATGTTAAGGGACTTTTTCATCGAGGGCATTAATCATGCCGGCATTTTCAGAAAGCTCATAAAGACTAAGGATTTGACTTTAGAAGGGGCGGCATTGATAGCTCAGACCTTTATGGAAGGAGAAGAGGAGACCAAGCTAATCTACGCACACAGCCCTGGTTTTAAAGTTGCGTTGATCCAGGGAATCAATGTTATAAAAATGACACAAAACCCTACAGGCAGGCAAGGGCAATTCGACACCATCCAGGCAGGCAGGCAAAGGCAATTTGACACCACCCAGGTAGCAACAAGCTCCTGGCAACAGGGACAATGGAAAGGGAATCAGCAATTCACGCCATCATGGGAACAATACATCCTGTGATGGGACAATTAATATCCCCCATCAGAGTGCTTAGAAACAGCCAAAAGGGCCATCAGAGAGGAATACCTGGGAATAGTCCTTTTGTTAACAGCAATCTCAGCTCATGTTGGAGATGTGGGAGCAGACACACTGCAAAAATCTGCAGGTTCCAACTTTACACCTGTAGGATTTGTAATGTCAAGGGATACCTGGCCAGGATGTGCAAAAAGGCAGTAGCGAGGCTAGTCTGCGAGACAGAGGAACCAGACGAAGAGTCTGAAATGCAGGATGAGGCCTGGGGAACAACCATGGATGCTGAAGTTCAGAGAGTTCATGTGGCTGACGTCCACAGCTCATACACCAAACGCCACCCATGATGATGAAAGTCTTACTGAATGGCATCCCGGTACACATGGAGCTGGATACCGGAGCTAGCCAGTCACTCGTGAGCGCCCAACAATTTGTGAGACTATGGCCACACAGAGCTAGCAGGCCCAAATTGGAACGCATTGAGACGCAGCTACGTACGTACATCAAAGAGATCATCCCAGTGCTGGGCATTGCAAACTTGGTGGTAACGCATAATGGATCACAGAACTGGCTGCCACTCTATTCTGGGAAATGGCCCCACGCTCTTGGGGAGGAGTTGGCTAGCTGAGATGAATTGGAAATAGGGGGATGTGCACGCCATTTCATCTGTGGAGCAAAGTTCATGCTCGCAGATATTGCAAAAATTCGAGTCACTCTTTCAACCCGGTGTTGGAACGTTCAAGGGCACCAAAATAGTGATACACATCACTCCGGACGCCAGACCAGTGCACCACAAAGCCAGAGTGAAAACATCACATTGAAAGCAAACTGGACAGGCTGCTCAGAGAGGGCATAATTTCGCCCGTTGAATTCAGCGCCTGGGTAAGTCCCATTGTTCCCGTCCGCAAAGCGGATGGCTCGGTCAGGATTTGTGGCGAGTACAAAGCCACCATCAAGCGAGTGTCGCTGCAAGACCAATACCTGCTCCCGAAAGCGGAGAACCTTTTTGCCACACTGGCAGGCGGTAAGCTGTTCACGAAGCTGGACCTCACTTCGGTCTACATGACTCAGGAACTGGCTGAAGAATCCAAGTTTTTGACCACCATCACAACACACAAAGGATTATTTGTTTACAATAGGTGCCTGTTTGGCATTCATTCTGCATCGGCTATCTTTCAGCAAAACATGGAAAGCTTGCTCAAGTCCATCCCTGGAATGATCGTGTTCCAAGACGACATCCTTATAACGGGTTGAGACACTGAGGAACACCTCCGCAACCTGGAGGAGGTGCTACGCCGACTGGAACGGGTAGGCCTGTGGCTGTAAAAGGCCAAGTGCGTGTTTTTGGCCCCAGAGGGCGAGTTCCTGGGCAGGAGGTTTGCCGCAGACGGGATTCGGTCCATTGAATCAAAAACTGAGGCGATTCACCGGCTGCCCAGGCCCGGCAACACGTCGGAGTTGCGATCATTCCTGGGACTCTTGAACTATTTTGGGAACTTCCTGCTGAACTTAAACACATTGTTGGAGCCGTTACACATGCTCCTCCATAAAGGTTGTGAATGGTTTTGGGGGGATTGTTAAGAATGGGCTTTCAATAAGGCGAGGAACCTGCTGTGTTCCAACAATCTGTTGACTTTGTATGACCTCTGTAAAAAAACTGGTTTTAACATGCGATGCGTCATCCTACGGGGTTGGGTGTGTTTTGCAGCAGGGTAACGATGACGGCCGACTCCAACCGGTGGCTTACGCCTCCAGGTCGCTCTCCCAGGCAGAGCGTGGTTACAGCATGGTTGAGAAGGAGGCACTCGCATGTGTTTACGGTGTTAAAATGATGCACCAGTACCTTTTCGGTAGACGGTTCGATCTAGAGATGGACTACAAGCCATTAACATCCCTGTTGTCTGACAGCAAGACTGTCAACGCTAATGCATCTGCTCGAATACAGCAATGGGCCCTCATGCTGGCTGCGTATGACAACACCATACAGCACCGGCCAGGCACTGAAAATTGCGCTGACGCGCTCAGCAGGCTCTCACTGGCCACCACCGAGGGGACGTCGGAGCAGAGCACCGAGATGGTCATGGCCATTGAGACTTTTGACACTGCGGGCTCCCCCATCACAGCCCGCCAGATCAAACTCTGGACTAACAGGGTCCCCCTCCTATCCATGATAAAAACAATGCGTCCTGACTAGGGACTGGGCACCCGCACATAGGGCGTGCCCCGAGGAAGTCAGGCCGTTTCAGATACGGATGGATGAACTCTCCGTCCAAGCCGACTGCCTGTTATGGGGCAGCCGGGTAGTCATGTCCCAGAAAGGAAGGGAAGCGTTCATTAGGGAACTCCACAGCGAGCACCCTGGCATCGTGTTAATGAAGGCCCTTGCCTGGTTACACGTGTGGTGGCCGGGGATTGACTCAGACCTGGAACACTGGGTTTGCAGGCGCACGATGTGTGCCCAGCTGGGCAATGCCCCCAGGGAGGCCCCACTCAGCCCGTGGCCCTGGCCCACCAGGCCATGTTCACGTATTCACGTGGACTATGCGGGCCCATTCATGGGAAAAATGTTCCTGATCGTTGTCGATGCATACTCGAAGTGGATCGAGTGCATCATATCGAACTCGTGCTTGACATCCATCACTGTGGAGAGTCTGCGTATGGTTTTCACGACCCACGGCTTGCCAGACATCCTGGACAGCGATAATGGCCTGTGTTTTACCAGCCATGAATTCCAGGAGTTTATGTCAGGCAATGGGATCAAGCACGTCCAGAGAGCGCCGTTCAATTCTGCCTCCAATGGCCAGGCAGAACTCCTCATGAAACGCACGCTCAAGACGCGGCTGTCCCTTATTCACCAAGCCCTGGCAGACATTGTTGAGGGCAAGCGCCAGTCCCAATCCGAGCTCCATGATCGAGGCTCAAGGGGGAGGTGTATAGAAATAGATGACCCGGTATTTGTTCTTAACCATGCTTTGGGACCCAAATGGCTTGAGGGCACCGTAATTGGCAAAGAAGGAAACAGGATCATGGTGGTCAGACTAAAGAATGGGCAGATATGCCGCAAACACTTGGACCAAGTAAAGAAAAGGTTCAGTGCAGACACGGAGGAACCGGAAGAAGAGCATGATGAGATAGCACCCACACCACTGCCAGCGCACGAGCAACAAAGACAGCCCTCAGCATGCACAGTCCCTGCGGCCAGTCCGGACAGGCCAGAATCACCTCGAGTGACAGAGATGTGTGCTGAGGCTCAGCCACCAGAGCCACAACTGCAGCGCTCCACGAGAGAGCGCCGACCACCCGATAGACTTAACTTCAGAAACTAAAAGACCTAAGGGGGGAGGTGATGTCATGTATTTCATCATCTTGCAATGAATATAAGTATGTAACTGTAACTCATGCATACTGTACCTGTACCCTTGTAATGCACACCCTGACCACAGGGAGTGAGCTCCTCACCTGGGCTTCCAGGTACAAAAAGGGGAGGTCCCACCGAGGATCAGCACTCGTTAGTCCTGGGAATTAGGTGAAGGTCACAGAGTGACAGTGTCTGATATATCCATGCGTCGTGTGAGTTTGTAATAAGATGCAGAGACACAACAGAACCAGCTAGAGAGGAGGCAATCGTCGACTGAGTTTTGTGTAACGAGAGAGGATTAATTAGCAATCTGGTCTTCCCTTGCGGAAGAGTGACCATAATATGGTAAAATTCTTCATTAAGGTGGAGAGCGACACAGTTAATGCAGAGACTAAGGTCCTGAACTTAAAGAAAGGAAACTTCGACGGTATGAGATAGACTGAAGAATGATACTTAAAGGGTTGATGGTGGATAGGCAATGGCAAACATTTAAAGATCACATGGATGAACTACAACAATTGTACATCCCTGTCTGGCGTAAGAATAAAAAAGGGAAGGTGGCTCAACTGTGGCTAACAGGGGAAATTAGGGAAAGTGTTAAATCCAAGGAAGAGGCATATAAATTGGCCAGAAAAAGCAGCAAACCTGAGGATTGGGAGAAATTTGGAATTCAGCAGAGGAGGACTAAAGGTTTAATTAGGAGGGGGAGAATAGTGGTAGAGAAAGCTTGCAAGGAACATAAAAACTGACTGCAAAAGCTTCTATAGATATGTGAAGAGAAAAAGATTAGTGAAGTCGAATGTAGGTCCCTTGCGGTCAGAATCAGGTGAATTCATAATGGGGAACAAGGAAATGGCAGATGAATTGAAAAAATACTTCGGTTCTGTCTTCACTAAGGAAGACACGAATAATCTCCCGAAAATACTAGGGGACTAGCAAGAACGGGGAACTGAGGGAAATCCTTACTCGTCAGGAAATGGTGTTCGGGAAATTGAAGGGACTGAAGGCCGATAAATCCCCAGGGCCTGATAGTCTGCATCCCAGAGTACTTAGAAATAGTCGATGCATTGGTGGTCATTTTCCAACATTCCATGGACTCTGGTTCCGTTCCTATGGATTGGAGGGTAGTTAAAGTAACCCCACTCTTTAAAAAAGGAGGGAGAGCAAACAGGGAATTATAGACCGGTTAGCCTGACATCGGTGGTGGGGAAAATGCTGGAATCAATTATTAAAGATGTAATAGCAGTGCATTTGGAAAGCAGTGACAGGATCGGTCCAAGTCAGCATGGATTATGAAAGGGAAATCATGGTTGGCAAATCTTCAAGAGTGTTTTGAGGATGTAACTAATAGAGTGGACAAGTGGATATGTTGTATTTGGACTTTCAAAAGACTTTTGACAAGGTCCCACACAATAGATTAGTGTGCAAAATTAAGACACATGGTATTGCAGGTAATGTATTGATGTGGATAGAGAACTGGATGGCAGACAGGAAGCAAAGAGTGGGAATAAATGGGTCCTTTTCAGAATGGTAGGCAGTGACTAGTGGGGTGCCGCAGAGTTCAATGCTGCGACCCCAGTTATTTACCATATACATTAATGATTTAGACGAAGGAATTGAATGTAATATCTCCAAGTTTGCAGATGACACTATGCTGGGTGACAATGTGAGCTGCGAGGAGGATGCTAAGAGGCTGTAGGGTGACTTGGACAGGTTAGGTGAGTGGGCAGATGCAAATACATGGCAGATGCAGTATAATGTAGATAAATGTGAGGTTATCCACTTTGGTGGCCAAAACAGGAAGGCAGAATATTATCTGAATGGTGACAGATTAGGAAAAGGGGAGGTGCAACGAGTATCATGTAACATCAGTCATTGAAGGTAGGCGTGCAGGTACAGCAGGCAGTAAAGAAAGCAAATGGCATGCTGGTTTTCATAGCGAGAGGATTTGAGTATAGGAGCAGGGAGGTCTTACTGCAGTTGAACAGGGTCTTGATGAGACCACACCTTGAGTATTGTGTGCAATTTTGGTCTCCTAATCCCTAATCTGAAGAAGGACGTGCTTGCTATTGAAGGAGTGCAGCGAAGGTTCACCTGCCTGATTCCTGGGATGACAGAACTGACATATGAGGAAAGATTGGATCGGCTAGGCATATACTCACTGAAATTTAGAAGAATGAGAGGGGATCTCATAGAAACTTATAAAATTCTGACGGGACTGGACAGGTTAGATGCAGGAAGAATGTTCCCGATGTTGGGGAAGTCCAGAACCAGGGGTCACAGTCTAAAGATAAGGGGTGAGCCACATAGGACTGAGATGAGGAAAAACTTTTTCACCCAGAGAGTTGTTAACCTGTGGAATTCTCTGCCACAGAAAGTTGTTGAGTCCAGTTCGTTAGATACATTCAAAAGGGAGTTAGATGTGGCCCTTACGGCTGAAGGGATCAGGGGTATGGAGAGAAAGCAGGGGTGGGGTACTGAGGTTGCATGATCAGCCACCATCATATTGAATGATGGTGCAGGCTCGAAGGTTCGAATGGCCTCCTCCTGCACCTATTTTCTATGTTTCTATGTTTTTCGTGCTTGGAATCGGCCACGAGGTCATTCTTCATAAACTGCTGTCGGCCGAATCCCTAGATCTGAGCAAGGCCATCAGGATAGCCCAGGCTTTCATATCCACGAGCGACAACACAAAATAGAAATCTTCACAGAATCGAAGCTCACCAGCAAGTTCTGTGTATAAAACAATGCTTTCAGCAGGCAGAACTGTACATGGCAGGGCCCATATGACCGCAGAAGCCAGAACTAGGTGACTCAGAGTCTGCCTTGGGGCATGAACGCGTATCCATTAACACCATGTTGGTACTGTGGGGGTTATCATAGAGCCCATCAATGTCGATTCCAGCACTATGTGTGCAAGAGCTGTGGAATAATGGGGCACCTCCAGCGAATGTGCAAATGGCCTGTGACTCACCACATGGCAGAGTCAGGAGAGGACGACCAATCAAGAGAGAATCACGCTGAACGAGCAGGAGAGGCAACTCAACCATACAATGCAAAGGAAGTATATGTGATACACACTTTCACCACCAAAAGCCCTCCGATAATGTTAAAAGTTAAACTCAACAGCGCTCCAATCTCAATGGAATTGGACACGGGGGTGAGTCAATCAATAATGAGCCAGAAGGCATTCGAGAGGCTGTAGGGCAAGAGAGCACAACCACCCAAGCTGATCCCGATTCAGGCAAAGCTGCACACCTACACCAAGGAACTGATACCAGTTATTGGTAGTGCAGACATAAGAGTATTCCATGAGGGAGCGGTGCACGATTTACCTCTGTTATGCTCATAATAAAGTGATACAACTGAGTACTGTATGAAATGAGTAAGTGTGACCTTAGCTCCTTTAATTAAACTCCAGAGTGTTGGTACAGCATGGGAGGCCTGCTTATAAACAGTGCTCCCCAGGGATGCTGGGATCCCTTGGGATTCCAACAGGTAGTCCCTCTGGTGGTGGAGTGATACATGTTGCCAAGTGTTACATACATAACATCACTCCCTCCCAAATTCAATCGTACACTTATTTACAGGGTGAGACGATCTGGGGCTTTTCGCTCCCTTGGCGATCATCTCAGTACAAATGCAGCTGTAGGTGCATTGGTTGGTTCTTCGCTGGGCTGCTGAGCAGCTGGTCTTGCCGGGCTGCTGGTGAGCTCAGCTTTGTGGTCAACCGTGATGTCAGTTGCCACTTGTGTGTGTGTTTGAGGTTCGAAGTTGGTGGTTGCTCGTGGCTGTTTGTGAATCGCAATTTGATTTGGTCCAAATGCTTTCTGCACATTAGTGCATTGGCCAATTTGACCTGAAACACCCGACTCCCTTCATTGGCTATGACCGTGCAAGCAAGCCATTTGGGACCATGTCCAGAGTTGAGTACAAATACAGGGTCAGTGACTTCAATACCGTGTGACAAGTTTGCGTGACCATGGTACATGCTTTGTTGACGCCTCCTACCCTCAACGTGATCATGGAGATCAGGGTGGACAAAAGAGAGCCTTGTTTTGAGTGCCCTTTTCATGAGCAGCTCAGCTGGGGGAACCCCGGTGAGTGAGTGCGGTCTAGTGCATTAGCTGAGCAGGACTTGGGATAGGCGGGTCTTCAGGGAGTCTTCCGACTCATGTTTCAAGCTTTGCTTGATGATTTGGACTGCCCATTCTGCCTGGCAGTTGGATGCGGGCTTGAACGGGGCAGATATGACATGCTTGATCCCATTGCGGGTTATGAATTCCTTGAATTCAGCACTGGTGAAACATGGCCCATTGTCGCTGACAAGGACATCAGGCAGGCCTGTGTGTGGCAAACATGGCTCATAGGTTTTCGATGATGGCAGTGAACGTGTTTACAGATATTATTACACATTCAATCCATTTTGAATAAGCATCCACAACAACCAAGAACATTTTGCTTAGGAATGAGCCCAAAAGGTCAACGTGATCCTAGACCGCGGTTTGGAGGGCCATGACCACAAACTTAGCGATGCCTCGCTGGGTGCATTGCTCAGTTGAAAGCAAGTGTTGCATTGGTGCACGCATGACTCTAAGTCTGAGTCAATGCCGGGCCACCACACGAGATCTGACTATGGCTTTCATCATTACTATGCCTGGGTGGGTACTGTGTAGGTCGCGTATGAACGTTTCCCTGCTTTTCTTAGGCAAAAGCACACGATTACCCCACAAAAGACAGTCCGCCTGTATGGACATTTTGTCTTTGCGCCGCTGGAACGGCTTGATCTCTTCTTGCATCTCCACTGGGACGCTGGACCAGCTCCCATGGAGGACACAGTTTTTTTTACCAGGGACAGTAAAAGATCCTGGCTGGTCCAGGTCCTGATCTGGTGGGCCGTAACAGGTGACTTTTCGTTTACGAATGTATTCATCACTAAGAGCAAGTCTGCAGGCTTTGCCATTTCCACCCCAGTGGTGGGCAATGGTAGCTGACTGAGAACATCAGCGCAGTTCTCTGTGCCTGGTCTGAGGCGGTTTACATAGTTGTATGCCGACAGCGTGAGCGCCCATCTTTGGATGCGGGCAGAGGCATTAGTGTTAATCCCTTTGCTTTCTGAGAATAGCGATATGAGCGGCTTATGGTCAGTTTCTAGCTCAAACTTGAGACCAAACAGACACTGGTGCATTTTTTTCACCCCGTAAACGCATGCCAGAGCTTCTTTTTCAATCATGCTGTAAGCCCTTTCTGCCTTGGACAAATTCCTGAACGCATAAGCGACCGGTTGCAATGTTCCCGATTTGTTAGCCTGTTGTAACATTCACCCGACCCGATATGACGACGCATCGCAAGCTAGAACTAATCGTTTACATGGGTTATACAGAACAAGCAGTTTGTTGGAACATAACAGATTTCTGGCTTTCTTAAAAGCTACCTCTTGTGATTTCCCCCATACCCAGTCATCTCCCTTGCGCAGTAGCACATGTAGGGGTTCTTGCAAGGTGCTTAATCCAGGTAGGAAATTACCAAAATAGTCGAGGAGTTCCAGGAACGACCGCAGCTCCGTCATGTTCTGTGGTCTTGGCGAGTTCTTGATGGCCTCCGTCTTGGCATCAGTGGATTTGATGCCATCTGCCGCGATTCTTCTTCCTAAGAACTCAACCTCTGACACCAGCAAAACACACTTCGAGCGTTTCAACCTGAGCCCTATGCGATCTAGCCGACTTAGAACCTCTTCCAAGTTGTGCAAGTGTTCAATGTTGTCCTGGAAGACCACGATGCGCGGAACCGACTTCAGCAGGCTCTCCATGTTCCGTTGGAAAATTGCCATGGCCGAACGAATCCCAAACAGGCATCAGTTGTAGATGAGCAGACCTTTGTGCGTGTTGATGCAGGTGAGGCTTTTCGAAGAGTCCTCCAGCTCCTGTGTCATGTAGGCCGAGGTCAGGTCCAACTTGGTGAACGTCTTTCCTCCAGCCCGGGTTGCAAATAGGTCGTCTGCCTTGGGTAGCGGGTACTGGTCCTGTAGTGAAAAATGGTTAATCGTTACTTTATAATCCCCACAAATTCTGACCGTGCCGCTGCCTTTGAGAACTGGAACAATCGGACTGGCCCACTCGTTGAACTCCACCGGTGCAATGATGCCTTCTCGCTGCAGCCTGTCCAGCTCAATTTCCAATTTCTCACGCATCATATATGGCACTGCCCGTGCCTTGTGGTGGATGGGCCGTGTACCAGGAACCAAGTGTATCTGCACCTTCGCCTCCGAGAAACCTCCAATGCCTGGTTCAAACAACGACGGGAATCTGCTCAGAACCTGGGCACATGAGGTGTCGTCGACGGACGAAAGCGCTCGGATGCCGTCCCAGTTCCAGCGGATTTTTCCCAGCCAGCTTCTGCCGACCAGTGTGGGGCCATCACCTCGCACAATCCATAGTGGGAGTTCGTGCACTGCTCCATCATAGGAGACTTTTATTTCTGCGCTGCCAATAACAGGGATCAGCTCTTTGGTGTAAGTACTTAGCTTGGTGTGAATGGGGCTAAACTTGGGCCTGTATGCCTTGTTGCACCACAGCCTGTCGAAGGCCGTTTTGCTCATTATAGACGGACTCGCACCCATGTCCAGTTCCATGGATACTGGAATTCTGTTCAGTTCAACTTTTAACATGATCGGTGGACATTTCGTGGTGAAGGTGTGTGCCCCGTACACTTCTGCCTCCTCGGTTCGAGCCTCTAGTTCAGCCTGATCCACCATGGATCGATCTTCCTCTGCAACCTGGTGGTTTGCAGGGTTTGCAGCTCATCTGCATATTCACGGGAGGTGTCTCATTGTTCCACAGCCTTTGCACGCATAGCGTTTTAAGCGGCATTGATGGGCCCGATAATCACCTCCACATCGCCAACAAGGTGTTAACTGCCTCGCATTAATGATTGATGGCGGACTCTGGGTTATCTGAGGTTGTGCTGCTGCCGGTGTGTACGTTCTGCATTCCTGCCTGAAAACGACGTTACTTTGTGTACAGTACTAGCCGAAACCTCTCTATGCTGCAAAATTTGTTTGTTGTTATCGCTGGTGGACATAAATGCCTGGGTTATCGTTATGGCTTTGCTCAGATTCAGTGTTTCAACAGTCAATAGTTTGCGAAGGATAACCTCATGGCCAATGCCAAGCACAAAAAAGTCTCTTAGCATTTGTTCAAGGAATCCATCGAATTCGCAATGACCTGCAAGGCACCTTAGTTCGGCGATGGAGCTCTCCTGATCTTCCAACCATTGACAAGTGTAGAAGCAATACCTCGCCATCAAAATGCTTTCCTTCAGATTTAGGTGCTCCCGGACCAGCGTACACAGTTCTTCATAGGATTTGGTTGTTGGTTTCACCGGAGCTAGAAGATTCTTCATAAGACCATAGGTTGTTGCCCCACAGACGGTAAGGAACATCGCCCTTCTCGTTCTCATTACGCAGCGTTCTCGTACCCTTCCATCTCATTGGCCACGAAGTATTGATCGAGTCGCTGCATGAAAGCCTCCCAATCATCCCCTTCTGAGAACCTCTCCAGGATATCAACTGTTCTTTGCATTTCGCATGGTTGTTCGTTATCTCGTCATTAACTGTTATGCTCATAATAAAGTGATACAACTGAGTACTGTATGTAATGAGTAAGTGTGACCTTAGCTCCTTTAATTAAACTCCAGAGTGTTGGTACAGCATGGGAGGCCTGCTTATACACAGTGCTCCCAAGGGATGCAGGGATCCCTTGGGACTCAAACAGGTCGGCCCTCTGGTGGTGGTTTGATACAGGTTGCTAAGGGATCAACTACTGTGGATTGTTTCAGGTGATGGGCCAACGCTGCTTGGTAGAAGGTGGATGGGGAAGATTTGATGGAACTGGGAAGACCTCTGTGTACCTTCTCTGGTGAACAACATCTCCATTGCTCAAAGGCTGAGTAAGCCCCCACCTTCAGCTGAACCAGGCATCGAAGTGCAGATCCATTTGCAGATCCCCAAGGCACAGGCCGCTCATCATGATCACAAGGAGGTAAAGATCAACCAAGCAGTGGTACCTACGCGGTACCCACCACCCAAAGCCGACGACCTCTTCGCGACGATGGAAAAGGCACCAGGTCGACCAAGCAGAGTGGGACTCTGACCAAAATGATCTGAATGCATCTTCCTGACGCCAGAGGCAAAATCCCTCGGGAGGAAGATCGTGGCAGTCAGCATCACGGACACGGACGAGAGTGCGTCCAGATCACGGAATGAAAGTGCATCCAGACCATGGGATGAGAGTGCGTCCAGACCACGGGATATCACTGCAAGAGAGACATGTGTTGCCCAGCAAGGAAGATGACTGGACTTGGGGAAAAAGTAAAGGGGCGGCCGCTAAGAAGGCCAGGAACCCACTACGTTGCAATTGATTGTTTGCACTGTGTAACCCATGTGAGCGCTCTTTCGCGGCTAATGATGTATTATCATATGGGGTCGGGGTACCTTACAACAAACCAAAGTAGCGGGCGAACACCAACCGGTCGTAAATATATCTGACAAAGTACTTGTAGCAAGTGATGTGTTATCACACGGGGTCGGGTGTGTTGTAAAGCAAGCCAAAGTAGCGGGCGAGCCCCAACTGGTTGTACATGTATCCAATAAGTTAACCAAGGCAGTAGCCTGCGTTCACGGGACAAAAGAGACGTACCAAAACGTGTCCCAGTATTTGCTCGAGTCAGGTAAGCTGCCAATCTCACAGTTTTTGGAGAGCAGAGGCACTAGTGTCAATGCTTTGTTTCGAATATGTCTAACACTGTCTGTGCACTGTAACATGATCCGCCACGGGCCAGGCACTGAGAACAGTGCTGAAGCCCTCAGTTGGCTACCGTTGCGCACCACCGGGGTGGAAACGGCACAGCCCGCAGACCTGCTCGTTGTTATGAAAGTGCTCGAAAGCGAGGGGTCAACCCTAATGGCTCCCCAGTTTAGGACCTGGACCAGCCAGGATCCCACGTTACCGCCTGCTAATGACGAACCGCTAGGCGGGACATTGCAGCTTATACATCGCAAAGGCGAAATGCTCATCCCATCAGATTGTGCCCCATGGGGCAACCCTGTAAGGTTGCAAAGAAAGGCAGGGAGGCTACACACAGTCGATGGTCCGGGGCCTCCATACCATGGCCCAGGATCCACGGGGACCACGCGGCCTCCCGCCACTACTGAAAGTCTCAAGGCCATATCTGCCATCCTTGGCTTGCCAAACCTTAGGGTCAGCGACAATAGTCCGGAGCGGGCAGCCCAAATCATAAAGCCAAGCACCACACATGTCACGGTCGACTCCCTACAGACCCGGCTATCCTGGGTGCTACGCAGTCACCAGACAGAATCACTCAGAACTGAGCCTTCCATATACTATCAGCAGAGAATGCACCATGATCGCACGGTCCCTCCACGCGACATCAGAATAAATGATGTCGACCATGTTCATGGCCCCAGATGGGCTGCTAGAACTGCATTAGCCAAAGAGGGGAATGGAGCGTTTGTGATAAAAATGGAGTGTTTGTTGTGAAACCATGTAATGGGCAAATGCAGAAAGCATTTGGACCAGACCAAACTGCGAACTACAGATAACCAGGAACCACTGTAAAAGGACCTGGCCCCCAGTGACCCACTAACACAATCGACCTCGCTGTTAACCACGAGGATGAACCCACCATGCTCGACAGTCCGATCAGACCAGCCGCGCTGCCGTGCAGCAATGGTCTGACCAACTCACCCATGCCAGGACATCAACTCAGGCGATCGACCCGGGAACGCAGAGCGCCAGATCGCCTCAACTTGAAAATAACTTGTACATAAGACTTTGGGGGGGGAGTGATGTTATGTACGTATGTAAACCTCACCAAATGTAAGACTTGTCACACCTGCGGGAGACCTAAATGTCACCTGTGCACCCTGGGAAAGTAGTTATAAAAGGTAATCTACCATGCTGCTTCCTCACTCTGGAGTCACATTAAAGAGACCAAGGTCACAACAGTTTGAGCTTACAATACAGTCTTATGGAGTTATTCTGAACGTAACAGATTGGAAGGTTGTAGCCAGAGCATCTGCAATTATCACCCTTACTTCCCTCAGTAATCTAGGATGCATCCTATCCGGACTGGCTGACTTTTCTACGTTGAGGTCTGGCAACCTTTTAAGTAGCTCCTCTTTATCTATTTTTATCCTTTCCAGTATTGATACTGCCTCCTCATTTACTGCTACATTGGCAGCATTCTCTCGTGAATACAGTACTCATTTTGTACCTCCTCCACGCCCTCTGATTCCATCGAAGATCTGGTTTTCAGTTCCAAATCAGCCCCGCTCCTCTTTTGACCACCCTTTTGCTATGTATATGTAGATAGAAGCCTGTAGTGTTCCCTCATGCACCCTGTCATGCTGCAGGAGTGTTGGTCTTCCCTTTTCCCTCACTGCAAGGATTTAGGGGGACCGTGTTCTGTTTAAGTATGGCATTTTAAAATGAACTTAATTCGTGCTGATTCAAAGAAAAAAAAAATAAGCCACAGACTTCAGGCAATGAAGATTATGGAGTAGAAATTGGCCCCCCCGCCCAAAAGAGGGCACTGCCACCCCGATTTGATGGTGTTTACCGCAGCTGCGGTTCAGGTCGCCTCTTGCGCAACATTCGGCTCTTTGGTTTTTTTTTGGTTTTGATCGGGAAGTCGGTGTAAATAGGGGCGGTGACTACACCTGAGGGGCGAAGACGCGGCGGTGACAGGAGCTGAGGGGCGGAAGTTGGGGGCGGTGCAGAGTCACCACCGCGATGACATCATCACGGCGCGGTGCCACCATGGCTCTCCGCTTCACTTCAAGGGGAGAGCCTCCGCAATTTAAAAATTTCGGCCCACTCGGTCACCATGGAGGGTTTCGACCGGGCCAATGGCTTGGCACCCGAGAGGGGGTTCCAGCTGCCTGTTAGTGGCCCGGCCGAACCCGGGGACATAATTGTTGGGCCGACGTGGCAGTCGGCTGACAAAAAAAACATGGCGGCAGTGAGCCCTCCCCTTTAAGCGAAGCCGCACCACCGCTGCAGAAGGCCACCGCCTCACTGGACCACCGGGGAAAAGCTTGCTTTGGCACTGTCAGGCGGGCCGAAGATTTTCGGTGGGGAATGTCACTGTCGGTGCGGGGGTGTGCGTAGATCGGCGGTGCACACGGTGATGACGTGCTTAAGACGGATCAGCAGCAACGGAGCGTTATGGCGGGGATCGGGACATCGCTGAGAAACTCGGGAGGGCAATTGGGCTAGTAGCGGCCATTCAACCGAAAGTCGGCGGCCACTCTACTCCACAGCTTGGCCGCCTATTTGCGCTGGTAGCAGGCCTTAAGGAAAGGGACAATTTCGGCCCCTATGTATCATAGCCAGATCAGTCAGCTTGTGGAGTGTCGCAGCTCCCAGCCTATTTCAAATTGATGCAGCGAGGATCTATTGTCTCATCCCAGGCCTATTGGCGAGGATAAGCAGAGGCATTTAGCAAGTTGTTGTCTTATCTCAGATGGCCTTCGGATATTCACCTCCATTGCGGTAAAGACAATGATATCTTTGTGATCGCAATCTGAGTTGTCTGCAGAGGATACAATCTGCTCGGAACTCCTTCACGGCAAACGAGCCAAAGGTGGGCAGGGGAAACATTACAGGCACACCCTCAAAGCCTCCCTGATAAAATGCAACATCCCCACTGACACCTGGGAGTCCCTGGCCAAAGACCGCCCTAAGTGGAAGAGGAGCATCCGGGAGGGCGCTCAGCACCTGGAGTCTCATCGCCGAAAGCATGCAGAAATCAAGCGCAGGCAGCGGAAAGATCGTGCAGCAAACCTGTCCCACTCTCCCTTACCCTCAATGACTGTCTGTCCCACCTGTGACAGAGACTGTGGTTCTCGTATTGGACTGTTCAGGCACCTAAGGACTCATTCTAAGAGTGGAAGCAAGTCTTCCTCGATTCCAAGGGACTGCCTTTGATGATGATAATCATGGGAGAGGGAGCAGTCAGTTTGGCTGACAGGCCTGTTGGCAAATCCTTGTTGGGCAGGTATCAGAAATAATACCCCTCTGATTCCTGGGATCAGTGTGAGCAAAACAAGGTGGGGAAGGTACTCGGAGGCAGTTGGGTTTTGAACAAAGAATTGTGAGACACAGTCATTGGCCCAGAGTTGGTAGGTAATAATTAGAGTAAGTCAGGCCTACAGTAAGAAGTAATCTAGAAATAAATCTAATGCCAAAAACAAGTAAATCAGCTGATGAGACAAGGCATTTGTTTTTTTTCTTCTAATTTTCTTTTTAAGAAAGCTGATTTTTAAGTCAGGTAAGTCTGGCACAGGCATGATGGGTCGAATGGCCTCTTTCTGTGCTGTTTCATTCTATGATCATTCTATGAAGTGGGAATCTACTTTGCTGTCTGTTAAAGCAAATTAATCGTTTATATTTCGTCTAGTTTCAACATGTTTGAGTCTATCTATGGAAAGATGAAAAACACAGTCATTAGTTCAAATCACAAAAGGAGCCCAATAATCACACCCCCAGGGTCACATTAGCCTGGAAATCCCGGGTCTGTACGGAGTGGCTACAGACCCGGGAAGGCATTGCAAAAGCCAGTTTTCAGTGCACAATGCATATCGGGAGCGAGGACATTTGCAAGGGCAAGACTGCAGTATTTACCCATATCTTGCCCAGCAAATGTCCTCAAAATTCTTGCGCCTGATAAAAACATAGATAGGGAGTTCTCATTGCTATTAATGAGAAAGCTGTGGAATGCAGTACCTGATTGGCTGAGCAGTCACACGTGACTGCACCTTCTGTTTGGGAACCTCGAGGACGGGAGCGCGCTTCGCAGCGCGGGAAGAGGAGGCCTCCCCACCGGAATCCCAGACTCCTCCCGGACCATCAGGTAAATTCGTAGAAATGTTTCAGGTCGGAGGCAATTGCCCACGGGAAGCCTCCGACCGCAATTTGAGCCCCATTGTTGTTTAATGAGATAATGTCTGTACGGGCACACTCCTTTGAACATTCAGACCACTTACAGAAAAGACCCGCAGTGACGTACATGACAAATTATCTAAGGCCAAATTGAAACGTGTGAGGTACCTGTATATTTTTGTTTACTCTTCGATGCAACATTATATTTGTCCTCACAAATACATTGCAGTCTCAGAAATATGCTGCTTAAAATCATATGGCAGAGTTGATTTCATTGAGAATAGATTTTTGAAATAAATTATTTATAAAGTCTCGGGGCTAAGGGAGTAATATTCTCAGTCTGTGCTGTTGGCAGGTATCCTTCATGACTGCCAAATATTCTCAGAATCGTAGAATCTTTGCGATAGGAATTCAGTAGGTTACCGCCTCCCATTAGAACTGGGGGGGGGGGGAGCGGGGGCGGGTGCTAATGGGGCACTAAGAGATTAGCGACCGGGTGCGATGAATACAGCAACGCCCGCGAACTTCAGTGCCGATTTAGCGCTGGCACTAACTCGTAGCGCCTGGATCTCTAGCGCCTCGCGGATCAGGACTTCATAAAATGTGCTGCGCCCCGTTATCACTCCGGATGTAAAATTGACTCTCACTCCCTGCTGTAAGGCCTCGCGCCGACAACGTCACCAAGAGGAGGCGTTGTGGACTCGGCTGGCTGCTTGGGGAGCGGTAATTAAAGGGAATGGTTTTCAACTGGCGCACCCTTTATTATTTGCGCCAGTCTGGTGCCCGTGCAAAGTTTTTCATGTTTCACTGGTGCAAGATGTCCAAGCCCTCCATTTTGTGAGATTATTTGGGGCTGTAATGGCAGTCGTGCAGGTCGCCTTGCAAAACAGGACTGCCGACAACTAGCTTGTGCAGCATCTTTGGCCCTTCCCTTTAAGCGAGGGAAGCAGCCTCTGATGCCATTACCAATGTGCTCCAAATTGTTCGGCGTTCTGCCGCTACCGCTCCGCTCTCGGAATTTTGCGCCCTGAGAGAAGTGGCTAGCGTTTAATTTAGCACTCCACTTCTCTCCTGGAGCGCTAAAACTAAATATTGCTGGAGGAGAGAATAATTCGCGCCTGGTGCTGCTTTTTCAACTTTTCAAAATTGGGTCACTACCTCATTTCTAGCTCTTGGAATCTTACAGCATAGAAGGAGGCCATTCAGCCCATCGTGACTGTGCCAGCTCTTTGGGAGTACTATCCAATTAGTTCCACTCCCCAGCTCTCTCCCCATAGCCCTGCAAATGTTTCCTTTTCAAGGATATATCCAATTACCTTTTGATAGTTACCATTGAATCTGCTTCCACCACCCTTTCAGGCAGTGCATTCCAGATCAGAACAACTCGCTGTGTTAAAAAAATTCTCCTCAGCAACCCCCCTGACTTTTTTGCCAATTATTTTAAATTAGTACCATCTGGTTACTGACCCTCCTGCCAGTAGACACAGTGTCTCCCCATCTCCCCTATCAAAGCCCTTCTTATACTAGATTGACAGAGGGATTGATTACAGTTTTGCCTCTCTGAAGCATAACCGCTACTTGCTTATGATTATAAGTAGCAGACTCAACTCTAATTCATCCATTTCAAACATCCAAGAGGAATTAAAAATTAAAATAATGGGTAAATTTGCTAAGAATGTTGCATGTTGCGATATAATGTGATTGGTTCCCTATCGATGGGACTGTTCTTGTTAAGATACTCGATTACCTGTCATTGAGAGGAGCTGCCCAGTGCATGTGGTATCTCTTCAGTGTATTGCATGGCATGGAAGATACTGAATCGCTCTCAATGAGCTATGAGACAATAGTCGAATTGACAGGATCAAACAACCGTATAAACTATGAAACAACACCCCTGTGCTCGCTGATGTACATTGGTTCCCAGTCCAACTAGGCTTCGATTCAAAAATTCTTCTCATATTCAATTCCCTCCATGGCCTTGCACCTCCCTATCTCTGTCCTCAATTCTGGCCTCTTATGCATCCCTGATTTTCCTTGCTCCACCATTGGCGGCCGTGCCTTCGGCTACCTGGGCCCAAAGCTCCATAACTCCCTTTCTAAACCACTCTGCCTCTCTACCTCTCTCACCTCCTTGAAGACGCTCCTTAAACCTACCTCTTTGACTAAGCTTTTGGTCAACTATCCTAACATTTCCTTATGTAGCTCGGTGTCAAATTTTCACTGATAACTCTCCTGTGTAGCGGCTTGGGATGTTTTAATGTTAAAGGCACTATATAAATAGAAGTTCTTGTTGTTATTCTTGCTAGTATTTGATGCTTGAAAATTTTAAATAAATGACAGTGCTAACTTCACTCGGAAGTACCAGATAAAGAAATCTTATAGAAAGTATGTTTTTCTGTCATGAAAGTACTGCTGTAATTGTTGACGCACAACCTCTTTGATTGCATGCTGCCTATTCTTTATTGTAGTGTCACACAATATAAAGATGTGAAGTTTTATGATGTATGAACTGGAAGGTGCAAAACATTTTGTGCAGTAGCAGTAAGTTATTTAGGAGAGCAGTTCAAAGAAATATTCACTTCCCCAGAAGCAACGTTACACTAAAGGAAGGCCTTAACTTGGGTCATAGGCCGGAGCTTGGCCCAGATTTTAACTCCAGGTGCATTCCCCGCTCAGGCCAAGTTACGGTTGTGTCGCAATTGTGTCATCGGATCGCAAACTGCATATGAAAAGAAGGACCCTTTTGGATCCGGGTGCAACTCCTTATTGCCTGCACAGGAGAGCGGCGGCTGTCGGACACATAAGAGCCAGGGCGATTTTAACTGTCCATCTGTCAGGTTCTTGCTGAGTGAGTAAGGTTAAAATCATCCCGGGCGGGGTCTCCTTTTTCTGTCAGCACAATTTCTCTTGGAGCTGAACAGACCACTACAGAAATGATGGAAAGCATCAGTCGAACATCATGAGCAGCAAATCTTTTTTAAAAATTCATTCATGGGACGTCGGCGTCGCTGGCAAGTCCAGCATTTATTGCCCATCCCCAATTGTCCTTGAGAAGGTGGTGGTGAGCCGCCTTATTGAACCGCTGCAGTCCGTGTGGTGAAGGTACTCCCACAGTGCTGTTAGGGAGGGAGTTCCAGGATTTTCACCCAGCGAGGAGGCGGGAGCTCGGAGCAGCGCGAGTCCGGGGTCGGCGAGAGGCCTATAAAGGCCAGCGGGAGCTCGGAGCAGTCAGTCGAGGAGGCGGGAGCTCGGAGCAGCGCGAGTCCGGGGTCGGCGAGAGGCCTATAAAGGCCAGCGGGAGCTCGGAGCAGTCAGTCGAGGAGGCGGGAGCTCGGAGCAGCGCGAGTCCGGGGTCGGCGAGAGGCCTATAAAGGCCAGCGGGAGCTCGGAGCAGCGCGAGTCCGGGGTCGGCAAGAGGCCTATAAAGGCCAGCGGGAGCTCGGAGCAGCGCGAGTCCGGGGTCGGCGAGAGGCGTACCGGTGCAGCTACAGGGAGAAGGCAAAAAAACAAAGGTGACGTCACAGCCTAGGGGGTAAGTGATTGGCTGGTGATTGGTGAGTAGTTTTTCTTTTTCTTCTTATATTGGTCAGTAACTTTTAACATTGTTATTACCAGTTTAAGTGTATCTAAGGGTTAAGACATGGCAGGAGAGCTCGGTCGGGTGTTGTGCTCCTCCTGTACCATGTGGGAACTCAGGGACGCTTCCGGTGTCCCTGACGACTATGTGTGCGGGAAGTGTATCCGCCTCCAGCTCCTGACGGTCCGCGTTACGGAATTGGAGCTGAAGGTGGATTCACTCTGGAGCATCCACGATGCTGAGAATGACGTGAGTATCACGTGTAGTGAGTTGGTCTTACCGCAGGGAAAGGGTCCACAGCCAGATAGGGAATGGAAGACCAGCAGGAAGAGTAGAGCAAGGAAGGTAGTGCAGGGGTCGCCTGCGGTCATCCCCCTGCAAAACAGATACACCGCTTTGGGTACTGTTGAGGGGAATGACTCATCAGGGGAGGGCAGCAGCAGCCAAGTTCATGGCACCGTGGCTGGCTCTGCTGCACAGGAGGGCAAGAAAAAGAGTGGGAGAGCGATAGTGATAGGGGATTCAATTGTGAGGGGAATAGATAGGCGTTTCTGCGGCCGCAACCGAGACTCCAGGATGGTATGTTGCCTCCCTGGTGCAAGGGTCAAGGATGTCTCGGAGCGGGTGCAGGACATTCTGAAATGGGAGGGAGAACAGCCAGTTGTCGTGGTGCACATTGGTACCAACGACATAGGCAAAAAAAGGGATGAGGTCCTACGAAACGAATTTAAGGAGCTAGGAGCTAAATTAAAAAGTAGGACCTCAAAAGTAGTAATCTCGGGATTGCTACCAGTGCCACGTGATAGTCAGAGTAGGAATCGCAGGATAGCGCAGATGAATACGTGGCTTGAGCAGTGGTGCAGCAGGGAGGGATTCAAATTCCTGGGGCATTGGGACCGGTTCTGGGGGAGGTGGGACCAGTACAAACCGGACGGTCTGCACCTGGGCAGGACTGGAACCAATGTCCTCGGGGGAGTGTTTGCTAGTGCTGTTGGGGAGGATTTAAACTAATATGGCAGGGGGATGGGAACCAATGCAGGGAGACAGAGGGAAACAAAAAGGAGCCAAAAGCAAAAGACAGAAAGGAGATGAGGAAAAGTGTAGGGCAGAGAAACCCAAGGCAAAGAACAAAAAGGGCCACTGTACAGCAAAATTCTAAAAGGACAAAGGGTGTTAATAAAACAAGCCTGAAGGCTTTGTGTCTTAATGCAAGGAGTATCCGCAATAAGGTGGATGAATTAATTGTGCAAATAGATGTTAACAAATATGATGTGATTGGGATTACGGAGACGTGGCTCCAGGATGATCAGGGCTGGGAACTCAACATTCAGGGGTATTCAACATTCAGGAAGGATAGAATAAAAGGAAAAGGAGGTGGGGTAGCATTGCTGGTTAAAGAGGAGATTAATGCAATAGTTAGGAAAGACATTAGCTTGGATGATGTGGAATCTATATGGGTAGAGCTGCAGAACACCAAAGGGCAAAAAACGTTAGTAGGAGTTGTGTACAGACCTCCAAACAGTAATAGGGATGTTGGGGAGGGCATCAAACAGGAAATTAGGGGTGCATGCAATAAAGGTGTAGCAGTTATAATGGGTGACTTTAATATGCACATAGATTGGGCTAGCCAAACTGGAAGCAATACGGTGGAGGAGGATTTCCTGGAGTGCATAAGGGATGGTTTTCTAGACCAATATGTTGAGGAACCAACTAGGGGGGAGGCCATCTTAGACTGGGTGTTGTGTAATGAGAGAGGATTAATTAGCAATCTCATTGTGCGAGGCCCCTTGGGGAAGAGTGACCATAATATGGTGGAATTCTGCATTAGGATGGAGAATGAAACAGTAAATTCAGAGACCATGGTCCAGAACTTAAAGAAGGGTAACTTTGAAGGTATGAGGCGAGAATTGGCTAGGATAGATTGGCGAATGATACTTAGGGGGTTGACTGTGGATGGGCAATGGCAGACATTTAGAGACCGCATGGATGAAGTACAACAATTGTACATTCCTGTCTGGCGTAAAAATATAAAGGGGAAGGTGGCTCAACCGTGGCTATCTAGGGAAATCAGGGATAGTATTAAAGCCAAGGAAGTGGCATACAAATTGGCCAGAAATAGCAGCGAACCTGGGGACTGGGAGAAATTTAGAACTCAGCAGAGGAGGACAAAGGGTTTGATTAGGACAGGGAAAATGGAGTACGAGAAGAAGCTTGCAGGGAACATTAAGGCGGATTGCAAAAGTTTCTATAGGTATGTAAAGAGAAAAAGGTTGGTGAAGACAAACGTAGGTCCCCTGCAGTCAGAATCAGGGGAAGTCATAACGGGGAACAAAGAAATGGCGGATCAATTGAACAAGTACTTTGGTTCGGTATTCACTAAGGAGGATACAAACAACCTTCCGGATATAAAAGGGGTCAGAGGGTCTAGTAAGGAAGAGGAACTGAGGGAAATCTTTATTAGTCGGGAAATTGTGTTGGGGAAATTGATGGGATTGAAGGCAGATAAATCCCCAGGGCCTGATGGCCTGCATCCTAGAGTACTTAAGGAGGTGGCCTTGGAAATAGCGGATGCATTGACAGTCATTTTCCAACATTCCATTGACTCTGGATCAGTTCCTATGGAGTGGAGGGTAGCCAATGTAACCCCACTTTTTAAAAAAGGAGGGAGAGAGAAAACAGGGAATTATAGACCGGTCAGCCTGACCTCAGTAGTGGGTAAAATGATGGAATCAATTATTAAGGATGTCATAGCAGTGCATCTGGAAAATGGTGACATGATAGGTCCAAGTCAGCATGGATTTGTGAAAGGGAAATCATGCTTGACAAATCTTCTGGAATTTTTTGAGGATGTTTCCAGTAAAGTGGACAAAGGAGAACCAGTTGATGTGGTATATTTGGACTTTCAGAAGGCTTTCGACAAGGTCCCACACAAGAGATTAATGTGCAAAGTTAAAGCACATGGGATTGGGGGTAGTGTGCTGACGTGGATTGAGAACTGGTTGTCAGACAGGAAGCAAAGAGTAGGAGTAAACGGGTACTTTTCAGAATGGCAGGCAGTGACTAGTGGAGTGCCGCAAGGTTCTGTGCTGGGGCCCCAGCTGTTTACATTGTACATTAATGATTTAGACGAGGGGATTAAATGCAGTATCTCCAAATTTGCGGATGATACTAAGTTGGGTGGCAGTGTGAGCTGCGAGGAGGATGCTATTAGACTGCAGAGTGACTTGGATAGGTTAGGTGAGTGGGCAAATGCATGGCAGATGAAGTATAATGTGGATAAATGTGAGGTTATCCACTTTGGTGGTAAAAACAGAGAGACAGACTATTATCTGAATGGTGACAGATTAGGAAAAGGGAAGGTGCAACGAGACCTGGGTGTCATGGTACATCAGTCATTGAAGGTTGGCATGCAGGTACAGCAGGCGGTTAAGAAAGCAAATGGCATGTTGGCCTTCATAGCGAGGGGATTTGAATACAGGGGCAGGGAGGTGTTGCTACAGTTGTACAGGGCCTTGGTGAGGCCACACCTGGAGTATTGTGTACAGTTTTGGTCTCCTAACTTGAGGAAGGACATTCTTGCTATTGAGGGAGTGCAGCGAAGGTTCACCAGACTGATTCCCGGGATGGCGGGACTGACCTATCAAGAAAGATTGGATCAATTGGGCTTGTATTCACTGGAGTTCAGAAGAATGAGAGGGGACCTCATAGAAACGTTTAAAATTCTGACGGGTTTAGACAGGTTAGATGCAGAAAGAATGTTCCCAATGTTGGGGAGGTCCAGAACCAGGGGTCACAGTCTGAGGATAAGGGGTAAGCCATTTAGGACCGAGATGAGGAGAAACTTCTTCACCCAGAGAGTGGTGAACCTGTGGAATTCTCTACCACAGAAAGTAGTTGAGGCCAATTCATTAAATATATTCAAAAGGGAGTTAGATGAAGTCCTTACTACTCGGGGGATCAAGGGTTATGGCGAGAAAGCAGGAAGGGGGTACTGAAGTTTCATGTTCAGCCATGAACTCATTGAATGGCGGTGCAGGCTAGAAGGGCTGAATGGCCTGCTCCTGCACCTATTTTCTATGTTTCTATGAAGTAACAGCAAAATATTTCCAAATCAGGATGGCGTGTGACTTGGATGGGAACTTGGAGTTAGTGGTGTTCCCATGCACATGCTACCCTTGTCCTTCTAGGTGGTAGAGGTTGCGGGTTTGGGAGATACTGCCGAAGAAGACTTGGTGAGTTGTTGCAGTGCATCTTGTAGATGGTACACACTGCAACCATGGTATGCCAGTGGTGGAGGGAGTGAATGTTTAAGGAGGTGGATGGGGTACCAATCAAGTGGGCTGCTTGGTCCTGATGGTGTTGAGCTTCTTATAATATAGAGCTCCCCTAATGGATTACTACTCCACCTAGTGGACTACTGTGGTAATGCAACTGCTGATATAAATACAATAAAATTCATCTTGTGTCTGTGTGTGTTTTAGTGATGTCATAAGAATATACCGCATTTGGCGACAAGGATGGAATTTCTGGATTCCCTAGCAGAAATTTTTGTTGGTGGATCTTTCTGCCAACCAACAGAGCAACTTTGAAAGGTTTTTTGTTTTTCAGAACAGCTAAAAATCCAAGGTAAATTACAAGCTCACTTGGCTGAACTGAAGAGTCCAGATGGCCGCGCCTATGAGAATAGTAGGGTGCTTGGGTGCGATCCATCATGATCAAGAGACTTTTGGAGCATATGTGGAGTGGCTAAAAATGTTTTATTTAACCACAAATAGTATTGTCGAAGTCTCCGGTGATGAAAACCGTAACCGGATGTTAGAAAGGACACGGGCTATTTTCCTGACTGAAGCAGGCCCTGAGGTGTATGAAAATCTGAAAAATGTGCTTGTTCCTGTCAAGCCAAAGGACACACCACTGATGGAGATTCTAACCAAGTTACAACAGCACTACAGTCCTGAGCCCCTGGAAATTGCTGAAAGTTATCGTTTTGGAATACGAGGTCAATTCATTGATGAGAGTATTAGTGAGTACATTGTAGCTTTAAAAAAGCTATCTATTCACTGTCATTTTGCAAACTTTCATGACCAAGCATTGCATGACCACATTGTTTGTGGGATGAAAAATGAAGCAATCAGAAGAAAGTTGTTGACAACCCCTAACTTGACTTTTGATTTAGCTTGTCAGACAGCGATGTCGATGGATATGGCCGACCAATACTCCCAAGAATTTCGTGCCATTTCCAGTCGTCAGACAACCGAGGTGAATCATCTGCAGGTTAAAAGTAAAAGGCAGTTGGGCCCCAAAGCCTCAGCAACTGGCCAAGGTAACAACACATTAAAGTCATGCTATTCATTCCTGGGACAACACATTGCTCAAAGCTGTCCATATGTGAAGGCAGAGTGTTTCTTCGACAAGAAAACTGGGCATCTTGCGAAGGCATGCTGACTGAAGAACAAACCGATGTTCAGTGCTAGAAGTAGAAATCGGCAGAGACTACATAGCTTTGAAGAGAAGCAACAGGATGAGGAGGTTCTGGAGAGCCATATCATCAGGAGAACAAGGGTACCTAACAACGATTCATCATCCAAATAGACATTGCAGGAACCAGGATACCCATAGAAATCAACACTAGTGCATCCGTGAGCTTAGTACCGGAATCGCTATATCTCGACAAGTTACATGATTTTCCAATGGAGAAATCTACATTGGAGAGCAAAACCCTGTGATAGGATGTATCACCGTTCCGGTGAAATGTAAGGATCAGTTTCAGAGGTTGGCAGGAGACAAGCCTGCCTTGATCGGTAGAAATTGGGTGGGATCATTGAAGCTGGATTGGAATGAGATTTTTCTTGTTGAAACAAAATTTGCATCGAAGGCAGTATGATCCAGGTTTCAAGGCGACTGTCAGGGTACTGAAGGATGCTGGACCAGTTTATTGCAAGCTACGTTCCATACCATAAGCACTCAAGGAGAAAGTTGAGCAAGAACTCAAAAGACTAGAAACTGAGAATACTATCGCTAAGATAGATCACACTAATGCTGATGCCATGTCCAGGTTGCGATCCCCATCACAAGTTGCACCCAATAGGGAAGAAGTGTTCTAGTTTTCAAACATTGATGAGCTGTCAGTCACAGCTGAAGAGATTGGTAGAGCAACCAAGCGTGACCCAGTTATGACAAAGTTTTATGATTACATAGCAAGTGGCTGGCTAAACCAGGTATCAGAGAAAGATATTCATCCATACTTCGTTCGTAGGAATGAATTATCAGTCAATAAAGATTTTATCATGTGATTATCGCAAATAAGTTCTGGTCCAAATTGTTAGGAGGTCTTCATGACCAGCACCTGGGAATGTGCTGGACCAAGAGTTTTGCATGCAGTTACTTATGGTGGCCAGATCTAGATAAAGATAATAGCCCTGAAATCCCAGTCCTCTGCTTCCCCCGGGCGCTCGCCAGAAAATGGCAAAAAAGTTCTGCACCTACCTTTTCCTACTACGCCCACCAGAGATCCCAGTCCCGAGGCCTCCTCTCCCTGTGCATCGGAGTGTGTGCACGTCTGGACGGCGTAGAGCTGGACTGGAGTCACGTAGCACTAGGCAGCCAATACAGGTAAAGTATTTTCTCATTTGTAATAATGGGAACCTCGTAAGTAGGAGTTCTCATTATGATTGAGTAACCCCCCCACCAATACCAAAACACCAATAAAAAAATAGGAAAAAAATCATATATTTAACGTTAATTAAAGTTAATAAATGTCTTAGAAAAAAATAAGTATTTTTCTGATTTTTAAAAAAAGGGTTTTAATTATGCTTCAAAATTTTTTAATACTAAGGTGTGTTTTTTAAATTTTATTTTGATATGCTTTTGTATGTTTTAAAACTCTTACACGAGTAAAAGTAGGCGCAATAGTTTTCAGGGCATTCTCTGGGCAAGAGGTGGGCAAATACCGCAATCTTTCCCATGCGAAAGTCCTGGCTGTGGGGATATGGACAGATCGGAAAAGCCAGTTTTTAGGCGCATGGGCATTGCACTCTGAAAACTGGCTTTTGGGATGCCTTCCCGGGTCCGTACACACTCAGTACGGACCTGGGGAGGCCAGGATTTCAGGGCCATAGTGTACATCGTTAGTCAGTGTACAACATGTCACTGGGTGAGCAAGAAACCATCATCAGTACTGTTATGTATTTAACCCCTTGCAACCTGTATTACACTACCACCAGAGGGCCTACCTGTTGGAGTCCCAAGGGATCCCAGCATCCTTTGTGAGCACAGTATATAAGCCGGCCACCCACGAGGTACCTGCACTCTGCAGTCTCATTAAAGGAACGAAGGTCACACTTGCTCATTGTACACAGTACTCAGTTTCATCCTTTGTTGTGAGCTTATCAATTGGCGACGAGATAACGAACAACCACGCGAAAATGCAAAAATCAGTTGGTATCCTGAAGAAGTTCTCAGAAGGGGGTGATTGGGAGGCCTTTGTGGAGAGACTCGACCAATGATTTGTGGCCAATGAGCTGGAAGGGGACGAGAGCGCTACCAAACGAAGGGCGATCCTCCTTACTGTCTGTGGGGCAACAACCTATGGCCTCATGAAGAACCTCCTAGCTCCGGCAAAACCAACAGCTAAATCCTATGAAGAATTGTGTAAGCTGGTCTGGGAGCACCTAAATCCTAAAGAAAGCATTTTGATGGCGAGATATTGGTTCTACACGTGTCAACGTTGGAGGGCCAGGAAGTGGCGAGCTATGGCGCCGAACTAAGGCGCCTTGCAGGACATTGTGAATTTGAGGGATTCCTAGAACAAATGCTTCGAGACTTTTTTGTACTGGGCATTGGCCATGAGTCAATCCTTCGCAAACTGTTAACCATTGAAACTCCGAATTTAAGTAAAGTCATAACGATAGCCCAGGCATTTATGTCCACCAGCGACAACACCAAAGAGATTTCGCAGAGTAAAGAAGTTTCGACAAGTACTGTGAACAAAGTAACGTCGTTTTTGAGCAGGAATATACATGGCAGAACATACACGCTGGCTGCTGCTGCCCAACCTCAGATGACCCAGAGTCCGCCATCAATCATTAATGCGAGGCAGTTAACACCTTGTTGGCGCAGTGGAGGTGATCATCGGCCCCATCAATGCCGCTTCAAGCGCTATGCGTGCAACGTTTGCAGAACAGTGGGACACCTTCAACGAATGTGCAGGCGAGCTGCAAACCCTGCAAACCACCACGTTGCAGAGAAAGATCAATCCACTGTGGCTCAGACTGAATTGGAGACTCGAACCGAGGAGGGAGAAGTGTACGGGGTACACACTTTCACCACGAAATGTCCACCAATAATGTTGAAAGTTGAACTGAACGGAATTCCAGTATCGATGGAACTGGACATGGGCGAGTCAGTCCATAATGAGTAAAAAGGCCTTCGACAGGCTGTGGTACAACAAGGTACACAGGCCTAAGCTCAGCCTCATTCACACCAAACTAAGGACTTACACCAAGGAACTAATTCCTGCAGAAGTCAAAGTCTCCTATGATGGAGCAGTACACGAACTTCTGCTGTGGATTGTGTAAGGGGATGGCCCCACATTGTTTGGCAGAAGCTGGCTGGGAAAAATCTGTTGGAACTGGGACGACATCCGAGCGCTTTCGTCTGTTGACGACGCCTCATGTGCCCAGGTTCTGAGCACATTCCCATCGTTGTTCGAGTCAGGCATTGGAACCATCTCGGGGGCGAAAGTGCAGATCCATTTGGTTCCCGGTATGCAACCCATCCATCACAAGGCATGGGCGGTAAAATATATGATGCGGGAGAAAGTGGAAATTGAGCTGGTCAGGCTGCAGCGGGAAGGCATCATCGCACCAGTGGAATTCAACAAATGGGCCAGTCCGATTGTCCCGGTACTTAAAGAGGTCGGTATGGTCAGAATTTGTGGGGACTATAAGGTAACGAATAATCGATTTTCGCTACAGGACCAGTACCCGCTCCCCAAGGCAGACGACCTATTTTCAACCCGAGCTGGAGGGAAGACGTTCACCAAGCTGGACCTGACCTCGGCCTACATGACGCAGGAGCTAGAGGAGTATTCGAAAGGCTTTGCCTGCATCAACATGCACAAAGGTCTGTTCATCTATAACAGATGCCCGTTCAGGATTAGGTCGACCGCGGCAATATTCCAAGGGAACATGGAGAGCCTGCTAAAGTCGGTTCCTCGCATCGTGGTTTTCCAGGACGACATACTGGTTACAGGTCGGGACACCATCGAACACTTGCAGAACCTGGAAAAGGTTCTTAGTCGGTTGGATCGTGTGGGGCTCAGGTTGAAATGCTCGAAGTGTGTTTTCCTGGTGCAGGAGATCGAGTTCTTGGGAAGAAGAATCACAGCAGATGGCATCAGACCCACCGATGCCAAGACGGAGGCCATCAAGAACGCGCCGAGACCACAGAACGTGATGGAGCTGCGGTCGTTCCTGGGACTCATTAACTATTTCAGTAATTTCCTACCTGGATTAAGCACCCTGCTGGAACCCCTACATGTGCTACTGTGCAAGGGAGATGACTGGATATGGGGGAATTCACAAGAGGCTGCCTTTAAGAAAGCCAGAAATCTGTTGTGTTCAAACAAACTGCTTGTCCTGTATAATAACCCTTGTAAAAGATTAGTGCTAGCTTGAGATGCGTCATCATACGGGGTCGGGTGTCTGTTACAACAGGCTAACGAATCGGGGATTTTGCAACCGGTCGCTTATGGGTCCAGGAGTTTGTCCAAGGCTGAAAGGGCCTACAACATGATTGAAAAAGAGGCTCTGGCATGCATTTACGGGTTAAAAAAAATGCACCAGTACTTATTTGGCCTCAAGTTTGAGCTTGAAACTGATCACAAGCCGCTCATATCGCTGTTCTCTGAGAGCAAAGGGATTAACACCAATGCCTCTGCCTGCATCCAAAGATGGGCACTCACGCTGTCGGCATACAACTATATAATCCGCCACAGACCGGGCACAGAGAACTGCGCAGATGTTCTCAGTCGGCTGCCAATGTCCACCACCAGGATGGAAATGGCACAGCCAGCGGACTTGCTCATGGTAATGGATGCTTTCGAGAACGAAAAGTCCCCCATCACGGCCCACCAGGTCAGGACCTGGACCAGCCAGGATCCTTTACTGTCCTTGGTAAAAAAACTGTGTCCTCCATGGGAACTGGTCCACTGTCCCAGCGTAAGATGCAGGAGGCGATTAAGCTGTTCCACAGGTGCAAATACGAAATGTCCCTGCAGGTGGATTGTCTGATGTGGGGCAATCGCGTGGTCTTGCCCAAGAAAGGCAGAGATATGTTCATTTCTGAAGTGCACAGCACCCATCCAGGCATTGTAATGATGAACGCCATAGCTAGATCCCATGTATGGTGGCCTGGCATCGACTCAGATTTAGAGTCATGCGTGCACCAGTGCAACACTTGCTCTCAGCTGAGCAATGCACCCAGAGAGGCACCGCTAAGTTGTGATCGTGGCCCTCCAAACCGTGGTCGAGGATCCACGTGGACTTTGCGGGCCCACTTCTAGGCAAAATGTTTTTGGTTGTCATGGACGCTTACTCAAAATGGATTGAGTGTGCGATAATGTCTGTAAGCACATCCACGGCCACTATTGAAAGCCTACGAGCTATGTTTGCCATGCACAGCTTGCCTGATGTCCTGGTCAGCGACAATGGGCCATGTTTCACCAGTGCTGAATTCAAGGAATTCATGACCCGCAATGGGATCAAACACGTCACATCTGCCCCGTTTAAGCCCACATCCAACGGCCAGACAGAACGGACAGTTCAGACCATCAAGCAAAGCTTGAAACGTGTGTCGGAAGGCTCCCTGCAGACCCGACTGTCCCGAGTGCTGCTCAGCTACCGCACCAGACCCCACTCACTCACCGGAGTTCCCCCAGCCGAGCTGCTCATGAAAAGGGCGCTCAAAACAAGGCTCTCTCTTGTCCACCCTGAACTCCATGTTCACGTGGAGGGCAGGCAGCGTCAACAAAGTGTGTACCGTGACCGCGCAAATTTGTCACGCGCTATTGAGATCAATGATCCTGTGTTTTTACTCAATTATGGAAATGGTCCCAAATAGCTCGTTGGCACAGTCACAGCCAAAGACGGGAATAGGGTGTTTCAAGTCAAATTGGCCAATGGACTAACATACAGAAAACATTTGGACCAAACCAAATTGCGGTTCATCAACAGCTACGAACAACACGAAGAAGACACCACCAACTTTGACCCTCCAACACACACACACAAGTGGCAACTGACATCATGGTAGACCACGAAGCAGAACTCACCATCCACAGCAACCCGGCAAGGCCGGCTGCCCAACAGTCCAGTGAAGAACTGACCAACTCACCCGCACTCACATTTGTAACGAGACGATCGACAAGGGAGCGAAAAGCCCCAGATCGTCTCACCTTGTAAATATGTGTACTATTGACTTCATGGGGGAGTGATGTTGTTATGTATTTAACCCCTTGCAATCTGTATTACACTATCACCAGAGGGCCTACCTGTTGGGAGTCCCAAGGGATCCCAGCATCCCTTAGGAGCACGGCATATAAGTAGGCCACCCACAAGGTACCTGCACTCTGGAGTTTCATTCAAGGAGCTAAGGTCACACTTGCTCATTGTACACAGTACTCAGTTTCATCCTTTATTGTGAGCTTATTAGCGGGGAATCGTGGAGGGGGCTTCGGAATGTGGGTCGGGTGGAGGTTGCAGGGCGGGGGAGGGGGGCGTAGGAATCCTGAGAAATCACGATTTCAGATTCCCACGGGCTATCCTGGAAAAAATGAAATAAGCGTAATTAGTTTTCGGTTTAAGTTTGTGTTATGTAACTGTTAATCAAAGCACACCGATTCTTGAATAATCCTGCTCTTAAACTAGTGTAATATGCCTTGGGTAGACCTAGTTAGATTTTAAAGTGGAAGAAAGAGGCCTGCTTGACCAAATATTAAAAATGCAAACTCCAACACGCCTTGTTAGCAAAGCGAGAGTCAGTTCGTGAGAAAAAAATGAGAGAAATAATTGACTTCCAGCGACTGAGTTAAGAGGCAGGGACCGTAAGATTGTTATGAATTACATGTTAGTTGGTTTTTAGAATACTATTTTATAACCATTGATGTCTTATAATCGTCAGTAATAGATCTACAATTGTGTGCAAGAATTAAATGTAGAAGCTTGTAATCATCAACTGCACGCAATTATAACCTGAATTATGTATAACATGTAACCCTATTTCTTATGCTTAAAAGTCTTTTGAGTAAGCTGTAACCAGACAAACTGGGGTGAGAAAGAGATTGCCATGGTCGAATGGACTGCAGTTAGCCTGGAAACCAAGTTTAGCTGTAGATACCATTGTGCTGGAATGTTATACCATCCACAGAGAATTATAAAATCAAAGGCCAACAGCAGAGGCCGTATCTCAGCCTGTGGAGACATATTCCTTTTGTATTACCACAACTACCACAGAGATAAGTCTTGATGGTCAAAAACAGATGATGTAAGAGTGTTATCAGACCAAAAACCTGCATAAGCCAAGGTGCTACAAATGTGGCATCTTTTGGATTGGATTTTGGGTTTGGGCGACAGCCAGTGATTGGTTCAGGAGGAATCCATAGGTTTTGAATATACGTAAGGGTATAAGAATATACATAAGGGTATAAGAAGAGGGGTCTTAACTTACACAAATTGTAGAAGATTTCAGGAGTAGAAGATTACAGGATGAATCAAGGAGACACCCGGGTGACGGAGAGAGACAAGAGAGGGTGCGACCTACACATGATTGCGGCTTCTACTCAGAGTATAAGTGGCAATATAACTCTGTAAACTGCTGCTCGAATACTGTAATGTCTTAAGTCTTGCCTGTGATGAATAAAGTTAAATCACTCTCCCCAATACGGGTCGACCTCAAATTATTTGGAACCAGGGTCACTCTGGGATCTTATGGGGGGTGGGGTGTGGGGAGATCGCGAGGGGGTAATATCCCAGGTCAGCCTGGAGATCGTGCGGGGGGGGGGAGGTAGTATTGGATTGCAGGGTGTCGGTAAATCCCGACAGATTTGCTTGGGCGGGGGGGGGGGGGTGGAATCACTCTTGCTCATCCTGCCTCACAAGCAGTGCTGGAAGCACTTACCTTCTGGATCTGGCAGTACCGGCCTCCTTTTAGCCCAGATTTCCATAGCCCGGGGCAGCCACTAAATCTAAAAATCCGGTTACCCGCCCGACCCCCATACCTGCCCCGTGTTCGAGGCGGGTTTCAGATTGCTCAGAATTTAAACCCCTCTGCCCTGGCCTGACCTGAGGCAGTTAAAATTCCTGCCCCTTCCTCCCCCGCCCAATTAAATCTTCTGCTTTCAGCCACGTTAAATAGAATCAGACTTTGCAGAAGCAACCAAGAGAGGAAACAAAAAACTCTGGTTAAGAATGTTATCGCTGGGAAGAAAAATGTGTTGCATTCACCTCTTTGCACTCCCTTCAAATAACCAAGATAAAGGGATTGAGTAAAAGCCCAGCTTGCTGCTCTGTCAGCTGTGAACATGGGACCCGCTGGAAACAGACATAGCCTCGAACGCTGGCAGCAGAAGCAGCCTCTCCCATCTCATCAATCACACACCCGCCTCTTGACAACTGACACCAGCCTATGTTCAACAAAGTCTGATTCAAAACGCACCAAAAAGCACTCACAGAAACTTAGAACGCCAAGCAATTCAAGTGACTCTTTCGACACGCGGAGGAGGGCAGCTTTTATGAGTTTGCTGTCCCAGTGAGGGGGATCTGACCTGCTGGGAGCATGCATCGAATACCAGGGTGCACGGTACCCGTGCTTTTGCCAGCCGCTTCAGTCGGAAAATGTGTGTTCTGTGCACACGCGGGGGGGCAAGGCTGACCACAGGAAATGCAGACTTGCTAATTGCCTGCTGATGAAAGGCAGTAAATTCACTTACGCACAGCAGTATGCAGTTTCACCTCAAGATGTATACTGTTATACCACCCCGCCCGCATCGTTCAGAAATCTAGCTGCAAAGCCCGAGCTGATAGAACAAAATGCTGCATGGTTGAAAATGGGGGCGGAGGGCGGGGGGGGCGGTGGGGTGGGGGGAGAAAATGCTAAATCAAGAAATAATAATTTATTGGCACCAAAAGCGTTTAACCTATCCTGCCCGTTGGAAACCAGGCTTGCGGGCACAGAAATTGGCCCAAGGGCTTAACCCACACCGATCCTGTTATCTTCCCGTGGGTTCCGATCTTAACCTCATCTCCTGAGCAGTTGAAAGGGACACCCACCTGTCATGTATGTACTTTTGGGATCACTAGCCACTAGATGGCGTCAATGTTGGAGGCCATTGGGCTGCACACACGCGTGTGCAGCTCAAATATAAAAGGCCAGCCATTTTGTATATTAGTCAGTTTGGGCCTTAATAAAGCAGAGCCAAGGTCATACCTCTTAGAGTTAAATAGTACTCAGTCTAACAGTTATTGCAAACACATCACCAGACATCAGTGGGGGTCCTTCCTTTAAATATGCAGATCGGGCTCCGATGGTGTCATCTGGGCCTGACTGCAATTTTATGCGCAGGCTTGCACAGGGAAAGGTGTGGTGGCTTCCCCACCAGGCCAACCTAGCGAGACAAGGGAGCGGATTTTCGGGTCTTCTGCGTTCCGTTTTTCCGCTCCGGAGCGGCGGCAATGGCAGCGGCGAGGTGTTCTGGCCGGGCGGTCAGCCTCCAGCGTCCCGCAGTGATCCTCGGTTCCGGTTGTGCGGCGGCTCGGAACAGCATTGCCCGGAAGAGCTGTGCCCGGTGTGCAACGCCCCTGGTTGCGACACCAGCGTGAGTTTTGATTTCAGCTCGACCCGTCCACCCCACAGCGTGCCTCGCAATGAACGCCTGGGAAATCAGGCCGTGCAACGATACCGACTGCAGAGAGGTAAGTAATGGACTCCCAAGGTAAGTGTGTCTGGTTTTTCTTTTAAACTTTTTGCGATTTGTGTTGTGGCGGTGCGGGCAATGTTTCAATGTTTTGGGAATGTTTTTGTGGGTTTTGTTTTAGTGTTTTCCACCCCCCCCCCCCCCCCACCCCAGGCATTTCTCGGAGCACTTCCAGCCCGGCTTTTTAGCTCGGGATTTTCCCATGCTAGCGCCCAAGAGAGGTGTACAACGCCTCCTTTGGCGCTGCGCCCCAACTCAGGGCTCAGCTGCCCAAACTTACCTACTGAGGCGCAAACTGTTCCCGGGCGCAAACTTTCCCGCCCCACTGGCATTACCGCCCCGAAATCATCAAAGCCGAAAATCCAGCCCCAAGAGTCAGCGCCAGACAAGGCCCAAAAAGATAAGTCGATTTTCTTCTTTTTAGTTTGACTTTCATTGTGCGGCCAGGATGAGGAAGTGTGCTCCTCTGAGCCCCACAAAGAATGTTTCGGCCTCGGCTGCTCCCCGTCCCAGGTTTCCAGCCCTCCCCAGACGACCAGGCCCTCCCACCCACTTACCATTTATTACCTATCCTTAGTTAACTCGAGGAAGTGGTGGTGAGCCACCTTCTTGAACCGCTGTAGTCTGTATGGTGAAGGTTCTCCCACAGTGCTGTTTCGGAGGGAGTTCTAGGATTTTGACCCAGCGACGATGAAGGAATGGCGATGTTTCCAAGTCAGGATGGTGTGTAACTTGGAGAGGACTTGCAGGTGGTGGTGCTCCCATGCGCCTGCTGCCCTTGTCCTTCTAGGTGGTAGAGGTCGCAGGTTTGGGAGGTGCTGCTGAAGAAGCCTTGGCAAGTTGCTGCAGTGCATCTTGTAGATGGTACACACCGCAGCCACGGTGCGCCGGTGGTGGAGGGAGTGAATGTTGAAGGAGGTGGATGGGGTGGCAAACAAGTGGGCTGCTTTGTCCTGGCTCATGTCGAGCTCCTTGAGTGTTGTTGGAGCTGTACTCATCCAGGCAAGTGGAGACCTGGGAGCTAAATACTCCCTCATGACACCCGTCCCGAGTGAGGGTGTAAGTGAACATGAGTGATGAGTTACTGAATGAGAGAGTGAGTGCGTGTAACAGAATGAGTGAGAGTGCGAGAGAAAGGGTGCGATTGTGAAAGTGCAAGAGAAAGACTGAAAGAACGAGTGAGTTTGAGACTGAGTGAGAGCGAATGAGTGTGAGGGAGTAAGTGAATATTACAGTAAAGGATGAGTTGCTGAGATGTGGCGTGTTTGCATGGTGGGGCAGGCTCTCTATCAGCCGCAGCAGTTGACGCTGATCTCAGTGAAACTTCTGGGTTAGATCCTTTCTGTAGCTCCCAGCAGAATTGCCACCAAAGCTTGGGAGATTTCCACTGGGCCAAGAAGGGGACAACAACAACTTGTATTTATATAGCGTCTTTAATGTAGTAAAACATCCCAAGGTGCTTCACAGGAGTATTATGAGACAAAAAAATTTGACACCAAGCCAAATAAGGAAAAATTACGGCAGATGACCAAAAGCTTGGTCAAAGAGGTAGGTTTTAAGGAGTGTCTTAAAGGAGGAAAGAGAGGTAGAGAGGGAGAGAGGTCGTGGCGGGGAATTTCAGAGCTTAGAAGGCACGGCCACCAATAGTTGAGGAATTATAATCGGGGATACTCAAAAGGGCAGAGTTAGAGGAGCGCAGATATGTCGTGGGGGGTGGGGGGATGGTTGTGGGGCTGGAGGAGATTGAAGACTTAGGGAGGGGCGAGGCCATGGAGAGATTTGAAAACAAGAATGAGAATTTTGAAATCGAGGCATTGCTTAACTGTAGGTCAGCGAGCACAGGGGTGATGTGTGAGCGGGACTTGGTGCGAGTTAGGATATGGGCAAATGAGTTTTGGATCACCTCAAGTTTACGTAACTTGAAATTTGGAAAGCCAGCCAGGAATAGTCAAGTGTAGAGGTAACAAAGGCATGGATGATGGTTTCAGCAGCAGATGAGCTGAGGCAAGGACGGAGACAGGCGATGTTACGGAGGTGGAAATAAGCTAATTTCAGGGTCAACTATGACACCAAAGTTGCGAATAGTCTGGTTCAGCCTCAGACAGAAGTTGGGAAGAGGGATGGAGTCAGTAGCAAGAGCACGGAGTTTGTGGAGGGGACCGAAAACAATGGCTTCGGTCTTCCCAATGTTCAATTGGAGAAAATTTCTGCTCATCCAGAACGGACAAGCCATCTGACAATTTAGAGACAATGGAGGGGTCAAGAGAAGTGGTGATGAGGTAGGGAAGAGCGAGAGCTTGTAGTCTTGCAAGTGTTGGTTGCCCGGAGCAAATTAAAGGGGCAGGCAGCCTCTGAAAACAAAGCCATGCAGTTGGCTTCCGAGAAGATAGGTGGCCATCAACAGTTGCTCAAGCAGCCACTGATCCCATTGTGCCCGTTTAAATTAGTTCTCATATTCCCCGTCACTTAGTGCCGATGGATGCCTGCTTTACACAGGTGTTCCTAATGCCCGTGTCAAGAATTCAGCGATGACAGAAAATGGAATTTGTAATGTCTGGCACCTGACAGAAATTATGCTGACCAACACCGCAGAGGCACGAGTGGGTGAAGATCTGGCCCCCTCCAATACGCTGACTTCACCTGTTGCAAAATACCCCAAAGCAGAAAAATAAAGCTGATTGGCAGGAGGGGCAGTAACCAGAGGACACAGAGTTAAGATAATTAACAAAAGAACCAGGGATGGAGGTGAGGAGAATTTTTTTTTTTGCAACATATTGCTATGATCCGGAATGCATGGCCTGAAAGGGTGGTGGAAGCAGATTCAACAGTAACTTTCAAAAGGAAATTGGATAAATACTTGAAAAGGAGAACATTGCAAGGCTATGGGGAAAGCACAGGGAAGTAGGATTAATTGGATAGCTCTTTCAAAGATGGGACGAACAAAATAGGGGGACTCCGCTGTGGCTCAGTGGGTAGCACTCACACCTCTGCGTCAGAAAGTTGTGGGTTCAAGTCCCACTCCAGGGACGTAAGCACATAAATGTAATGACACTTCAGTGCAGTGCTGAGGTGGTGCTGCTCTGTCAGAGGTGCTGTCTTTTGCATGAGTTGTTAAACCAAGGACCTGTTTGCTCTCTCAGGTTGGCGTAAAAGATCCCATGGCGCTATTTTGAAGAAAAACAGGCGACTTCTCTTCATGTCCTGGCCGATATTTGTCCTTCAATCTGGTTATTAGCACATTGCTGTTTGTGGGATCTTGCTGTGTTCAAATTGACTGTTGTGTTTCCTACATTACAAAAGTGTCTATACTTCAAAAGGTACTTTGTTGGCTGTAAAGCGGGTTTGGGACGGCCCGAGGTCGCGAAAGGCGAGTCCTTTTCTTTTAAGAATGCAAAAACGAAAACTCGAAAGTAGCAAAAATGTGATGATGAATTGAAACATTTCTCTGTTATTTTTGCTTTGTCGCATATATATACTGCTTGTCAGGTAGCCTGATTACGATAAGTGTGTTCCATGCCCATCCCAACTGACAATGCTGACAAGGATCGCTATGCACTACACGCCACTGATGCACAATGGTGTTCACACGGAAGGATTGATGACGCTTCTGTGAGTTTTTCCAGTGGCAGTCATTCGCAGTTGATGACTGAGATACCCGATGGCGATGATATATTATCCTTTAATGTGTTAGCACATCATTTTCCTGGGTGGCTTTGATCAGTAAGACAGGCCACAGAGTAACTCATTAGAGTCACTTTTTAATCAGGATTGCAGCCTTAAAATGCAGAAAGCTTTTGAACTGGTACACTCTGCATGCAAAATCATTCACGGAAGGGATTTGTCCCTGAGAAGGAATAAAATGAAAAAAGGGAAGCAGTACCAAATTACTAAATACAATCATCTAACCATTATATGGGCGCCAGGCGTAATTAGAGGAAGAGTAGTAATAAATCTCAAACATTTCACAGAGACATGAACGCAAAGAAAAAAACCCAACAGATTCTTAATGGGAAAAGGGCTATTGCTGTCACTGACTGAAATGTTGTCTTCAACCGTGATAAATATTAGCTCTTGTCTACATTAAACGGCCACGATTATGAAGTGTCTTCCCTGTGAGATGGCTATAAGATTTAGTGAAGTGAGCTTGGTCCTTCTCAATCTAGATTCTGCTAGGTACAATTTTACAACACACATCTGACCATAATTCAGCACTACATTTGGAGTCTCGCCTAGAAATGCTAGCAGGAGGGCCCCGGTGGGAAATGGAAGTACTAGAGGAATGCTGTTTCAGAACCGAGATTACTTTAGAGCAACATTTATTTACTCATGCTGCCCCTGGCCTGGCAGTGTCTAATGCTGGAATTAGGCTGCCCACATTGCAGCAAACTCCCATTCCTCAACAATGACATTGGATAATTAGCACAGTTTTCCTACCCTGGACCCCACCAAGTGCCCACTATTACCATCTTTTATAATACTATCATCATCATATCATCATAGGCAGTCCCTCGAAATCGAGGAAGACTTGCTTCCCCTCTAAAAGTGAGTTCTTAGGAACAGTCCAATATGGGAATTACAGTCTCTGTCACAGGTGAGACAGACAGTCGTTGAAGGAAAGGGTGGGACTGGTTTGCCGCACGCTCCTTCCGCAGCCTGCTATAATACTATAGCAGGTCTGGAACAGAGGCACGCACAGTGATGGTTCCCTAGTTTTTTCATGGGTTAGGATATCAAGGGATATGGAGCAAATGTGGGTAAATAGGGTTGGGATACAGATCAGCCAAGATCTAAATGAATGGCAGAAAAGGCTCGAGGAGCTGAATGGCCTACTCCTGTGCTGCTTTTGTGGCATGACGGCAGAAATAGCAAATGGGAAGGAAGGGAGCTGAATTTTCCAGGTGGACTGTTTCCAGGAGGGCAGGAAAAAGAGTGGGAGAGCGATAGTGATAGGGGATTCGATTGTAAGGGAAATAGATAGGCGTTTTCTGCGGCGGCAACCGAGACTCCAGGATGGTATGTTGCCTCCCTGGTGCAAGGGTCAAGGATGTCTCGGAGCAGGTGCAGGACATTCTGAAAAAGGAGGGTGAACAGCCAGTTGTCGTGGTGCACATTGGTACCAACGATATAGGTAAAAAAAGGTATGAGGTCCTACGAGACGAATTTAAGGAGCTAGGAGCTAAATTAAAACGTAGGACCTCAAAAGTAGTAATCTCAGGATTGCTACCAGTGCCACGTGCTAGTCAGAGTAGGAATCGCAGGATAGCTCAGATGAATATGTGGCTTGAGCAGTGGTGCAGCAGGGAGGGATTCAAATTCCTGGGGCATTGGAACCGGTTCTGCGGGGAGGTGGGACCAGTACAAACCGGACGGTCTGCACCTAGGCAGGACCGGAACCAATGTCCTCGGGGGAGTGTTTGCTCGTGCTGTTGGGGAGGTGTTAAACTAATATGGCAAGGGGATGGGAACCAATGCAGGGAGACAGAGGGAAGCAAAAAGGAGACAAAAAGCAAAAGACAGAAAGGAGATGAGTAAAAGTGGAGGGCAGAGAAACCCAAGGCAAAAAACAAAAAGGGCCACTGAATATAAAGGGGCTGCAAGAGGGGTCAAAACTAAAAATCATGGTTTAAAAACTAGTATTAAAACACTCTACCTAAATGCACGCAGCATTCGAAATAAAGTAAATGAGTTGACGGCACAAATCATTACAAATGGGTATGATTTGGTAGCCATTACAGAAACGTGGTTGCAGGGTGGCCAAGACTGGGAATTAAACATACAGGGCTATCTGACGATTCAGAAAGATAGACAAGAAGGGAAAGGAGGTGGGGTAGCTCTGTTAATAAAGAATGATATCAGGGCAGTTGTGAGAGACGATATTGGCTCCAATGAATAAAATGTTGAATCATTGTGGGTGGAGATTAGAGATAGTAAGGGGAAAAAGTCACTGGTGGGCGTAGTTTATAGGTCCCCAAATAATAACTTCACGGTGGGGCGGGCAATAATCAAGGGAATAATGGAGGCATGTGAAAAAAGAACGGCAGTAATCATGGGGGATTTTAACCTACATATCGATTGGTCAACTCAAATCGCACTGGGTAGCCTGGAGGAGGAATTCATAGAATGCATACGGGATTGTTTCTCAGAACAGTATGTAACAGAACCTACAAGGAGCAAGCTATCTTAGATCTGGTCCTGTGTAATGAGACAGGAATAATAAATGATCTCCTTGTGAAAGATCCTCTCGGAATGAGTGATCACAGTATGGTCAAATTTGTAATACAGATTGAGGGTGAGAAAGTAGTGTCTCAAACGAGCGTACTATGCTTAAACAAAGGGGATTACAGTGGGATGAGGGCAGAGTTGGCTAAAGTAGACTGGAAACACAGACTAAACGGTGGCACAATTGAGAAACAGTGGAGGACTTTTAAGGAGCTCTTTCCTAGTGCTCAACACAAATATATTCCAGTGAAAAAGAAGGGCGGTAAGAGAAGGGATAACCAGCCGTGGATAACCAAGGAAATAAAGGAGAGTATCAAATTAAAAACCAATGCATATAAGGTGGCCAAGGTTAGTGGGAAAATAGAAAATTGGGAAAATTTTAAACGACAGCAAAGAATGACTAAGAAAGCAATAAAGAAAGGAAAGATAGATTACGAAGGTAAACTTGCGCAAAACATAAAAACGGATAGTAAAAGCTTTTACAGATATATAAAACGGAAAAAAGTAACTAAAGTAAATGATGGTCCCTTAGAAGATGAGAAGGGGGATTTAATAATGGGAAATGTGGAAATGGCTGAGACCTTAAACAATTATTTTGCTTCGGTCTTCACAGTGGAAGACACAGAAACCAATCCAGAAATTTCTGGTCATAAGAATGTGGGAAGGGAGGACCTTGAGACAATCACTATCACTAGGGGGATAGTGCTGGACAGGCTAATGGGACTCAAGGTAGACAAGTCCCCTGGTCCTGATGAAATGCATCCCAGAGTATTAAAAGAGATGGCGGAAGTTATAGCAGATGCAATTGTTATAATCTACCAAAATTCTCTGGACTCTGGGGAGGTACCAGCAGATTGGAAAGCAGCTAATGTAATGCCTCTGTTTAAAAAAGGGGGCAGACAAAAGGCAGGTAACTATAGGCTGATTAGTTTAACATCTGTAGTGGGGAAAATGCTTGAAACTATCATTAAGGAAGAAATAGCGGGACATCTAGATAGGAATAGTGCAATCAAGCAGATGCAGCATGGATTCATGAAGGGGAAATCATGTTTAACTAATTTACTGGAATTCTTTGAGGATATAACGAGCATGGTGGATAGAGGTGTACCGATGGATGTGGTGTATTTAGATTTTCAAAAGGCATTCGATAAGGTGCCACACAAAAGGTTACTGCAGAAGATAAAGGTGCGCGGAGTCAGTGGAAATGTATTAGCATGGATAGAGAATTGGCTGGCTAACAGAAAGCAGAGAGTCGGATAAATGGGTCCTTTTCGGGTTGGAAATCGGTGGTTAGTGGTGTGCCACAGGGATCGGTGCGGGGACCACAACTGTTTACAATATACATAGATGAACTGGAAGAGGGGACAGAGTGTAGTGTAACAAAATTTGCAGATGACACTAAGATTAGTGGGAAAGCGGGTTGTGTAGAGGACACATAGAGGCTGCAAAGTGATTTAGATAGGTTAAGCGAATGGGCTAAGGTTTGGCAGATGGAATACAATGTCGGAAAGTGTGAGGTTATCCACCTTGGGGAAAAAAACAGTAAAAGGGAATATTATTTGAATGGGGAGAAATTACAACATGCTGCGGTGCAGAGGGACCTGGGGGTCCTTGTGCATGAATCCCAAAAACAATTAGTTTGCAGGTGCAGCAGGTAATGAGGAAGGCGAATGGAATGTTGGCCTTCATTGCGAGTGGGATGGAGTACAAAAGCAGGGAGGTCCTTCTGCAAATGTATAGGGTATTGGTGAGACCGCACCTGGAATACTGCGTGCAGTTTTGGTCACCTTACTTAAGGAAGGATATATTAGCTTTGGAGGGGGTATAGAGACGATTCACTCAGCTGATTCCGGAGATGAGGGGGTTACCTTATGATGATAGATTGAGTAGACTGGGTCTTTACTCGTTGGAGTTCAGAAGGATGAGGGGTGATCTTCTAGAAACATTTAAAATCATGAAAGGGATAGACAAGATAGAGGCAGAAAGGTTGTCTCCACTAGTTGTGGAGACTAGAACTAGGGGGCACAGCCTCAAAATACAGGGGAGCCAATTTAAAACCGAGTTGCGAAGGAATTTCTTCTCCCAGAGGGTTATGAATCTGTGGAATTCTCTGCCCAAGGAAGCAGTTGAGGCTAGCTCATTGAATGTATTCAAGTCACAGATAGATAGATTTTTGACCAATAAGGGAGTTAAGGGTTATGGGAGCGGGCGGGTAAGCGGAGCTGAGTCCATGGCCAGATCAGCCATGATCTTGTTGAATGGCGGTGCAGGATCGAGGGGCTAGATGGCCTACTCCTGTTCCTAATTCTTATGTTCTTATGTTCTTATGTTCCAATATTCCAGTGTCTGACTCCTCTAGAAAACATCTCAATTTAAGAGAGTGAAAAAACTCAACATGTTCAACAAATGGAAGACCAAATGGCAATCACCATTGTCAATGCTAAATGCTAAATGTTGGCCTTGCCAGTTGTGCCCACATTCCAGGAACAGATAAAAAAATACTAACTTATGACAGGAGTCTCTTTCACATAATACTTTCAAAGTTCAAAGTTGCCTTTTTATTTTTTGGGGGCTGTGACTGTGTGTGTGAGAGTGTGTGAGATGTGTGTGAGAGTGTGTGTGTGTGTGTGTGTGTGTGTGTGTGTGAGTCTGTATGTGTGTGTGTGTGAGTGTGAGTTTCTGAGTGTGTGTGTGAATATGAGAGAGTCTGTGTGTGTGAGTGTATGTGCACGTGAGTGTGTGTGTGACAGTGTGTGTGTGTGAGAGCATGTGTGCGTGAGTGTGTGTGTGAGTGTGTGAGAGCATGTGTGTGTGAGTGCGTGTGTGAATGTGTGTTAGTGTATATGTGTGAGAGTGTGTGAACTTGTGTGTGTGTGTGAGTGTATGTGCGCGTGAGTGTGTGTGTGACAGTGTGTGTGTGAGAGAGTGTGTGTGAGAGTGTGTGTGTGTGAGTGTGAGGGTGTGAGTATGTGTGTTTGTGTGTGCCTTAATACAATTCTCTGAAGACCACATTTTCATTCTCACTACTCTGGTTACTCTGTGAATAGTACAGCTAATTTTAATATCAATTAACGCTGATTTTGTTTTGTATAACATTGGTTTACACCCGCTAGACTAACTGGCATTCAGACTGCCCAAATTTATTTCACATCAAAACATGACAGGAAGCATCTAGCATCCTGACAAGATTTGAACTCATTTACCGAGATACAAAGCTACTCTTCTAACCCATGCCCTACCCATTCCCCATTGAGGAAATTCAGGCCCAAATCTCTGAATTAACAGCATGAATTAGTCAAATAACCTCAAATATTAATACCTTCAAATCACAATAACTTGCATTTATATAGTGCCTTTAACTCAGAAAAATGCCTCAAAGTCTTTCACAGAGGTGTAAATCAGTAAATGAAAATGGATGGCGAGGCAAAGAAGCAGATATCAGGAGACATGCCCAAAAGCTTGGTCAAAGAGACGGGTTTGTAGAAGTGTCTGGAAAAAAGAGAGGGAGGTGGAGAGGTGGGAGGAATTTAAAAAGGGAATTCCAGAGCATGGGGCCTAGAGGGCTGAAGGCACTTTCACCAATGGTTGGGGAAGGGAAAGGGGAAAGTACAAGATGACGGATTCACAGGATAGGATAGTCCGGGAGCGGGGGTGGGGGCGGGGTTAGCGGTAATAAGGCTGAGACGCATTACAGGAATTGGGCGGGACAAGTTCATGAAGTGATTTAAACATGACAAATGGAATTTTACATTTGAGGCTCGGTGTCCAATTTTGTTTGCTGATGCTTCTGTGAAGCGCCTTGGGATGTGTTACTATGTTGGAGGCGCGATATAAATTAAAGTTGTTGTTTCCTTTCTTTGGGCCCGAAATTGATTGCCTAACCGCCCACTGCCGCCGAATCCACTGACATTCCTCCTCGGGTTCCGCCCTGTGCTAGTTTCCATCCGGTCTGGAGCGGGCGGGAGGGGAGAACGGCCGGGAACTGCCTGCTAACGTCAGCGGACGGCCTAGTGGTGCAAGTGACCTCCCGCCCGCCGAGTTGCCAGATTGGTGTGGCCGGGAATAGGCGCCAGGGCGGGGAAGATCTGCTGCGAGGAGGCCGGTCTATCCCCGACGGTAAGTATGAAGACCGGCACGAAAAAGTTAGCAAATATTTTTTTTTTAATTTTCTTTACAGCAACTTACCTGGATGGGGTCCCTTGAAGGTGTTCTGATGGTTTTTTTTGATGATTTTTATTTCCAGCTGTTCGACCCGCCCTTGGGCGGCAAGTGCCTTTGCGGCTGAGAATGAGAGTTCCTGCCTGCTGCTGCCCAGATTGACGGTGTAAGTCCCTCTTTTGCCGCTGGCCGTCCTATCAAAGGATTTTTTGCCGAAACTCCCGCCCAAAGTACTGTCAGGTATCTCGGCGGCTATCGGTCTTGGCCTTCACCAATTTCGGCCCCTTTCTCTTTTTAAAATCATTTTATTGAAGCCTATTTGGATGCCTTTCTTCTCTTACTTCCAGAGAGGCTGGCTGTTTATACAAGTAACCAATATTCACATGCACCTGCGAATGTTATCGTCATTTTCATAACCATTACTGCTGTAAATATTCCCTCGCTGCTCATGAAGTTAAATGCCACCACATTGCCCTGTCTGGAAAAATAAAAATCTCGTGCCCATTTTCTGCTAAACTCAATAATAATAATAATCAGAGGGCGAAAACAAAATCAGCGGAAATTGTTTCACTACAGGAGGGGAACTGACAGCAGTTTGCTTGAAATACAAGGCAGCATAAAAACAAAACTGGAGACTAGAACATTAATGAATGCGAAGCCATGGGTATCAATCCCAACAGCGGCAAAGAGCTCAGATCTCCTTCTGGCCAACAGGATATCACGACTGACTTGCCAAACATTCCCAGAATCCACTTTCAAGTTCATGGCCAGCTCTCCGGTTACAGACGACATCAAACAGCTGACTGAAGAGATCTTTGTTGACTTTCAATCGCACTCTGCTACACAACACAGGGTACCTGGGGTTTAACTATGTGCGTGCAGGTAGATGCAGAGAGGATGTTTCCTCTCGTGGGGGAATCTAGAACTAGGGGGCATCGTCTCAGAATAAGGGGCTGCCCATTTAAAATGGAGATGAAGATGAATTTCTTCTCTCAGAAAGTCGTGAATCATTGGAATTGTCGGCCCCAGAGAACTGTAGATGCTGGGTCATTGAATATATTTAAGGTGGAGATAGACAGATTTTTTAACGATAGGGGAGTCAAGGGTTATGGGGAGTGGGCAGGAAAGTGGAGTTGAGGCCAAGATCAGATCAGCCATGATCTTATTGAATAGCGGAGCAGGCTTGAGGAGCTAAATGGCCTACTCCTGCTCCTACTTCTTATATTCGTATGCCAAATCCTCCAGCTTTTTATGCTCCTTCACTCTGATTTTTTTTTTAATGTTCATGTGATATGGGCAACACTAACAAGGCAGCATTTATTGCCCATTGCTAGTTACCCTGAGGGCATTAAATATGATACTGAGGTCACATGTAAGCCAGACCTGGTAGGAGTAGGATGTCTGTTTCCCTGAAGGATATTGGTCAATCAGTTGGATTTCGTAATTTTTCTCGTGCCAGCCCATAAAGGACCAGCTACAGTGAATTCAATTTGCGGACTTGTGATGGTGGGATTTCAACTCTAACTCACTGGCTGCGATTTCCATATCTTGGCAGGTCCCTAGCGTCGACATCAGTGGCGGGTCCTGACCCTGCTGTTGGCCTCCAGCCAGGCCTCCAACATGACTTTCCCCTAATTGGGCTTGTTAAGCCTGCACAGCGAGTTTCCGGCCAATCGACAACGTGTCATCAGCCAGTTTCCTTAAAGGGACCATGCGCAAATTTCCATTGACAGTTGTGCTGTCAGTGTTCTGCAGCACCGAGGTGCTGTAATTACTGACAATCATTGCACAGAGGTATACAGCTGCACCCAGGCTCTCCCATGATTCCCTCCATATGCTTATGGAGGGAGTCACAGCATGCAGGGAGATTCTCCCTGCTTTCCTGTGACGTCACTTTTTGATTTTTTTTTTTCCCCTTCACAGGTCTGTTCCCTGACCTGCATTTCCGCTACAGATTCAGAAAGCTGCAAGTCTTTACACAAGTCTCCATCCAGCCTCACCTCATTACCTCCCCAACCATTGACGGATCGTTTCTGTCATCTCTACTTCACCTGCCATCTATTCCATCAGCATGAAATATAATAACAACATAAGAACATAAGAAATAGGAACAGTAGTAGGCCATACGGCCCATCGAGCCTGCTCCGCCATTCAATAAGATCATGGCTGATCTGATCATGGACTCAGCTCCACTTCCCCGCCAGCTCCCCATAGCTCCTTATTATTTAAGAAACTGTCTATTTCTGTCTTAAATTTATTCAATGTCCCAGCTTCCACAGCTCTCTGGGGCAGCGAATTCCACAGACTTACAACCCTCTGAGAGAAGAAATGTCTTCTCATCTCTGTTTTAAATGGGCGGCTCCTTATTCTAAGATCATGCTCTCTAGTTCTAGTCTCCCCCATCAGTGGAAACATCCTCTCTGCATCCACCTTGTCAAGCCCCCTCATAATCTTATACGTTTCGATAAGATCGTCTCTCATTCTTCTGAACTCCAATGAGTAGAGGCCCAACCTACTCAACCTTTCCTCATAAGTCAATCCCCTCATCTCCGGAATCAACCTAGTGAACCTTCTCTGAACTGCCTCCAAAGCAAGAATATCTTTTCTTAAATATGGAAACCAAAACTGCACACAGTATTCCAGGTGTGGCCTCACCAATACCCTGTATAACTGTAGCAAGACTTCCCTGCTTTTATACTCCATCCCCTTTGCAATAAAGCCAAGATACCATTGGCCTTCCTGATCACTTCATTCTCCCTCACCTTGATCCTCTGAATCCCACCACAATCCTGCTCCAACACCAGCAGCACCAGGCACACCAGCAGCACCAACAACAACACCAACCTTCCCCGCAATCAACTGACAGGACAGATGGGGTCAGCACTCGACCACATTGCTGCTGGGAGGCCAGGGATGGCCTCACCATGGCCAGATTTACTGCACTTGACGCTGTACACCCTGGCTGCCACTTAATGCTCCAAGTTAGCACCACTCCACACCAACATCATAAATCATCCCTACAATGCCCAAGCTAGCCTTCCCAGTGACGCCCACATTCCATGAATGAATAAAAAAAATATTCAATATGGAAAACATTTACAATATTGTGATCATTCCGTTGTACCATATAATCACCCTACACCAGTTTACTGCAACAGAAACAAAGTTATGACTAAAATATAAACAACCTCCCCACCATTCCACTGCTCTGGAACAGTCATTCCTCCCCCACTTATTAGCTTCAAAAACTAAAGTTTAGTACCAGAAACGTTAGGCTACCATACCACAGTCTGTCAAAGCCACATAACATAATTTAATTTGGGCTGGATTTTAGGCTTTTCTGTTTTCAGGGTGAAAACAGAGGCGGGGGCGGGAAAGTTACCGGCCAGGAAAAAGTTGTGCTTTCGTAAGGAATTTTCACCATCTGGGCCCTGCGCCAGCGTACGCAGCATGAAGAGAGGCGTTGTACAACTTTCGAGGAGCAAAAATGAGAAATTCGCGGACTAAAGTGCCGGGCCGTGTGCGCTCCGAGAGAGGTCTGGCGGAGGGGGAAAAAAACCCTTAAAAAAAAACACAAAAACATTCCCAAAACATTGCCCAAGCCACCATAATACAAACTCCTAAAAATAATTAAAAGAGCAAACACTCGCACTTACCTTTACAGCACTTTACCCTCCTCACCACCGCTGGCACGGCTGGACTGCTCTGGCTTCCCAGAGGTCATTATGAGGTGGGATTCCAGGCGTACGGGTCGGGCTCGAGTCAAAACACGGACGGTGTCGCAACGAGAGACATTGCACACCAGGCACAGCTCTTCCCGGCGCCGATGCAATACCCGACCCGAAGCTTGCGAGCGGATGCGGGTATCTCACCGCCCAATTTCATGCTGCTCTGGGGCGAGACCCGTAGCACAAAGGGCCGGAAAATCCAGCTCGTTTTTAAGAAAGAACAGGAAGGACCGTGCCGACAGATTATCACTGATGTGTGTCCAAAAAACAACATAGTGTACCCGAACTGGACACTTCACCATTGCTACACTACCTACTTTAGTGCTAGGCTGCTATATTGGTTAAGGTGAACACCCAGATATCAACATACACGGAGTCAAATTTTGTCTTCACCGGTTGGGGTGACCCGCTCTGCCTGATCACCCCTGATGAGGTGATCACAAAAATGTAGCCCTATAATTTCATAGGATCGTCAGTAAATCATTCACTTGAAAGGCGGGTTGGCTGTCAAAGGCAGTGACATATTGAAAGTTATGCAGGAAGATGGAAAGTGATAATGAACCAGATCTTGGTTTGCATAACTCTCTAACACAGAAATTTTCAGCTATCACTGTTGTCAGCCATGCCTTTTATCAAGCTGAGAATCAGGCAAAAGCAAATTTGGTTCCGGAAAGTATACAGACCAGCAGAAAACTGTGTAATAAAAGAATGTTACAAATAAAAAGGATTTCAAACTTCTAATGTAGCAGCGTAAAAGAAGAAAATCAGAAGAAACGATCAACCTCCTGATGGAAATGGCCGACTAAAGCAATTTAAGAATGTCACTCAGGAACTGTTCCAGCTTACACTGAATTTTCAAATCACCAATGGCTCCAAGATCCAGGACGATATCATTCCATAGTAATCCAATGTGTTATGTATTTCACCCTTTGTAACTTGCATTACACCTGACCACCAGAGGCACCAGCATCCCTTGGGAGCACAGTGTATAAGCAGGCCACCCATAAGGTACCTGCACTCTGGAACCTTAATAAAGGAGCTAAGGTCACACTCGCTCATTACACACAGTACTCAGTCTCACCATTGATTATGAGTATAACAAACTGAACACTGACAGTCTCAAACTACCCTCCAACTGAGCATTTCTCCTCTGGTCTTGAGAGCTAATATAGGCTCTAGCAAGCTACTGATGATAGGAGAACTAGTTAATGATGATCGGGGCAGTGAGGGTAAACACATTAGAATTAAAGTACTTTCTCCAAATAATTTTCTCCTTTAATCACAACAGCCCATGAATATTGTACTTCTTGTTCACGTCATGGCCCTGAGGAAAGGGTGATTACTGGGAATGGGAATGGGCCAGTAACTTACATTGTTCGCCATCTAATTGCACTACCATAGCCGCCTTAATGTTTTTTTCTGTGTTTTTTTATTTCAATTTTTGTGAGATTTGCCTGTGGAGCATTAGAAAGTGTGCATTCACTCTAACCCAATCACATGACGGTAAATGCATGCCAGAAGTCATAAATCCTGCATCTTACTTATGTCTGAATTTTTTAACGAGTTAATAGTGGCGAGCGCCATTATTGCGTCATTACTTTCCCAGCAATTTCTGGCCCAATGTTTTCCTGCAGATATTGTTCAGGCTCCCGGGTAACCACCTCGCCTTTGCAGTGAGCTTCAATCTTATTCAAGAACACAGACATATAAAGGCATTTCGTCCAGTCTCCCGACAAACGATCCAGTCGCAGCAGATCTCCAGGAGTTTCCTCGCTCCCTCTTGAGGGGTGGAATCTCTGTCACTCCTACCTAGGGGAATGAGGGGGAAGAGCTGCGGACTCCCTGAGCTCCTCAAGCGCCAGTGGGACTCATTTGCGGTTGCAACAGAGTGACTGGAGGCATGCCAGCCTCTACAAGGGGAACCTATGGGGCCTACCAGTGGGCACCAGGCCTAGCAAGGAGCATGAACTCCAAAGATTGGTCCCCTTGTTCAGACGATGACAGGACCAGTAGAAGAGTTGAGAGAAGACCTGGGCAATCTCCTCCCTTTCTCCCATGTGTTTGTGTGTGTGTGTGTGGGGGGGGGGGGGCGGTGAGAGGAGATTGGAGTTTTTGTTAGTCAAGTGCAGGCAACTGGAATGGCACTCGCACCTGTCCGACCCATGCAAACCAAATGCCCAGTCCCTGGCCCAGGAAACTCTCCATATTGCGAAAAGGATATAGAAGCATTAGAGAAAGTGATCTTTTTTCTTTTACAAGGCTGATACCAGAACTGAGAGGGTAAAACTATCAAGCAAGACTGAACAGTTGGGGCTCTTTTCTCTAGATAAGAGAAGCCTGAGGGGTGATCCGATAGAGATCTTTAGGATGATGAAATGGTTCGCTGGGGTAAAGGTAGAGAAGATGTTTTTGCTTGTGGGGAAAAACCAAAACTCGGGTGTTAAAAAAAGATAGGCACTAATAAATCCAATAAGGAATTCAGGAAAAACTGATGCGCGGGGCCCGAAACCAAACGCAGTACTCCAGACAGGGTCTGACTAAGGCTCTATGCCACTGAACCGTAACTTCCACCCCTCTGTATTGAATGTATTCCCTTTGGCATTCCCGCTACCGAATGTGTGGAGCACAAATGGCAAGATATTGCTCTGTGTTAGCCTACATTTGAAGACTTCAGTATGAAGAACTTCCTTGTCATTGATGTAAAATGTTTTAAAACTCCACAAACAAGTAGTGACAAGGTAATTTATTTTTATATATCTAGTGTGATATGTGCAATGGGTGGCAAAATAAATTGAACAAAATGTTCCTCCTGCTGCTAGAATGCAAAATCAGCTCGGATCAGTGGAAAGCAATTTTCTCATCGAGCTTTTTGTAAAGTGCAGTGTGTGTTTTGCATGTTGCTCTGCCTTCTCCCCTTCCCACCCCCTCCTTCAACTTCAGTCTGAACTGCTGCCTTTGCTCGATGCCTATTCGAAGCCCGACCAACACCCTGCTGTTCATGGTTAAGCGCATTTTGAAATATCCGTTCCAGTGCGGAAAGAGGTAGAGCTCTGTCCGGCCAAACTCACGTCTGTGCACGCCGACATCCGTCAGCGGAGAAATTTACGATGCGTGAAAACAACTGGATTTCATCATCGGAAATAGAGGGGCTGCCTGAGATTCATCTGCACTTGTAAACGGAGACTTTCAAGAAGGTGCTGTGCACTGGCTGCAGTTATCGGGGCCGAAATTGCTCCTTTCCTTAAGGCCTCTTAACACTGGAAAGTGGTGGCCATGCTGCAGAGCGCAATGGCCGCCGACTTTTTGTTTAATGGCTGCCAGTATCAAAATTTCGCTCCTGCGGTATCCCGGCAGTGACCCACTAACCCCCCCCATCCCCCCACCGCTCCACTGCTGCCGATCTGTGCTAAGTGCGTTATCACAGTGCACATCACCATGAAAACCTTCCTCCCGCCGGTCGGTACCAAAACTTGCTTTTTCCCGGCGATGCAGTGAGGCCGCCATGTTTTATGGCCCCGGGTTCAGCCGAAACCCTCTTTGTTGGCCCAGTGGACCGAACTTTAGAAATCGGGGTTTTAAGTGTATGGGAAAGTCGTGGTGACAGAGCCGTGATGACATCATCAGCGCTACGCTGATGACTGACAGCGCCGGTCACTACACTTCCCCCCCCCGGCCCACAACTTCCGCCCCTTTGGTGTACTCACCGCCCCACTTCCACACCCATTATGAGCAACTTCCGGTCCGTCTGAAAAACGCAAAGAGCGGAATTTCACTCAGGAGGCTCCCTCAAACTCCGCGGTGGTGAAAACACTCGAAACAGGTTGCGTGCACCCCGTTTCGGGCGGAGGGCAATTTCGGCCCTATATAAATATCTCCCCACTATTTCTTGACACATCGCCTTTCCTCCCCTACACTTTGCGCCCCTTGCACTATGGGCTGTCATCCTTACTCCCCAGTTTTCTCAATAAAAAATTAACCCATGATACCATGAGGTAAAGATTCCTCTTTGACACACAGTCTGGAGTATTGTCGTGGTCTAAACAGTGGCAAAATACCCCGGTGATGTTATTGCAGCAAAACAGTTCTGAAGGACATTTTCCAGCTTCTTCGCACATCATCCTCTTGTAAACCTGATTGATGAGCATTATAAGATAGAATGTGAGTGATTCGCCAAGACAAAAAACATCTTATATGCTGGGAATGAACAAAAAGAATCAAATTCTTAAGTTTCACTTTTAAAAGGAAAAACTTGCATTTATATACTGCCTTTCACAACCTCTAGACATCCACTGAAGTACTTTTGAACTGTTGTAATGTAGGAACACTGCAGCCAATTTATGCACAGCAAGATCCCGCAAACAGCAATGAAATAATGGCCTGATTTTCTGTTTTTAGTGATGTTGGTTGAGGGATAACTATTAGCCTGGACACCGGGAGACCACCTCTTCAAATACTGCTAGATAATCTTTTGCATTCGCCTGAAAGGGAAGCCAGGGCTTCAGTTTAACATCTCATCCAAAAGACGACACCTCTGACCATGCAGCACTCCCTCAGCGCTACACTACGGTACCAGCCTGGATGATATGCTCATATACCCGGCACCAAGCTCATGGTCTACAGAGCAGCAGTGATACCCACCCTCCTATATGCCTCAGAGACATGGATTATGTACAGTAGGGACCTCAAAGCACTGGAGAAGTACCACCAATGCTGCCTCCACAAAATCCTGCAGATTTATTGGCAGGACAGGCGCACCAACATCAGCATTCTCTCTTAGGCCAACATCCCCAGCATCGAGGCATTGACCACGCTCGATCAGCTCCGATGGATGGTCCGCATGCCCGATACTAGACTCCCGAAACAAGTGTTCTACTCCAAGCTATGTCACGGCAAGCAAGCCCCAGAAGGGCAGAGAAAAAGCTCCAAGGATGCCCTCAAAGCCTCCTTGAAAAAATGTAACCTCCCCACGACTCTTGGGAATACCTGGCCCAAATTGGAGGAGAAGCATCTTCGAGTCTCTTCGTCGGGAGTGCGCAGAAGCCAAGTGCAAACAGCTGAATGAGCGCATGGCAACCCAAGCACCCCACCCAGCCGTCCCACCAACCACCGTCTGCCCCACCTGTGACAGAGGCTGGAGATCCCGCATTGGTCTCATCCGTCACTTTACGACTCATTTTAGTGTGGAAGCAAGTCATCCTCGACTCCTGGGGGCGGGGGGGGGGGCTGCCTCGCAGAAGAGGGATATGCTCATGTCTCAGGCATGCGGGGCTTGAACCTACGACCTTCTGAGTCAGAGGCGCAGGTGCTGCTGTTGAGCCTTGGCTAATGCCTTCGATGCTAAATTGATCACCTTGGTCCTGCAGTGGTTAAATTATAACGAAAGATAGTAATCAGCCTGCAGTAGCAGGGAGAAGAAGCTGCAATGAGGAGGCAAATACAAGTCAGAAGTAATCCTTCTGTAAGGGTCCTTAGATAGCACTGTCTGGCGGTGGCCCTGAATTTGACAGCTGTGCTGAGCTCCTGCACCATCCCTGCTGGAATTTTACGGCCACCAGATGATCCACTGCGTCCAATGTTACTACTCAGGTAACAGCTGCTTTAGTCATTTGAGCGGGGCCATCATATGCTTCCTGGAACTGAGCAACAGCAACAACAAGTCACATTAAAAAAATTCCGCGACAGAGTCTGCATTACAGGATGCAAATGATTGCAAAAAATGAGCAACTTTGCGCACATTGTGTGAAATCATCCAACACAATCGCAAGGGTTTAATTTGATGAGTGGGGAAAGTCGTTCTGTGCAATATCATCGCTGTCTTCACACAGATGTTAACAGGACCCTGGATAGGAAGCTGTGCCACATTTATCTTGGTGCAGCCCTTTCGCTTCGCAAGAGGTGCAAGATGCAAAGCTGACTAGGTGGCTGGATGGTTCACGAGCGACAGCGGCTATGAACCCAAAATACGGCTGATACCTTCCCTTCAATGCCACAAAAATCCTTCTAAGCTGAAATAAAACAAACTCAGGTTGTTTCTAAAATTCCAAGTGATGGCCTGATTCTAGGGGCCCAAAATCTACCAAATGGCCTACTCCTGCTCTTATTTCTTATGTTCTTATGTTCATTTAGTGCCAAATTTTTGGCAGTATCAGTCTTTTTTGAAGCTAACTTAATTTTGCAAGTTTCGCGAAAGGGTATACCGCCGTCCTTAACAGATGACGGATGATTTTTTTAGTTAACCTTATTATAACGTCACTCGGGGTCAAACCCATCCATAACGCCATTTTTGCTCATTTTTGCATGTTTCGCCAATAAGGATTTTTCAAAACGGTGTTGCAGACCTATTTGAGAAACCTTACCTTACCAAATCGGAGTCAGATAGAAATCGGCATTACAGACGCCATCTTGCTTATCGAAGCTGAGTTATAGGTTTTGGAGGGAGGGAATAAGTCTTGTATTGAATCCAAACTAATTAAAAATGTTTCTTTGTGCGGAGGGAAAAAGAGAGCCGTTATTTATTGCAGTTAATTGCGAGTTGAAGTTCCACCACCGAACCGCCGCTCACCGGGCTCGAGGCACAACGGGGTTGGAGTGCCGGCCGGCAGGATCGATCCCTCGGCCGGACATAGGAGCTCGGCAATCGGCTTTCAAAGAAGCCCAGGGGGGAGGTGAAAGCCAAGCCGGGGAGAGGGGCAGCAGCGGGGGGGGGTGCTATTCGGTCGGGGATAGGGGCAGCAGCGGGGTGCCATTCGTCCGGAGATAGGGGCGGCAACGGGGGACCGTTGGCTGGGATGGGAAATTTCAGCATCAAAACACTCCCAAGGCAGACACAGCATGATAAGCAAAATACTGGATTCTGGAATAAAAACAGAAAATGCTGGAAATCTCAGCGGGTCGGCACGGGAAAAATCAGCAGGGGTTAGCTACAGAGTAAAGCTCTACAATTACACCTTACCCTGGAAACCTAAATGCTTGGGCATGCGCAGAACGGGGCCTCAGTTTTTCAGCGCTATCAATTAGCTCCACCCACAGAAGCTGAGGTCTTTCTGCGCGGTGCCAAATTCAGACAGAAAAATGGCAAAACTTCGGGGTTTTTTTTGGCCCTACTTCGGTTAAACTTAAATAGCGGCAAAAAAAGGCAATGTGGACAATTTTGGGCCCCAGGAATCATAGAAAAGTTACGACACAGAATGAGGCCATTCGGCCCATCGTGTCCGTGTTGGCTGAAAGAGCTACCCACTCTAATTCCACCTTCCAGCACTGCGTCCGTGGCCCTGTAGTTTACGGCTCTTTAAGTGCACATCCAAGTACTTTTAAAATGTGGTGAGGGTTTCTGCCTCTAACACACTTTAAGGCAGTGAGTTCCAGACACGCACCATCCTCTGGGTGTAGAAATGTTTGCTCATCTCCCCTCTAATCCATGTACCACTTACTTTAAATCTATGCCCCTTGGTTATTGACCCCTCTGCTGAGTGAAATAGGTCTTTCCTATTCACTCTATCTAGGCCCCTCATAATTTTATACATCAATTAAAACTCCCCTCCGCCCTCTCTGCTCTAAGGAAAACAACCCCAGCCTATCCAATCTTGTCATCAAAGATGACAAGAAAATTTTTTTTTAAAAAAAACTGTTCCTCTATCACTTTTTTCCCCAGTTCTGATGAAAGAGGCCAACATGAAACATGAACTAATCTGTTCTCTCCACAGATGCTGACTGACCTGCTGAGTGTTTCCAGCATTTTCAGATCGACCTTTACCAAGACAAGGTGGTCAGTTCCGCGGAGGGTCGATGAAATTGCCGTGTGAAGACTGCACAAATGTAGGATCAGGAGGGGATATTCCTCCTTTTGTTTGTGTTTGTGCTAATATTTACATTAGCCTGAAGTATGCAGCAATGCCACCTTAGTCCAATCTTTGCAATGCATGTTTATTCATCAAAGTGAGGAACAGCACTATTAGGGATTGTGCTTTGATGTGCTTGAAAGAAAATTGTAAGCCTTATTTATGCAATGGATTGCAAGTGGGTTACACAGGAACTGAAGTCGGCCATTCAGCCCTTCGAGACTGTTCTGGCATTCAATTAGATCACGGCTGACCTGTATCTTAACTCCATCTACCCGCCTTGGTTCTGTATCCCTTAATACCCTTGCTTAACAAAAATCTATCAATCTCAATTTTTAAATTTTCAGTTGACCAACCACAACACTGTTGACTGATTCAATAATATTGTAACTCAAGGAAAAACATTTATAAAATATACTTCATGAGCCCTAACTATTCTGCTGATATTAAAAGTTACTTTTCATAGGCTTTGTCATGTGAAATGATTGGCAGTGTAAATATTCAGAATCCATTATTGTTGTCAAATGCTGCTATTAGACACATCTGTCCATTAGCTCTTCGATATTCCATTCCAGTTGATAGCAATTTTCAGTCCTTTATAGATTTGGAATGCTTAAGTGCTTTTCAACATTGCACCAACATTACGCTTAACTTTTAATAGTTGCTTTTGCACCAGAGGTACAAACGCTGATGATTGTGCCTAATGACTACAAACTGCTAAACTGTGACCTTCTAGAACGATTCACACTCTGGCACATAAACAGCAACAATGGCATCAACAGATTATAGCATCTGGAGTATGATGTCTGGAGTCATAAGAGATTTGACTTGCATCAGACAACTGCTGTTTGGCACAGTCAAAGTAAGGACAATGCAGGGAGAACGCTACATCAGAAGTAAATATGTATGGAACAAATACACACAAATTTCCCATGTACTTTCAGTCAATCACTTGCATGATTCATTTAGGGTGGATTATGTTCTTGCTTGGTAAATGAAGCTTTATTAAATGATGAACCAAAAGCAAAAATCTGTGGCTGCTGCAAATCCGAAACACAAATGAGATAGAAATTACAACTTTTATAATCTCAGGATGTTCCAAAGCACTTTACAGCCAATGAAGTACTTTTGAAGTGCAGTCACTGTAGTAATCTAGGAAACACTGCAGCTGATTTGCACACAACAAGGTTCCACAAACAGCAATGTGATAATGACCAGATAGGTTACCATTGTGGCTCAGTGGGTAATGCTCATGCCTCTGAGTCAGGAAGTTGTGGGTTCAAGTCCTACTCCAGGGACTTGAGCACAAACAAATCTTGGCTGACACTCCAGTGCAGTGCTGAGGGAGCGGTGCAATGTGAAATGGTGCTGTCTTTCAGCTGAGTCATCAAACCGAGGCCCTGTCTGCTCTCTCAAGTGGACGTAAAAGATCCCATGGCACTATTTCAAAGAACAGCAGGGAAGTTATCCCAAATGTCCTGGCCAATATTTATCCCTCAATCAACAGCATGAAAAAACAGATAATCTGGTTGTTATCACTGTTTGTTGGAGTTTGCTTGTGTGCAAATTGGCTGCTGCATTTCCGACAGTACAACAGTGACTACACTCCAAAAATACTTCAGTGGCTGTAAAATGCTTTGAGACATCTGATGGCCATGAAAGGCCCTATATAAATTCAAGTCTTTCTTTTCTTTAGGTGCTGGTTGAGGGATAAATATTGGCCAAGACACTGGAAGAACACCACTGCTCTTCAAGTGCCATGGGATGTTTTACGTCTGCCTGAGATGGCAGAGTCTATTATAGTGTAACACCTCACCATATATTCCATAGATCCCAGGTACTACAATGTTCATATAAAAGGTCCCGGAAGGTGTAAGATGCCAGTTTTTGAGTGAATCTGACCAATAAGATGAAACAGAAATACTCAGCAGGTCAGCCAATATCTGCGGAGAGAGAGCCAGCTAACATCTCAGGTCGATGACCTTTCATGACCCAGATGAAGATTTTAAGAAAATACAGAACCAGGGAAAAAGGGGTGGGATAGACAGGAATAAAAAAAGAGTTGTATGATAGGGTGAAAGATAGGAGTGATTAAATGATGAAAGAGATGATGGCGCGAGGAAAAAGGTGGTGATAAGGAGAGAAGTATATGTGCTCAAATTGTTGTTGGTGGCAGGGCTGGTTGAGAAAGCGGTTAAAAAAGCTTATGGGATCCTGTGCTTTATGAGTAGAGGTATAGACTACAAAAGCATGGAGATTATGATGAACCTGTCTGAAACACTGGTTCGGGCTCAACTGGAGTATTGTATCCAATTCTGGGCACCGTACCTTAGGAAGGATGTGAAGGCCTTAGAGAGGTTGCATGAAAAGATTTACAACAATGATTCCAGGGATGAGGGACTGCAGGTACATGGGTAGATTGGAAAAGCCATGGTTGTTCTCCTCAGAGCAGAGAAGAGTGAGAAGAGATTTGACAGAGGTTTTCAAAATCAAGAGGGGTCTGGACAGAGAGAAACTGTTCCCATTTGGCAGAAGGGTCAAGAACCAGAGGACACAGATTTAAGGAGATTGGCAAAAGAACCCAAGGTGACATCAGGAAAAAGCTTTTTACGCAGTGAGTGGTTAGGATCTGGAATGCAGAGGTGGTGGAGGCAGACTCAATCGTGGCTTTCAAAAGGGAGTTGGATAAGTACCTGAAGGAAAAAAAATTGCAGGGCTACGGGGAAAGGGTGAGGGAGTGGGATGAGCTGAAGTGCTCTTGCAGAGAGTAGGCATGGGCTCGACGGGCCGAATGGCCTCCTTCCGTGCTGTAACCGTTCTATAATTCTAGGTAAAGATCGAAAATGATGGGTCCACAGAAGAACACCAGAAGAGGGAAGCATGGAAAATCTGGCACATTGACAGCTCCCGTGGCCCGGGAATGTGGCAGAGAAAGGTGAGTAAATCTAAGGGACCAGCCCACCGACTGTGTACTGATAGGGACCCCCAGCCCACACCTCCTCCACTCTTGGCAGCTCTGTTGCAGCCATCCTCCATTGTTTTAAATCAACACATTAGTACACAAGAAGTCAATGGGGCTTGCAGAGGACGGGGTGATGGGAATGTGGGACTTAGTCGTGTGGGTAAGGATATGGCCTGCAGTCTTTTGGGTGATTTGAGGGTCATTTTTAAGCCCCAAAGCAGGTGAGTTTGGACAGGTGGGAAGCTCAAATGTTAAAAATCGGAAACAGAAGCCCAATTAGTCCTGAACCCGCCACTTCCAATTTTAACAGAGGGAGAACAAGGGGCGGTTGACCAATCCGCACTCAGGAGGCAGTTCAGTCATTGAATCCTTTTCAGGAGGCTGCGTGCCTCCATTTTAAAAGGTTTCTTTTTTAACCTATGCTGGCAGGGTTTCCCAGGAAACCCGCCAGGTGAAAGGAGGCGAGCAGGGCCGGAAAAATCAGGTAAGTGCCTTTACAGCACTACTTGTGGGCCAGGAGGAGCAGGAATGTTTCCTGCAGACTCAACTCGCTTACCTGTAAACACCCCATCCACCTCCACAATCTCCCTGATCCCCCATCACCAGCCCACCTTCATCGCCAACCCACCCTTATCTCCAAATCCCTCATCTCCAGCCCCCTCATCTCCAAGCCCCTCATCTCCCAAACTCCTCATCTCAAATCCTTCATCATTGGCCCCCTCATCATCAGCACCCTCATCTCCAACCCACCTTCCTCTCTAACCCCCTCATCTCCAACCCACCTTCATCTCCAACCCCCTCATCTCCAGTCCCTCATCTCTAACCACCTCATCTCCAACCCACCTTCATCGCTAACCCCCTCATCGCCAACCCCCTCATCTCCAACCCTCTCGTCTCTAATCCCCTCATCTCCAACCCCCTCATCTCCAACCCCCTCATCTCCAGCCCCCTCATCTCCAGCCCCCTTATCTCCAACCCCCTCATCTCCAACCCCCTCATCCCCAACCCCCTCATCTCCAACCCCCTCATCTCCAGCCCACTCATCTCCAGCCCGCTCATCTCCAGCCCCTCATCTCCAGCCCCTCATCTCCAGCCCCTCATTTCCAACCTCCTCATCTCTAACCCCCTCATCTCCAACCTCCTCATCTCTAACCCCCTCATCTCCAACCCCCTCACCTCTAACCCCCTCATCTCCAGTCCCTCATCTCCAACCCCCTCATCTCCAACTCACCTTCTTCTCCAACCTCCTCATCTCCAACCCCCTGATCTGCAAGCCCCTCATTTCCAATCCCCTCATCTCCAAAACTAATCATCATCAGCACCCTCATCTCCAAACCGCTTATCTCCAACCCATCCTCATCTTCAACCCCCTCAGCTCCAAGCCCCTTATCACCAACCCCGTGATCTCCAACCCCCGATCTCCAACCCCCTCATCTCCAACTCCATCATTATTAGCCCCCTCATCTCCAACACCCTCATCTCCAACCCACCCTCATCTCCAAGCCCCTCATCTCCAAGTCCCTCATCTCCAAGCCCCTCATCATCAGCCCTCTTATCTCCAACTCCATCATTATCAATCCCCTCATCTCCAACACCCTCATCTCCAACCCACCCTCATCTCCAAGTCCCTCATCTCCAAGCCCCTCATCACCAACATCCTGATCTCCAAACCCCCGATCGCCAAACCCCTATCATCAGCTCCCTCATCTCCAACCCCGTGATCTCCAACCCCCTGATCTCCAAACCACTGATCTCCAACCCCTTATCAGCCCCCTCATCTCCAACTCCCTCATTATCAGCCCGCTCATCATCAGCCCCCTCATCTCCAATCCCCTTATCTCCAATCCCCCCATCTCCAATCACCTCACCTCCAAACCCTGATCTTCACTGATCCCTCCAGCAATCACCAATCCCTGATCTTCTCTGAACCGGCAATCTCTGACTCTTCTCCAGACTCGCCCCACCCCATCGTCTCTACCCTGTGATCTCTGTCCACCTGCAATTTCTGACCCCTATGCCTCCCTCTGCGAACTCCCACCCACCTGCGATCTTCTCCTCCTGCCCGCCCGCATTCACACTCTGCCCACTCCCGCCCCACCCTATCGCGACCCCCAACAACCTGCTCTTCGGCGTTGGCCTTTCCTGGAGAATGTTCCCGCCGAACAGACAGCCAAGCCCATTAATCTGGCTGGCTTCCTGACAGGACAATTTTTAAATAAAAAGCCTGTCGTGGTGATAAAACTCCATTGCGTTCTCCCAACCATTACCTCCAACGCCCCGCCACCCGCCACCCCCACCCCCCCCCGCCTCCCCAAAGCCCTGTCACAGTGAATATCAGCCCCATGTGTCTTTCCACCCATATAATTCATTATTTTGGGAGCTGAGGTATCATTTGAAGCTGTGGCAAGTTCTGAGCGTGCTAGGAATGAATAAGAATGCGTAGTGCCAAGTATTGATCTGCTTGGCAGCAGTAGGGAGCGTCAGTAATTGCTGTACTTTGACATAAGGTTGCTCTGCATACACTGAACAATGGGAATTACATTCAATGCTTCCCGCACCCACCCCGGCACTGAACGTGGCTGAGTAAGACGAACAACAGAAGGAAGAGGAACAGGCTGTCAGATGTAATGTTGAAACCAGTCGCAGTGCCACCCGTTGATTGTGGCATATGGATCACAGCTACCTAGAAGTGAGTGGCAGCAGTGCCTTAGGAGACGCTGATTTAACAGGGAGACAATGCCCGAGCTAAAATGGACTGGACCTTCAAGCCGGTGGGCAGTGCCAGTCATGGTCAAAGGGCCAACAGGTCCATCACTTCTGCCGATGGCCGACAACAGCAATGTGAGAAGACTACACGATCCCCCAATGCACCGATTGGCTTTCCGCATGTACGGAGGGACCTGTCCATATAGTGCGGCTCTCAAAAACAAAAAAGGAGGTTTGAATCTCTGTCCATCTGGTCTGTGACCACCAGAATGGAGCCATTTAGCTCCCACTATATGTCTATTTCACAGCAATAACTGCCAGCCTTACATGAGGAGAAGGTCTTCTGCATGACCTTCAATACTGGCTGATGGTAGCTGTAATGTATTTGCTTTATGGGTTCTTTGCTTAAGGATTCATAGCAAAACATTGCTACTAAGAACTACTTGGTTTATTAGCAAAGGTTTAACAATCACAGGCCACATTACCAGTTCAACTATTTTATTTGTGCACTTCAAACAAATGCCCCCGACAAGGAGGCTCACGCACCAAAATGTTTTTTTTTAGGGCACCAACACACAAATTATACAAGTGCCCCCTGGCCAAAAGTGGGGTGGGGGGGGGGCACTAAAACCAGCAAATTAAACAAATTAAACTTTAAACTTAAATGATCAAATTAAAATTTGGTTGCCGGGGGTGATGATGCACTCCAGTCCCTCCGGCGCCCACCTCTCGGAAGGCTGCGAGTGTACCGGTGGACACCGCGTGCTCCATCTCCAGGGACACCGTGGCTCGGATGTAGGCGCGGAAGAGAGGCAGGCAGTCGGGCTGAATGACCCCCTCGATTGCCCGCTGCCTGGACCAGCTGATGGCACCCTTAGCCGTGCCCAGGAGCAGTCCTACAAGGAGGCCTTCGGACCTACCCCTTTAAATAATGGAATAGGGGCTGCAACCTCATACATTCAGTAAAAACATGGAACACGGACTCTTCCAGACCGCAGAAATTGCAGGCGGTCTGGGAGCCCGTGAACCGGCTTAAAAATTTATTGCACGGGACTGCTCCATGCACCACCCTCCAGGCCAAGTCTCCGATAAATAGTGGGAGGACTCCCGCGTAGAGTGCACTCCATCGGGGACCCCCGCCTCCTCCGGACGGCAAGATGGTGCGCCATGGCTTGTCCGGACGGCAGACGAGGATGGCAAGATTGAGAGTGTGCAGGAGCAGCCCATACAGAAAACCTCTCCGCGTGGAACTGAAAGGCACGGGGGGGATTTTCCCGAGGCGGCTCAAATTGTGAGGCGCCGGCTCCCGAGGGAGGTTTTGGTGCTTGGCGCCGATGAGGAATTCCGTCCGGACGGGGGTCAGTTCGGACGGGATCTCCCCACGTGCTTGAGCCTCCTCGACACACCTAACGGAGTCAGGGCCCAGCGCTGTTTTTACCGACTCGATGGCATCGGCCGCGCGGCGGACGTCGGCCGAATTTAGGCGCCGTGCCAGCACGTATGGCGCCATCCAGCCCGCTCCTCTGCCATCGAGCAGGACACCTCACCAGCCACAGCCCTCTCTTCCACCTGCCACCTAAAACCTCGGTCGTGGATCAACAGCTCTCCAACTCTTTTGGGAGGAGGACAAAATAAACATTAGATCGAGTGCCCCCCGATCTGGGGGGACACTCAAGACACTTTTAACTGCGCTCTTTTTTTTATTTTTTGTTTTTGGAGGGTTTTTTTTTGTGTTTTTTTGTGATTTTTTTGGGGGGCATTAAAATCATATAATTTACAAGTGCCCCCTATAAAAGGGGAGGGGGGACACTAAAACCCTGCAATTAAAACAAATTAAACTTTAGAACATATAAAATCAAATTAAAATTTGGTTGCCGGGGGTAATGATGCACTCCAGTCCCTCCGGCGCCCACCTCTCACGGAAGGCCGTGAGCGTACCGGTGGACACCGCGTGCTCCATCTCCAGGGACACCCTGGCGCGGATGTAACCGCGGAAGGGAGGCAGGCAGTCGGGCTGAATGACACCCTCGACCGCCCGCTGCCTGGACCGGCTGATGCCCCCCTTGGCCGTGCCCAGGAGCAGTCCTACGAGGACTGCATAGGGAGGAATTCCGTCCGGACGGGGGTCAGTTCGGACGGGATGTCCCCACGTGCTTGAGCCTCTTCGACACACCTAATGGAGTCAGGGCCCAGCGCTGTTTTTAGCGACTCGATGGCATCGGCCGCGCGGCGGACGTCGGCCGAATTTAGGCGCCGTGCCAGCACGTATGGCACCATCCAGCCTGCTTCTCCACCATCGAGCAGGTCCCTGACCCTGGTCACTTCGCCAGCCACAGCCCTCTCTTCCACCTGCCACCTAAAACCTCGGTCGTGGATCAACAGCTCTCCAACTCTTTTGGGGGGGGGAACAAATAAACATTAGATCGAGTGCCCCCCGATCTGGGGGACACTCCAAACACTATTAACTGCCCTCGTTTTTTTTGTGGGTTTTTTTGTTTTTTTGGGGGGGGTTTATTTGTGATTTTTTTTGGGGCATTAAAACCATATAATTTACAACTGCCCCCTATAAAAGGGGAGGGGGACACTAAAACCGGCAAATAAAACAAATGAAACTTTAAAACATATAAAACCAAATTAAAATTTGGTTGCCGGGGGTAACGATGCACTCCAGTCCCTCCGGCGCCCACCTCTCGCGGAAGGCCGCGAGCGTACCGGTGGACACCGCGTGCTCCATCTCCAAGGACACCCTGGCCCGGATGTAGGCGCAGAAGAGAGGCAGGCAGTCAGGCTGAACGACCCCCTCCTGCCTGGACCGGCTGATGGCACCCTTGGCCGTGCCCAGGAGCAGTCCTACGAGGAGGCCTTCGGACCTACCGCTCCCCTCTGCTCAGGGTGCCCAAAGATCAGGAGTGTGGGACTGAAGTGCAGCCAGAATTTCAGGAGCAGCCCCTTTAAATATTGGAACAGGGGCTGCAACCTCGTGCATTCAATAAAAACATGGAACACGGACTCTTCCAGACCGCAGAAATTGCAGGCAGCCTGGGAGCCCGTGAACCGGCTTAAAAATTTGTTGCACGGGACTGCTCCGTGCACCACCCTAAAGGCCAAATCCCCGATAAATAGTGGGAGGACCCCTGCGTAGAGTGCCCTCCATCGGGGACCCCTGCCTCCTCCGGACGGCAAGATGGTACGCCATGGCGTGTCCGGACGGCAGGCGAGGATGGCAAAGTTGAGAGTGTGCAGGAGACGCCCGTACAGGAAACCCCTCCGCGCAGAACTGAAAGGCACGGAGGGGATTTCCCCGAGACGGCTCAAGTTGTGAGGCGCCGGCTCCCGAGGGAGGTTCCGGGGTTTGGCGCCGATGCGGAATTCCGTCTGGAGGGGGGTCAGTTCGGACGGGATCTCCCCACGTGCTTGAGCCTCCTCGATACACCTAACGGAGTCAGGGCCCAGAGCTGTTTTTAGCGACTCGATGGCATCGGCCGCGCGGCGGACATCGGCCGAATTTAGGCGCCACGCCAGCATGTCTGGCGCCATCCAGCCCGCTCCTCCGCCATCGAGCAGGTCCCTGACCCTGGTCACCTTGTCAGCCACAGCCCTCTCTTCCACCTGCCACCTAAAACCTCGGTCGTGGATCAACAGCTTGACAAACCTATGAGCATCCTCACAGGTGCATACATTACAGTAGCCTTGTGCCAACCGTGGTCAGAAGCAGAGCACCGATGCAACATCCATGCATACCACCAAAATCATGACTGAACGTACCACTGCACATTTCAGCCGTGCTTGAGAACAGGAGGCTCATTACAATGCAGCCCTTACACCTCACTGGGAACATTGTGATGTCCTGCATGCTCCTTGACCATGGAGGAAACGGAGCAGAATCTAGAAGGTATTCTAGCACAGAAGGGAGGCAGTAATAGGAAGTAAATAGCTCCAAAAACGCTGGCGAATCCCGGACGACTGATGTTGTTGGAACTAGTCCCAGATGCAGTTAGCTAAGTGCCTGAGTCGCCCCTTTAATGAACCAACTGTTCACATGTATCAAAGCAATCGGTTCAAAATAATCAACAGGAATGTTGTCTGCAGTACTTCCCCCACCATAATCAATAGCCATCTTTTGGTGTTGTGTCACATTATTCTGCATAATTAGAAATACATTCTTTGCAGAATATATGCATCTAGGGTATAACATTTATTGAATAAATTGAACGAGGTATCAATGATGTTGATGCTGGTTCTTGTGCTCTGCACCAATTGGACAGTATCCAACCAGTCACAGCTTCCAATTGATTCCTGAATGAAAAGAGTAAGTGTGTTGCTTGGCTGCAGACTTTTACATATTTGGAAATGTAAACTATTTGCCTTCGAATCCCACTCACAGAGATGTTTAATGCAAAAAAACTGGAGCTCAAGGTCTTTTGATTTGATTTATTGCCACATTTAATTTTAACGCTGGCAGCTTGCAATTCTGAAGGAAATAAGTCCTGTATTTGATGAACATTCACATGAGCCGGTTGCCATTTCATCACAAACACAGTTATTAAATATTTTAAAAGAGATAATAATTAGCTCAATTGTGGCTGTCAATTGCATTAGCTTCGCAAATAATGTATCATGTCGAATGATTATTTAACATGCTTGCAAGGCAAGTCAGTGCACGGCAAGCAGGCTGCACACAGCTAAATTGGAAAACAAGCAGACTTGTAAGATTAACCTCTTGGGTACTACATAGATCCACAGAAAATTTACAGCACAGCAACAGGCCATTCGACCCAACTGATCTGTGCCGGTGTTTATAGTCCACTAGAGCCTCCTCCCCTGATAACTCATGTTTGATACAAAGATGGGAGGAAAAGCAATGTGTAAAGAGGACACAAAAAAACGCAAAAGGACAGAGACAGGCTAAGTGAGTGGGCAACAATTTGGCAGATGGCGTATAATGTTGGAAAGTGTGAGGTTATGCACTTTGGCAGAAAAAAAATCAAAGAGCAAGTTATTATTTAAATGAAGAAAAATTGCAAAGTGCTGCAGTACAGCGGGACCTGGGGGTACTTGTGCATGAAACACAAAAAGTTAGTTTGCAGGTAGAGCAAGTGATCAGGAAGACCAATGGAATCTTGGCCTTTATTGCAAAGGGGATGGAGTATAAAAGCAGGGAAGCTTTGCTACAGTTATATAGGGTATTGGTGAGGCCACACCTGGAATACTGCGTGCAGTTTTGGTTTCCATATTTAAGAAAGGATATACTTGCTTTTGAGGCAGTTCAGAGAAGGTTCACTAGGTTGATTCCAGAGATGAGGAGGTTGACTGATGAGGAAAGGTTGAGTACCCTTGCGCCACTACTCATTGGAATTCAGAAGAATGAGAGGTGATCTTATCGAAACATATTAGATTATGAGTGGGCTTGACAAGGTGGATGCAGAGAGGATGTTTCCACTGATGGGGGAGACTAGAACTAGGGGGCATAATCTTAGAATAAGGGGCCGCCATTTAAAACTGAGATGAGGAGAAATTTCTTCTCTCAGAGGGTTGTAAATCTGTGGAATTTGCCGCCTCAGAGAGTTGTGGAAGCTGGGTCATTGAATAAATTTAAGATAGAGAGAGACTGTTTCTGAAGGGAATAAGGGGTTATGGGGAGCGGGCAGGGAAGTGGACCTGAGTCCATGATCGGATCAGCCATGATTGTATTAAATGGCGGAGCAGGCTCGAGGGGCCGTATGGCCTACTCCTGCTCCTATTTCTTATGTTCTTATGTTCTAATAACTAACTATCCCCAGCCTGCCACAGGTATCCCTTTATTTCTTTCTTCCTCAGGTAAGCATCAAGCATCCTTTTAATTGCTCTCTGCCTCAACCCCTCCATGGGGCAGCGAGTTCAATATTCTTACCATTCGCTGAGTAAAGAAATGCTTCCTCAATTATTTTTTTTAATTATTGGAGGCTATCTTATTTTGTGAAATGTGAAACTGGTCCTTGATTGTTACTGCAAGAAGGTAGGATAGTTTAACAGAGTTTACATTTAATTTTAACTTGCAGACGAGTTTAAACGTCTGGTGATTGCCAGAGCCCAAGGTAACATATGGCTCCGGGGTTTTTCCACAAATAAAGACAAGTCAAGGACTGGTGTAGTTTTGATTTATGAGGTTAGACAAAAATTAAAGTAAAACAATAAAAATAAAGATGACAGTAGTTTGCTTTTAATATTATAGTAATTGAGCTATTCCTGATGTAGCTGTAATATTTTAATACTTTTATTACAGGTGCAATGTTCGAAATCCGGTATCCTCGAGACCAAATCGTGCCGGATTTTGGGTTTTCCGGATTTCAGACAAGAAAATCAATAGTTTGAAATCCAGAATCCTCGACCTAATCCGTGCCGGGTTTTGAGCGGCGAGGTCCAAAACCTGGTCCCTGAGAAGATGAGAAGGGGGATTTAATAATGGGAAATGTGGAAATGGCTGAGACCTTAAATATTTATTTTGCTTCGGTCTTCACAGTGGAAGACACAAAAGCCATGCCAAAAATTGCTGGTCACAGGAATGTGGGAAGGGAGGACCTTGAGACAATCACTATCACTCGGGGGGTAGTGCTGGACAGGCTAATGGATCTCAAGGTAGACAAGTCCCCTGGTCCTGATGAAATGCATCCCAGGGTATTAAAAGAGATGGCGGAAGTTATAGCAGATGCATTCGTTATAATCTACAAAAATTCTCTGGACTCTGTGGAGGTGCCATCAATTTGGAAAGCAGCTAATAAGAATATAAGAACATAAGAATTAGGAACAGGAGTCGGCCATCTAGCCCCTCGAGCCTGCTCCGCCATTCAACAAGATCATGGCTGATTTGGCCGTGGACTCAGCTCCACTTACCCGTCCGCTCCCCATAACCCTTAATTCCATTATTGGTTAAAAATCTATCTGTCATCCCACTGTAGTCCCCTTTGTTTAAGCATAGTACGTTCGTTTCTGAAACAACTTCCTCACCCTCAATCTGTATTACAAATTCAACCATACTGTAATCACTCATTCCGAGAGGATCTTTTACTTGGAGATCGTTTATTATTCCTGTCTCATTACACAGGACCAGATCTAAGATAGCTGGCTCCCTTGTTGGTTCTGTTACATACTGTTCTAAGAAACAATCCCGTATGCATTCTATGAATTCCTCCTCCAGGCTACCCAGTGTGATTTGAGTTGACCAATCGATATGTAGGTTAAAATCCCCCATGACTACTGCCGTTCCTTTTTCACATGCCTCCATTATTCCCTTGATTATTGCCCGCCCCACCGTGAAGTTTTTATTTGGGGGCCTATAAACTACGCCCACCAGTGACTTTTTCCCCTTACTATCTCTAATCTCCACCCACAATGATTCAACATTTTATTCATTGGAGCCAATATCGTCTCTCACAACTGCCCTGATATCATGCTTTATTAACAGAGCTACCCCACCTCCTTTCCCTTCTTGTCTGTCTTTCCGAATCGTCAGATACCCCTGTATGTTTAATTCCCAGTCTTGGCCACCCTGCAACCATGTTTCTGTAATGGCCACCAAATCATACCCATTTGTAATGATTTGTGCCGTCAACTCATTTACTTTATTTCGAATGCTGCGTGCGTTTAGGTAGAGTGTTTTAATCCTGGTTTTTAAACCATGATTTTTAGTTTTGACCTCTCCTGCAGCCCCTTTATATTCAGTGGCCCTTTTTGTTTTTTGCCTTGGGTTTCTCTGCCCTCCACTTTTACTCATCTCCTTTCTGTCTTTTGCTTTTGTCTCCTTTTTGTTTCCCTCTGTCTCCCTGCATTGGTTCCCATCCCCCTGCCATATTAGTTTAACTCCTCCCCAACAGCACTAGCAAACACTCCCCCGAGCTAATGTAACGCCTCTGTTTAAAAAAGGGGGCAGACAAAAGGCAGGTAAGTATCGGCCGGTTAGTTTAACATCTGTAGTGGGGAAAATGCTTGAAGCTATCATTAAGGAAGAAATAGCGGGACATCTAGATAGGAATAGTGCAATCAAGCAGACGCAACATGGATTCATGAAAGGGAAATCATGTTTAACTAATTTACTGGAATTCTTTGAGGATATAACGAGCATGGTGAATAGAGGTATACCGATGAATGTGGTATATTTAGATTTCCAAAAGGCATTCGATAAAGTGCCACACAAAAGGTTACTGCAGAAGATAAAGGTACGCGGAGTCAGAGGAAATGTATTAGCATGGATGAGAATTGGCTAACTAACAGAAAGCAGAGAGTCGGGATAAATAGGTCCTTTTCAGGTTGGAAATTTGTGGTTAGTGGTGTGCCACAGGGATCGTTGCTGGGACCACAACTGTTTACAATATACATAGATGAACTGGAAGAGGAGACAGAGTGTAGTGTAACAAAATTTGCAGTTGACACAAAAATTAGTGGAAAAGCGGGTTGTGTAGAGGACAGAGAGGCTGCAAAAGAGATTTAGATAGGTTAAGCGAATGGGCTAAGGTTTGGCAGATGGAATACAATGTCAGAAAATGTGAGGTCATCCACCTTGGAAAAAAAAACAGTAAAAGGGAATATTATTTGAATGGGGAGAAATTACAACATGCTGAGGTGCAGAGGGACCTGGGGGCCCTTGTGCATGAATCCCAACAAGTTAATTTGCAGGTGCAGCAGGTAATTAGGAAGGCAAATGGAATGTTGGCCTTCATTGCGAGAGGGATGGAGTACAAAAGCAGGGAGGTCCTGCTGCAACTGTACAGGGTATTGGTGAGGCCACACCTGGAGTACTGCGTGCAGTTTTGGTCACCTTACTTAAAGAAGGATATACTAGCCTTGGAGGGGGTACAGAGACGATTCACTAGGCTGGTTCCGGAGATGAGGGGGTTACCTTATGATGATAGATTGAGTAGACTGGGTCTTTACTCGTTGGAGTTCAGAAGGATGAGGGTTGATCTTATAGAAACATTTAAAATAATGAAAGGGATAGACAAGATAGAGGCAGAGAGGTTGTTTCCACTGGTCGGGGAGACTAGAACTAGGAGGCACAGCCTCAAAATACGGGGGAGCCAATTTAAAACCGAGTTGAGAAGGAATTTCTTCTCCCAGAGGGTTGTGAATCTGTGGAATTCCCTGCCCAAGGAAGCAGTTGAGGCTAGCTCATTGAATGTATTCAAGTCACAGACAGATAGATTTTTAACCAATAAGGGAATTAAGGGTTACGGGGAGCGGGCGGGTAAGTGGAGCTGAGTCCACGGCCAGATCAGCCATGATCTTATTGAATGACGGAGCAGGCTCGAGGGGCTAGATGGCCTACTCCTGTTCCTAATTCTTATGTTCTTATGTAAAACTTGAAATCCGGTACAGATTCGGTCGAGGAATCCGGATTTCAGACTTGATTTTTTTGTCTGAAATCTAGAATCCTTGACCGAATCTGTATCGGATTTTGGGTTTTGCCTCAAAGATGTCTGGTTTTCGGGCAATAATTCCGGACGACTCCATCAGCTATGCGCAAAATCTCCGGTTTTTGGACAATTCCGGTTTTCAGAGTTTCGGATTCGGGACGTTGCACCTGTACTGATATTTTCACTGTCGCAGGACTTAAGCTGCACACCGACAAACTCAAAATAAAGGCATAAAATGCCGGACGTTAACAGTATCTGTGAAGAGAAGAGACCGTCTGTAATTCTTTGTCAGGTCTGGAAACTGGAAGGCAGGCAATAGCCTCAGTGAGGTAGAAAAAAATGGAGAGCGAAAAAAGGGAAGCGGAGGGAAAAGTAGATGCTCAGCGAGAGAGTTCGTGACTTACCGGGTTGACCCAGGTAGAAAGATGTGGAACTCCACACTTCCCTCAGTCTGTAACTCTTCTAATCTGTAAGCTTGTACACCTGAAACTCGATACCACTACAGTTCCCGCTAAGGTACGTGTATGTGGCCACGCAATGGTCTGAGAGTTCCCGCACAGGTTGCTCACCGGCTTTTCCGTTGTAGATACTGCGCATGCGCAGAAATTTGGATGGGCCGCGCATTGGGGTGGCGGGCCGCACAGGAGGCAGTGCAGCTTATGGCGGGGGGCGCAATGCTGTGACTACTACTTTCTGATTTAACCTGCTTCCTCTCCTCTCTCTTTTCAATCTTGGTGAGAGCAGCCTAAGAGTAAAACTCTCCTCTATCTCGACCCGTCACACAGAGACCCATGACAAATAATAGTCAGTTACTATGCACACACATTGGTTTGGGCGTGGAGGCCCCGACCTGCGTGAGAACACCAGCGGTAGGTCGGGGCCATAAAAGGAGCGGCGAGCGGCCCCTGGACAGCATGGAGGCCACTTCAGGGAGCAGTGCGAGCTGGTGCAGGAGGGCAGTGGCAGCGAAGAGTGATGTCATCAAGGTTCAGGTCGGTGATCGGAGAGTGGGCAGGTACAGCAGGAGCGGCGAGATCGGGGCGAAGGAGCGGCGTGAGTTCGGGGCCAGGGGCAGCACGGGCCAGCCCACACTGCGATATGTGTGCGCACGACGGCTGTGCAGCAGAGCTTGGTCCCCAGTCATCTTGGTTAATCCTTGCCACTGGACCAAGACCTAGCTCTGTTAAGTCCGTGTGGTGGCTGTAATGCAATGGCTACCACACGTCAAAAAAAATCCATGCGCAGGTATCTTGCACCTTTCAGGATGTCTCGGGTCCTTCATTGAAACACCTGTGAACTCATCTTTTTTTGGCATAGAAACAAGTCATCCTTGTTCCGAGGGACTGTCTATGATGATGATGATGATGATGATGATGATGACGACATTGGTTTTATGCTTTTTCCCCACGCCAACCCCTGGCATTACATTCAGACAATGTGTTACAATAGTTCATATGTATTACCTGTGCCATACAACGTGTCTTTTCCCCTGACCCCATCCATAGCCCCTATGTAAGGGGCTGATCAGAGATTTGTCGATAAAAAATGGCCTCTATCTTCGGGAGTGCAGGACTCTTCCTTGGACTAGGCCCGACCATTGGGAGCCACTTCCGCCTATCCGGAGGTCAGTGCACCTCAACTCAGTAGGTGTAGCACCATCTCCCATTTGCGCTGATCCCACAGATACGCTGAATCCCAGCGGAGCCGCAGAAAACGGGAATTCTCAATGTAGGGACTCTCCAGCCTTGGCTCAGCCCGCCGATGACATTTGTCTGATAAGCAGCAGGTGGAGGTTCCGCCCCCACATAAGGCATGTTGGAAACTTCTGGAAACAGCCGGAACCCACCAACAATTGGTCTCTACCTTTTTCCAAGGGGATAGTGGGGGAGGAGGGTGGGATTTCTGTCCTTCTGTCTGTCACCTATCAGATTTAAGGAGAGAGACAGGCAGAACCCCTGCAGATTTTTGGGGCCCTTAGTTCCCGGGATACCTTGCAGGTAGATTAAACATTTAAAAAAACACTTATGTGTTGACACAAATCTGACCACAGCAATTGTAGGAACTTCTTTACTCAGAGAGTAGTGAGAATTTGGAACTCACTGACGCATGAAGTAGACAAAGCCAATAACATTGATGCATTTAATGAGAGGCTTGATAACTACATGAGAGAGAACGGAATAGAGAGATATGAGGGAAGGGTTGGAAGATGTCATTAGAGTGGGAGGAGGCTCATGTGGAGTATAAACACCAGCATAGACAAGTTGGGCCGAATGGCCTGTTTCTGTGCTGTACATACTATGTAATTGTATGTGTGATTCATATCTTCATGGAAACATATACAGCTAGGATTGTGATTTTGGATATTATCAGATGAATGCATAATTTAAGTTATAAATTCCATTTATTTTAGAGAGTTTAAAACCTCCTTTAAAGTAGCAGACAGAGGAATGCCACACAGATGCCCTCATATGCCAAATAATAATTTCTACACGGTATCTAGCTCTCCCAATGGCCCAGTTATTGAATTTAGCTTACAGTGGAAATGGAGCACGATTGATAAAGAAGGTCCCAGGCTTGCTTCTGGCTGGTGCAAGCTAGCTCGAACCATCAACAGCAGCAGTAGGGGACACTATAAGTGGGCGCACCCTCTCTAAGCTAGGAAGTGAAGAATCAGTCAGGATTCCCACGCCTCATTAGTATCCAGTGCTTCCAGCTGGATATTACATTGACGTGACCCTTGGGTGAGGAAAGGAAAGGGTTCAATTTTGCTCCTGCAGGAACATAGGAACAGGAGGAGGCCATTCAACCCCTCGAGTCTGTTCCGCCATTCAATTAGGTCATGGTTGATCTGTACCTCAATGCCTTGGTTCCGTACCCATTAATCCCTCTACCTAACAAAAGTCTATGAATCTCAGATTTGACCCCCAGCCTCAACAGCTGTTTGAAGGAGAGAGTCCCAGATTTCCACGACACTTTGTGTGAAGAAATGCTTCCTGACATCACCCCTGAACGGCCTAGCTCTAACTTTAAGCTTATGCCCCCTTGTTCTGGATTCCCCCACCAGATGAAATAGTTTTTCTCTATCTACCCAATCAAATTCTGTCATCGTCGTAAGCAGCTCAATTATATCATCCCTTAATCATCTACACTCAAGGGAATACAAGTCTAGTCGATGCAACCCATCCTCATAATTTAACCATTTTAGCCCTGGTATCATTCTGGTGAATCTGTGCTGCATCCCCACCGCCCCCCACCACACCCCCCACCCTCCAACCGCCCACGATTGAATAATCTGCTAATAATTATTGCCTGCAGTCGCACAGTGAAGCATTGCCCATTTGGGTTGGATAACACCGAGCACCTGAAAACATGCCGACGCCTCAAAGAGAGGAGAAAGTGTCACTTAGCAAAGGATTTATGTGCAGAACAGCGAAAGGAAAAATAATGATGAGGACAGCTAAGTGTACATTTGGTGTGAAGAGAAGATATGCTGGTACCTGTAGGCATTGATTCCATCTTCACAGCTGCCTCCATTTTGACACCAGTGGCCCACACATTCATTTGTGTTGAGCGTGCAGCTGTTTCCCGTCCAGCCAGGTGCACAGACACACACGCTCCGCATATCCTCACTCAGGAAACAGCGACCGCCATTTGCACACGGCTATAGAACATGACCGGGGTCGGGGCGGGAGGCGGGGGGAAGGGGGGGGAGGGGCGGAGAGGAGAAAAATAATAACATACATAAGTAAAGGTGGTTGCTAATATTATACATGACATTTTGGTTATGCGTTAACCTGACAGCATTGTAATACTGATACGAGGAACAGCGAAACAGATGGCACTGTACAGTCAGCCACTTTTTTGCACCACATGTAGCATGGGATTAGGAGCTGGAATTATAAAAATGATGGTGAGTTATTAGGCGAGGAAGTGGCTTCCCATTTAGCTGCAGGAGACAATGAACCTGAAGCAGCAAATCAATATAAGTTGTCCTTTAGAAATATCCTACTAATTCAGAGGAAACATAACAAGGTACCAATCAAACTTGGTCATATTTCGTAATTCAAATACCACCAGGAAATTGTGCAAATTATTCTCCCCTTTTTTTTATCTTGTTGAATTGTAAGTCCTTGATGATTTTCCTGTGAAGTGAAAATAGAATTACGCGCAATGACAACCATACAGCGGGTTACTCACAAAGATTGTTTTTACTTAAAACTAAAGAAGGTGTCTGTAATCCTGCATATCAACCGTAACCGAGGCCAGGATGTGATGCCCACCCAGCTTAGCCAGTGACGGCACAAAAACCATTAAGGCATCTCCTTCCGCTAACGTCCTTTTTATTGAGGGCATCTCTGGAGGGTTGACATCATTTTCTCCGAAATATTGGGGGCAAAATTGGTCTTCTGTGAAAGCGCGAAACAGGCGATGGCTAATCGGTCTGGTGTCAAATAATGGAACGAGAAAAGCAGGCAGTGTGAGACAGGGTGACGATTCACTATCGGCCATTTCTAACACCGGCTGTAGACCCATTTGGTTTCAATGATACATAGGAACATAAGAAATAGGAGCAGGAGTAGGCCATACGGCCCCTCGAGCCTGCTCCGCCATTTAATATGATCGTGGCTGATCCGATCATGGACTCAGGACCACTTCCCTGCCCGCTCCCCATAACCCCTTATTCCCTTATCGGTTAAGAAACTGTCTATTTCTGTCTTAAATTTATTCAATGACCCAGCTTCCACAGCTCTCTGAGGCAGTGAATTCCACACATCCATAACCCTCTGAGAGAAGAAATTTCTCCTCATCTCAGTTTTAAATGGGCGGCCCCTTATCCTAAAATTATGCCCTCTAGTTCTATTCTCCCCCATCAGTGGAAACATCCTCTCTGCATCCACCTTGTCAAGCCCCCTCATAATCTTATATGTTTCGATAAGATCACCTCTCATTCTTCTGAATTCCGATGAGTAGAGGCCCAACCTACTCAAACTTTCCTCATAAGTCAACCCTCTCATCTCCGGATATCAGCTACCTGGCTGCCTGTGTCGACAGGAGTTGTGCACTTTTTGAGCAGGCAGGTGCTGCTCTCTCTGTGTGGTCACAAAACGAGGAAAGTATGTTTTCTGAATTTACGCCCCCTATCCAAAATGGTTGCCCCACACCATAACCTGGAAAAGCAGGTGTGCTGCCACTACAGCAACCCTTAGATTGGGGTGGGGTGATCGGCGGCTAGTGGGGGGGGTCGGTAGTTGGGTGGGGGAGCATTCGGGAGCTGGGGATTAGCGGCCGGGTAGTTGGGGTTTGCTAGGGGGAGGTAGCGATGAACAATCGGACTGCTTGAGGTGGCCAGGGGGTGGTAGCTTCGGCCAGGGGGGGAGCAATAGGTCGTTGGATCGGCGGGGGATCGGTAGTTCGGGAGGGTGGGGCGCGATTCGCAGCTGGATAGGGGCGATCTGTGGTTGGAGGGAGGGAAGCGGCATGTATTCTTTACGTGTAGGTTCGGGGAGGAGGGCTTCGCATTGGGGTAAGTATGGGGAGCCTACCTGCCAGAAGTGCGCCTGCAATGACTGCCTGGGAAGTCAGAGCAGTCCAGCCGAGCCGGCGGTGCACGGGAAGGTAATGTGGTGTAAAAGTAAGTGCGAGTGTTTCTGTATTCAATTTTTGTACGATTTGTGTTGCAGTGGAGTGGGCCATGTGTTAGGAACGTTTTTCTGTTTTTTTCCAGTCCCCCTCCCCCAGTCTCTCCCAGATGAACACGACCTGGCTCTCTGGCTCGGGAGTTTCCCATTCTTGCACTACGAAAGGTGTACAACGCCTCCCTTAGCGCTGCATGGCCCAAACTTGCCCAAACTTGCATACTAAAGCGCAAACTATTCCCGGCCACTAATTTTCCCGTCCCGAAAACAGAACAGCCGAAAATCCAGTCAAATCTGTTTTCATTATGTGGGTTGAGTGATAAATATTGGTCAGGATACCAGGGAGAACAACCCTGCTTCCAAATAGTGTCACGGGATCTTTTACATGCGCCTGTGCGGCCTTAGTTTAGCAACTCATCTGAAAGGACGGCACCTCTGACACAATAGAATTCCCTCAGTACGAAGCTGGACAGTCAACCTTCTGACTCCGAGGTGAGAGTGCTACCAACTGAGTCACGGCTGGCACACAAGAGGAAATAGATTGGATTAAAGAAGAGGGTTATGGATTGCAATACTGGGAGAGGGAATGGTAATTGCACTGCAGGGAAGGTGAAACAGTAGAGGACTGTGGAGTAATGGATGACAATGAAGGAAGAAGAGGAGAAGCTAGGTGTGATACTGTCAGGGAGTGCATAAAAAGAAAAGAAAGACTTACATTTATATAGCGCTTTTCACGACCACCAGACCTCTCAAAGTGCTTTACAGCCAATTAAGTACTTTCTTTTGAGTGTCGTCACTATTGTAATGTGGGAAATGTGGCATCCAATTTGAGCACAGCAACTCCCACAAACAGTAACATGATAATGACCAGATAATCTGATTTTTTCTTATGTTGATTGAGGGATAAATATTGGCCACAGCCGGAGGAAATGTGCCTGTGGAGCTGTACCGCTGTGAAAGTCAGTGCCCGTGGAACTGTACCCGAGTGAAAGTCAGTGCGTGTGGAACTGTAACCCGGTGAGAGTCAGTGTCTGGGGAACTGTACCCCAGTCAGAGTCAGTGCCCTTGGAACTGTACCCTAGTGAGAGTCAGTGTGTGTGAAACTGTACCCCAGTAAGAGTCAGTGTGTGTGGAACTGTACCCCAGTGAGAGTCAGTGTGTGTGGAACTGTACCCCAGTGAGAGTCAGTGTGTGTGGAACGAGACCCCAGTGAAAGTTAGTGTGTGTGGAACTGTACCCCAGTAAGAGTCGTGTGTGTGAAACTGTACCCCAGTGAGAGTCAGTGTGTGTGGAACTGTAACCCATTGAGAGTCAGTGTGTGTGGAACTGTACCCCAGTGAGAGTCAGTGTGTGTGGGACTGTATCCCAGTGAGAGTCAGTGTGTGTGGAACTGTAACCCAGTGAGAGTCAGTGTCTGGGGAACTGTACCCCAGTGAGAGTCAGTGCCCGTGGAACTGTATCCTAGTGAGTCAATGTGTGTGGAACTATACCCCAGTGAAAGTTAGTGTGTGTGGAACTGTACCCCAGTGAGAGTCAGTGTGTGTGGGACTGTACCCCAGTGAGAGTCAGTGTGTGGGGGCCTGTACCCCAGTGAGAGTCAGTGTGTGTGGGACTGTACCCCATTGAGAGTCAGTGTGTGTGGAACTGTACCCCAGTGAGAGTCAGTGTGTGTGGGACTATACCACAGTGAGAGTCAGTGTGTGTGGAACTGTACCCCAGTGAGAGTCAGTGTGTGTGGGACTGTACCCCAGTGCGAGTCAGTGTGTGTGGGACTGTACCCCAGTGAGAGTCAGTGTGTGTGGGACTATACCCCAGTGAGAGTCAGTGTGTGTGGGACTGTACCCCAGTGAGAGTCAGTGTGTGTGAGACTGTACTCCAGTGAGAGTCAGTATGTGTGGGACTGTACCCCAGTGAGAGTCAGTGTGTGTGGGACTGTACCCCAGTGAGAGTCAGTGTGTGTGGAACTGTAACCCAGTGAGAGTCAGTGTGTGTGGGACTGTACCAAAGTGAGAGTCAGTGTGTGTGGAACTGTACCCCAGTGAGAGTCAGTGTGTGTGGGACTGTACCCCAGTGCGAGTCAGTGTGTGTGGGACTGTACCCCAGTGCGAGTCAGTGTGTGTGGGACTGTACCCCAGTGAGAGTCAGTGTGTGTGGGACTATACCCCAGTGAGAGTCAGTGTGTGTGGGACTGTACCCCAGTGAGAGTCAGTGTGTGTGAGACTGTACTCCAGTGAGAGTCAGTATGTGTGGGACTGTACCCCAGTGAGAGTCAGTGTGTGTGGGACTGTACCCCAGTGAGAGTCAGTGTGTGTGGAACTGTAACCCAGTGAGAGTCAGTGTCTGGGGAACTGTACCCCAGTGAGAGTCAGTGTGTGTGGAACTGTACCCCAGTGAGAGTCAGTGTGTGTGGGACTGTACCAAAGTGAGAGTCAGTGTGTGTGGAACTGTACCCCAGTGAGAGTCAGTGTGTGTGGGACTGTACCCCAGTGAGAGTCAGTGTGTGTGGGACTATACCCCAGTGAGAGTCAGTGTGTGTGGGACTGTACCCCAGTGAGAGTCAGTGTGTGTGAGACTATACTCCAGTGAGAGTCAGTATGTGTGGGACTGTACCCCAGTGAGAGTCAGTGTGTGTGGGACTGTACCCCAGTGAGAGTCAGTGTGTGTGGAACTGTAACCCAGTGAGAGTCAGTGTCTGGGGAACTGTACCCAGTGAGAGTCAGTGTGTGTGGAACTGTACCCCAGTGAGAGTCAGTGTGTGTGGGACTGTACCAAAGTGAGAGTCAGTGTGTGTGGAACTGTACCCCAGTGAGAGTCAGTGTGTGTGGGACTGTACCCCAGTGCGAGTCAGTGTGTGTGGGACTGTACACCAGTGAGAGTCAGTGCCTGTGGGTCTGTACCCCAGTGAGAGTCAGTGCCTGTGGGACTGTACCCTAGTGAGTCAGTGTGTGTGGAACTATACCCCAGTGAAAGTTAGTGTGTGTGGGACTGTACCCCAGTGAGAGTCAGTGTGTGTGAGACTGTACTCCAGTGAGAGTCAGTATGTGTGGGACTGTACCCCAGTGAGAGTCAGTGTGTGTGGGACTGTACCCCAGTGAGAGTCAGTGTGTGTGGAACTGTAACCCAGTGAGAGTCAGTGTCTGGGGAACTGTACCCCAGTGAGAGTCAGTGTGTGTGGAACTGTACCCCAGTGAGAGTCAGTGTGTGTGGGACTGTACCAAAGTGAGAGTCAGTGTGTGTGGAACTGTACCCCAGTGAGAGTCAGTGTGTGTGGGACTGTACCCCAGTGCGAGTCAGTGTGTGTGGGACTGTACCCCAGTGAGAGTCAGTGCCTGTGGGTCTGTACCCCAGTGAGAGTCAGTGCCTGTGGGACTGTACCCTAGTGAGTCAGTGTGTGTGGAACTATATCCCAGTGAAAGTTAGTGTGTGTGGAACTGTACCCCAGTGAGAGTCAGTGTGTGTGGAACTGTACCCCAGTGAGAGTCAGTGTGTGTGGAACTGTACCCCAGTGAGAATCAGTGTGTGTGGGACTGTACCACAGTGAGAGTCAGTGTGTGTGGAACTGTACCCCAGTGAGACTGTACTCCAGTGAGAGCCAGTGTGTGTGGAACTGTACCCCAGTGAGACTATACTCCAGTGAGAGTCAGTGTGTGTGGGACTGTACCCCAGTGAGAGTCAGTGAGCGTTGCGGAATTGGAGCTGAGGGTGGATTCACTCTGGAGCATCCACGATGCTGAGAATGACGTGAGTATCACGTGTAGTGAGTTGGTCTTACGGCAGGAGAAGGGTTCACAGCCAGATAGGGAATGGAAGACCAGCAGGAAGAGCAGTGCAAGAAAGATAGTGCAGGGGTCCCCTGTGGTCATCCCCCTGCAAAACAGATACACTGCTTTGAGTACTGTTGGGGAGGATGACTCATCAGGGGAGGGCAGCAGCAGCCAAGTTCATGGCACCATAGGTGGCTCTGCTGCAAAGGAGGGCAGGAAAAAGATTGGGAGCGCGATAGTGATAGGGGATTCGATGGTGAGGGGAATAGATAGGCGTTTCTGCGGACGCAACCGAGACTCCAGGATGGTATGTTGCCTCCCTGGTGCAAGGGTCAAGGATGTCTCGGAGCGGGTGCAGGACATTCTGAAATGGGAGGGAGAACAGCCAGTTGTCGTGGTGCTCATTGGTACCAACGACATAGGTAAAAAAAGGGATGAGGTCCTACGAAAAGAATTTAAGGAGCTAGGAGCTAAATTAAAAAGTAGGACCTCAAAAGTAGTAATCTCGGGATTGCTACCAGTGCCACGTGCTAGTCAGAGTAGGAATCGCAGGATAGCGCAGATGAATACATGGCTTGAGCAGTGGTGCAGCAGGGAGGGATTCAAATTCTTGGGGCATTGGAACCGGTTCTGGGGGAGGTGGGACCAGTACAAACCGGACGGTCTGCCCCTGGGTAGGACCGGAACCAATGTCCTAGGGGGAGTGTTTGCTAGTGCTGTTGGGGAGGAGTTAAACTAATATTGCAGGGGGATGGGAACCTATGCAGGGAGACAGAGGGAGACAAAAATGAGGCAAAAGCAAAAGACAGAAAGGAGATGAGGAAAAGTGGAGGGCAGAGAACCCAAGGCAAAGAACAAAAAGGGCCACTGCATCGCAAAATTCTAGAAGGACAAAGGGTGTTAAAAAAGCAAGCCTGAAGGCTTTGTGTCTTAATGCAAGGAGTATCCGCAATAAGGTGGATGAATTAACTGTGCAAATAGATGTTAACAAATATGATGTGATTGGGATTACGGAGACGTGGCTCCAGGATGATCAGGGCTGGGAACTCAACATCCAGGGGTATTCGACATTCAGGAAGGATAGAATAAAAGGAAAAGGAGGTGGGGTAGCATTGCTGGTTAAAGAGGAGATTAATGCAATAGTTAGGAAAGACATTAGCTTGGATGATGTGGAATCTATATGGGTACAGCTGCAGAACACTAAAGGGCAAAAATCGTTAGTGGGAGTTGTGTACAGACCTCCAAACAGTAGTAGTGATGTTGGGGAGGGCATCAAGCAGGAAATTAGGAGTGCATGCAATAAAGGTGCAGCAGTTATAATGGGTGACTTTAATATGCACATAGATTGGGCTAGCCAAACTGAAAGCAATGCGGTGGAGGAGGATTTCCTGGAGTGCATAAGGGATGGTTTTCGAGACCAATATGTTGAGGAACCAACTAGGGTGGAGGCCATCTTAGACTGGGTGTTGTGTAATGAGAGAGGATTAATTAGCAATCTCATTGTGCGAGGCCCCTTGGGGAAGAGTGACCATAATATGGTGGAATTCTGCATTAGGATGGAGAATGAAACAGTTAATTCAGAGACCATGGTCCAGAACTTAAAGAAGGGTAACTTTGAAGGTATGAGGCATGAATTGGCTAAGATAGATTGGCTAATGATACTTAAGGGGTTGACTGTGGATGGGCAATGGCAGACATTTAGAGACCGCATGGATGAATTACAACAATTGTACATTCCTGTCTGGCGTAAAAATAAAAAAGGGAAGGTGGCTCAACCGTGGCTATCTAGGGAAATCAGGGATAGTATTAAAGCCAAGGAAATGGCATACAAATTGGCCAGAAATAGCAGCGAACCTGGGGACTGGGAGAAATTTAGAACTCAGCAGAGGAGGACAAAGGGTTTGATTAGGGAAGGGAAAATGGAGTACGAGAAGAAGCTTGCAGGGAACATTAAGGCGGATTGCAAAAGTTTCTATCGGTATGTAAAGAGAAAAAGGTTAGTAAAGACAAACGTAGGTCCCCTGCAGTCAGAATCAGGGGAAGTCATAACGGGGAACAAAGAAATGGCAGACCAATTGAACAAGTACTTTGGTTCAGTATTCACTAAGGAGGACACAAACAACCTTCCAGATATAAAAGTGGTCAGAGGGTCTAGTAAGGAGGAGGAACTGAGGGAAATCTTTATTAGTCGGGAAATTGTGTTGGGGAAATTGATGGGATTGAAGGCCGATAAATCCCCAGGGCCTGATGGACTACATCCCAGAGTATTTAAGGAGGTGGCCTTGGAAATAGCGGATGCATTGACAGTCATTTTCCAACATTCCATTGACTCTGGATCAGTTGCTATCGAGTGGAGGGTAGCCAATGTAACCCCACTTTTTAAAAAAGGAGGGAGAGAGAAAGCAGGGAATTATAGACCGGTCAGCCTGACCTCAGTAGTGGGTAAAATGATGGAATCAATTATTAAGGATGTCACAGCAGCGCATTTGGAAAATGGTGACATGATAGGTCCAAGTCAGCACGGATTTGTGAAAGGGAGATCATGCTTGACAAATCTTCTGGAATTTTTTGAGGATGTTTCCAATAAAGTGGACAAAGGAGTACCAGTTGATGTGGTATATTTGGACTTTCAGAAGGCTTTCGACAAGGTGCCACACAGGAGATTAATGTGCAAAGTTAAAGCACATGGGATTGGGGGTAGTGTGCTGACGTGGATTGAGAACTGGTTGTCAGACAGGAAGCAAAGAGTAGGAGTAAATGGGTACTTTTCGGAATGGCAGGCAGTGACTAGTGGGGTACCGCAAGGTTCTGTGCTGGGGCCCCAGCTGTTCACATTGTACATTAATGATTTAGATGAGGAGATTAAATGTAGTATCTCCAAATTTGCGGATGACACTAAGTTGGGTGGCAGTGTGAGCTGCGAGGAGGATGCTATGAGGCTGCAGAGTGACTTGGATAGGTTAGGTGAGTGGGCAAATGCGTGGCAGATGAAGTATAATGTGGATAAATGTGAGGTTATCCACTTTGGTGGTAAAAACAGAGTGACAGACTATTATCTGAATGGTGACAGATTAGGAAAAGGGGAGGTGCAACGAGACCTGGGTGTCATGGTACATCAGTCATTGAAGGTTGGCATGCAGGTACAGCAGGCGGTTAAGAAAGCAAATAGCATGTTGGCCTTCATAGCGAGGGGATTTGAGTACAGGGGCAGGGAGGTGTTGCTACAGTTGTACAGGGCCTTGGTGAGGCCACACCTGGAGTATTGTGTACAGTTTTGGTCTCCTAACTTGAGGAAGGACATTCTTGCTATTGAGGGAGTGCAGCGAAGATTCACCAGACTGATTCCCGGGATGGTGGGACTGACTTATCAAGAAAGACTGGATCAACTGGGCTTGTATTCACTGGAGTTCAGAAGAGTGAGAGGGGACCTCATAGAAACGTTTAAAATTCTGATGGGTTTGGACAGGTTGGATGCAGGAAGAATGTTCCCAATGTTGGGGAAGTCCAGAACCAGGGGTCACAGTCTAAGGATAAGGGGTAAGCCATTTAGGACCGAGATAAGGAGAAACTTCTTCACCCCGAGAGTGGTGAACCTGTGGAATTCTCTACCACAGAAAGTAGTTGAGGCCAATTCACTAAATATATTCAAAAGGGAGTTAGATGAAGTCCTTACTACTCGGGGGATCAAGGGGTATGGCGTGAAAGCAGGAAGGGGGTACTGAAGTTTCATGTTCAGCCATGAACTCATTGAATGGCGGTGCAGGCTAGAAGGGCTGAATGGCCTGCTCCTGCACCTATTTTCCATGTTTCTATGTTTCTATGAGAGTCAGTGCCCGTGGAGCTGTATCCTAGTGAGTCAGTGTGTGTGGAACTATACCCCAGTGAAAGTTAGTGTGTGTGGAACTGTACCCCAGTGAGAGTCAGTGTGTGTGGAACTGTACCCCAGTGAGAGTCAGTGTGTGTGGGACTGTACCTCAGTGAGAGTCAGTGTGTGTGGGACTGTACCCCATTGAGAGTCAGTGTGTGTGGAACTGTACCCCAGTGAGAGTCAGTGTGTATGGGACTGTACCCCAGTGAGAGTCAGTGCCTGTGGGACTGTACCCCAGTGAGAGTTAGTGCCTGTAGAACTGTACCCCAGTGAGAGTCAATGTGTGTAGGACTGTACCCAGTGAGAGTGAATATGCAGATTTGAAGGGAGATGTGGAAATATTGATAGCGTGAACTTGGGGAGGAGAAGCACAGTGCCAGCTTGAATTGAGGGCGTTCGAGGGATCTGGGATTTGGAGGACAGATAGCACCAGCTTGAATGAGGGTAAAAAGTATACCAACTTAAACTGGGTTGGACTTGGACATGAGTGCCCGTCTTTTTTGTTTGTGTTGTCCAGCTTAGCATGTAAGGCTCGGGGAGCACAAATCCTCCTTCTCTGCCCATGAGGCATGTTCCCAATGGTTCTGGTGGCCCCCATCCTAGATGTGGAATAGCTGAAATGAAAGCAAGCAGCGAGGTTCTTTGGGACTGAACAGCGGGATTCAATGATCTCCAGTACAGCACATGAATTTGTCACTTTTAGCACCTTAATGGTTGCATTTTGTGAAAATATTTAACAGCTCTGGCCTTGATCACCAGGCAAGTCAACTGTTCGAGTGCTGTTTCAACAACACCTATCCTCGAGGTCACCTGTCTTTGTATGACAAATCCTCAACCAGGGAAAGAAAATTTCATTCCTTCAGGCCTTTTAGTCTCAGACAAAAATCTGTTTCATTGATTCATTCAACCCGGAACTCCACATTTCCTTTCTTTATATTAATCTAATTGAAAGCCATTATGATATAATGGAATTTTTTTCTGACCACCTGTATGAGAACCGTTTCACTCTCATGGTTTCTGTTACAATCCACTCACTTTCCAACTGGATGTGGGTGGAGGGGATGGCGGAGTGGGCGAGCTATTTTTGTGTCAGTGATTGCTCCCCAATCTCTTCACAGAAAGCCACTGGCCGGAATTTTAATGGGGAGGTGAGTTTCCGGCCAGCCCTGATGACTTTGATGGCAGGACCCGATTGCATTCGAAACCTCTGTATCCAACCTACATGGAGAGGCTGGCTGGCTGCGGCAGGTAAGCCTGTGGCACTAGGCCGCAGAGAGGAGGGAGGAAGGAATTGAGTGGGGGCCTGTGGGTGGTCGGGGGCCGGACTCGGGCATCGGGGGAGTGGGGGGGGGGGGGGGGGGGGCGTGGGAGGCAAAGGGATAGAACATCAGGGACTGTCATCAAGGGATCGGGGAGTGGGGAGGGAGAGAACATCGGAGTGCCAGGTGAACTATCAAGATGGGGGTTGGAGGGAGGACGGGTAGGTGTTCGGAGGCCTTGGGTGGGGCGGAGGGGATTTGAGGCCTCATAGGGTTGGGGGTCTCTGATTATGGGAGTGGGTTATGCAGGGACAAGTGTAAAGGCACTTACCTCCTAGAACCAGCACCCCTCGCCTGCCATTCCCTGTCGGGATTCCGAGGCCTGTAATACCCAACCAGCCACAGTAAATTTAAAATGGTGGTTACATCTGAGGCGGGCCAGCCTCATTATAATATTCAAATGTCCGACCGCCTCGTGGGCGCAGATTGGCTGCCCCGGCCCTGCCCCGCCTCCTTTAAAACCGGAAGTAGGGGGTTCGGAGGCGGGTTCTGGTCGGGATTTCGATTTTGTAACACTTTAACTTCCTATTGGAACCCAGCCCACCCATTTTTTGGGGTTAAAATTTCCCTCATGGGATCAAGCCCGACACCACCGGCTTGAGCACGTAATCTACGCTGACAGCTTCAATACATTACTGAGGGGCACTGCACTTTTGGAGATGCTGTCTTGCAGATGAGATGTCACCCCAAGGCTCGATCTGCCCTCTCAGGTGTATGTAAAAGTTCGCAATGACGCTAATTCGAAGAAGAGCAGAGGAGTACACCCCTGTGTCCTGGCCAATATTTATCCCTCAACCAACATCTCAAATACAGATTATGTAATCATTTATGCTATTCGTGGGACCCGGCTCCACACAAATTGGGCAGCCGCGTTTCACTGCATCACACGGAAAAGTGCACGAGAGCAGAGCACTGGAGCTGGACCGGGGGGGGCCCAGGGTACAGTGCCAGTACTTTATGGACAAATTCGTAAGCTGCTTCCGAGATTAATGCGCTAAACCTACACTGCAATCTCTGAAAACCAGGGAGAGAGGATTTGAGGGAGGGAGTGAGGGGGTCAGTCGGAACAAGTGTATGTGTGCTAGGCCCGTGCAGCAGAGCCTAGTCTCTAATCGTCTTGGATCCCCTTGCCACTGGACCAAGACCTTGCTCTGCTAAGCCTGTGTGGTAGCTGGTGTGCAACGACCACCCCACGTTAAAAGAATTCACGCACAGGCATCTTCCATCCATAACCACCATCTGCCCCACCTGTGACAGAGACTGTCAATTCCGCATTGGTCTCATCAGTCACCTTAGAACTCATTTTATTGTGGAAACAAGTCATCCTCGACTCCGGGGGACTGCCTCGGAGAGAGACAGAACTAAAGTACATCATTGGCTGCTAAGCACTTTGGGATATCCTGAGATCGTGAACAGTGTCCTATAAATCAAAGTACTTTCTTTCCAGGGGAGTAGAGTTTCCGCTCGATTGCACAGGTTTTTCAGCCTAATTTGCCCGAAATTGCTGTAAACCATGCGAAAGATCGCAGAATTTTAAATGAAAATCACGTGCAGCGCAAACCACATGCAACCCAAATCAAGTTTCCGCAATCTTTTGCCCTAAAACAATGTGCTAGAAGCAGCCCCCGCCCACAACACTGGCTACGCCCCCAGATCGAAATAATCGCCATTGGGCATCTCTGCCAATTGCGCCCGTTTGCGGGTCTTCAAGGAGGCTCCAAAAATTAAGCGGGATTTTTTTTGGATGCAAAGACATTAATAGGCACATTACAAAAGCTTTTGAATTTTCTTTTGGGACGTCCGGTGATCATGAAAGGCGCTATAGAAATGCAAGTCATTCTTTCTTTCTTTTAAAAGTAATTTTCAGTCATTTAAAATGGAGTCACTCACAGGTGTAGAATTGACACTGTGATTAAAAGTGCTTATTTTTTTGTGATAAACGCATTTTCAGCTGTATTAATCATACTTTCCCAAGTTAACACGCTTCAATATATCAAGGAAATCATTTTTGAAGCAACATTTTTTTAAATTATGTTTTAAAACGCTGCTGGACTGCACTGGTTCATGGCAGATTTTGTGTTCGCCGATATGCAAATTAGTTTGAGCGGAAACACGAGAAAAAAAAACACTTTTCAAAACTGTCGCAATTTTGGGCGCAATTTGCGTCCGGAACGCTGATTGTGCACAAAGCGGAAACTCTTGATTGTTATCTTTTATTTGGCTCCAGACAGGGTGGACAAGTCTCTCATGGTGGGCACCTCTCGGCAAAATTCAGCCAGGGTGCACCATGCACTTTATGGATGATGACATCCTCAGTAAAGGACTAAAATTGCACAGAATTTACAGCACAGAAACAGGCCATTCAGCCCAACTGGTCCACTTGAGCTTCCTCCCACCCCTCGTCATCTCACCCTGTCAGCTTATCCTTCTATTCCTTTCTCCCTCAAGTGTTTATCCAGTTTCCCCTTAAATGCATCTAAGCTATTCGCCTCAACTGCTCCCTGTGATAACGAGTTCCACATTCTCACCACTCTCCGGGTAAAGAAGTTTCTCCTGAATTCCTTATTTGATTTATTAGTGAGTGACTATCTTATATTTACGAACCCCCATTTGTGACTTCCCCACAATTGGAAAGATGATTGTGGCATTAGACTGAAAGTTTATCAAGCGATATGCTGCAATTGATTGCTATTCGATAGTAGACTAATCAGTAGCCATGGGGGAGGAAGAGATTTTCCAAGGCAATCGCACTCACAAAATTGCTCCCATTATACAGTCCTACAGTTACTATACATTCGGCGAAATGGAATTACTTTTCAGTGTATATTTCATACCCTTCCCACAGGTTTAGGCATCAACCCAGAAGTCATGGGTTCGATTCCCACCAAGGCACGTTGTTTAGTCGAGATCAATAAATCTGGTTGTTTGTGGACTAGTACCGTGAACTACCAGAAACACGACCATGAACACTGCCGTGAAACCCAACTGATTCACGAATGTCATTTAGGGCAGTCTGCTACCCACATCCATTCTTGCCTACATGTGACTCCAATCCCACACTACGGCCATGATTTTTCATACGGGTGGGGAACGAGGCGGGCGACTTTGGGTGCGGACTGGAACCTCACTCCTTTCTTCATCCGTCTCTGTCCAAGTGATTATATGTGGATGGGGCTTGTTAAGCCTGACCTGCGAGGTTCCCGGCCAATTAAAAGGAAGCAGGTCTGAGGATGTCATTTGATGACATGGCGCCAGCCAGTTTTCTTAAAGGGACCATGGCCACATTTATTTTGACAGCTGTACTGTCAGTGTTCTGCAACACTGAAGTGCTGCAAACACTAACAAGCACCGCACAGAGGTGCACGGCTGTACCCAGGCTCTCCCATCACTCCCTCCAGATACCGAGGGAGTCACAACACGCATGAGGTTCTCCTCCCACGGCCACGGCCAGATCAGCCATGATCTTGTTGAATGGCGGAGCAGGCTTGAGAGGCTAGATGGCCTACTCCTGTTCCTAATTCTTATGTTCTTATGTTCTTGTGTTCTCCCTTCCAATGGCAGAAGAGACCTCCCCAGGAGACCAACGCAGCCTGGTTGCACATTGCACAGGAGGGCACAAGCAGGGATGTCGTGAGGAGGACCTGGCTGCAGCGGTGCAAACCTTTCAATAATCTCAGCAGATCATAACATGTTACTGCAAAGCCACACGCAACCTTATCCTGCTGTGCCACCCATCACATCCCCCATCACTCTGCCTTCCCTACCCTACTCCTGCACATCCTTACTCACACCAACTTACCTTGCACCATCTCACTAGCCACCCCTCACACTCACCCTCATCCCTGTCCATCATACCAACTAACAACACACAGTGTAGGCACTTGAGTGTTATTGCCAATGCTCATGTAAAGTTTCTCTAATGTGTTGTCAAACATTCTGCCTTCTTGGACAGATTTGAAAGTGGCTTAATGAGTTACAGTGAATGGTGAGATATAACAGTACCCCCCACCCCAATGGTGATGAATGTGAAAAGAATGGTTTGGGCATTGTAGGGATGCTTTATGGTGTTGGTGTGGGGTGCTGCCAACCTGGTGCATCATGTGGCAGCCAGGGTGTACAGCGTCAAGTGAAGTAAATCTGGCCATAGTGAGGCCATCCCTGGCGTCTCGGGCAGCAATCAGGTGATTGCAGAGATGTTGGTGTTGTTGTTGGTGCTATTGGTGTGCCTGGTGATGCTGGTGTGCCGGGTGATCCTGGTGTTGGGGTGATCATGTGGGATTCTGAGGACCAAGGTGAGATTTTTTTCAAAGGCACCACTGCTGAAGGCAGGCGAGGTTGAGATGACAGAAGCGATCCGTCAATGGTGAGAGAGGTTGCTCCAAGGAGGGGACACAGGATGGAGAGTTCTCTGCAAACTCTTCAAACCTCAATAAAGCTGAAAAATGTATTCCAAATCCTGAAGGCTCCAGTTTCTAAGATCAGAAATTGAACAGCTGTGAGTGAAATGGTAGCTTTTGTACCACTTTCACAGCTGGCAACTATTCAAACCAATCCAGAGTTGTTGAGAACCTGACACACTTACCTGACGTGATCTCCGAGGGACGGGAACCTCGTACAAAAATTGGAAAAATCGTTAGGACATTGTCAAATGCTGTTTAAATAGCTTTAAGCAGCTTCTTAACGATTTAAAAAGTCTGACCCGTCGCTTAGCGCTGGGTCTGCAAACCGCAGCTTGAGCCGACACGGGAAATTCTCATGGAGGCAGGTTGAGAGTGGATGTTCTCCCCGCTGTCAATCACAGCCATTTTGACAGCGGACTCGCCTCTGAACTCGCACGACCGGTAAGATTCTGGCCTTCGTGATTGACGCTTAATGCCTCTGAAGTGGCCTCGAAAGCCAATGATTGTAAGCAATCATTACGAAATTATAAAGGGTTTTGATAGAGTAAATAAGGAGAAACTGTTTCCACTGGCAGGAGGGTCAGTAACAAGAGGACACAAATTGATGGTAATTGGCCAAAGAACCAGAGGGGAGTTGAGGAGGATATTATTTAACGCAGCGAGTTGTTGTGATCTGCATTGCACTGCCTGTAAGGGTGGTGGAATTTAGATTCAACAGTAACCTTCAAAAGGTATTTGAAAAGGAAAAATGTGCAGGGCTATGTGGAAAGAGCAGAGTGGCAGCAGCGGATTGGGACTAATTGGATAGCTCTTTCAAAGAGCCGGCACAGCTATGATTTCCTGATTTTCTTGAGCATCCGACATTTAAATTGTTGCACCATTGGTGGTCGTACCTTCCGCTGCCAAGGCCCTAAGCTCTGGAATTCCCTCCCTAAATCTCTCCGCCTCTCTCTCCTCCTTTGAGATGCTCCTTAAAACCTACCTCTTTGAGCAAGCTTTTGGTCATCTGCCCTAATATCTCCTTATGGGACTCGGTGTTAAATGTGTGTTTGATAATTCTCCTGTGAAGTGCTTTGGGACGTTTTATTACGTTAAAGGCACTATAAAAATTCACGTCGTTATTTTTGAATGGCCTACTTCTGTATGATTCTTCAAAGTTTAGAAATCCACTATCGTGGGAAACACCGTCATCATAAGGATTCTCACCATCATCTTCCCAGGGCTACTAGGGATGGGCAAAAAATGTCTGCTTACCAGCATTGTGCACATCCCAAGAACAAAGAGGGCCAGAAATTCCGGCCCCGCCGGGTGCGTACGAAGTGCGCACGGACCCGGCGAGGCCTGGCTAAAGCCAGTTCTCAGGGCACGATGCTCATGCGCCGAAAACCGGCTTTTCCGAACCGTCAACATTTCTTGAGACAGATTCTACGCACCCTTGCAGGAAGAATGTCCGCAGGGCAGAGATTGGGCTATTTGCCCAACTGTTGCCCAGCAAATGTCCTTCAAACTTTTACGCCTGGTAAAAGCAGACGCATAGCTTACTTTTGCCAGCGTAACACTTTTAAAACATAGAAAAATTAAATTTAATGATACATTTTTATGTTAAAAAACCTGTCCATTATGTGAATTTATTTTAAACCCTATTAAAACACATTCAAAAAAATTCCCCAAAATATATTTTTTTCTAAAACATTCAATTAACTTTAATTTCAATTAATTTTAAATATGTGAGGTTTATTTTGATTTATTGTGCTGTTTTTCTTGTTTTAGGGGGTTTTCTCATTGGTAGTATTGGGAACCTGTAAAAACGGCTTTATTATCATTGAGAATACTACCTTGTGATTGGTGATCGAGGCCCACATGATTCCAGATGCGTTTGTACATGGAAGACATCTTCCCATGCACTGCGCAGCGGATGAATGCCTCCGACCGGGATCCTACGTTCCACCGGAACCAACAGGTAATTTCGTAGATCTTTTTCGGGTCAGAGGCGTTTGTACGAAGCAAGCCTCCGACCGCAATTTTTGGCCCATAAAATATTCAAGTAATGAAATTCTGCTGCGGCCACTAGATTTTGCGTCGGAGTTTACCTTGAAACTTGGAAGCTTTTGTCAAGTGAAGTTTTTACATTCTGCACATTTACAAGCTACCAAACAATGCCAGCAAAGCTGAAATAGCTAATCTTCTGTTCACATCCTCATATGATGACTTCCCCATTAGTCACGGCACTGCACAACAGACTGAACACCATCAAGCTTTATGCTGCTCCTGTGTATGACAATGGCACATATTTCAAAACCAGTAATGAAATCAGTGTGTGCCCACAGCCTCTCCAATGCTTGACTGAATACCATGCTGTACTGACTTGTTTGCCCTTAAGACACATCTGAATCATAACAGAAGCTTAACAGAGATTCACAGAACACCAAGTCACTTAAAAATTAACCCTTGGTGCATGATTTTGCATTGACTATCCAAAATCTCTTTTACAACGACTGCACAGCACAGGATAACCTATCCAAGCATTTATTCAGATGAAGAATTAATACATTATTCATGAAGCTGTTGGAAAGATTTACGGTCTGAAACTTTAAACGTGAGCATCGTCATTTGCTACTTGACAGAGATAAGAACATAAGAAAGCAGAATAAAAGTGAGATAGCAACACCTTGCATTTACAAACTGAGTGGATGCCGAGCCATGGTGGGAGAGCTGGGAAAGGTTACAAAAGTCTGTTTAAAAAAAATAATAGTTTCTGAGTCGGGTTTTGAAAGTGGAGGAGGAAGTCGAGATGGAGAGTGGTTTCAGAGAGTAGGGCCGAGGTAGCAGAATTACCACTCATGGTGGATTGAAGGGAAGGAGAGGCACAAAATGTCAGAGTTGGAGGACCGAAGGCAGCTGGCGGATGTCTGTCTGGAGGAGGATGTAAAGATAAGGTGGAGTAAGGCCATGGAGGGATCTGCAGATGAGGAAGAGGATTTGTTTCAATTTGCGAAGGGACAGGGAGCCAATGTAGATCAGCAGGGGTGATGCACGAGGGATAATTCTGTGGGACGACATAGAGGAGGCGGCGTTTTGGACAATTTGGAGCTTCTGAAGATGGAGGATGGGAGGCTGACATGGAGTCAAGAGCGTTTAGAATGTGGAACTCATTGCCACAAGGAGCAGTTGAGGCAAATAGCATTGGTGCATTTAAGAGGAATCTAGATAAACACATGAAGGAGAAAGGAATAGAAGGATATGCTGATAGGCTGAGATGAAGAGGGTTGCGAGGAGGCTTGTGTGGAGCATAAACACCAACATAGACCAGTTGGGCTGAATGGCCTGTTTCTGTGCTCTACATACTATGTAAGAGGAAACAAATGTATGAATAAGATGCAATTTAATATAAAGACAGAACAAAAGTCCCAGTGTCTAATTGTACACTGAACAGGTCAGGGCCTGACCTGAAACTTTAGTTGCCACTAATAAAACAAGATTTACCTGCCTATGTGAACCACTGAGCTGTCGGGGCACAACACAAAGGTTGGTCTGATGAAGGGTCAACCGGCCTGTTTAATGCCTCCTTTATCAAATTGGTTTGCCCTGAACACAACTGCTGATGGGTCAGCTGTGTATAGGAAAACCAAGTCTACATTCGGCCTAACCAGTGAACATAAGAACATAAGAACAGTGGTCGTGAAAGGGACCGCCACCAAAAAGGCTCGTGCATAAAGAATACTTCCCTGAAGACGGGAGGGGCAGGAGTGATTCTCCGCTCACCAAACCCCTGGTCGTGACCCCAACAGCTCCATCACTGCCTCGACCCCACCGATCCTTTCCTTGACATGCCGTCACTATCGCAAAACGCCCCCGCCCCCGATTGTTACCTCGACCCCCCCCATCACTACCTCGATTCCCCCATCACTGGCTCGACCCCACAATCAATACCTCGCCCCCCCCATCAATACCTCGATCCCCCCTCAATACCTCGATCCCCCCATCAATACCTCGATCCCCCCATCAATACCTCGATCCCCCATCAATACCTTGATCCCCCCAATCACTACCTCGATCCCCCCATCAATATCTCGATCCCCCCATCAATACCTCGATCCCCCCATCAATACCTCGATCCCCCCATCAATACCTCGATCCCCCCATCAATACCTCGATCCCCCCATCAATACCTCGATCCCCCCAATCACTACCTCGATCCCCCCATCAATACCTCGATCCCCCCATCAATACCTCGATCCCCCCATCAATACCTCGATCCACCCATCAATACCTCGATCCCCCCATCAATACCTCGATCCCCCCAATCACTACCTCGATCCCCCATCAATACCTCGATCCCCCCATCAATATCTCGATCCACCCATCACTACCTCGACCCTCGCCCATTACTACCTCGACCCTCACGATCATTACATCAACCTCCCCTCAATCGCTACCTCGACCTCCCATTACTACCATGACCCCCCCATCACTACCTCGACCCTCGCCCATCACTACCTCTACCCTCGCGATCAATACATCAACCTCCCCTCAATCGCTACCTCGACCTCCCATCACTACCATGACCCCCCCTCACCACCCAATTCCTATTCACCCCCTCTCCCCAGCACCTGCTCTCCCACACTTCTTTTCACTGATGCCATGGCTGTTCTTTGTAACTTTATGTTCAGTATTATTCACATTCTGAAACGCTCCCCAATACTGCAGGAGCATATGATGGAGCAGCAGGGTTGATGGAGCAGCAGGGTATCTGATAAATAAATTGGGTAAACATGTTTGTTTGGAGGCATCGAGTGCAAAATTGGGCTTGTTTGCGCTTCCTGTTAGTGCCTCCCGGCGGCGCTAACGGGGCGCAAATGGGTTTGCGACCGGCGTGGCAAGGTCAGCGACTCCCGTTAAATTCGGTGAGTGTTTTGCAGCAGTGGTACGGCGTTGTGCCCCGATCTCCTTCGCCTGGAGATCGTGACGCCATCACCCAAACTTGCGTTCCGCGCCCCCCCCCCCCCCCGGCAGCATCGCCGGGCGACAACACCGGCGTCTGCAGGAGGCGTCCATCGGAAGGTCGAGCGCTTCGGGGCGATGCTTAAAGGTGAGGTGGCCGAGGTGTGTAAAACAAAAACTTAACATCTCTCTTGCAGGTTTGTTCGCGGGTTTCTGTCCATGATCGATCAGCCGCACTCGGCTCGAGTGCTGAGCTGATCGGGTGGGATCGCGGCTGCCATCGTGGAGCCTGCAGCGATGGCCCTTCCCTTTAAGGGAGGGCAGGCGCCTTTCAACACAGCAGTGCTGCACGGCCCAGTGTGCATCGCTGCTCCACTCACCACCCCGCCTACTGTTGGTGAACTCCAGGTAGCAAGTCGAGGGCTATTCCAGCTAATGTCCAGAGATGGGTGAAATCCTGTGAGAATCTAGCCTGCTTTAGTCTAGCAATAAAGCTGCTGAAGTAAATGCTATAGTTATGGTGAAATTTCCCTTTCTTGCTGACACCATGCATTTAAATCTGCTCTTAATGTTTGCATATCTGAGGAATGGTTTGCATATTTAAACCATTTAATAAATATCTTTTTAAAGGCAAAAAAAAAGAAAGTGGAGCACCTGATTTAACGCTTCACTTCCGCCCCGGAGCGCAACTGCCGAAGTTTCTAAAAGTTTGAAATCATTAGTGGCTGGCACTAGTTTTTCAAACTTTTAAAAGTTAGCGCCCCAAACAGGGCGCGCCCCAATTTCACCCCGATAGATCATTCCTGATAGTTTGGGGTGAAAATGCAACTTTGTCTCTGTGGATATATTCCTTTACACATTACGGCACTGGGGGTGGGGTGGGGGGAGGGAATTGGGGGAACAGTCACACCCCAGTGGATATTGATGGCTGTTATTTAGAGCAGTGAGTGCTTACATTTAAATAAAGGCAAAGGGCAAAGAACTCTTGTCAATATGTGTGTACGTTTGTCTGCATGTATGAGGGTCTTTATGCATTTCTGTAAGTATGTATGGGGTATATTTTTCACTGTTTTCCAAGTCTTCCAAAAAGTAGACAAGCGTAAGGCACCATACACAGCATTATCCTTGTCCCTACTTTTCTGTTAATATTAGCAAATGGGGTAAAATATACTGTATAAGTGCAGACGTGAGTTTGTCTATGCTTATGTAAGTAAGTTATCGGTCCTCACCCCCGTCCCACCATGGCTAATTGAAAAGGGACGGGATATGGCACCTCGGGTCCCCACTGTTTTTCTGGTCCGTTCTGCTCTATGAAAATAAACTGGCCCTCCCACCCCAAATAGAACCACCATCGCACGCCTTTCACTCTCTCCTACTCTGATCCTAGCTCCGGGAATATTTCAGAGCTGGAGAGCTCGGAACTTGAAGCCATAGATGCAGGGAGAACATCTGCTGAAGGCAAAATATCGAGGAGGAGAAGCACATAAGTGGCCTACTACACAGGCCTGGACAACAACTGAGTTGATCAGATGCACAGAGGAGATGCAAATCATGGAGATGCAAAGCACTTTCTGATTCCTCACGGTCGGCACACGGCAGCGTAGTACTGAGGGAGTGCTGCACTGTCAGAGGTGCCATCTTTTGGTGAGGTGCTAAACCGAGGTCTCACCTGCCCTCTCAGGTGGGTGTGAAAGATCCCATGGCATTATTTTCAGAAAGAATAGGGGAGTTCTTCTCCGTGTCCTGGGTCAATATTTCTCCTTCAACAAACATCACGAAAAAACAGATTATCTGGTCATTTATCTTGCTGCTGTTTGTGCAACATTGCTATGTGCAAATTGGCTGTCACGTTTCCCTCATTACAACAGTGACTAAAGTATTTAATTGGCTGTAAAGCACTTTAGAATGTCCTGAGGTTGTGAAAGGTGGCATAGAAATGAAAGTTGTTTGTTCTTCTATACACAATCATTTTTAAATTGCTAACAAACTTCTTTAAAATATACCTAGTAGCAATTTTCATACTAGGGAATTTGTAAATATTACAAGGCTCACATAGTTAATGTTACTATAGGGGTGGCTTTGAAAGCAGCCCATCATCATCATATGCAGTCCCTTGAAACGAGGATGGCTTGTTTCCACGCCAAAAAAAAAAGAATGAGTTCACAGGTGTTTCGAATGAAGATGCCTGTGCGTAGACTTTTTTAACGTGTGGTGACCATTGCATACCAGCCACCACACGGGCTTGACAGAGCTAGGTCTTGGTCCAGTGGCAAGGATTACCCAAGGCAACTGGAGATCTGCTCTGCTGCACGGACCTAGTGCGCACACGTATCGCAGTGTGGGCTGGCCCGTGCTGCCCCTGGGCTCCTGGCCCCGAACTCACGCCTCCCCTGGACCCCGATCACATCCCTCCACAGTCTCTCACAGCTCCTGCGCCCCGATCTCGCCGCTCCTGCTGCATCTGCCCACGCTCCAATCACCGACCTGGACCTTGCTGATGTCCCTCTTCGCTGCCATCGCGCTGTACCTTCTAGTGGCTGCCACACTACCCATGGCCGCCGCTTGCCACTCCTTTTATGGCCCCAACCTGCCACTGATGGTTTCTCGCAGGTCGGGGCCTCCACGCAGTAAAGTAAGCAAGCCCAGTTAGTAGCTGAAAGATACGCCGTGTAAATTGCGAGGCAGTGAAGCCAATTGGGAGCATCTCAACATCAGTTCTAGGTACCTAAGCCCCATGGACATAACAGAAATTGACTTTCCATTTGTCTGTATTTGTACTGGACAACCCTGTTTTTTTGAGTGGCCTATCCAAAAATTTCTGGTAAAAAAAGTTACCTTATTGCACAGAATGACACAGAATCTTACAGCACAGAAAGAGGTAATTTGGCCCAACTGGTCTGTGCCAGTGTTTATGCTCCACACGAGCCTCCTCCAACCACACTTCATCTAACCCTAGCAACATATCCTTCTGTACCTTTCTCCCTCATGTACGTCTAAAATTCATTTTTACATTTTACATAGAATAATAAACATAATTTTTTTTCAAGAATCGTCATCTTTCAACCCATTTATTTCATTGTCTTGCTAATTATTACGTTTTTCAATTAATTACTGACAGTGGCAAAACAAACCTCAGAACTCAAGCCATTGCTCCGACGCTTTCACACTTTCTGTTTGATAATAGACTTGCAATCGGTAGTTACATGATAAAGATTTTGTAGCTCAAATCATCATGAAGTTAGGTTTTGCTAAATGTTTTAATTCATTTTTTTTTAAGACGACCATCATTTCAAGGAAGATCTTGAAGGTGAGGGGCCATAATAAAGCTTTCGTCTATAATATTCTTTCCGTAAGATATCTGAGTTGCCGTGCTCAGTGAATGAATCCTGCAAATTTATGATATACATTAATGACTTGGGCTTGGTTACACAGGGCATCATTTCAAAGTTTGCTGATGATACAAAACTCGGAGTAGTAAAACTGAGGAGGTCAGTGTCAGACTTCAGGAGGACATGGACAGACTGATGAAATGGGCAAACACATGACAGAATGATATTTGGTAGGAGAATGAGAAAAGGCAATCTGAACTAAATGGTGCAATTTTATAGGAGGTGCAGGGACAAAGAGACCTGGGGGTGTACATACACAAATCTTTGAAGGTGGCAGCACAAGTTGAGAAGGCTGTTAAAAAAGTGTATGTGATCCTTGGTTTTATTAATAGAGGAACAGAGTATAAAAACAAGGAAGTTATGCTAAACTTTTATAAAACAGTGGTTAGGCCTCAGCTGGAGTATTGTGTTCAATTCTGGGCATCACAGTTTAGGAAGTATGTCAAGATCTTGAGAGAGGGTGCAGACGGGATTTACTAGAATGGTACCAGGGATAAGGGACTCCAGTTATGTGGAGAGACTGGAGAAGCTGGAGTTGTTCTCGTTAAAGCAGAGAAGGTTGAGATGAGATTTGATAGAGGTGCTCCAATCATGAATAGAATAAATAAGGAGAAGCTGTTTCCAGTGGTGGAAGAGTCAGTAACCAGAGGACAATGATTTAAGGTGATTGGCAAAAGAACCCAAGGTGACATGAGGAACTATTTTTATTACACAGCGAGTTGTTATGATCTGGAACGCACTGCCTGAAAGGGGGATGGAAGCAGATTCAATAGTAACATTCAAAAGAGAATTGGATAAATACTTGAAGAGTAAACATTTGCAGGGCTGTGGGGAAAGAGCAGGGGAGTGGGATTAATTGGATAGCTCTTTGAAAGATGGCCTCATTCTATGCTGTATCATCCCATGATTCTATTATTAAGTTTCTCTTTTATTCGTTAGTAAATGAGTTCAGCCTTTACTTTAACACTTATGAGTGCTTTCTACGATCAATGGGGAGTAAATCAGCTTGATTGATGAGAAAACACGCTGAGGTATTGGAAAGTTGCTCACTACATTTGCACAACTTATTAAAATTCTCCACAGGTTTCTACTGATTCTAATGGCAGTTAACTTGACAGATGAATTATAGTCAACATCTATCAGACAATTCACACATTTGTTCCCAGTGCTAAATAAAACCCAAATATGATCCATCATATTTAGCATACATCATCCCAGTGAGCCTGCTCCAAAGAAAGGCATTTTGAAGTGCAGTCACAGTTATAATGCAGAAAATACAGCAGCCAATTTTTACTCAGCAAGCTCCTACGAAGACCAATGTGATAATGATCAGATAATTTGTTTTTTGATGATGTGGGTTGAGGGATGAATATTAGCCAGGACATCGGGCAGAACTCCCCTTCTCTTCTTAAAAATAACGCCATAAGATCGTTGAAGTCCACCCAAGAGGATTGATGGGGCCTCCATTTAACACGTCATCTCACAGACAGCGCCTCTGACAATGTGGCACTCGCTCAGTACTGAACTGGAGTGTCAGCCAGGAATTTTGTGCTCAAGTCTCCGGAGTGGACTTGAACCCACAACGTACTAATCAAAGGCAAGAATACTACTGACTGAGACACAGCTGAAACTTATTCTACTGACTAACAGCTGAGGTGGAGGATATACAAGAATATTTCAAAGGTACTAATACGTTTTTACATGTGACTTAATAAGCACAGTGGGCAGGAGGGCACTTTTGGAAAAGGGCTGGATTCTCCACAATAAAACTGTAGCACAAAGTGTTTATTGCTACACGAGGCTGTCTCACTCATGATGGTTAGCTTTAAGATATTGAAACTTTACTCATCAAATAATCAATGTGAATTCAGAAAATAAAAGAGTCATTACACTAACATTATAAGATTACATTACCAAAAATATTAGTAATGACCATCATCTTAGCCATATTTCACTTATGAAATGGTTTAACTATAATTCTACATGATACTACCTCATTTAGTGAAAGCATTAAACCCACAAGTCAACTCAAAAGATAAAAAGAATTCGAATAAATTTAATATAAAGTAAATAAAAGTAGAGATTGTTTTGTCATTATGATAGCTGTTTCAAATACCGTTTAAAACCTTATAGTTATACATGAATCATGTACTCCATTCAGTATTTCAAGGCTTCATTCCTCCCAAGAAATATTATTATGCTAATTTAACATGTTCCTCAAGTATTCTAAACCACAGAACAATTGCTTCAGTTTGTAGTCAATTTTACTTCTTCCCTATTCCTCCATTTCCAGTTTCCCAAAACTTTGTAATAACTGAGAGAATGGACAACTATTCCAGGCTTTTCCGATTCACTTATTCCAGATCCTTTTAAATTCACTTATTCCAGGTTCTTGCAAGACATTTGTTACGAAATGAGCTTTCAACCATATATCCACAGCATAACTAAGACCACCTATTTCCACCTTCGTAACATCGTCCGTCTACTCCCTTACCCCAGCTCATCCGCTGTTGAAACCCTCACCCATGCCTTTATTACCTCTAGACTTGACTATTCCAATTCACTCCTGGCTGACCTCCCACATTCTACCCTACATAAACTTGAGGTGATCCAAAACTCGGCTGCCCATGTCCTAACTCGTCCCGAGTCCCGATCATCCATCACCCCTGTGCTCACTGACCTACATTGGATTCTGGTTAAGCAACGTCTCGATTTCAAAATTCTCATCCTTGTTTGCAAATCCCTCCATGGCCTCGCCCCTCCCTATCTCTGTAATCTCTTTCAGCCTCACAACCCCCCCAAGATGTTTGCGCTCCTCAAATTCTGTCCTCTTGAGCATCCCTGTTTATAATCACTCAACCATTGGTGGCCGTGCCTTCTGTTGCGTAGGCCCCAAACTCTGGAACTCCCTGCCTAAACCTCACCGCCTCTCTACCTCTTTCCTCCTTCAAGACACTCCTTAAAACTTACCTCATTGTCCAAGGTTTTGGTCACCTGCCCTAATTTCTCCTCATGCTGCTCAGTGTCAAACGTTTTGGTGCATAATATTCCTGTGAAGCTCCTTGGGATGGTTTACTATGTTAAAGGTGCAAGATCCTTGCAAGTAACCTAATCCAGGCCCCAACAAATTGCAATGTGGAACTGGCTGCTGGGAAGTGTATAAGAAAAGCATGGTGTAATGCTTGTTGTCACTTACTTTCCTGCCGCGAGGAAGCACCTGACTTCTACTGAGTACGTACCAATTGCATGGCTGAGAGAAATCGCAGCCCCGAGCTTGTACCTGGCCACTCCATGGCACAGCATGATCTTTGTTATTCATGGGCATCGCTAGCAAGGCCAGCATTTATTGCCCATTCCTAGTAGACCTTAAGAAGATGGTGGTGAGCTGCCTCCTTGAACCACTGCAGTGTGTGTGTTGAAATTATTCCTGAAATGCTGTTAGGTATGGAGTTCCAGGATTTTGACCAAGCGACGATGAAGGTGAGATATTTCCAAGACAGGATGGTGTGTGACTTGGAGGGGAGCATGGAGGTGATGGTGTTCCCATGCACCTCCTGCCCTTGTATGTCTGTGGCAGAGGTCACAGATTTGGAAGCCATCAATGTGTGTTTAGAAAAGTTAGCTTTTATTTTTTTTAATAATATTTTATATCGGTCAAGCGATCGTGATGTATGTGAGGGGTTCGGGAAACCAAAACTGTTTCTTTGAGTGACTGGAACAGATTTAGGTTGCAAAAATCATCTGTAAGTTATCACGTAAAAAGACCTATACAGCGCAATTTTCCTGCTAATTTCCCCTGTGTGTAACATTGCTTCCTTTATATTGTATTAATACCTGACAGGAACGGTCTTCTGCTAACACTTCTGTATGCCAGATTACCTGTTATGCTTTGCGCTTGAAGCAGAATATTGGGCCAAATTCTGCTCAAAAATAACGGTGTCTGAATGGCGCAGGCTGCTATTAATGCTACATTTGGCGTGGAAAAGATACCCTTGAATTGCGAATTGCCACAGGATGCTTCGCAAAAACCTCATCTCGCGCTGTGATTTTCATGAAGTTGCTGCATTTGCACATTAATTTGCTCCTTAAACCCGCCGCAGAAAACAAAGTCCAGTAATTGTCCGCATGAGTATCCTTTTAACGACATGGTAATTGTTAATGAACCAAGAAGGTAAACAATTTTAAGTGCGGAGTCTCATTCCTTCAGGCCGTGGACAATTTTAGGAGATTTTTAAAAATACCAAATTTTTAAGTTTTAAAAAATAATTCTTTGCAAGAATTATTTGTCTCTTTTTTCTCTATCTCTCACTTAATCCACTCTTTATTTCTCTTTTCCAGGTACCCTGCTGCCCTTGTCACACCATTAATCGCTCGCACTTCGAGCAAATATGTGGGCAAAATATTTTAAAACCTAAACATTTAATTGTAAGTCTAACTAATGGAACACATCATGAGATGCCCTGCTCCATCAAAATCTGGCCTATTGTGGAGATATCTATTTCGGTTGGTTTTAACTTAAATATTCTATATTGTTTTTAAGGACCTGTTAGAATCCCAAAGTATCGTCCAGGATTATAATAATTAATGTGCACATTCAGCAACCTCCCAAGCACGATTCCCCACACAGTTGAGGTCCCACATCCTTAATCTGCAATGTAGCTGAACAATACACTGTGCTAATGTCCTCATGGAGACGCTGCTTTCTTCTTTGAATCTCAAGAACCACACTGGGCTTTGTTTGTTGTGGGAGATGAATGACAGAGGGTCAAAACTGTCAGCCACACAGCATGTTTGCTCAGTAAGCTGACCCATGCTGGCAGCTGCACATCCCTGTCTAGTCAGTTAGCTTGTTCGAGTTGACAGCCACTTCACGACTATTCAGTCAGCATTCCCACCGAGCTATAATTATCAGCTCCCTCTGAGCATTATCTTCCTCATCAGTTTTCAAGTAGCCTTGTCAGAATCTGCTTACCATTGGCTACATAATGGAGGTCTGCTGCCAGTAACTATGATGTAAAACAATAGGTGGATTGGCTTTGTCTGTATCCTGGCAGTTCTGCAGTCCAACAGATTGATCTGTACACTTCATACCACATAGCACCTTCATTCATCACCTTTTGATCTGTCATAAACTTAGATATGTTTACCCTTCAGAACATGGAATAAGACATAGCAGTCTGGAGGCTCCTCTGTGATACTCCCAGTGATGGGGGCACTGTGGTATACCATCATCATAGGCAGTCCCTCAAAATTGAGGAAGACTTGCTTCCACTCCAAATGTGAGTTCTCAGGTGACTGAACAGTCCAATACGGGAATTACAGTCTCTGTCACAGGTGGGACAGACACTCATTGAAGGAAAGGGTGGGAGGGGAGTCTGGTTTGCCGCACGCTCCTTCCGCTGCCTAAGCTTGCTTTCTGCATGCTCTTGGCGACGAGACTCGGGACTCGACTTGTACCAATACTCTACTGGGCAGGTGCATCTGCGACTGGTAGACAAGGTCAAGTATGTTATTTCCTCGTGTTGGTTCTATCATCTCCTGCCGCAAACCCAAAATTAGGGATAGGCAATAAATGCTGACCTTGTCAGTGCCACCCACATCTCATGAATCAACAGCAAAAACAACAGTCTGGCAGCTCTATCCTTCAGCGCCCTCCCGGATGCTCTTCCTCCACTTAGGGCGGTCTTTGGCCAGGGACTCCCAGGTGTCGTTGGGGATATTGCATTTTATCAGGGAGACTTTGAGGGTGTCTTTGAAATGTTTCCTCTGCCCACCTGCAGCTCGCTTGCTGTGTCGGAGTTCCGAGTAGAGCGCTTGCTTTGGGAGTCTCGTGTCAGGCATGCGGATGATGTGGCCTGCCCAATGGAGCTGGTCGAGTGTGGTCAGTGCTTCGATGCTGGTTACAGTGGTATACAGTCGGGTGAGATTGGCCCTAGAAATCTTAAACATTGACTCTGGACTCCATAAAGTTTCATGGCTTCAGGTCAAATATGGGCAAGGAAACCTCTTCCTGATTATCACCTACCGCCTTCTATCAGCTGACGAATTAATACTCTTCGTTGTTGAACACCACTTGGAAGTAGCACTGAGGGTGTCAATGTCACAAAATATATTCTGTTTGGGGGACTTCAATGTCCATCATCAAGAGTGGCTTGGTAGTGTCACCGCTGACCGAGTTGGCCGAGTCCTGAAGGATAGAGCTGCCAGACTGTTGTTTTTGCTGTTGATTCATGGGATGTGGGTGGCACTGACAAGGTCAGCATTTATTGCCTATCCCTAATTTTGGGTTTGCGGCAGGAGATGATAGAACCAACACGAGGAAATAACATACTTGACCTTGTCTACCATTCGCAGATGCACCTGCCCAGTAGAGTATTGGTACAAGTGACCACTGCACAGCCCTTGTGCAGATGAAGTCCCATCTTCACACTGAGGGTACCCTCCATCGTGTTGTGTGGCACTACCACTGTGCTAAATAGGATAGATTCAGAACAGATCTAGAAGTTGAAAACTGGGCATCCATAGGCGCTTTGGGCCATCAGCTGCAGCAGAATTGTATTCTACCACAATTTGTAACCTTGCGAGATAGTAATCCTAATCATTTCTCTTTGGTTCAGCTTTCATCTATTTCCCCCATCTGTGAAACATCTTGGGATGGTTTTCTACATTAAAGGTGTTGCTGCTGTTCCTGGATTTGGGCTTGGGGTAGACTTCACTTTTCTCCCCCACTGTGCTTTCCTCTGACATTCTAATCTACAGTGATTTTGAAAAGAATTGATAAACTAATGGTTTCAGACAATTCTTTACTTTTAGTGTCGGGGATAAAGGGTGCAAAAATGGAGGCTGGGGCTCAATGGGTTACAACACTGATCTATCATCTCTGGTACCTGCTTTCCAAATGAATATGATGAACAGCTCAGCTGCCTATTAGTTGCACATTTGAGCAGTCTGAGTCCAGTGGGAATGGGTTCACAGAACAATAATGACCCCAATTTGGTATTAATGGGTATATTTTTTTGTTTACACACTCACGGTGCGTTATCTGCTAGGAGCACATAGCAGGAATTTACATGCACACACCCCACAATTTTCCATTTGTAGAATTTGTTGTGAAAAACACTCGACACCAAAATAGAAAAGACTTAAGAGCTTCAAAAACGGGGGGCGACAAATTTGTTAGAGCCGAGAAATGGGTGGTGTTCGGACAAAAGATGGTGTGGTCGAAATTCAGCCTCCTGATAAGGCCTCTGTCTGCTGGAAAGCGACGACACATGGTGGTGTTGAATAGCTGCCAATTTGTCATCGATTGGCCGCTGCTCGCAAAATTCTCCTCAGAGTTTTTGTGGCAGTGACCATATTCGTCCCGCTCCCCTCACTTTCGCCCCACTGCTGCCGACGCCTCTTAAGTGTGTCAGCAAAGCGCGCATTGCTGATGTCCCGCCTGGATGTGAAATTCAGCTGAGAATATCTTCGGGCCACTGGCCAGTGCCCCCAACAGCTTTTTCTGTCGGTGCACTGCGTTTGAAATGGCGGTGCGGCTGCCATTAAAGGGGAAGGGCGCACTGCCGCAGTCGCCATCTTATTTTTCTTTTGTCAGTCGACTGCCAATTCGGCCCGACAAATATGCCTCTAGGTTCTGCCGGGCCGCCAACAGGCAGCCTGGCTCCCCCTTATGGGTGCCAAGCCATTGGCCCGGTCGAAACCCTCACCGGCAGCCCAGTGGACCGAACTTAAAAATATGCAGAGCTCGCACCAGCCCTCCCCTTTAACTGAAGGGGAGAGACATTGTACATTAATGATTTAGACGAGGGGATTAAATGTAGTATCTCCATATTTGCGGATGACACTAAGTTGGGTGGCAGTGTGAGCTGCGAGGAGGATGCTATGAGGCTGCTGAGTGACTTGGATAGGTTAGGTGAGTGGGCAAATGCATGGCAGATGAAGTATAATGTGGATAAATGTGAGGTTATCCACTTTGGTGGTAAAAACAGAGAGACAGACTATTATTTGAATGGTGACAGATTAGGAAAAGGGGAGGTGCAACGAGACCTGGGTGTCACGGTACATCAGTCATTGAATGGCATGTTGGCATGTTGGCCTTCATAGTGACGGGATTTGAGTACAGTGGCAAGGAGGTGTTGCTGCAGTTGTACAGGGCCTTGGTGAGGCCACACCTGGAGTATTGTGTACAGTTTTGGTCTCCTAACCTGAGGAAGGACATTCTTGCTATTGAGGGAGTGCAGCGAAGGTTGACCAGACTGATTCCCGGGATGGCGGGACTGACATATCAAGAAAGACTGGATCAACTGGGCTTGTATTCACTGGAGTTCAGAAGAATGAGAGGAGATCTCATAGAAACATTTAAAATTCTGACGGGTTTAGACGGGTTAGATGCAGGAAGAATGTTCCCAATGTTGGGGAAGTCCAGAACCAGGGGTCACAGTCTAAGGATAAGAGGTAACCATTTAGGACCGAGATGAGGAGAAACTTCTTCACCCAGGGAGTGGTGAACCTGTGGAATTCTCTACCACAGAAAGTTGTTGAGGCCAATTCACCAAATATATTCAAAAAGGAGTTAGATGTAGTCCTTACTACTAGGGGGATCAAGGGGTATGGCGAGAAAGCAGGAATGGGGTACTGAAGTTGCATGTTCAGCCATGAACTCATTGAATGGCGGTGCAGGCTCGAAGGGCCGAATGGCCTACTCCTGCACCTATTTTCTATGTTTCTATGTAACGTGTCAGCGTAATGACATCACCAGCCCGGCGCTGATGACTGACAACGGCGGAGACTCAGTCCCACCTCTACTTCCGCCCCGTTGATGACCGACTTCTGCCCCACTCGAAAAAAAACGAAAAAGAGCTGAATTTTGCAAGATGGGCTTCCACATCCATTGTGGTGGCCAAAACACTACAAAAATGGTAGGTGAGACCCATTTCCGGCAGGGGTGAATTTCAGTCCCGGTGAATTAGCGCCTGGCAAAAATGCTCTAGACTGCATGCAAAATTCATCCTCACTGATCAATAAAATGATTGTAGTCTTAAATCAATTCTTAAAAACTGAAGCTCATTGGCATTACACATAATGGCTGGACCATTATCGGGTGTAGTTGAATCGCAACTCATGATAACCACAGGATTTTTTCACTACTTAAAGTGGAGGTTCATTTATGCTGCAGCACCTCATTCACAGCATTGCTGGCTGTGCAGCTGCCCAACAACCTTAAGAAGGACAAGGAGAAGGAGCAGTTATTTACAAATCCTCATGGCAGATCGCCGCCCCAGCAAGAGAGCCCGCAGGTTTTCCATGAAGCTTTGGAAGCATTGGTTTTAGCAGTGGAGAGAAGGAGGGTGGTCCTGTACCCACCAACTGGTAGGAAGTCCTCACCATAAGTCTACCGGACTATGTGGAGGAATGTGGCACACTACATCACGGACTGCCGGTCCGGAATCCCGATTGTCCGGCTGTCTCCCCCCTCCCTCCTGTTCCTTCACGTCTTCCTCCTCGTCTTCTTTCTCCTCATCCTCGTCCTCCTCCCTCTGCACACATGCCTTTCTTGCTGCCTATGCTCCCTCTGTCGTAGATCCTGGAGGGTGAGGTGGCATGCCAGCGCAGCCCCATTAATCTTACCAAGGGGCTGCAGTTTGAATCTTTGAAGAATAAATGTAACCACTTTGTACTTGCCACAAGACTCCTGATACAAAAGAACCTTGAAAATACACAATGAAACGGTTGCAGTAGCTGAAAGTAACAAAAAAAACACTGAAACTGCACTAACCTGACAGTACGAATGATTACTGATGATCCCTTTAAATAATATTCCTGGTGCTGCACGCCAGCTCTCCCTGTTGGTGTTTACTCCAGGTGGTGAGGTAAGTGGCTAAAAACAATTTGAGAAATCAGGCGTTCATTGATGTCACGTTACCGGCAGTGCTATGGGGAGCTCAATTTGGCGTGCGCGCTGGATTCGCATTGTCCTGTCGGTTCTGGTCTCAATGCCGCATTAGCACCATAATGGGCAGCGCTAGGGGGATTAATTTTTCTCCCTAACTCTTGACTGATTATCCATTTTCAACAAATAGTTCCAAATTGGAGGGAACAGTTTGGGAACTTCCTGTACTTGACCATGGGTACAATAGTATGACAATATTGATACATCTCCCTCCTCAAAATAACAAAGTATTGATTAATATCGGTATCAGCTATAAAGTTCAGCTATTCCAGTGTCAATGGCAGTTCTCTGTTGCTTTAACTGCTGGCATACATCACACTCAGAGATGTACGTCTTTATGTCCCCACTCATCACAGACCAGTAAATCACTTCTCTAAGCTGTCTGGAGACAACCTTGCATATCTATGTTGCTTGTGTGAACTTTAGCTTCATCCCTTCTCTCATATAAAGCGGTTTAACAAGTCAATCTCCATTGAATATTAGTCTATCCTGTAAGCTGAAATGAATTTGAATGTTGAAAGACACGACAATCTGTGGTGGTCCTTCTCTCCTTCACGGCAACCTTTGCTAATTGTCATTCTCAACTGTCATGTATGTATGCTTGGGATTACTAGCCACCAGGTGGCGTCACTGTTGGAGGTCATTGGGCTGTACGCACGTGTGTGCGGCCCAGTTATAAAACGCAAGCCATCATGTAATGTAATCACTTTGGGCTCTGTTTGTACCTATGTTAGTTTTCAGTATTCAGTCTATCGAGTTATAACATACATGACATTTGGTGACAAGGTAACTTAAGAACCTTCGCATGCAAAAATGAGCCCAATTGGAATTCTGGAGAGATTCTTGGAGGGAGAGGACTGGGCAGATTTTGTAGCTCGCCTGGACTAGTACTTCGTGGCCAACAAAAGAGAGGAACCCACTGACGCAGTTAGGTGCAGGGCGGTCTTCCTTTCGGAATTCGTTCGGCTGCAGCTATATTTCAGAGGAACATGGAGAGTCTACTGAAGTCCGTCCGTCCCTAGAACCGTCGTGTTCCAAGATGACATCCTGGTCACAGGTTATAACACAGCCGAACATCTGAACAACCTGGAAGAGGTTCTACATCGTCTGGACAAAGTGGGACTCAGACTGAAACATTCGAAGTGCATCTTCATGGCACCAGAAGTCAAATTCCTGGGGAGAAAAATTGCTGCTGACGGCATCAGGCCTACGGACTCGAAAATCAAGGCCATCAATAATGCACCTTAGCCTCAGAATGTGATGGCGCTGCGTTCATTCCTTGGTCTACTCAACTATTTTGGTAATTTCCTACCTAGATTGAGCACTTCATTAGAGTCACTGCACATGCTGCTAAGAAAAGGCGACAACTGGGTTTGGGGTGTGTCTGAAGATACAGCTTTTGAGAAAGCTACCATGTGGTTTGATCTTACAAACTGCTGGTACATTATGATCCGTGTAAGCATCTAATGTTGGCCTGTGATGCTTCATCATATGGAGTTGGTTGCGTGCTCCAACAAGCTAATGAGTCGGGTAAACCACAACCTGTTGCGTATGCTTCTAAAAGTTTGTCAAACGCGGAAAGAGCCTACTGCATGGTAGAAAAAGAAACATTAGCCTGTGTGAATGGGGTTAAATAGATGCATCAGTACCTGTTTGGTCTTCGGTTTGAACTGGAAACAGATCACAAGCCCTCATTTCATTGTTTTCGGAAAACAAAGGTATCAAGACAAATGCATCGTCCCGCATCCAGAGGTGGGCGCTGACATTATCTGCCTATGATTATGTCATTCGCCATAGAACTGGCACCGCAAATTGTGCAGATGCACTGAGCCACCTTCCGTTACTCACACCGGAGGTGGAAACGCCACAACCTGCAGACCTACTGTTAGTTATGGATGCTTTTGAAAGTGAAGGAACCCCTGTCATGGGCTCAGCAAGTTAAGATCTGGACCAGCCAGGACCCGATATTATCAGTTGTGAAATGTTGTGTCCTTAGTGGTGATTGTCTGCCATACCCAAGCAAATGGGTGATGAGACCAAACCTTACAACCGTCGTAAAGACAAACTATCCGTTCAGTCAGATTGTTTACTGTGGGGTAATCATGTTGTTATGTCTATGAAAGGCAGAGAGAAAGTTGTACATGATCTACATAGCATTCATCCCGGTATTGTCATGATGAAAGCCATTGCCAGGTCTCATGTATGGTGGTCTGGAATTGACTCTGATCTGGAATCATGTGTGCATCAGTGCATCACTTGCATGCAACTAAGTAAAGCACCAGTGAAATTGCTGCTAAGTCTGTGGTCGTGGCCATCTAAACCAAGGTCCAGGATCCACATCGACTTTGCAGGTCCCTTCCTGGAAAAGATGTCTTTAGTTGTGGTAGATGCATATTCCAAGTGGATAGAGTGTATAATCATGTCATCCAGTACATCCACAGCTACCATTGAGAGCCTTCATGTCATGTTTGCCACTCGTGGTCTGCCCAACATCGTTGTAAGCGACAACGGACCTTGCTTCACTCGTCTGGAGTTTCAAGCATTCATGAAACTGAATGGTATCAAACATGTGAGGTCAGCAGCATTCAAACCCGCATCCAATCGACAAGCAGAGCGTGCTGTCCAAACCATCAAGCAGAGTATGAAACGTGTAACTCAAGGTTCACTGCAGACCCGCTTGTCATGCATATTGCTTAGTTACAGGACAAGACTCCACACACTTACAGGGGTCCCCCCTGCTGAGCTATTGATGAAGAGAGGTCTCAAGACCAGGCTCTCTCTTGTGTACCCTGACTTGAACGATCATGTTGAATACAGACGTCAAAGTCAGCAGTGGTATCATGATCGTGTTGCTGTGTCACACGAATTTCTGTTTACGATCCTGTGTATGTACTAAATTACGGTCAAAGTCACAAGTGGATCGTCGGTACTGTTACGGTCAAGGAGGGTAACAGAGTGTTTATCGTTAAGCTCAAGAATGGGCAAACATGCAGGAAACATGTTGATCAGATAAAGCTGCAGCACACGGATGAACCGGAACAGTCTAAGGAAGACACAATCAGTGACCAACCAACCTACCCTCAATCATCAGAGGACTCCTCTGTTATCATTGAATCTGTACTTTCAATCCCTGACATGGTCATTGCCACTCCCATCAAATCGGCTACCCAGCCCCCAGTCATAACAGACTCAGAACGCTCGCCCAAAGCTGGAGTTGAACTGAGACGATCAACTCGGGAGTGGAAAGCCCCAGACCATCTCAATTTGTAAAAAGACCGTAACTAATATCTTACAGGGGATATTGTCATGTATGTATGCTTTGAGTTACTAGCCACCAGGTGGCGCCACTGTCAGAGGTCATTGGGCTGTACGCACGTGTGTGCGGCCCAGGTATAAAAGGCCAGCCATCATGTAATGTAATCACTTTGGGCCCTAATAAAGCAGGGCCAGGTTTGTACCTGATAGTATTCAGTCTATCGAGTTATTACATACATAACATCAACTATTTTAGATCTTTTTCTACTAGTACAAGAAATTTCCTATTAATAAGCTTATTAATGTTTATCTTGGCAGGTACATCTTCAGCTAAACATTGTTTCTTCTCTGGCAACTGTGTGGTAGGAACCTTGAGATCAGTCTGGAGACAAGGAGTCCCTTCTGCCTTTCCCTGCCCTGTGACAATATCCTGGTCCTTGGACCTTCTAGCTTGCTTCAGAAATTTTGATGAACCATCCACTATTTGAACATCCCCATGATTCCTCTTTTCACAAGTTGCTTATACTGAATGACTAGCTAATACAGGTCTATACCCCCGTGGCACTATTTAAAACTTAATAACTTCCAAAAATGGATGGGTTGCGGCCTGGTGAGATGTTAAAACATAAAAAAAGCTCACACCTGACCCCAACCTGCTTCCATCCCGCCCACTTCTGAGTTTAGTGGAGGTGGGACTAGGGGCAGGCAGACAACTCGCTCCCAGGAGGTGGGTTTGACAATGAAATATTTTAATGAGGCTGGCAGCCCTCTGATTTAACCTGCGTTTCAGGTTTAACCGTGGCCGACTGGGTTCCCCAGGCCTCGGGAAACCCGGCAGCTGAAGGGAAGCGAGAGCAGATTCGGGGAGAACGTAAATGCTTCTCCCTGGCCCCCGAAGCTACCCCACCCCACCAAAATCAGACCGCTTCCCCCACCCGTCCCCCCCGTCCCCCATACCCCATACAGCCACAACCCTCCAGGTCGAGGATCGAACCCCCCGGGGTGACACCTCACCTCCGGGAACCATGGGATCAGAACCCTTTCTCTCCACATCTACTAGCAGCAGCAGGCGACTCACCTGTGGCTGCGGCCTGCTGTGGAGCGCTCCACGCCGGACGGGAAGCCAAGCCAGTCTCCGCGGGGAACCTGTCAAAGCAAATCTACACAGGCTGTGGAGCCAAACGTCCATAGCATGCGGGAAAACCTGAAATTCAAGATGTTCCAACAGACACTCCATCCTCCCCCCCCCACCCCCACTGCCACCGCAGCTCGCCCCTGTCAAGGTTCAGCCCTGTATTTCTTCATGTTCTTGTTTATTTTTAAGACTTCTTATCTGCAGTGGCTTTGTTTCTGTTTTGGTGAGTGTGGACAATGAAGTGTTAGAATCTTGAGCCTCTCTGCCACTAGATGATCGGTGTCAGCTATCTGTTGTTAAGCAGAACATGAACAGTAGCACCACGGTATAGATGAACTCGAATGTGTTTGTTGTATATAAGCATGTTAGTGTATAAAAGGAAGTTTTTGTGATCCGTCTTGGTAGGAAGGTGTGCACTCCAGCCGGCCCATTAATGGATTAAAAATCGCAGGCTGGGGAACACAATTTCCGGGTCAGTGCTGGGAACACTGAAGGGAAAGATCTCCGCTACAACGTGCTTGCATTTCAGTTTTCTGAAGGTCCAATGACATCAAGCGGTAGTATGTAACAACATCAACTGGCACCGGTGAAATGCTTTTAATGCAGAAATATTGTCGCAAATGCACTTCAGGGAGATATACGCAAAAGAAAAACCTTCATCTGGGAGTCACAATTGTCTTCATCTACAGTACATCGCCACTGCTTGCCTTTGTTCCAATTTCCGGACTTTGGAAACCAACCTGACAAACGGTTCTGTTCTTTACATAGTACATAGGAATCCACCGACCGGAATTTCCATGCATACGCGCGGGATTGGAGGTGGGTCAGGAGAAAAAATTGAAAAAAATGGCAGCATGCCGGGGCCCTGCCGTCATCCCGCTTTCTTGCGCCTTTAACTCAGGATCTTTTGCCAGTGCGGCACGGACCTGAACGGCAGAGGTGGGCGACCTAACTTAGCTCATTAATACCTTGTTGTCAGACTCTTAACAGTGTTTTTAACCAGACCTTTTGACTTTAGCATGATGGCCACGGGAATCACGCAACTCGGGAACCATGTCTGTAAAACTGAGGCATACGCTCAGTGGTCATTGATCGAGGTCATTACTGAGGAGCATTGGAAAGCACAATAACTACTGCTACATGGCACCTGTTTACTTGTCTAAGGGAAATGCTTTTGCCGATTGTATTTAGAGCACCGACCTCTCACCTCATTGCTGCCAAATATCACACCATTGACAGATAGCTGGTCTCTACTTCATCTGCCATCTATTACATCAGCATGGGTGCTGTTTATATTGTCTCAACTTGGTTCTCAGATGAGCCCAACAGCAGCAGGCATACCAGCAGCAGCTGCAACACCAACAACTTTCTCCTAAATGACCTGAAGCTCCACAGGGCAGAGGGCATCACCGCAGAGCTGCACCGCGCCAGAGGCGATATACCCCCAACACAGGGTACGCAGGCAGAGGATGAGCTTCCTGAACATGACTGAGCAACAGTGCCAAAGGGGACTCAGGCTATCGCGTCAGGTTATCGCAGACTTTTGTAGCTTGCTGGAGCAAGACCTGCAGCCCAGAGACCTGGTGGACGCGCCTTACCAGTGGCTGTCAAAGTCAGCACCACCCTCAATTTCTTCACCTCAGGCTCCTTCCAGGGATCTGTCACAGACAATTGAGGCATCTCGCTGACGGCCACCCACAGATACATCACACAGGTCACCGATGCCCTCTTTGACAAGTCAGCCAATTACATCAACTTTGCCACTGATGATGCCAGTGTAACTGAGCGGGCGCTTGGCTTTGCCGTACTTGTTGGCTTCCGACGGGTGCAGGACATCATCGACTGCACACATGTGGCCATCAGGGCACCCCATCATCACCCAGGAGTGTTTATCAACTGCAAGGGCTTCCACTCCCTCAAGGTGCTGCTCGTCTGCAACCATAGGAAGATCATGCGTGCCTGCCAGCTGCCATGACTCTTTCATCCTGCGCCAGTCCACCCTCCCTCAGCTCTTCACTCCTCCAAACACACTTACCTGCTGGCTGCTTGGAGACAAGGGCTGTTCATAGGAGCTTGCTGTGCGCAAGTTGGCTGCCGCGTTTCCCAAATTACTACAGTGACTACACTCCAAAAAGTACTTAATTGGCTGTAAAGCACTTTGAGACATCCGGTGGTGGAGAAAGGCGCAATATAAATACAAGTCTTTCTTTTCTATTCCTTTCTTTCTCACGCACTGATATAGCTTTCCCTTAAGTGCATCTTTGCTATTTGCCTCAACGACGCCTTGTGGTAGTGAGTTCCACATTCTTACCACACTTTGGGTAAAGCAGTTTCTCCTGACTTCCTTACTGGATTTATAACTGACTATGTTATACTTATGGCATGTGTTACACTTCAGGCAGGCTGCTTTCTTTCTGACGTGATTACTTTTTCCCTTTTCTGTGCTGAATTTCTTCTCGTCTATTTGCCCCTTTGTTGTAGCTTTACATATATCAATGCAAGATTTCAATGTTGGTTTTGGTCCTTTCCAAAGTTACTTCCAAGTATGCCAGAAACTATTCTGTCTCCGACTGGAATTTGTTCTCGAGCCCTGTTCTAGCTAAGATACAAAGACTCGCTATGTACTGGCACAGATTTTCAGAGTCCTCACCCACGGCAAATGCCTGTCATGAGCACTCTTAGGAAGATTTTGACTGGCTGGCGAGAACTGACAAAATGTGCTGGCTGTTGAATATATAATATTTATAGGTTCCATTAGCTCATCAAACACAAAATTGTTCCATCGTGCTAAGAACAGTCTTAAACTGAGAACCATTAGCGATATGCAGCACTTCGCTGGCTATGCAGGTAATTAGTATAGCAGTTCTAACTTCCTTTGGTTGGATAATGAGATGGAATGCAGTCTGTTAACTGTCCTCAATTCTTTTAAAGCTTTTCAAATTGCTGCCATCTCTTGTGTTTGCAGCAAATGGTACAGTTTGAAATAATTGAGGCCAGGAATTGTACAATGGTCACATTCCCGGGGCTTAACCTCTTTAAGTTTCTCCTTTAAATAACGTTCAGCTGAAACAGTCACAGAGCAGGACATAAGAACATAATAAATAGGAGCAGGAGCAGGCCATACGGCCCCTCAAGCCTGCTCCACCATTTAATACTCTTGTATACATAACAATTGGTGACGAGTAACAGAATACGAACCTTCATGCAACCATGGCTGTCGTTGGAATATGAGAGAGATTCGTAGAGGGTGATGATTGGGAAGCCTTCGTTGAGCGTCTCAACCAGTATTTCATGGCCAATGAGCTGGAAGGAGACACTAACGCGGTCAAGCGCAGGGCGGTTCTCCTCATTGTCTGTGGGCCTAAAATGTATGATATCAAAAATCTGCTTGCACCGACAAAAGCAACAGAGAAGGAATATACAGAGTTGTGCACGCTGGTTCGGGAGCACCTCAAGCCGAAGGAGATTATCCTCATGGCCAGATATCGTTTTTACACGCATCATCGCTCTGGGAGCCAGGACGTGGCAGATTATGTCGCCGACCTGAGAGGCCTCACGGGACCTTGCGATTTTGGAGCCGCATTGGGAGAAATGCTGCGGGACTTTTTCGTGCTGGGCATCAGCCACGAGGTCATTCTTTGAAAGCTGCTGGCTGCTGAAACCCTAGACCTGAGCAGGGCCATCGCGATCGCCCAGGCATGCATGGCCACGGACGATAGCACCAAACAGATATCTTCTCAACATCGAAGCTCACCGGCAAGTACTGTGCATAAAATGACACCGCGAGCAGGCCGAACTGCATATGGCAGGGCCTATACGTCTGCGGCTGCAAGACCTGTGATGCCTCAGAGTCCGCCATTGTGGGTGAATGTGAATCCATTAGCACCGTGTTGGCGCTGCGGGGATAATCATCAGGCCCATCAATGTCGATTCAAGCACTACGTGTGCAAAGGCTGCGCAACAATGGGGCATCTCCAGCGAATGTGCAAATGTGCCGTGACTCACCATGGGGCAGAGGATGATCGATCCAGCGCGGATCACGCAGCACAGGCAACTCAACCCAAGGAAGAAGTGTATGGGGTACATAACTTCACAAACAAGAGCCCTCCTATAATGTTGAAAGTCAAATTAAATCGAGTTCCAGTATCCATGGAGTTGGACACGGGTGCGAGTCAGTGAATAATGAGGCAGAAGGCTTTCGAGAAACTGTGAGGCAATAAGGCACAAAGGCCCAAACTGAGCCCAATTAATGCAAAGCTGCTTATCTACACCAAAGATCTCATACCAGTCACTGCAAGTGCGCAGTGAAGGTATCGTATGATGGAGCTGCGCATGATCTATCATTGTGGATTGTTCCAGTTTACAAAGGCAGATAGGGAATGGGTGACCATCAGGCAGAGCGGTGGAAGGAAGGTAGTGCAGGGGTCCCCTGCGGTCATCTCCCTCCAAAGCAGAAATACCTTTTTGGGTACTGTTGGGGGAGATGGCCCATCAGGGGAAGGCAGCAGCAGCCAAGTTCATGGCACTGTGGGTGGCTCTGCTGCATAGGAGGGCAGGAAAAAGAGTGGGAGAGCTATAGTTGTAGGGATTCTCTTGTAAGGTGAACAGATAGGCATTTCTGTGGCAGCAATCACAAAACTCCAGGATGGTATGTTGCCTCCCTGGTGCAAAGGTCAAGGATGTCTCGGAGTGGCTGCAGGGCATTCTGGAAGGGGAGGGTGAACAGCCAGTTGTTGTGGTGCATATAGGTACCAACGATATTGGTAAAAAAAAGGGATGAGGTCCAACAAGCTGAATTTAGGGAGCTAGGAGTTAAATTAAAAAGTAAGACACAAAGGTAGTCATCTCAGGAATGTTACCAGTACCACGTGCTAGTCAGAGTAGAAATAGCAGGATTGTTAAGAAGAATACGTGGCTTGAGGAATGGTGCAAGAGGGAGGGATTAAAATTCCTGGGACATTGGAACCGGTTCTGGGGGAGGTGGGACCAGTACAAAATGGACGTTCTGCACCTGGGCAGGACCGGAATCAATGTCCAAGGGGGCGTGTTTACTAGTGCTGTTGGGAAGGGTTTAAACTAATATAGCAGGGGGATGGGAACCTATGCAGGGAGACAGAGGGAAGTAGAAAGGGGGCAGAAGCAAAAGGTACAAAGGAAATAAGGAAAAGTGGAGGGCAGAGAAATCAAAGGTAATATTTAAAAAGGGCCACATTACAACATAATTCTAAAAGGATGAAGAGTATCACAAAAACAAGCCTGGAGGCTCTGTGTCTCAACGCGAGGAGCATTCGTAATAAGGTGGATGAATTAACTGCGCAGATAACTGTTAACGGATATGATGTAATTGGGATTATGGAGACATGGCTCCAAGGTGACCAAGGCTGAGAACTCCACATCCAGAGATATTCAATATTCAGGAAGGATAGACAGAAAAGAAAAGGAGGTTGGGTAGCATTGCTGGTTAAAGAGGAGTTTAACGCAATAGTAAGGAAGGACATGATGTGGTTGATGTGTAACCTGTATGGGTAGAGCTGCGGAACAGCAAAGGACTAAAACGCGAGTGGGAGTTGTGTACAGACCACCAAACAGTAGTAAAATAGAAACATAGAAATATAGAAAATAATACCAGACTGATTCCCGGGATGGCGGGACTGACATATCAAGAAAGACTGGATCAACTGGGCCTGTATTCACTGGAGTTCAGAAGAATGAGAGGGGATCTCATAGAAACGTTTAAAATTCTGAAGGGTTTAGACAGGTTAGATGCAGGAAGAATGTTCCCAATGTTGGGGAAGTCCAGAACCAGGGGTCACAGTCTAAGGATAAGGGGTAAGCCATTTAGGACCGAGATGAGAAGAAACTTCTTCATCCAGAGAGTGGTGAACCTGTGGAATTCTCTACCACAGAAAGTTGTTGAGGCCAATTCACTAAATATATTCAAAAAGGAGTTAGATGTGGTCCTTACTACTAGGGGGATCAAGGGGTATGGAGAGAAAGCAGGAATGGGGTACTGAAGTTGCATGTTCAGCCATGAACTCATTGAATGGCGGTGCAGGCTCGAAGGACCAAATGCCCTACTCCTGCACCTACTTTCTATGTTTCTAAGTGCAGGAGTAGGCCATTTGGCCCTTCGAGCCTGCACCACTATTCAATAAGATCGTGGTTGATCATTCACCTCAGTACCCCTTTCCTGCTTTCTCTCTATACCCACTAATCCCCTTAGCCGTAAGGACCACAACTAACTCCCTCTTGAATATATCCAATGAACTGGCATCAACAACTCTCTGCGGCAGGGAATTCCAAAAGTTAACAACTCTCTGAGTGAAGAAGTTTCTCCTCATCTCAGTCATAAATGGCCTACCCCTTATCCTAAGACTGTGTCCCCTGGTTCTGGACTTCCCCAACATCGTGAACATTCTACCCGCATCTAACCTGTCCCGTCCCGTCAGAATCTTATATGTTTCTATGAGATCCCTTCCCATCCTTCTAAACTCCAATGTATAAAAGGCCCAGTTGATCCAGTCTCTCCTCATATGTCAGTCCAGCCATCCCGGGAATCAGTCTGGTAAACCTTCGCTGCACGCCCTCAATAGCAAGAAAGTCCTTCCTCAGATTAGGAGACCAAAACTGAACACAATATTCCAGGTGAGGCCTCACCAAGGCCCTGTACAACTGCAGTAAGACCTCCCTGCTCCTATACTAAAATCCCCTAGCTATGAAGACCAACAGATCAGCCATGATCTTTTTGAATGGCGGTGCAGGCTCGAGGGGCTAGATGGCCTACTCCTGTTCCTTATTCTTATGTTCTTATACCATTTGCCTTCTTCACCGCCTGCTGTACCTGTATGCCAACTTTCAGTGACTGATGAACCATGGCACCCAGGTCTCGTTGCAACTCCCCTTTTCCTAATATGCCGCCATTCAGATAATATTCTGCCTTCGCGTTTTTGCCCCCAAAGTGGATAACCTCACATTTATCCACATTATAGTGCATCTGCCCACTCACCTAACCTGTCCAAGTCACCCTGCAGCCTTTTAATGTCCCCCTCACAGCTCACACCGCCACCCAGCTTAGTGTCATCTGCAAACTTGGAGATATTACACTCAATTCCTTCATCTAAATTATTGATATATATTGTAAAGAGCTGGGGTCCCAGCACTGAACCCTGCGGCACTCCACTAGTCACTGCCTGCCATTCTGAAAAGGACTCGTTTATCCCGACTCTCTGCTTTCTGTCTGCCAACCAGTTCTCTATCCATGTCAGTATATTACCCCCAATACTGTGTGCTTTGATTTTGCACACCAATCTCTTGTGTGGGACCTTGTCAAAAGCCTTTTGGAAGTCCAAATACACCACATCCACTGGTTCTCCCTTGTCCACTCTACTAGTTACATCCTCAAAAAATTCTAGAAGATTTGTCAAGCATGATTTCCCCTTCATAAATCCATGCTGACTTGGACCGATCCTGTCATCCGCTTTCCAAATGCGTTGCTATTTCATCTTTAATAATTGATTCCAACATTTTCCCCACTACTGATGTCAGGCTAACCGGTCTATAATTATCCGTTCTCTCTCTCCTTCCCTTTTTAAAAAGTGGTGGTTACATTAGCTACCCTCCAGTTCAGAGGAATTGATCCAGAGTCGATAGACTGTTGGAAAATGATCACCAATGCATCCACTATTTCTAGGGCCACTTCCTTAAGTATTCCTCCTCTGCTGAATTCTAAATTTCTCCCAGTCCTCAGGTTTACTGCTTTTTCTGGCCAATTTATATGTCTCTAACTTGGATTTAACACTATCCCTTGTTAGCCACGGTTGAGCCACCTTCCCCGTTTTATTTTTACTCCAGACAGGGATGTACAATTGCTGAAGTTCATCCACGTGATCTTTAAATGTTTCCATTGCCTATCCACCATCAACACATTAAGTATCATTTGCCAGTCAATTCTAGCCAATTCACGCCTCAAACCATCAAAGTTACCTTTCCTTAAATTCAGGACCCTAGTTTCTGAATTAACTATGTCGCTCTCCACCTTAATAAAGAATTCTACCATGTTATGGTCACTCTTCCCCAAGGGGCCTCGCACAACAAGATTGCTAATTAGTCCTTTCTCATGACACATCACCCAGTCTAGGATGGCCAGCTCCCTAGTTGGTTCCTCGACATATTGGTCTGGAAAACCATCCCTAATACACTCCAGGAAATCCTCCTCCACCGCATTGCTACCAGTTTGTTTAGCCCAATCAATATGTAGATTAAAGTCACCCAAGATAACTTTATTGCATGCATCACAAATTTCTTGTTTGATGCTGTCCCCAACCTCACTGTTTGGTGGTCTGTACACAACTCCCACTAGCGTTTTCTGCCCCTTGGTATTCCGTAGCTCCACCCATACCGATTCCACATCATCCAAGCTAATGTCCTTTCTTACTATTGCATTAATTTCCTCATTAACCAGCAATACCACACCACCTCCTTTTCCTTTCTGTCTATCCTTCCTAAATGTTGAATATGCCTCAATCTTGAGTTCCCAGCCTTGGTCATCCTGGAGCCATGTCTCCGTGATACCAATTACATCATACTCATTAACTGCTATCTGCGCAGTTAATTCGTCCACCTTATTCTGAATACTTGTCGCATTGAGGCACAGAGTATTCAGGCTTGTCTTTCTAACATACTTTGCCCCTTTAGAATTTTGCTGTAATGTGTCCCTTTTTGCCTTAGGTTTCTCTGCCTTCCACTTTTACTTTTCTTCTTTCTATTTTTTGCTTCTGCCCTCATTCTACTTCCCTCTGTCTCCCTGCATCAGTTCCCATCCCCCTGCCATATTAGTTTAAATCCTCCCCAACAGAACTAGCAAACACTCCCCCTAGGACATTGGTTCCTGTCCTGCCCAGGTGCAGGCTGTCCAGTTTGTACTGGTCCCACCTCCCCCAGAACCGGTTCCAATGTCCTAGGAATTTGAATCCCTCCCTTCTGCACCACTCCTCAAGCCACGTATTCATCTGAGTTATCCTGCGATTCCTACTCTGACCAGACGTGGCACTCGTAGCAATCTTGAGATTATTACTTTTGAGGTCCTACTTTTTAATTTAGCTCCTCGCTCCCTAAATTCGTCTTGTAGGAACTCATCCTGTTTTTTTCCTATATTGTTGGTACCTATATGCACCACGACAACTGGCTGTTCACCCTCTCTTTTCAGAATGCCCTGCATCTGCTCCGAGACATCCTTGACCCTTGCACCAGGGAGGCAACATACCATCCTGGAGAATCGGTTGCGGCCGCAGAAATGTCTATCTATTCCCCTTATAGTTGAATCTCCTATCACTATAGCTCTCCCACCTTTTTCCTGCCCTCCTGTGCAGCAGAGCCATCCACAGTGCCATGAACTTGGCTGCTGCTACCCTCCCCTGATGAGTCATCCCACTCAACAGTTCCCAAAGCGGTGTATCTGTTTTGCAGGAGGATGACCACAGGGGACCCCTGCACTACCTTCCTTGCATTGCTCTTCCTGTTGGTTACCCATTCCTTATCTGGCTGTGTACCCTTTACCTGCGGTAAGACCAACTCACTAAACGTGCTATTCACATCATTCTCAGTATCGTTGATGCTCCAGAGTGAATCCACCCACAGCTCCAGTGCCGCAATGCAGTCTGTCAGGAGCTGCAGGCGGATGCGCTTCCTGCACACGTAGTCGTCAGGGACACCAGAAGCCTCCCTGACTTCCTACATAGTACAGGAGGAGCATATCACGTGTCTGAGCTCACCTGCCATGATTTAACCTTTAGATTAACTTAATTTGACAACAACAATGCTAAAGGTTACTTACTGATAACAAAAGAAAAAGAAAAACTACTTACCAATCATCAGCCAATCAGTAATGAGGTTGGGGATGGCATCAAAGATGAAATTAGGGATGTGTACAATAAGGATACAGCAGTTATCATGGTTATCATGGTTGACTTTAATCTACATATAGATTGGGATCACAAACTGGTAGCAATACGGTGGAGGAGGATTTCCTCCAATATATACGGTTGGTTTTCGAGACCAATATGTCGAGGAACCAACTCGAGAGCTGGCCATCCTAGACTGGGTGTTGTGTAATGAGAGAGGATTAATTAGCAATCTAGTTATGCGAGACCCCTTGGGGAAGAGTGACCATAATATGGTAGAATTCTTCATTAAGAAGGAGAGTGACACAGTTAATTCAGAGACTCGGGTCCTGAACTTAAAGAAAGGTAACTTCGATGGAATGAGACGCAAATGATACTTAAAGGGTTGATGGTGGATAGGCAATGGCAGACATTTAGAGATCACATGGATGAACTTCAACAATTGTACATCCCTGTCTGGCATAAAAATAAAACAGGGAAGGTGGCTCAACCGTGGCTAACAAGAGAAATTAGGGATAGTATTAAATCCAAGGAAGAGGCATATAAATTGGCCAGAAAAAGCAGAAAACCTGAGGACTGGGAGAACTTTAGAATTCAGCAGAAGAGAACAAAGGGTTTAATTAGGAGGGGAAAAATAGACTATGGAAGTATGCTTGAAGGAAACATAAAAACTGACTGCAAAAACTTCTATTGATATGTGAAGAGAAGAAGATTAGTGAAGACAAATGTAGGTCCCTTGCAGTCAGAATCAGGTGAATTTATAATTGGGAACTAAGAAATGGCAGACCAATTGAACAAATACTTTAATTCTGTCTTCACTAAGGAAGACACAAATAACCTTCTGGAAATACTAGGAGACCGAGGGTCTAGCGAGAAGGAGGAACTGAAGGCAATCCTTATTAATCAGGAAATTGTGTTAGGAAAATTGATGGGATTGAAAGCCGATAAATCCCCAGGGCCTGATAGTCTGCATTCCAGAGTACTTAAGGAAGTGGCCCTAGAAATAGTGGTACATTGGTGGTCATTTTCCAACATTCTATCGACTCTGGATCAGTTCCTGTGGATTGGAGGGTAGCTAATGTAACCCCACTTTTTAAAAAAGGAGGGAGAGAGAAAACAGGGAATTATAAACTGGTTAGCCTGAATTGGTAGCGGGGAAAATGTTAGAATCAATTATTAAAGATGTCATAGCAGCACATTTGGAAAGCAGTGACAGGATCGGTTCAAGATGAAAGGGAAATCATGCTTGACAAATCTTCAAGATTTTTTTGAGGATGTAACTAGTAGAGTGGACAAGGGAGCACCAGTGGATGTGGTGTATTTGGACTTTCAAAAGGCTTTTGACAAGGTCCCACACAAGAGATCAGTGTGCAAAAGGAAAGCACATGGTATTGGAGGTAATGGATTGACATGGATAGAGAACTGGTTGGCAGACAGGAAGCAAAGAGTAGGAATAAATGGGTCCTTTTCAGAATGGCAGGCAGTAACTAGTGGGGTACTGCAAGGTTCAGTGCTGGGACCCCAGCTATTTGTAATATACATTAATGATTTAGACAAAGGAATTAAATGTAATATCTCCAAGTTTGCAGATGACACTAAGTTGGGTGGCAGTGTGAGCTGTGAGGAGGATGCTAAGAGGCTGCAGGGTGACTTGGACTGGTTAGGTGAGTGGGAAAATGCATGGCAGATGCACTATAATGTAGATAAATGTGAGGTTATCCACTTTGGTGGCAAAAACAGGAAGGCAGAATATTATCTGAATGGTGACAGATTAGGAAAAGGAAGGTGCAACGAGACCTGGGTGTCATAGTACATCAGTCATTGAAAGTTGGCATGCAGGTACTGCAGGGGGTGAAGAAGGCAAATGGCCTTCATAGCTAGAGGATTTGAGTATAGGAGCAGGGAAGCCTTACTGCAGTTGTGCAGGGCCTTGGTGAGGCCACACCTTGAATATTGTGTACAGTTTTGTTCTCCTAACTTGAGGAAGGACATTCTTGCTATTGAGGGAGTGCAGCGAAGGTTCATCAGACTGATTCCCGAGATGGCAGGACTGACATATGAAGAAAGACTGGATCGACTCGACATATGTTCACTGGAATTTAGAAGAATGAGAGGGGATATCATAGAAACATATACAATTCTGACGGGTTTAGACCGGTTAGATGCAGGAAGAATGTTCGCCATGTTGGGGAAGTCCAGAACCAAGGGCATCAGTCTAAGGATAAGGGGTAAGCCATTTAGAACCGAGATGAGGAGAAACTTCTTCATTCAGAGAATTGTGAATCTGTGGAATTCTCTACCACAGAAAATTGTTGAGGCCAGTTTGTTAGATATATTCAAAAGGGAGTTTGATGTGGCCCTCACGGCTAAAGGGATTAAGGGGTATGGAGAGAAAGCAGGAATGGGGTACTGAAGTTGCATGATCAGCCATGATCATATTGAATGGTGGTGCAGGCTCAAAGGGCACCTATTTTCTATGTTTCTATTGCCCAATGCTCTTCGGCAGAAGCTGACTAGAAAAGATTAGATGGAATTGGAACGACATCAAAGCACTATCTTCAGTGGATGGCGCCTCATGTGCTCAAGTGCTAAGCAAGTTTCCCTCGCTATTCGAACCAGGCATCGTTAACTTCACAGGCGCCAAGGTACAGATCCATGTAGGTCCCGATGCACGGCCCGTCCATCACAAGGCTTTGGCGGTCCGTACATGATGAGGGAGAAAGTCAAGATCAAACTGGACAGACTCCAACGTGAAGGAATCATATCGCCGGGCCAGTCCAATTGTTCCGGTGTTGAAAAGCGATGGCACAGTCAGAATCTGCGGAGACGACAAGGTAACGATTAACCGAGTCTCAATACAGGATCAGTACCCGCTGCCCAAGGCCGATGACCTGTTCGCAACATTAGCTGGTGGGAAGTTGAACACCAAGTTGGACCTAATCTCCGCATACATGACACAGGAGCTGGCTGAATCTTTAAAAAGACTGACGTGCATCAACACACACAAAGGACTGTTTATATACCACATTGCCCTTTCGGGATTCGCTCGGCTGCAGCCATTTTCCATAGAAACATGGAGAGTTTGCTGAAATCTGTTCCGCGCACCGATGTGTTTCAAAATGATATCCTGATCGGCGGTTGACACACCATCGACCACCTAACCAACCTGAAAGAGGTTCTAAGTCGCTTAGTCAGAGTGGGACTCAGGCTGAAATGCTCCAAGTGTGTTTTCCTGGCGCCAGAAGTCGAATTTTTACGGAGAAAGATTGCAGCCGACGGCATCAGGCCCACAGACTCAAAGACAGAGACCATCAAGAATGCACCCAGACCACAGAATGTGACGGAGCTGCGTCCTTCCTGGGACTCCTCAACTATTTTGGTAACTTTCTACCTGGGTTGAGCACGTTGTTAGAGCCTTTGCATATATTGTTACGTAAGGGTGATGACTGGGTTTGGGGCAAATCTCAAGACACAGTCTTTGAGAAGGCCAGGAACCTGCTATGTTCAAATAAGTTACTTGTACACTACGACCCATGTAAACGTTTAGTGCTAGCTTGTGATGCCTCATCGTAAGGGGTCGGCTGTGTGTTACAGCAAGCCAATGTATCGGGCAACCTCTAACCAGGTGCATACACATCGAGAAGTCTGTCTAAGGCTGAGAGAGCCTGTAGTATTGTCGAGAAAGAGATGTTAGCATGTGTATATGGGGTTAAGAAAATGCACCAATACTTATTTGGACTTCGGTTCGAGCTTGAAACTGACCACAAGCCGCTCATTTCACTGTTTCCAGAGAGCAAAGGTATAACCACCAATGCTTCGTTCCACATCCAAAGATGGGCAGTAACATTATCCGCTTATGATTATGTTATCCGCCACAGAACAGGCACTGAAAACTATGCCGATGCTCTCAGTCGGTTACCATTACCCACCACTGGGTTTGAAATGGCGCAGCCCGCAGACTTGCTACTGGTCATGGATGCTTTTGAGAGTGAGGGGTCACCCGTCACAGCTCGCAAGATCAGGAGTTGGACCAGCCAGGATCCTGTGCTATCATTATAAAGAGTTGCATCCTAAATGGGAACTGGTCGGCCGTTCCCAGGGAAATGCAAGATGAAATTAAGCACCGACGCAAAGATGAAATGTCCATCCAGTCGGATTGTCTCTTATGGGGTAATCACGTGGTTTTGCCAAAAAAAGGCAGGGAAACGTTTATACGTGACCTACACAGTACCCACCCAAGCATTGTCATGATGAAGGCAGTTGCCAGGTTGCATGTTTGGTGGCCCGGCATTGAGTCAGACTTGGAGTCCTGCGTGCATCAAGGCAACACTTGCTCGCAACTGAGCAATGCACCAAGGGAGGCTCCACTGAGTCTGTGGTCATGGCCCACCAAACCGTGATCCAGGATCCACTTAGATTTTGCCGACTCCTTTCTAGGAAAGATGTTTTTAGTAGTAGTGGACGCTTACTCCAAATGGATTGAATGCGTAATCATGTCATCCAGCATGTCCACAGTCACCATTGAAAGCCTTCGGGCCATGATCGCCACCCATGGCTTGCCAAACATCCTTGTCAGCGACAATGGACCATGTTTCACCAGCTCGGAATTCAAAAAGTTTATGACTTGCAATGGCATCAAGCATGTCAGGTCTGCTCTGTTTAAGCCTGCGTTTAACGGTCAAGTGGAGCGGGCAGTCCAAACAATCGAGCAGAGCATGAAACGCGTGATGGACGGCTCCCTGCAGACCCGCTTGTCTCGCATTCTGCTCTGTTACTGGACGCGACCACACTTGCTCACCGGGATTCCCCCGGCAGAATTGTTAATGAAGAGAGCCCTCAAAACCTGGCTCTCCCGAGTACATCTGGATCGTAATGATCACGTGGAAACCCGGCGACACCGGCAGAACATATACCACAATCGCGCGACTGTTTCACATGACATCGATATTAACGACCATGTGTTAATCCTGAATTACAATCATGATCCCAAGCGGGTTGCTGGCACTGTTTTGGCCAAGGAAGGAAATAGGGTGTTTATAATCAAACTGTTAAATGGCCAAACGTGCAGAAAGCATTTAGATCAGACCAAATTACGATTTACTGACAACCAGGAACAACTTGAAGAGGACATCGCCATCGACGATCCACCGACACACACCCAACCAGCAATCGACCTCGCTGTCAATCACGAGGATGAACCCACCGTTCCTGACAGTCCGGTCAGACCAGCCGCGGTGCAGCGCAGCAACTCACACACGCCAGGCTTTGAACTTCGATGATCAACCAGGGAGCGAAGGGCTCCGAACCGCCTCAACTTGTAAATAACTTGTACCGAAGACTTTGGGGGAGGGGAGTGATGTTATGTATGCAACTATGTAATACTTGCCACCAGAGAGCGCGACTGTTGGAGTCCTAATGGTCATCTGCACACACGTGCAGGGCCAGTATAAAAGGTTGGCTGCCATGTTGCTTAGGCACTCTGGAGTTGTAATAAAAAAGACTAAGGCCACACTAAGTTTAGCTCACAGTGCTCAGCCTCATGGAGTTCTTGTATACATAACAAATACGATCATGCCTGATCCGATCACAGACTCAGGTCCACATCCCTGCCCACTCCCCATAACCCCTTATTCCCTTATCGATTAAGAAACTGTATATCTCTGTCTTAAATTTATTCAATTCCCAGCTTCCACAGCTCTCTGAGGCAGCGAATTTCACAGATTTACAACCCTCTGAGAGAAGAAATTCCTCCTCATCTCAGTTTTAAATGGGTGTCACCTTATTCTAAGATCATGCCATCTAGTTCTCGTCTCCCCCATCAGTGGAAACATCCTCTCCGCATCCACCTTGTCAAGCCCCCTCATAATCTTATACGTTTCGATAAGATCACCTCTCATTCTTCTGAATTCCAATGAGTAGAGGCCCAACCTACTCAACCTTTCCTCATAAGTCAACCCCTCATCTCCAGAATCAACCTAGTGAACCTTCTCTGAACTGCCTCCAAAGCAAATATATCCTTTTGTAAATATGGAAACCAAAACTGTACACAGTATTCCAGGTGTGGCCTCACCAATACCTTGTATAACTGTAGCAAAACTTCCCTGCTTTTATACTCCATCCCCTTTGCAATAAAGGCCAAGATTCCATTGGCCTTCCTGATCACTTGCTTTACCTGCATACTATCCTCTTGTTTTTCATGATCAAGTACCCCAGGTCCCACTGTATTGCGGCACTTTGCAATCTTTCTTCATTTAAATAATAACTTGCTCTTTGATTTTTTCTTCACACTTTCCAACATTATACTCCATCTGCCAATTTTTTGTCCACTCAGTTAGCCTGTCTATGTCCTTTTCCTCACACATTGCTTTTCCTCCCATTTTTGTATCGTCAGAAAACTTGGCTACTTTACACTCGGTCCTTTCTTCCAAGACGTTAATATAGATTGCAAATAGTTGGAGTCCCAGCACTGATCTCTGTGGCACCCCACTAGTTACTGGTTGCCAACCCGAGAGTGAACCATTTATCCCAACTCTTTGTTTTCTGTTTGATAGCCAATCCTCTATCCATGCTCATATATTACCCCCAACCCTGTGAACTTTTATCTTGTGCAGTAACCTTTTATGTGGCACCTTGTCAAATGACTTCTGGAAGTCCAAATACACCACAACCACTGGTTCCCCTTTATCCACCCTGTTCGTTACATCCTCAAATAACTCCAGCAGATTTGTCAAACATGCTGACTCTGTCTGACCAAATTTTGCTTTTCCAAATGTTCTGCTATTGCTTCTTTAATAATGTTAGGCTAACTGGTCTATAGTTTCCTGCTTTTTGTCTGCCCCTTTTTTAAATAGGGGCGTTACGCTCCTATTTTAAATAGGAATAGCCAAACAGCAGATATATTGCCTTTCACCACCTCAGGATGTCCCAAATTGCTTTACAGCCAATTAAGTACTTTTGAGGTGTAGTCACTGTTTTAATATAAGAAACGCAGCACCCAATTTGCCCACAGCAAGGTCCCACAAACAACAATGTGATAATGATCATATGAGCTGTTTTAGTGATTTTGGTTGAGGAATAAATACTGATCAGGACACAGGGGAGAATTTACTTACTCTTCTTCGACATAGTGCCATGGGATCTTTTACGTACCCGAAAGGGCAGACGGGGTCTCGTTAGATTGAAGAGGGATGGACAGGATATTTTTCTGTATTTCTTACTCCCCCGAGAGAGTTTTCTTACCTGTATGCATCATACTCAGCAGGAAGGTGGTCTGTGGGTCAATGGAGGTTTGGATGGAGGTGCCTGTTGGAGTGAGGCTCAGGGTGAGGTTGGGTGCCTGGTTGAGGTATGAGATAGATAGCAGTGGGGGAAGGCATTAGTCAGGCATGTGGGGGGAGGGGGGGGGAGCGGTTATTCTGTACAGTTAATTAGAAGGAGGCAGGCTAAGGCTGAGGCGAAAGCTGAGGGTGATGCTAAGGCTGAGGCCATCTTGAAATGTGGCACAAGCAACTGGGAGACACCAGTCCACCCTTGAACAGGCAGAAGGGGAGCTGTATGCAGAATTGGGTTAGGAACATGCACAGGGTAGGGTGTTGCAGGCATGGATAATGATGGTAGTAATGGCTGTAGACTGCAGGTTGAGAGTGAGTAGGGGTTGGTAGGCTGAAGAGTCAGGGAGTGGACAAGATTGACCCCTGATAATGATGCTCTTCCCTACTCCCTGGCACTCATAATGATGAGGCTGATAATACCACATGGTTAGCACCTGTGCGATTGTACAAGAATAAATGAACAGACATTGGGTTGGTTCCTGACAATGACATGTGCGATAACATCACATGGTTACCATAGATCTATGCAGCTGTAGAAAATGAATAGACATACTGTGGACTGAGAGCAGAAAGACACAATTTAAATAAGCAAGTCACAATGTAGGGGATTAAATCAATTTGAGAGGAGCTGTTGGTTCACTAACAGTAGGAGAATTAACATCAATTAGTTTCTCACTGATGTTGAAGCGCCTTGGGATGTTTTTTTCTATGTTAGAGGTGCTAGATAAATTCAAGTTGTTGTTGTGATAGCAGCGAGTTTGTCAGGGCTCATCCCACTCCTCTGGTATAACTTCGACCTAAGTGATGGCGCCTTGCAGAAAAACGCCAGAGGATTTTCACCCCCATAGTCTTTTGCCTTCCCAACTTCGCAACTCTGAGCCATGTTTGAAGAAGGAAAATGAGTTTCTCCTAAGACTTGAGCAAGTGACAGAACCAACAAAGTCAGTAGGTTGACGAAGACCTGCGGAACAAGTTGCCGGCTCGTGTGGTTGCAATTCGCTGAATTCCTTCCAGCGAGAAATGGACCTGTTTCTGGATGGGATGGACACCACCTCGTACAAGAGGTAAAGGACCTGGCAACATTAATCAGGGCCAGGGTAATCTCCTGCACTAGTATTGATCACTTTTGGTAGGGGTTGGGGAGGAATTTGCCAGATTTTGTTTTTCCTAATTGGCCTGGGCATTTAATCTGGTTTTTCGCCTTTTGTAGGAGATCACATGGCTTCGGGTGGGGTGTGAAATGTATATATCGTGATGCACAAGGCAATGCAATTATATGGGACAGGCTGGGTGAACAAGTAGCTCTTTTCCATTCTGTCATTGCTAGTCAAATCTACACTTTCCAAACATCATGGACCATTTACCTCCTGATGAACTCAACCCAAGTAATCTGTTGAGTGAAAGTTCTGCATAAATACATCCAAAACTCCATCCCTTCCCTTTGCGCCCCCCCCGCCTACTCTATTCAATCATGTTCAATGTATTTATGATTTCACAAGAAATAGAGAAGCGAGGAAATCTTATCACCAGGGGAAATACCAGGAAGATCTTACAAATTTTCACTCCCAGCGCAAAGCTTTACAGAAAAGTAGCGGGCATCAAGAATTCAGGCACATGGAGGCCAACGGGCTCGGCAATAAAACCTGTGGGACCAGCTGATCTCTGCCCCTGAATTCCCAGCAAGCTTTCCCAGCATGCAACGGTCTGCGCAACAATTGATATTGACCCTGAATTTGCGGTCAGTATGACAGCACCCTCTCAAAGTACACAGTCGCACCGCTTTTGAATATGACTGCAAATTCGGGTTTTCTGCATGTGCTTGCGCATGCGCTAACTCCCGAACTTGCGATCTGTCAGGTTCCAACTGCACAGCGTCTTCACTGCACGTTTCACCTCCTCATTCAAACCAACGCGTTGGTGAAAAGTCGGGCTAATTGCCCACCTACTGTGCATTAATTACCCTGAGAACTTTTACGTCTGGCGCAAACAGGCGCAGGAGCCTGTTGCACAGTGTAAGGGCAGGGGGATGAAAAAATGGTATTAGTTAATGTTACAGCCCATAACAATGAGGCACTGCTTGTCTGAGCAGATACAAACTTTGAAAGAACCTCCCATTTGTTCGAATTTGAAAACAAGGGCTTTTTGTGTCATCGTCTTTGTTGCCCAAAAGCCTTTCGTAGTTTCAGTTTAATTATTTCCCAACTTCTAATTAGACAGGGTTTACTTCACTTTCATGATTTCCTCATGTTATCCGACATTTAAACGCTTGATCTTAGATTATGCAAATTTATCAAAAGTTAGTTCGTCGAATAGAGGAGAAACAAACTCAATAGGACTGTAATTCTAGGTTTCTGTTGTCATGGCCCAGAATTAAAGGGCCGATGCTAATTCAGCAGTATGCTTTGCATAAAAAGCATCCACATTGAGGTTTATGGTTTTAAGGACACCTTTGTTAAAAAATGTCTCAAGACTTTTCAATGTTTCATCAAATTCTGTTACTGTCAAAATCTTGGTTTGTGCATTAAATACTACTGCAATGATCGTAACCTATTCATAAAATGGTATTTCTGGCTGCTAAATTCTTTAAAATGAGTTGTGGGAAAATCAGCAATCTCTTCTACTTCCTGATTGGCTCAGGAAGTGAAAGGAGCAGTGCCCCATGGGATCCCAGGTTCACTTACACACAATGGTGCACCCTGGGACCTGCGAGCCCTTACACTGCGCACAACTCTGCAGCGTCTGAAAGCAACTTTTCGAAGGGCGGTTCGCATGAGGTAAGTGCGGAGTTGGTCCGGATGTCGGCAGTGTACTCCTCAGCTTTGCCGCCGACCCGCGAATTCAGGGCCAATATACGCCTGCTACCTTGATCCCTTTTCACCTCGCCGTAATTAGAAGGCCAAGCTGTCTTACATTTCCAGAACACGGTGCGAGGCAGACGTACTCCAAGCCGATCGGACGATCCACGCACTGCAATCCCCCCGGGCAGGTGGCGTTTAGTATTGTGCAGGCGTCTGAATCTACTTCGCAATTCTTGCCTTCAAATCCTGCAAGAAATGAAATGTCAGGAAATGTGAAGGTACAGTGGAATGGCAATTCACTGAGGAGAGAGTTCAGCAGTGGTAACTAGGGTTTAATTTACCCGATAGAGAATAATTACATCATTTCACAAATCAATTTTAGAACTCATGCAAAGTTTAACCTTTGCTGACATTTGAATAGATTTTGAGTGCACTTGCATGTTGCTGTGTTTTTTTTTTGCATCGTGGAGAAACCTTAATGACAGGCCAAGTCAGGCTGTTGTCCACGTGGAAAGGACTGGGGAAAAAAATCAGGATAAATCCCAAATAATGGTCCGGGGAATGCCAGATTGCTGCTTTCTGTTTCCAATGCAATGTCAGTGCAATTCCTAAAATGTAGTTGACAGGTACAAAAAATAAATAAAAAGTGCTAATGGATTGTTAGCCTTTATAACTAGAGGGCCAGATTATAACATTGTGCTGCACCTGTACGAAGCCCTGGTTAGACCACATCTGGAGTATTGTGTACAGTTCTGGGCGCCGCAAGGCGTACAGCACAGATTCACCAGAATGTTACCAGGGCTCCAAGGTTTAAATTATGAGGAAATTATAAAGTAGGCTTGTATTACCTAGCATAGGGAAGAATATGAAGAATTGATAGGGTTGATAGAGAGAAACTCTTTCCACTGGAGGACGCGTCTAGGACAAGGGGACGTAACCTTAAAATTAGAGCCAGGCCATTCAGGAGAGAAGTTAGGAAACACGTCTTCAGACAAAGGGTGGTCGAAGTGTGGAATCTCTCCCTCAAAAAGCAGTAGATGCCAGCTCAATTAATAATTTTACATCTGAGTTGGATAAGATTTTTTCTAGACAAGGGTAGGAAAGGATATGGAGCTGAGGTGGGCGAATGGAATTAAGGTACAGATCATTGAATGGCGAAACAGGTTCAAGCTGCTGAATGGCCTACTCCTGTTCAAATGTGTTCCTAATCAATGCTACATGCTATGTTACAGTTATATAAAGCTCTGGTTAGACCCCATTTAGAGTGCTGCATTCAGTTCTGGGCATCACACCTCAGCAAAGATATATTGGCCTTAAAGGGGGCGCAGTGCAGATTCACCAGAATGATACTGGGGCTAAAAGGATTCAATAATGGAGTCAGGCTTTATAGACAAGGCTTGTATTCCCTGGAGTATAGAAGTTTAAAGGGGTGAACTAATTAAATTGTTCAAGCTGATGAAAGGATTTGATAGGATGGCTAGAGAGAAACAATTCCTTCTACTGGGGGCATAACCTTGAAACTAGAGCTAGGTCGTTCTGGTGTGATATTAGGAAAAACTTCACACAAAAGATAGCGGAAAAATGGAACACTCTTCTACAAAAATCAGGCGGTCAATTGAACATTTCACACAAGAATGCTAGATTTTTTTTAGGCAAAGGTATTAAGGGTTCTGGAACCAAGGTGGGTAAATGGAATTAAGATACAGATCAGCCATGAATGTGATGAGGTGATGAATGTCCTACTCCTGATCCCAAGTTCCTAGGTGACCAAAAGATATTTCCAGGTTAATCTCTGGAAGTTGTAAGCCTAACAATTGCGCTAAATAGGATAGATTCAGAACAGATCTAGCAGCTCAAAACTGGGCATCCATGAGGCACTGAGAGCCATCAGCAGCAGAATTGTATTCCACCACAATCTGTAACCTCATGGCCTGGAATATCCTTCACTATACCATTACCATCAAGCCAGGGGACCAACCCTGGTTCACTAAGGAGTGTAAAAGAACATGCCAGGAGCAGCACCAGGCGTACCTAAAAATGAGGTACCAACCTGGGGAAGCTGCAATACAGGACTACATGCATGCTAGACAGCGCAAGCAGCATGCTATAGACAGAGCTAAGCAATCTCACAATCAACGGATCAGATCAAAGCTCTGCAGTCCTGCCACGTCCAATTGTGAATGGCGCTGGATAATTAAAACAACTAACTGGAGGAGGAGGCTCCATGAACATCCTCATCCTCAATAATGGCAGAGTCCAGCACATGAGTGCAAAGGACAAGGCCGAAGCATTTACAACCATTTTCAGCCAGAAGTGCTGAGTGGATGATCCATCTTGGCCTCCTCCTGAGATCCCCACCATCACAGAAGCTAGTCTTATGTCAAATCCATTCACTCTATGCGATTTCAAGAAACAACTGAGCGCACTGGTTACAGCAAAGGCTATGGGCCCCCGACAACATCCTGGTTGTCATGCTGAAGACTTGTGCTCCAGAACTAGCCGTGTCTCTCTCCAAGCTGTTTCAGTACAGCTACAACACTGGTGTCTACCCGACAATGTGGAAAACTGCCCAGGTATGTTCGGTCCAAAAAACGCAGGACAAATCCAATCCGGTCAATTACCAGCCCAGCAGTCTGCTCTCAATCATCAGCAAAGATGGACGGTGTCATGTATCCTACATGGCTACTGTTGGTACTATCACAAGGTGTGCCACCAGAGGGCACAGCAGTGGGAGACTTGTAGGTTACCTGTACAGGTGTGCCTGGCCTAGCATAAAAGGCAGGCCACCAGGTGTGATCCTCACTCTGGAGTTAACAAATAAAGTACTAAGGTCACTGCAGTTCAAGTACAACACATTGCCTCGTGGAGTCATTATTAGAGCATCAAAGGACATAACAGAAGGTGTCGTCGACAGTGCTATCGATCGCCACTTACTCACCAATAATCTGCTCACCAATGCTCACTTTGGGTTCCGACCATTCAGACCTTATTACAGCCTTGGTCCAAACATGGACAAAGGAACTGAATTCCAGAGGTGAGGTGACAGTGACTGCCCTTGCCATCAAGGCAGTATTCAATCGAGTGTGGCATCAAGGATCCCTGGTAAAACTGAAGTCAATGGGAATCAGGAGGAACGCTCTACTGGCTGGAGTCATACCCAGCACAAAGGAAGATGGTTGTGGATGTTGGAAGCTCCAGGACATCGCTGCAGGAGTTTGTCAGGGCAGTGTCCCATCCCAAGCATCTTTAGCCCGCATGCAGCAAGACCTAGATGACATTCAGGCTTGGATTGAGAAGTGTCAAGTAACATTCGCGCCTTACATGTGCCAGGCAATGACGATCTCCAACAAGAGAGTCAAACCACAATGGCATTCAATGGCATTACCATCACCAAATCCCCCACTATCAACATCCTGGGCGTCACCATCGACCAGAACCTTAACTGGACCAGCCACGTAAATACTGTGGCTACAAGAGCGGGTCAGAGGCTGGGTCTTCTGCGGTGAGTGTCTCACCTCCTGACTCCTGAAAGCCTTTCCACCATCAACAAGGCTGATGGAATACTCTCCACTTGCCTGGATGAGTGCAGCTCCAACAACACTCAAGAAGCTCGACAGCATCCAGGACAATGCAGCCCGCTTGATTGGCACCCCATCCACCACCTTCAACATTTACTCCCTCCGGCGCACCGTGGCTGCAGTGTGTACCATCTACAAGATGCACTGCAGCAACTCGCCAAGGCTTCTTCACCAGCACCTCCCAAACCCGTGACCTCCACCATCCTGACTTGGAAATATATCGCCATTCCTTCATTGTCGTAGGAACTCCCTCCCTAACAGCACTATGGGAGCACCTTCACACCACGGACTGCAGTGGTTCAAGAAGGCGGCTTATCACCACCTTCTCAAGGACAATTAGGGATGGGCAATAAATGCTGGCCTTGCCAGCGACGCCCACATCCCAGGAACGAATAACAAAAAAATTATTGTTGGTGATATTGGTAGAGAAACCCTTCCACATTATTGGGATATTCTGATTATTTTGAATTGGCTGCTGCCTCCATTAAAATCATGGACAGAAGAATGTGATGCAAATGTGTCCATATTGCACATCATAATTTCTCCATTACAGTTTGGTACATACTGAACTTTTGGAAATTGGGACAAAATGCCACATAAATTGGGGGAAATACAACAAGCTTGTAAACTTTAAAAAGTAATCGGATACATACATAGAATTACATCGAAAATACAGCAGAGAAATGGGCCATTCGGCCCAACTAGTCCATACCGGCATTTATGCTCCACTTGAGCCTCCTCCCATTCTTCCTCATCTAACTCTAGCAGCATAACCCTCTATTCCCTGCTCCCTCAATTGCTTATCCAGCCTCCCCTTAAATGTATCTATATTATTTGCCTGAACTACTCCTTGTGGTCGCGAGTTCTACATTCTCACCACTTTCTGGGTAAAGAAGTTTCTTCTGAATTCTCTGTTTTCTTGGTCACAGTATTGATGGCTTCTAGATATGCTCTTCCCCACAAGTGGAAACATTCTCTCTGTATTCTCACTATCAAAACCTTTTTATGATTTAAAAAACCTCTCCCCGCAGCCTGGGCTGTTCATCTTTTCCTAATAGGTATAACCTAGCAGTTCTGGTATCATAGCCTTGAAATGGAAAAATATGCAGGGCTATGGGGAAAGAGCAGGGGAGTGGGACTAATTGGATAACTCTTTCAAAGAGCCGGCGCAGGCACGATGGGCCGAATGGCCTCCGTCTGTGCTGTATGATTCGTTAATCTAGGTCGTCACCCCATCAAAATGTGAACAGGCTGAAACCCTCACGACAACTACCTTATGAATAATAGCTTGTAGTTTACTGCTGTTTTTATGTGCCCACACTGCATTCCTCCCAAAGCAGCTCAAGGCTCATTCATATAGTGCTTGGGCTTAAAGGGCATGGTGCACAGGGGAGTATCGTGTGGAGAGAATTGCAGGCCCTTAATGGAGATCCTTTGACTTTCCGCCCATTAATTTACCTGGAATAAAAATGGTACGGGCTCTGTTACAGGTGGGTGATTCTCCCTGCTCGATTTCCCTTGTGCTCTACCCAAACAATTCTTTACTCTTCCAAGCATTAAGAGGAAAATGCCATCTCTATCCCACAGTGCTAGTAAGTGAAACCAAAACTGAATCCACTTTTTATGCGTCGGCCGGCTTGGCTTTTATACAGTCTTCCTTATTCCTGGATCGTGAAAGGAATTTTTTTTACAAATTGCATTCTTGCCATTACTTTTCTCCTGGTGTGATGTCAGTGGTGAACAGGCAAAACATTAAGAGAAAAATGGAGGTCATAACATTGTTGTGACATTTTGTTAAACAATAAACAAGTAGAATATAGCTCGAGACTGAGATCTCGCACCTCATTAACCTACAAATTCAACTTCCACAGCACCATAGAAAATTGCCTGCTTGGTGAAAACTAGTTACGTCCCTCAAGAGAATGCCCATATATCCTGTTTTATGCATCCTGTATTGTCCTAGGTTAAAAATCATTGCAATCTTTTAATAAGGTATCTGAGACCATCTTCTCGCTTTCTTCGATCTCTGTGGATTACCAACTTTGCATATTCTCCTTCCTGCCTACGCACACAGGTTGTTCTTCCTACTATACACAAGAATTATTGTAGATAAGCATGCGTCTAGTCCAGCTTACCCAAAGTTGTGGTTTGACACGGTTCGATTCTCTTTCGGTACAGCTTGACCTTATTTGCCACTGATGGTACGAGCTGATGATTCCTCCTGAAGTGATGACTTTCTCTCATATAGGCCATTTAGCCCCTCAAGCCTGTTCTGCCATTCAATTCGATCTTGGCCGATTTATGCCTCAGCTCCATCTACCTGCCCATCTATCATATCCCTTGATACCCTTACCTAACAAGAATCTATTAATCTCATTCTTGAAAGCTCCAATGATTCCGCAATCCACAGCCTTTTCGGGGAGAGAGTTCCAGCTTTCCGATACCCTTTGTGTGAAAAATTTTAAGATTCTGACACATCATTCTTGATTTCCCTACCAGAGGAAAAAGTTTCTCTGTATCGACCCTATTGAATCCCTTTCACACTTTAAACTCTTCGATGAGATCACTATTAATATATTTAGAATAAAACCACAGTGTGAATATTGGCCCTAGAGGTGTCAACTGCCATTTGTTTCTGGCTGTGGGATAGGTTAGGTACTCAGGTACATAAAATAATTAAAACGGCTAATGGAGCAGTGACCTTTATCGCAAGAGGGCTGGAATATAAAAGGGTGGGAATTATACTTTAGTTGTATAAAGTTCAGGCAAGACTGTATCTAGAGTACTGTGTTCAACTCTGGGCACTGCAGCTCAGGATGGATATATTGACCTTGGAGGGTGGATTCATCAGAATAATATCGTGGGCCAAAAGGGTTAAATTATGAGAAGAGGTTGTACAGACTAGGCTTGTATTCCATTGAATATAAAAGATTAAGGGGTGATCTAATGGAAGTAGTAAAGATGGTTAAAGGAGTTGATAGGAAAGACAGAGAGAAACTATTTCCTCTGGTGGGTGAGTCCAGAACAAGGTGGTATAAACTTAACATTTGAGCTCAGCCATTCAGGGATGATGTCAGGAAGCACTAGTCACACAAAGTTCAGTTCAAATCTGGAACTCTCTCCCCCAAAAAGCTGTTGAGGCTGAGGGTCAATTGAAAATTTCAAAAACAGAGATTGATAGATTTTTGTTCGTCAAGTGTATTACGGGTAACAGAACTAAGGCAGGTAGATGGAGTTAAGATACAGATCAGCTATGATCTCACTGAATGGCGGAACAGGCGGAACAGGTTTAAACTAATAAACTCATTTAGCAGGGGGATGGGAATCTCAGCAGGAAGACAGAGGGAAGTAAAATGGGGGCAGAAGCAAAAGGTAGAAAGGAGATAAGGAAAAGTGGAGGGCAGAGAAATCAAAGGCAAAAATCAAAAAGGGCCACATTACAACATAATTCTAAAAAGACAAACTGTGTTAAAAAAAACAAGCCTGAAGGCTCTGTGTCTCAATGCGAGGAGCATTCGTAATAAGGTAGATGAATTAACTGCGCAGATAGCTGTTAACGGATATGATGTAATTGGGATTACGGAGACATGGCTCCAGGGTGACCAAGGCTGGGAACTCAACATCCAAGGGTATTCAATATTCAGGAAGAATAGACAGAAAGGAAAAGGAGGTGGGGTAGCGTTGCTGGTTAAAGAGGAGATTAATGCAATATTAAGGAAGGACATTAGCTTAGATGATGTGGAACCTGTATGGGTAGAGCTACGGAACAGCAAAGAGCAGAAAACGCTAGTGGGAGTTGTGTACAGACCACCAAACAGTAGTAGTGAGGTTGGGGATGGAATCAAACAGGAAATTAGGGATGTGTAGTGGGATTTTTTGAATATTCCTGCTATGAACCTAATGTAAGGCCTAAGGGGAAGGAAAAATGGTCAAGTAGAATTCATCTGCCTGGCAGAGAGAGAAAAAAGTAGTTCGACTCCAACATCCGCTGACCCTGAGTCATGAAGATGGGGAAGCAGGATAAGAGACAGATGAAGGGGGCACATAGCTGTACATTTGTTCTTACTGATATCTGCTTGTTTTTCTGCTGATAAAGGGGAACTGAATGCTTAAACAATGACCTCAGGGTCTCATGTACCTTGTTGCGGAATGTGTCTATTCTTCTGTGTAACCTTGATGATACATGGAGCTGTAGTTTGCGAGCTTAAATATGGGGCACTCTGGGCCAGTCGGGGAGAATCCGGGGTTATGGGTTGCGGAACCTAAGCACAGATCTCCGACATGACCACGTTTACAAATACGTATATTAAACTTGTATGTTTTCCCACTTAAAGCAGACGGGTGTCTCGAGTCTTGGTCTTTGACATAGATTTGTACCCCAACATTTGATGTAGTCGGCAGGACTTTGTGGCACAGGTGAGACCACGGCGGAGGGGCCACAACAAAGTGAGTAACTTTTAAATACCACTCACAAATTCGGTGGTCCGGAAGTCAACGGTCAAACTCGGGCACAGATCCGAATCCAAGTGAGATCTGCTGAGCGGGTAAGACACAATTTTAAGAACTGGTACCATAAGGTAATTATAAGTTAGGGACACTGTTGTTGTGACAAAGGACCTGTTGGTAATTGTAAGTAAGAAGTTAAACGAACAGGGAAATCTTAGGGCAAGATTAAGGTCACGGTGGGACCTCCCATAGTCGGATCACAGAATGGCGTCGGGGAAAGAATTAGACTGGGGTGAAGAAGGTACCCTTACTAGATTCTATGCAGGCGACCGGAAGGGCTTAATCAGAAAGATGTTAAGGACGGGTGCGATCCAGAGAAGGATTTCACCGACCAAAAGACCTGGTGGCAAAAGCAGAAAAACAAACGCGCTCAGAAAGCGGGAATAGTAATAGTATGGCAATTTCTGCAATGCAGTAGTAAATTGAAACCAAAAATCGAGGCATTAAAACAGGCAAGGGCAGAAAGAAAGAAGCTAAGGGAAATGGAAAATTAATAAAAGAAAATAAAAATGCTGGAAAAATACATTGAATTTACAAAGGACAGTGTGTTTTTATCAAAAGATTTGAAGAAAGGAGATTTAAATTGGCTGTGAAAAAGATATTGGTTTAAATATAAAAACTTACGAGTTAAACCCGACACAGAAGTTTTGTGCCGAGAAAGAGAAACAAAGATGTTTACCTATGAAAAAGGGGAAGGTCATTGAAAAAAAGAAGTTCTGATTCTAAAGGGGAATAAATCTTAGTTATGCGAACTCAGCAAAGGAAGAAAAAAACTGGGAAGTAGAGAATTCTTAAAAAAAAATGGAACCGGCACGGAAGTTTAGATTTTGTGCGGAGAGAAATAAAACACAAGATATGCTCAGGAAACGGGACCGTAATAACAAAATGCTGGAATGTATATAGCTTGTGGAAATTGGATTTCAGTAAACAAAATAGCTATTAAAAATGTGTGGTCTCGTTTTAAATCAATGAAAAAACAATCTTTAGCAAGTATTTGAAAGGAAGTTTAGAGAAATTGGAGCTTAATCTAAAATGCTGTCTTTCTCGATGAGAAGCTTTTATTTCTGAATAAAAGGAAGAAGACTCACCTGACCGACAGAGGAAATGGTGGGATAGTCAGAATAAAAATAAAACGAAAGAAGTCTATGTAATAATATTCGCCTGCAACAGAGGACAGATAGATACTGAAACAAAACAAATTCAAGAGTTGGAAGTTAAGATAAATAAGCTCGAAGAGATAAAGACAACTCTGTCAAAAGCCATCCAAGACACTGTACAGGCCTGGAAGGAGTTGCTACCGGCTATCATGATGAGACCAAGGGCAACTCCTAACCGAATGACGGGATTAACCCCACATGAGCTTATGAATGGGCGAGCGATGCGATTACCAGAAGGGATAATTACGGGAGGATCCAATGTGGGCCTTCTGCGGGATCAGATTAGGAGGTATGTGATGGAGCTATGCAAACAGCTTAAGGGGATGCAACGGGAGGTGAGAGAACGTCAGGCAGGTTGAGACAAACGAGAGGAATGGGAGTCCCCGGGGGATCTCGCTCAAAGTAGGGGACAGAGTAATGGTAAAGGACCTGCCTGGAAGAACGGGGTTCATGCCGTGGGGGTCATGACCCTACGAGGTCCTATTAAGTGGGGATACGTGCGCTTGTGTAGATATGCACGGGATAGGACGGTGGAAACATCGGTCCCAACAAAAAGCTTATTCAGTTTAACTAGATCATGGAGAACCTGCTAGTACTCCCTCGTTGGGACGTTGGTCTTGGGACCTCTCATGTCTACCCGGTGTGGCAAGGAACACTGCCCAAATGGATGTGACGACCCCAGAAACACCACCACACCAGAAGATTGTGTTCCTACTGCAAAGTCCTGTCCCCTCAGTACAGATTCACAGGAGGCATGTAGTGAAGTCAAGGTCACTCTGGACCTGCACCTTTATTTCACAGCTCTGGAATGCTGCACTTGCCTGAGACCTGTCCTTATATACCTGTCTCTTGCAAGTGCAACCCTGGTGGTAAGGTATGCTGGTGGTTACAGGTCATATCTTATTACAGTCATGTATAGCATGTTAGGATACAGTTATATATAATAATGTAAGATACATGACATCACCCTCCCCAAAGATCTCATAGTCTTGAGAGGTTCAGTCTCTCAGGTGGTCTACGCTCTCGCGTGGAGCGTCTGAGTTGTGTTTCAGTTGTTTGCCTTGGTGTCTGTTTTTCTTTGGGTGTGGTTGCTGGTATCTCACCTGGGCTGTCTGTTTCGATTGGTGTGCTTGTTGTTGACTTGCCTGGGCCACTATTGGGATTGCCCTTTCCTCAGGTTGTTCCCTCTGTCTGTCCACCAGGTGTGGTGCGAGTTCCACATTGTAGTCTGCCTCTGGTTCCGCAGTGTTGTTGGTAAATCTGCTTTTGACTTGGTCTACATGCCTCCGGCAGGTTTGGCCATCGTCCATTTGTACTACCAGTAGTCTGCTTCCTTCCTTGCCCGTTACTGTCCCTGCAAGCTATTTGGGACCCCTGCCATAGTTTAGTACAAACACTTTGTCCACTATCTCATTCCATCTCCCCCTCGAATTTCTGTCATGGTACTCAGTCAGCTTACGGCGCTTTGCCTCAACGATTTCATGCATGCCTGGGAGGATTAATGAGAGCCTTGTTTTTAAAGTCATTTTCATCAATAGTTGCGCGGGGAGATCCCGGTCAATGAGTGCGGACGAGATCTGTATGCCAGCAGCAGTCGCGACAGGCGACCTTGCAGCGTGGGACCTTGAACTTTAAGCATGCCTTGTTTAATGATTTGCACTGCTCTCTCCGCCTGGCCGTTGGAGGCCGGCTTGAACGGTGCCTTCTTGACGTAATTTATGCTGTGGTCAATTATAAAATCTTGGAATTCTGCGCTGGTGAAGCACGGACCATTGTCACTGACCAATATGTCAGGAATTCCGTGCGTTGCAAACATGGTTGCGAGGCTCTCCATAGTGGTGGAGGTTGTGCTCGAGTTTAAAATGGTGCATTCGATCCACTTTGAAAATGCATCTGCAACTGCGAGGAACATTTTGCCCATGAATGGGCCCGCATAGTCTACGTGCACCCGCGACCACGGTTTGGTAGGCCAGGGTAAGGGGCTCAGGGGAGCCTCCCTGGGGGCATTGCTGAGTTGGGCACAAAAGGTGCACCATCGGACGCAGAGCTCCAAGTCCGCGTCAATACCAGGCCACCAGATGTGGGATCTGGTTATGGCCTACATGAGAACGATCCCCGGGTGCTCGCGGTGGAGCTCCCGGACAAATGCCTCTCTGCCTCGCAGAGGCATGACTACTCGGCTGACCCATATCAGGCAGTCCGCTTGTAGTGATAGCTCATGCATGCGCCTGTGAAAGGGTTTGAATTCCTCGGGGCAGGCATCGCGAGCCTCTGCCCAGTCACCGGTTAGGACACATCTTTTTACTAAGGATAACGTGGGGTCGCTGGCCGTCCAGGCTCTGATTTGGCGAGCCATCATGGGTGAACCTGTGGACTCAAAGACATTGATTGACATGACTATCTCACACTCCTGTTCATCAGACCCTTCCGTGGTCGCCAGGGGTAGCCTGCTGAGCGCGTCGACATAGTTGTCTGTGCCTGGTCTTTGCCTTATGGTATAGTCGTAGGACGCCAGCATGAGTGCCCACCATTGAATTTGCGCCGAGGCATTGGCGTTTATTGCCTTGCTCTCGGATAGGAGGGACATGAGGGGCTTGTGGTCGGTTTATAACGCGAACTTGGCTCCGAAAAGGTATTGGTGCATCTTTTTGACACTGTACACGCACGCGAGCGCCTCCTTTGCTACCATTCCGTACCCGCGCTCTGCCCGCGAAAGTGACCTGGAGGCATAAGCTATGGGTTGTAATTTGCCCGCTTTATTGCCATGTTGTAAAACGCACCTGACCCCATACGCTGACACATCACATGTGAGAACTAGCTTTTTACCTGGATCAAAGAAAGTCAAAACATTGCTGGAACACAGAAGGTTGCATGCTTTATTGAAGGTGCATTCCTGGGCGTCCCCCCAAAACCAATCGCACCCTTTCCTGAGTAGCACGTGGAGAGGCTCCAGCAGCGTGCTTAAGTTCTGCATAAAGTTCCCAAAGTAATTGAGTAGCCCGAGAAAGGCGCGCAGTTCTGAGACATTCCGGGGCCTGAGTGTCAGGCGAATTGCTTCTGTTTTGGACTCTGTTGGGCGGATTCCATCAGCGGCAATCCTGCTGGCCAAAAATTCAACCTCAGGTTCGAGAAACAAACACTTGGATTTCTTGACTCGTAGGCCTACCCGATCCAACCGCTTTAGTACTTCCTCCAAATTATGGAGATGGGAGTCGGTGTCCCTGTCCGTGATAAGTATGTCATCTTGAAATACAACCGTTCCTGGAATGGACTTGAGCAGACTCTCCATGTTGCGCTGGAATATGGTAGCTGACGACCTGATGCCGAATGGGCATCAATTGTACATGAAAAGGCCTCGATGTGTGTTAATGGTGGTGAGTAGCTTGGATTCCTCGGTCAATTCTTGCGTCATATACGCAGATGTGAGGTCTAATTTTGAGAAAAGTTTACCTCCAGCCAATGTGGCAAATAAGTCCTCCGCTCTGGGCAGCGGGTACTGGTCCTGTAGGGAGACTCTCTTTATGGTAGATTTGTAGTCCCCACAGAATCGTGCAGATCCATAGGCTTCACGACTGGGACGATGGGACTTGCCCAATCGCTAAATTCCACAGGTGATATAATGCCTTCCCGCAGAAGCCTGTCTAGTGCGTGTTCAATCTTTTCCCTCATCACATAGGGTACAGCTCTGGCCTTGTGATGGACCGGTTTAGCATTCTGCGTGATGTAGATTTTGACTTTGGCCCTTTTGAAAGTGCCCACACCTGGCTGAAAGAGATGTTCAAATCACTTTCTAACTGTTGTGCAGGAGGGCCGTTCCTCTGACGACATGGCATGGACATCATCCCATTTCCAGTTTAGTTTTGCCAGCCAGCTTCTCCCCAGCAGTGCTGGGGGGTCTCCGGGGACAATCCACAGGGGAAGTCGGTTCACTGTCCCTTTGTGTGTGATGGAGAGCATGGCGCTGCCGAGGACTGGTATGATTTCTTTGGTATAGGTCCTTAGTTTGGTTTCGACCCTTGTGAGTTTTGGTCTGTCTCTTTTATGCGGCCACAGTTGTTCAAATTGTTGAGCGCCCATGAGATATTGACTCGTTCCCGTATCCAGCTCCATGTTGACAGGTATCCCGTTGAGTAGGACCCTCATCATTATAGGAGGCATCTTGTTGTAGGAGCAGCGGCCATTGATCGTGTTGACCCGCTGTACATTGGTGTCCCGGGTACTGTCCCCACCGTCTTTGATCCGCTTTCTGACCCATCCGATTCGTATACGAGCCGAGCTGCCATTTTTTAGCACATGCGGGCCAGATGACCTGTATATTCACAGTTCCTGCAAACAGCCTGCTGAAATTGACATCCCCTTGACAAGTGCCCACCCCCACACCTCCAGCACAGACTGCTTCCATTGTTTTCAAAGAATGAGCTGCGTCTGGCTGATCTCTCTTGAGCTTCTCTCAGTTTGTAGTTGATTGCTCGCATTTTGGGTTGATGAGGTGTGAACGGCCGTTCCTGTGGCCCTTGATGGCTTCTGGCGCCACTGCCTGCTGTCGAGGGCCTGCTCTCCCACTTTTGTCTGTGTGTGGGGGTAGCAGCTTGTTTCACGCTGTGAACTCCTTGTTCCGATCTTTCGTTAGTTGTCGTACCTGAAGTGTAGATCAACCTCGTTTCTTCTTCTTCTGCCAAGAATGTCTGTGCAACCAGTGCTACAGCCTCTAAGGTCAGGTTCTTGGTCTCTATGAGCTTTCGGAATATGCCTGGGTGGCCTATTCCTTCATTGAAAAAGTCTCTCAGCATTTCTCTCCTCAGTTCATCAGAGAACTCACATAAACTAGCCAACCTCCGAAGTTCCGCCACGAAGTCAGGTATGCTTTGGCCCACACAGCATCTGTAGTTGTAGAACCTGTGTCTGGCCATGTGTAGGCTGCTCGCTGGCTTCAGGTGGTCCTTTACCAGTGTGCTCAATTCTTCAAATGACTTGCTTGCTGGTTTCTCGGGTGCCAGCAGATCCTTCATTAAAGTGTATGTTTTCGAGCCACAGCTGTTCAAGAGATGGGCTCTTCTCTTGTCTGCTTTATCGTCTCCTAACCAGTGTTTGGTTACAAAGCTTTGCTGGTGCCTTTCTATAAAGTCCTCCCAATTGTCTCCAGCATTGTACTTTTCATCTGATTCGTTGTTCATCATTCTGTGGCTTCTGTAATCCCATAACTCGTCGCCACTGTAAAGTCCTGTCCCCTCAGTACAGATTCACATGAGGCATGTAGTGAAGTCAAGGTCACTCTGGACCTGCACCTTTATTTCACAGCTCTGGAATGCTGCACTTGCCTGAGACCTGTCCTTATATACCTGTCTCTTGCAAGTGCACCCCTGGTGGTAAGATATGCTGGTGGTTACAGGTCATATCTTATTACAGTCATGTATAGCATGTTAGGATACAGTTATATATAATAATGTAAGATACATGACACCTACAATACGATCAAACGAAAACAACGCCCAACGACAGCTCCTGCGGACAACGCGACTAAAACAGAACCACAGGAACACACACACGATACGACAACTATTGACTGGCGTAACCCCCTCGGGGGGGAGAGACAACATGGAAGGTTTTGTGAGACTACATGGGTTGATGATAGCGTTGGGGGGGGAAAGGTTTGTGATGGGAATAATCGAAAGTTTATTTCTGTGGGGACCGAAGTACAGACGGTCTGTCTAAATAATTCTAAAATAAAGTGGCAAACCGAACGCTTTAGTGGAACACAGTCCGGTGAGGGGGAAATAGTACGGTTAAAGTGGACTGATGATGAGCTAGAAATAAAGGTACATACAAGCTCGCGCTGGCAAACAGTACAATTACACCCTGGAAATGCGGAGAATGAGCTTTAGATATCGTGCACCGACAAGCTAGTAGAGTCAGCAGATATGAAACGTAGTGAGTCAAGCGATACAAAGCATTTTCCCCATAATATCCATATCGGCAGTGGGGGAGGGCCCTGGAGAATAGTCCCGTGGGACCCACTCCCTAACTATTGCCCCACCAAACGAAAGGGCCTGCAAACGATCTGGTATGAAGATCGGAGGGAATAATGCTGTATGAGAATGTATACCATGAAGTTCTGCCTGTAATTTAGGACTGCCAGAAAAGTGTGAGCCGAAAATATGGGCGCTATACACCTGTATGCTGCAGGAGATGATGTCCTGACAGGAGTCAACAAAGGAACGTCCTTTGTTAACGTCCTAGATATACAAACTCTAGAGGAACAAACAGAGTGGGTCAAAGACACAGTCAGGATTCTGCTACAGAAAGGGACAGGAAACACCAAGGACCATGCTAGAGAAGGAGATGATACAGCGGGGAGCTTAGTTAAAGGGATTATAGTCCTGGAGGGCCACGCTGCCACCATTAATCACCTGATTGACCGAAATACAGAAAAGGAAAAGGTTCAGCAAGACCTCTGCCATGCTTACGGGGGATGGATGATCGGGCAGGTCAGGAAAGACCTGGACCAAATACACAGGGGTAAAGTCCAGGACTGGATTAATAGCGCCCATCTGTTCCACCTAGCACAGCATCCGGGGACACTGGACGCGTGCACTACGAAAGGAATGACAAGAGTCTTTCCAGCGACAGGCGGATGCAACGATTCCCATTTTGCCCTGGTGGGGATGATCCGAATGATTCCGGTAATGGCAAAGTGGGAGTCTGGACCATATCCCCAGTTTGAGGTAGAGAACCTGGGGCTAATCCGGGGTGAGAACGACATGCGGTATTACCCGATGGATCAATATGCGTTCAAACGGAACGGAACCATGAGAGGGGTCTCATTATCAGGATGTCGCAGGGTAGGAAGCCTAACGATTTGTCCAACATCCAGTGGCCTGGGGGAGTAAGGACACGTGCGGATAAGCCCATCAGAGTCAGAACCCGCTCACTCAGCCTACCGTGGAAAAGGGGAATGCTGTGTGGTAACCAACCAACTAACTTATGACGATGGTATTTATCAGTGTAACATCCCTAACCCCAACTTCTGCTTCACCCCGAGGCTACCGGTAACGATTAGACGAGCATGAATGACGTATATACATGCTCGAGAAACTATTACCCTGAACCTGACTAATGAAATTAGGCAAGATTTACACCAGTACAAAAGTGAATAGGCTGCTCCAATACCTCACCTGCCGAAGGACCTGAGGTATATAAAAGACTTCCTGCTGGCAAGCATAAAATGATACCACATTATCGAACAGGAGCTACGTATATTGGACAAAGATATTGCAAAAGACCTACAATATATGCCATGGTATGAGAAGGCGTGGAATTGGGGACTGAATGTGAATATACACCCATGGATACGAATAACCTCACACATGTTAGTGGCTGTACAATTGGTTCTGGCATTGGGATACTTGTTTATGTGTTGCACTTCTTAGAAATGTCACAGAGCAAAGAAGCGAGCGCGGACTACCGCATTGGAGGTAAAGAAATTATTGATTACAGGAATCTAATTCGGAAATTCCTGGATCTGAGTTCTCCCCAACCTAGCGGCTGATCACCACAGCAGGGGCGGGGGAAATGAGAACCAGAGTGACAAAGGTGATCAATTGGGCTAGCCAAGGATCAAAAGGAGGGATACTGAAGTGGGATTTTTTGGCTATTCCTGCTATGAACCTAATGTAAGGCCTATGGGGAAGGAAAAATTGTCAAGCAGAATTCATCTGCCTAGCAGAGAGAAAAAAAAAAGTAGTTCGACTCCAACATCCGCTGACCCTGAGTCATGAAGATAGGGGAAGCAGGATAAGAGACAGATGGAGGGGGCACATAGCTGTACATTTGTTCTTACTGATATCTGCTTGTTTTTCTGCTGATAAAGGGGAACTGAATGCTTAAACAATGACCTCAGGGTCTCATGTACCTTGTTGCGGAATGTGTCTATTCTTCTGTGTAACCTTGATGACACACGCAGTTGTAGTTTGTGAGCTTAAATATGGGGCACTCTGGGCCAGTCGGGGAGAATCTGGGGTTATGGGTTGCGGAACCTAAGCACAGATCTCCGACATGGCCACGTCTACAAATACGTATATTAAACTTGTGTGTTTTCCCACTTAAAGCAGGCGGGTGTCTCGAGTCTTGTTCTTTGACATAGATTTGTACCCCAACAGGATCCATGCAATAAGGATACAGCAATTATCATGGGTGACTTTAATCTGCATATAGATTGGGCTAAGCAAACTGGTAGCAATACAGTGGAGGAGAATTTCCTGGTGTGTCCAAGGGATGGTTTTCTAGACCAATATTTCGGGGAACCAAGTAGAGAGCTGGCCATCCTAGACTGGGTGTTGTGTAATGAGATAGGATTAATTAGCAAGCTTGTTATGTGAGGCCCCTGGGGGAAGAGTGACCATAATATGGTAGAATTCTTCATTAAGATGGAGAGGGACACAGTTAATTCAGAGACAAGGGTCCTGAACTTAAAGAAAGGTAACTTCGATGGTATGAGACATGAATTGACTAGTATAGACCTGTGAATGATACTTATATGGTTGACGGTGGATAGGCAATGGCAGACATTTAAAGATCACATGGATGAAGTTCAACAAAACGGGGAAGGTGGTTCAACCGTGGATAACAAGGGAAATTAGGGATAGTGTTAAATCCAAGGAAGATGCATATAAATTGGCCAGAAAAAGCAGCAATCCTGAGGTCTGGGAGAAATTTAGAATTCAGCAGAGGAGGACAAAGGGTTTAATTAGGAGGGGGAAAATAGAGTATGAGAGTAAGCTTGCAGGGAAAATAAAAACTGACTGCAAAAGCTTCTACAGATATGTGAAGAAAAAAAGATTAGTGAAGACAAATGTATCCCTTGCAGTCAGAATCAGATGAAATTATAATCCATCATCATCATAGGCAGTCCCTTGGTATCGAGGAAGACTTAGTTCCATTCCCAAAGTGAATTCTTTGATGGCTGAACAGTCCGATACGAGAGCCACAGACCCTGTTACAGGTGGGACAGACATTCATCGAGGGAAGGGGTCAGTGGGGCTGGTTTGCCCAGTGCTCCTTCTGCTGCCTGCGCTTGGCCTCTTCATGATCTTCGTGTTGGGACTCGAAGAGTTCAACGCCCTCCCGGATGTAGTTTCTCCACCTCGGGCAGTCTTCGACCAGAGTGTCCCAGGTGTCAGTGCTGATGTCGCACTTTACCAATAATGTGGAACAAAGAAATGGCAGACCAATTGAACAAATACTTTGGTTCTGTCTTCACTAAGGAAGACACAAATAACCTTCCGGAAATACTAAGCGACCGAGGGTCTAGTGAGAAGGAGGAACTGAAGGAAATCCTTATTAATCAAGAAATTGTGTTAGGGAAATTGATGGGATTGAAGGCCATTAAATATCCAAGGCCTGATAGTCCGCATCCCAGAGTACTTAAGGAAGTGGCCCTAGAAATAGTGGATGCATTGCTGGTAATTTTCCAACATTCTATAGACTCTGGATCAGTTCCTATGGATAGGTGGGTAGCTAATGTAACCCCACTTTTTAAGAAAAGAAGGGAGAGAGAAAACAGGGGATTATAGACCGGTTAGCCTGACATCGGTAGTGGGGAAAATGTTGGAATCAATTATTAAGGATGTAATAGCAGCGCATTTGGAAAGAAGTGATAGGATCAGTCCAAGTCAGCATGGATTTATGAAAGGGAAATCATGCTTGACAAATCTTCTAGAATTTTTTGAGGATGTAGAGTGGATAAGGGAGAACCAATGGATGTGGTGTATTTGGACTTTCAAGAGGCTTTTGACAAGGTCCCACAGAAGAGTTTAGTGTGCAAAATTAAAACACATGGTATTGAGGTAATGTATTGATGTGGATAGAGAACTGGTTGGCAGACAGGAAGCAAAGAGTAGGAATAAACGGGTCCTTTTCAGAATGGCAGGCAGTGACTGGTGGGTTCCGTAAGGTTCAGTGCTGGGACCCCAGCTATTTGTAATATACATTAATGAATTAGACGCAGGAATTGAATGTAGTATCTCCAAGTTTGCAGATGACACTAAGCTGGGTGGCAGTGTGAGTTGTGAGGAGGATGCTAAGAGGCTCCAGGGTGACTTGGACAGGTTAGGTGAGTGGGCAAATGCATGGCAGACACTGTTTAATGTAGATAAATATGAGGTTATCCACTTTGGTGGCAGAACCATGAAGGCAGAATATTATCTGAATGGTGACAGATTAGGAAAAGGGGAAGTGAAATGAGACCTGGGTGTCATGGTACATCAGTCATTGAAAGTTGGCATGCAGGCGTGAAGAAGGCAAATGGCATGTTGGCCTTCATAGCTAGGGGATTTGTGTATAGGAGCAGGGAGATCTTACTGCAGTTGTACAGGGCCGTGGTGAGGCCACACCTTGAATATTGTGTACAGTTTTGGTCTCCTAATCTTGCTATTGAGGGAGTGCAGCAAATGTTCACCAGACTGATTCCCGGAATGGCAGGACTGACATATGAAGACATATTGGATTGACTAGGCTTATATTTACTGGAATTTAGAAGGATGAGAGGGGATCTCACAGAAACATATAAAATTTTGACGGGATTGGACAGGTTAGATGCAGGAAGAATGTTCCCGATGTTGGGGAAGTCCAAAACCGGGGGTCACAGTCTAAGGATAAGGGATAAGCCATTTAGGAGCGAGATGAGGAGAAACTTCTTCACTCAGAGAATTGTGAACCTGTGGCATTCTCTACCACAGAATGTTGTTGAGGCAAGTCCGTTAGATATATTCAAAAGGGAGTTAGATGTGGCCCTTATGGCTAAAGGGATCAAAGGATATGGAGAGAAAGCAGAAATGGGGTACTGAAGTTGCATGATCAGCCATGATCATATTGAATGGCGGTGCAGGCTCAAAGGGCCGAATGGCCTACTCCTGCTGTGGAAATGTATTTTAAAAGTTGCATTACGCTGTTTTTTGTACCCTTTTTGCCATAAAACAAAATGGAGTCCAGTCCCTGCTAGAAACTTCTGCAACAGACATTCTGTTTGCATAAACATGCTAACCCTGACTGAAACTGCTGATAGCTGATTAATAGTCACCAGATAACATTAAGACTGTCTTGCTGAGATAAGTACCACCCATTGTGCTCCCCTGTATTATCAATAGTCTGTCGCTATACCAGACCTTAGAAGGGCTGGATAAAGGTTGTAAAGATGCAACACCAATTCATCCTCTAAGAGATACTCAAATTACCAGTCATTATCTCTTGTACAGAACTCATCCATAATATGCAAGAAGCCAAGTACCCAATCAACCGCTATGGAAATCATGGGCCCAAATAACTGGGCAGGAAACTGGACAATCCTAAAACAATGAAAAGCCGGTAATAGCGCATTATCACACCCTAATCAAGTCATTGCTGTCTGGCCCATCAAAATCACTTACAAAAGAGACATTTGAGAAAAATGTAAAGACAAGAATGTGGTAATCATTAACTCTTTATCTATTTTTGCTGACTGCAGAGGCAGAACCAATACACAGGATGGAACCATAACTTGTTTTTTACTGTATACATTCTTTGTGAAACTACCATATTGGGAGTCGTCGCTTCGCCTTTGACTGAGTGAGACTCTTCCTTGCTGCAAGTAAAAATTAAAGGAACATCTACCGGAGCTGATTGTGTTAGAGTCGTATATTGAGAGTTGAGATTTCGACAGTTACTTCTTGGAGGTTCCACCGAGATCGCTTACTCTCTACCCTGTGAGTAAACATATGCCGGCATAGTGCCTCTTCAGTGAAGGGCTTCACTGGCCAGAATAAGGTGAGCCTTTTGCTCACAAGAGGTCTCTTTACTGTCGAATCGCATATGTAATCTGTTGTCCACGGTGGAGGTACTGCGATCTACGAGACTCTACATTTAAGAGCTAAAGTTATTTTTGTAATCATTTCCTTCTCAGCTTGTAGCAGAAGGGATCTGATCCTGAAAATATCTGATCTGGAATCAGCCTGGGGAAATTTTCATTAGGAAAAGGTAAAAAGAGCGCTATCGATCAATGATCCTTGTGTGATAGGATCAGGGTCCTTGTGCGATAGGACCATAAATTAAGATGATCCTTGTGCGATAGGACCAGAAAGGGAATTATCCTTGTTTGATAGGATAATACAAGTCACTAAAGGAAAATTCCTTGTGCGATAGTACTGTCTTCGAAGGGACAGGGTCCTTGTGCGATAGGACCATAAATTTTATTATGCTAAGTTAAGGACTCGGTCCAACGCAGACTGAGAATTGACTATTTGTTTAGATAGCGTTTAAGGCTATGATTTGTATACCCACGTGAATGTTGTTTGTCCTAGTTTTCTTTGTTATACTGTTGTGTTCAATACTTTTGTGTGACATTGCAATTAGAGAAACGGGAAGAGTCACGAGGGAAAATTGTAATTCAGAAAAAAAAACAAGAATTGATTGAGAAAAGAAACAGTAACTGATTGATCAACTATGGTTGGTTCGTTTCAACATATCTCACACCCCCAGACTGAGCCCGAATTAAGAGCCTTTTCAGGTCACGTGACGGCCAGGAGAAGTGTGCATCGAGAACTCAGTTGACTGAAAGGATTGTGAGATGAGAAACTGTGAACAATCTTAATCATTCAGAATGGGTGCCGGGGCAAGTAAAGCACCACCAAAGGGCATACCAGCCTATTTTATGCTCCAGAATTGTGATCAGTCTTCAATTGACCACCTAAAAAAAAACATGGGTAGAACTAAGGGTGAAAACAGGCCATTTTCACCCAATGGTTCATTTAATTTAGAAAGAATAACATGTCTAGAGGAGTATCTTATAGACAGAGACCCAGGTAGAAGAGGTAAAAAGAAAGTAGTAGAAAAGGCCTGGGTTCCGATTCTTCGAGCCCACGTGAAATTAACAGAGGAAGTAAATCAATATGTAAGAAAAGGGAAAAAAAACCTGATTGTGACGTATGGATCCAAAAATAGAGCTGGCCAAATAATAAGCTTTGTGGAAAGAAGAAATACTTTTGTGAATGTTTGTCTTTGAATGAGAGTGCTTGTGTGATTTTTGACTGCGGGATATTTGAGGTGGGAATTAAGGAATTTTTCATGTGTCTGAAAGCCTGTTTGATAAAGTGGTGGGGCTGTCTGCTGTTTTAGCTCCATCCACTTTTTCGGACAGAGTGAAGTTTTTTTTTTAACTCTTCGTAGTGTTGTCCTGTATGTGGGAAGTTTTAAGAAAGTGTGAATCACTATTGAAGTACATTTTAAGTTAGAAACGCAGATGTAGATTTATTCGGATGATAAGTTACTGAGCTAGGAAATGCACAAAGGATAGGTTTGTTGAGCAAAAGATAAAAAATGCGTGGTCCTGTTGGTTTAAAAATTTTTTTTCGACACACTCAAAAGAAAACACGCAATCATTGATTACATTGGGTTGAA